>NC_073237.2:80482500-81107500 GCF_029281585.2 Gorilla gorilla gorilla
CTCTCAGCTTTCTGTGGCAGCGTGTGCTGCACATGCAAGCTGGAGGCACTGCCTGTCCTGAAAGCTGCCATTCATCCTGTGGGCACTGGGACACAAAGGACAGGGTGCGGTACCTGCGATGCAGGCTGTCATGAAGCAGGCCAATGTCCCAGCAATCAGAGCTCTCACTGCCCCCGAGGCGATATCACGCTTTCTGGAAGGAGCCATGGATGCTGGGAAACATGGAAGGAGGGATGTGAGATCAATGTTGAAGTACTGATTAAAACTCTTAGCCTCTGAAAATTGTTCTGAGGCTGGGCTCAGGTCAGCTGACTTTTTTTTTTTTTTCTTTAACTTAGCTGGGAAATTCAAGATTCAAGAACTTAGTAATAAACTCCACATACAGAGAAATTCTCTGCTGTGGGAAGAAGGGAAGAGGCTTGTTTGCCAAAAGGCTCAAAGGCTCATTCTCCACAGAAGAAAAACCTCCTAAGTTTCATCCAAAGGGCTGTTTATTGAGGTCATGGCAAGGCAAAAGAGTGGCAGGAGGCATAGACTAAGGAGATGATGTGCAACTCAACTGTCACCATCTACTTCTATGCCCATGGCAGACACCACTAAGAAATCACAGCATTCGTCCACTGGACTTCCAATGGCTCTCAGAATCCTTCTCCAGGTGCCCATCATAAACCTATTGGCATTGGCATGTAAGGTGAAGCCTACAGGTCACCCCTGGGCTGGGAAAAGCATCTGTATGTTTGAGAAAATTTTTCCTGAGGTCAGCTTGGGTGTGCAAGGGAAAACTATATTGCAGACTAGAGATTAAAAAAATAGACCCCAGAGGACTCATGACTGTTGCAAAGGGCTTTGTTTTTTCTGACATAACAGTACAGAGCAAAATGGGGATCCAAGCATGTCTATGGCACATCTGTGTTGTTGAAGAATGTTCTTTTCACTTACTGAGTCCGCCGATCACGATTCCTAGGGACCCGATATTGGCAAAACCACAGAGAGCGTAAGTGGCAATTATCTCAGAACGAATCTGTAAGCAAGCATAAACACATATGTATACACAATCTGATCTGGCTTAACAAATCTGACATCCAACTGGGCTTCATTTTGACCATAAATTCAATATTGACAAATAAGTGCACAGTCCATGGTATCAAATACCCATTACTTCCTAGACCTCTTTTACCATCTCCACTTGAATTTTGTGGGAAGATGGAAGGGGGCTGTGTGGACTCAGTGACTCTCTACAAAGGGCTTACAATTGGTAGCCTTGGCTTCTACAAATGCTGCTTCCTGGTCAATAATACCTTCTAATATTCCATATGACCTGGCCATCTGCTACAGTGTGCCAGGGACAGGACTAGTTGCTGGAGATACAAAATTGGTCCCAGAAAATATTCACATTACATTTACTTGAAAAAGGACTTATTCAGACTATATAAAGAACTGTTATAACTCAATAAGATGACCAACAGCCAAGGAAAAATGGATAGAGATTTGGATACTTCACAAAAGCTATGTAAATAACCAAAAAGTACATGAAAAGATGTTCAACATCATTAATCACCAGGGAAATGCAAAATAAAGCCACAATGAGATACTACTATACCTCCACTAAAATTAAAAAATACAAAGTGTTGACAAGGATGTGAAGTGACTAGAACTTTTATACACTGCTGGTGGGAATGTAAAATGACACAGTCTGTTTTTGAAACAGTATGGAAGTTTCTTCTTAAGTTTACTTGCTCTGCCTGAATGACCCAGCAATTTTTCTAGGAGAAACAAAAACACATGCCACAAAAAGATTGTACATAAATATATATGGCAGCTTTATTAAATAGCCTCATGCTGGAAACAACTTGAATGTCATTCAGTAGGCAAATGGATAAACAATTGTGGATACCCATAAAATGAAATGCTGCTTTGCAATAAAAAGGAAATACATGCAAAAACATGAATGCTAAGTGAGCAAATGTATATGAAATTCTAGGGCTGGGTGCGGTGGCTCATGCCTGTAATCCCAGCACTTTGGGAGGCCGAGGCGGGTAGATCACTTGAGGTGAGGAGTTCAAGACCATCCTGGCCAACATGGTGAAACACTGCCTCTACGAAAAATACAAAAAACAAACAAACAAACAAACAAAACATTAGCCAGGCATGATGGTGTGTGCCTGTAATCCCAGCTACTCGGGAGGCTGAGGCAGGAGAATCACTTGAACCCGGGAGGCAGAGGTTGCAGTGAGCTGAGATCGCACCGTTGCCTTACAGCCTGGGCGACAGAGTGAGACTCCATTTCAAAAATAATAATAAAAATAAAAGAAATTCTAGAATATGCAAACATAATTTACAGTGAAAGACTGGCTATTGGTTGCCTGGGACTAGGTCTTTGGATGGGGATGGGAGTGGGGTTGTTGACTACAAATGGCCATGAGGAAAACTTTTTTTTTTTTTTAAAGGTGTGATGGAGATAGTCTATATGTTGATTATAGTTGTGGTTACACAGGTGACATCAAAACTGAGCCCTTAAGTTGGTATGTAAATGATAATTCAGTGAAAAGGATATAATTTAAAAATAATTATGTTAGTAAAAATGAGATTCTCAGCTATCACAGGAGCTTCCTTATAGTCTGGCCATGGTGTGTGTACCACAACTCTGACCACTCCGTGGGAAAGTTAGGATGCCCAGTTGGAAGTAGGAGAAGGAACATCCCTTTCACGGGGCAGTCAGAGGATGGAAGATGAATTCGTGAAAGCAAGGGTGTGGCCCTGTGACTCAAGAGATTCTGCTTAGGCCAGACAATTTTTCCTCAGTTTGAGGACTGACTATAGGAAGCTCAGAAGATTCCGTGTACTCTGTTGTTCACCAGAGGCATACCCAGTCTGACAAAGGTACCCACGTGACTGAAGCAATACTTTTCCAATATTCTCAAAACCCTATGATTTTGTTCAAAGAACAAACCGAGCAATGCTACACTCATTCAAGACTCAAGTGGCCATGGTAAGATTTTTGTTGATTCCAAGGCCCCTCTTCTCTCTCATGGTTTCTGAGAACTCTCCTTTGTTGATATTTTCCATCAGCGCGCATACAGCTGGCAGGAAAAAAAATATTTCAAGTAGGTATGCAGTCTACCCTTCCTGGAAAAGCTGTCCTTGTTCCCCACTTTTATTCTAGTGCTTTTCATTTAGTTCAGCTGGCTTCAAAACCAGGCATGCTTATTAAGAGATTGTGGGGAGAAAGATGACATAAAGAGCTTGAAACTCCTCTTTCCCCTTTCCAGGGATAACTGAGAAGGGGATACACAGATGTGGCCATGATGGGTTTTAGAAGAGAAAAAGGAGTCTGGGATAATTCCAGGTTGACTTTGCCCACAAATGTGCAAGATGATGTGATGAAAAGAGATGCACCGTACTAGGAAAATATTAATAACACACCTCACAGCTCTCCTTGTGTCTGCACAGGCAAAGATGCCATACGTACAGGATGGTCATTTTAACACTATCTCTGATAGTGAAAAAACAGATAACTGCTTATCAGCATGGGACTGGTTAAGATGAATTACGGTGTGCTATACAATAGAATACTATGTCACAGGCACTGATGTGGAAAGGTACCTGAGACACATTATTAAGTGCAAAGGACAAGGTTAAAAACAGTGAGTATACGTTCCAGGGAGAAGAGCTCCAGAGAAATAAGAAGGATGCCTTACTTTTTCCTTTATCTTTTCTTGGACCTTTTGAATTCTATACTATGGTATGTGTTACATGTAAACAAATGAATAAAAACAGGCAAAGTATTATCTTTAGGAAAGAGAAAGTGATGGAATAAAGGGCTCATCCTAGGGGCATGGGGGCTGCATAGTATTCTCCCTCTTATCTCAGATGGAGGTCGGCATGGGCATAATTCAGTGGATATCACTGGGGTTTTGCCTCACGGACCCACATGGTATGTTCTGTTCTGTGGCACCTTTTCCAGGAGACTGTTGGGACGCCCTTCTCCACTTCTAGGTTGTGAACAAAAATTGCTGGGACTCATCTGCATTTTGTTGATTGCAAATTAGAAATTTGGAGAAACAAAATGCGTTTCCCATCATGATTCAACAATAGCAGAGGCCACTGAGCTCCTGTTTCCAAATGTTCTCTCTGTGCCTGCCTTTGGTTGGACTCACCCCTAAACTCAATCAGCTCTACTGTTCTGTCTCTACCCTCGTAATAACCTTTCCACAAAATTGCTTCGTGCTGCCAGAACGCAGAGCCCGGTTTGCTCATTAACAAAACGATTCTCTCCTGGCAACTGGCAATTGGGGATAGAAAACATTTCACTTAATTTAGCCTATTGTTTACTTTTGGCAGGGAAACAAACTGGTTTTGGTGGCATCTAAACAATGAGGATAATTGGCCAAGCTTTACTGGGAGGTTAGTTGAAGAATGAACATGCGAGAACAGGGAAATCTACAGAGTCCCTGCTCATGTCAGATGTGTTGGGTCAAAATGCCCCAGCTGTAAAATGTAAATCAGTGCTCCCCAGGAGTGGGCTGTTACACTGATGTGCTATGTGGGAGTAAATCTGCAGGCTTGTTCTTTGGGAAGCTGGGAAGGATGGTAGTGTTGTTTGTGGGTGAGCAGACTCAGAACCTTAGGCAGGCTGCTTTTCCTCCCCTTTCATTTTTAAACCAAATACATGCCTGGAACATTAACTCCAAATGGATTGTTTCAATGAGTACTAGGGGTGCTCAGGAATGTTCATCATTTCCTTAAGAGTTTCCAGTGTGACAATTCTGTTCTCCAGGGAAGAAAGTTGCAAACTCAACTACAAACATGACCTCACCTGAGTTCCTCATCCCACCAAAGGCCAGGCAGATGTGAATGCCTCCTTGCAAGCTATTGACCTGAAGTCCTGACATAATTATGGGTGCTTGTCTCAAGGCTTTCAGATCACAGACTCTGAGCCTTTTCTCTCCCTCATCCGCGTGGAGAGCAGTGATGATGCTACACTAACTCTCGAGGATGTCCAGGCATGTTACTTTTGGACAGTTTCTCAGAGCTCACAGAATCCATTAAGTTCAAAGGGAGAGTGCTTTAAGATCACTAGACTGTTAGCCACTAGACTATGAGGGCAGGGGCCCCATGACTTGCTATGGCCTCAGTACTCAGCGCATTGCACATAAAAGGCATTCAACAAATTTTGGTTGATTGATTGCAGTCCCAGCTCATGTGACTCTGGGTCTGTGTCCACAGTCCTCAAAAGTAGATGATTACAATGGCAATGATTAGCTGTGTCTACACACACACGCACACTCTAATTCAACATAACTGAAAGTTAGGAAGTGCTATGTACATTATAAACTCCATGAGCAATGGATTTTAGGTTGTTTTGCTCTCTAATCTATCCCAGGTGCCTGGCATAGTGCTTGACACACAGAGGCATAAGTAATAGACGAATGCAGGTATGTGATGAAGAAATGTACTGAGAAATTAAAATATTTACTCACTGATATATATTGCTGCACACCGTTTACAAATTTGGGTCCACCTTCTTTCCTCAAGTGGATCCATTTTGAGAGGTGCTCATAAGCCACAAATTCATTGAAGAAGGTCTTATAACCTATGAGTCTGGCAACCATAAAGCTGTCCTGCCATTCCACTCCCATCATGAAGGAAAAGGGCATGAAGATGTAGGAGCAGATTAGCTACAGAAACCAAAAGTAGACACTTGGTTAGAATAGTGATTTGCTTTCAGTTTTGCCTCCTTGGTGACAACACTGTTCCTGACCCCTCTGTCTCCTTTAGGCACAGAAATTCCTTCTTCCCTTGCCCATCTTTACCCATCAGGAATCAGGGCTAGAAATCGGTCATTTGAAGGAAGCTGGATTCTTGGGGAAGGGGCCAGGAGAGCCTGACTGTCGTTGTGGGGAAGGAGGGGGATAGGAGACAGAGAAAAGGTGGGTGGGAAGTTGGGGGATGCATGAGAAGCTTCTACGGTGTGGAAGAGTCTACTGAGGTTGTTAGGGTGGGCTGTTTACAAATCTATTTTATTTTTAAACAAAGATAGGCAGAAACAAAACAGAGGGCAGGGGCGTGATGTGATTATACCTCAAAACTCAGCTGTGGGTAGTCAAACATGTTTCCAAACCAGGACAGGGCTGAATTCATAAAAGACAGCAGGGCCAGGAAGGCAATCAGATTCACAGCGATGTTGGCCACCAGGGAGATGGAGGAGGATGCTCCCTGTGTTGCAGCTTCTAGAAGATTCCCTGAATCACTTTATCAAGAAATAGCAATTCCAGAATTACCAAGGAGTTGTCAGGGGATGGACACCATTGGTGCAGAAGTAGCATAATCAGAGCTTAGATAAGAGACAAACTCTAAGGCCCCTGCCTTGCTCAAAATACTCACCTGAATCCCACGACATCATGAAGTGGGCATATGAGTATTTAACCATGTTTGTTCTTGTTTTTAAAGAGATAGGGTCTTGTTCTGTGTCTCAGGCTGGAGTAAAGTGGTGCGATCATAGCTCATTGGAGCCTCCAACTCCTGGGCTCAAGTGATCCTCCTTCCTCAGCCTCCTGAATAGCTGGGACTACAGGTGTGTGCCACCATGCTTGGCTAATTTTTTTTTTTTTTTTAAGAGACGAGGTCATGCTACATGGCGCAGGCTGGTCTTGAACTTCTGGGCTTAAGCGATCCTCTTGTCTTAGCCTCCAGAGTCTCTGGGTAACTTACATTACTTTTTAAATTTGGGGACATTTATAATAAAAAATTGGAAAATGATAAAAAATTACAAGTTTAAAAATGATTTTTATTACAAGTAGCTGCCAGAGAATAGTTATAAAATACAAATGGTATAAAAACTAATGATTCAAAACCAACAACAAACCAATGATCCAAGGAAGCCTGTAAATCCATCACCTCGTTTAAAAATGGAGTGCCACCATCACTTTGAATCCCCCTGTGTACTCTTCTTTGATCTCATCCTCCCCTCTAATCTCAGAGGTATCTGTCTTCCTGAAATTCACTCATCATCCCCTTTCTATACAGTTTTCCTACATGTCTGTATTCCCTAAAAAATACATTGTGTGTCCGGGTGCAGTGGCTCACACCCTATAATCCCAGCACTTTGGGAAGCCGAGGCAGGTAGATTGCTTGAGCCCAGGAGTTTGAGACCAGTCTGGACAACATGGTGAAATACTGTCGCTACAAAAAGTACAAAAATTAGCTGGGTGTGGTGGTGCGTGCCCGTAGTCCTAGCTACTCAAGGGGCTGAGGTGGGAGGATCACTTGAGCTCAGCCTGGGTGACAGAGTGAGACCCTGTCAAAACAAACAAACAAACAAAAAAAAACATTGTGCAAGTCTGCACACTGAGTAACTTTATAAGTGGAATTACGCTGTATTCTTCGGTAACTTGCTTTTTCGCTCACGGTTGACTTTATCTACATACAAGTATGGGTGAATTTCAGACACATGTTGGTTGCTGATGAATTCTGTTATTCAATGAAATACTCTTGAACATCCTAAATCCCTTAGTCTTTTCCACTCTGTTTTTCTTTCTTTTTCACAGAGCAAAAGAAAAGGAACCAGCTTTCTTATAGGAGGAACCTCCAGAAGTGGTCATCCTATGGCTTTCTGTCTAAACCAAGGCTCCATAAACACTCTGCTATATTTATAAAGAAATATCTTTACAACAAACAGCTATGGAAATGTATTGACATTAGGTATTTAGAGAGGTTTATGTCAAGTATTAAACAAGATTTTGGCCAGGTCCCAGCACTTTGGGAGGCTGAGGCAGGAGGATCCCTTGAGCCCAGGAGCTGGAGATCGGCCTGGGCAACGTAGTGAGACCCTGTTTCTAAAAAACTTAAAAATTAGCTGAAAGTGGTGGTGCATGCCTGTAGTATCAGCTACTTAAGAGGCTGAGGTGGGAGGATAACTTGAGCCTGGGATGTTGAGGCTGCAGTGAGCTGTGTTCATACCACTGCACTCCAGTTTGAGTGACAGAGCAACTTTAAAAAAGTCTTTTTTGAGCAAGACTCAAAAAAAGGAAATAAAATAAGACTTCTTTTTGTGAAGTCTAAATAGTCTTTGGACTGACTTTAATATTGTAATTCACTGTGCTTTCCAGTTATCAAATTTTTGCTGTACATTGAATCTGGAGTCCCCCGCCCCGGCTTGGGTAGTCATTAATTAGGTGAATGTGTCACACTTACCCACTTTCCATTTTCATGGCATTCTTGAGGGTTATTTTAGGTTTTTCTGTCTCAGGCCAAAAGAGTTTAGCAGCAGCCAATGACGCAGGTGCTGACATAACTGATGCTGTTAACAAGTGGGAGGATGGAACCTGCAATTTCAGAAGAAAGAAGGCAAACCTGGGATTAGCTTTTTTCTTATGTTCAGAGGAAGGGTCCAAGAGCTCCGCAAGGGAAGAAACAGGGCAGGGGTTGTTTCTATGCCAGAAGACAATGTTTCTTTGGAGGTCTGGAAGAGCCACTCTAGCTCATTGAGCCAAGTCGCGGGCATCACCTTGAGAGGCTGAGGGATAAGGGAGACATTTGTGCTAATTGACCACATCCCTGGGGAGAAGCATAAAACCAAAATCCGATCGTTTCAGAAAAGAATTAATCCTGTGTTGTGGAAACTTTCAAGGAAGAGTCCTCAACCTCTCTGTTGCCCTTTTGAATGTTCAGAGAGCCCCTAAAGCATGTATGTCATTACAACTTTTTTTTTTTTTTTGAGATGGAGTCTTGCTCCGTCACCCAGGGGTGCAGTGGTGCGATCTTGGCTCCCTGCAACCTCCGCCTCCCTGGTCAAGCGATTCTCCTGCTTCAGCTTCTTGAGTAGCTGGGATTACAGGAGCCCACCACCACACCTAGCTAATTTTTGTATCTTTTAGTAGAGATGGGGTTTCAACCATGTTAGCCAGGCTGGTCTTGAACTCCCAACCTCAGGTGATCTGCCTGCCTTGGTCCCTCAAAGTGCTGGGATTACAGGCATGTGCCACCACGCCCAGCCTCATTACATCATTTTAGATAGGGGATGGGGAGGGGATGGGGAGTGGAGAAGGGACTCATGATTCACGTGCAGATGTGTATATTCTCCTCTCTCCATCTTCCTTTTGCTCTCCTGAGGTCCTTGGTGCCTTTACACAATCTTCATTGATCTGGTGGCCCTTTAATCTGTACACGACTTCTGTTTTCTTTATTGCAGGTCCACTCGTTCCCCTTCCTACCTGCCCTCACATGGTTTCTGGATTCTCTTCCACATATTTTCAGAATTCCAGGATCAACACCTCCCTCCCTGTTCCTGTTCCCCCCAGAACATTTTTGAGGCAGCATTTCTACAGTGGGGATGGCATTCCCCAGATGATCCACTCAAGCTGCTCATTCCACAGGTGTCCTTTGCTCCTTTCTTCTTGCCTCTTCCTACTAATTGGCACTCCAAGGCCTGGATGAAGACCCACAATGAAGCCCACTTATTTTGTAAGAAATCCTAGTCTCCTGAGTCACACAGTGACTGGGCTGTGTTACTCAGTTTCAATATTGGGGACTGTGTCTATGTGTGGCTTGTAAGCTCTATGGGTTGGGGTGCACGCACCAGTTATAACATTCTCTAGCCTTATACTACAGACTGCCAACTCTCAAACTTGGTTGTACATTAGAATCTGAGGAGTTTTAAAAAATATTGATGGCTGGGTCTCATCCCAAGGAACTGTAGTTTAATTACTCTGAGATATGGACCTGGGCATTAGAGAATTTAAAAGCTCCCAGGTGATTCTAACGTGCAGAAAGGTTTGAGAATCACTGCTCTAGACCAGGGGTCAGAAAAGTTTTTCTGTAAAGGGCCAGAGAATAAATATTGTTGTCTTTGTGGATCACAATGACTCAACTCTGTAGCATGAAAGCTGCCATAGACAAATGAATAGAAGTAGTTGCTTTCCAATAATTCATTTCCAAAAACAGGAGCAATTGGGATTTGGCCCATGGGCCATAGTTTACTGACTCCCAGTCCAGATCACCTTGACTGATGTAATAATTTTTTTTTTTTAACAGATTTAAATTTTCAACCAAAGCAACTTTATCATATGATTGCATTTTTCTGTTTTTATTCTGCAGATAGAACTCACATTTAGGCAGCAGGTATATGAAGCCCCGAAACTCCTTGGGATCCCTATGTTCAAATGCCAAAGCAACTGTGACCAACTTTTGCCATATGGCAAAAAAAGACACTCTCTTGGCCTCCTTTTTCCACCAGCAATGGAAAAGAAAAGAAATAACAATAGTAAAGAAAGAAGAGGTTGGTGTTTTCATAATTCCAAAACATTCTTACCCCAAAAGAAATGTATGCACCTAGGACGCTTCCAGCAATGGTAGAGAACCCGGCGGTCATGATGGCGTGGAGTTCAGACTTGGTGATGTAAGGTAAATATGGTCGGACCAGCAGTGGAGACTCCGTCTGGAGACAAAGAAGGGTGACCAGATTCCTTTTTAAATCTGTGTGGGGGCGGGGAAGGCATGTCAATCTACTCATAATTTTATTCTTTAAAGCAGACAGTTTCTAAGAGTGAACCTCAGACCAGCTCCATCAGCGTCACCTGGAAACTCATTAGAAATGCAAATTATTTCGATTTACTAAATTAGAAACTCCAAGGGTGGGGGCCAGCAATCTGTATTTTCACAAGCTTTCCGGGTGATTCCAATGCATGCTCAAATTTGAGAACCCACACCATCGACGTCTGGGTTATTCGAACTCTAGATCAGTTTCCATATGTGGTCATGTATAAATTTTGTAAAATTCGTGAGGCTAGACATAGAAGGCCTCCACCCAGCCTAGGACTGGACTCTGTGATGACTTGGTGCACTTTTCTAAGGGCCAACTGACTCTATCCAGTGGCCTGACCTTCTGGATGGGTGATTTCTAAGCCACTGTGGCTTCCTGTCTTCCAACTTCACCTTGACAGACCCTAAACCTGTTTCCTGACCTCAGAGAAATAGACACAAGCATTAAAAACAAACAAACAAACAACCTCAGCAATAACAAGAACAGGTGCCCGCAGGCCCTTCTGTAATTGAGAATCAGAGACCCCTCTCTGATGGGTGGAAAGGAAGAAGCAGACAGAGTGTAGTTGTAAAGGCTTGAATCCCATTAAGGAGGACAGGCAGCCTGCGGCATGGGGCTCTCCATAGATAATAGCTGTACTTTTAGCATATTAAGTATCAAATTGAACATCACAGAAGCTTGTGTGCAGTTTTACAATTTTCTCCTTATTATCTCTAATTGTTCTGTAAGATTGAATGTGTGGAGCCTCGATTTACCGACTAAATAGGAACCCTGTGCGGGAGCCCTCTTACCCCGCAGGTAGGAGCAGTCAACTCAAGATGGTGCCCTAATTAGTCCTGAGAGATTTTATGACTGTAATTATAATAATTTCAACTCCTAGGGAAGGAAGCATGGGATGGGCCCCCACTCTAAAGACTATGCTCCAGGCTAGTAAGCATAGGTTTTTTTCTTTTTTGAGACAGAGTTTTGCTCTTGTTGCCCAGGCTGGAGTGCAATGGCATGATCTTGGCTCACTGCAACCTCCACCTCCTGGGTTCAAGCAATTCTCCTGCCTCAGCCTCCTGAGTAGCTGGGATTCCAGGCATACGCCACCATGCCCAGCTAATTTTGTGTTTTTAGTAGAGACGGGGTTTCTCCGTGTTGGTCAGGCTGGTCTCAAACTCCTGATCTCAGGTGATCTGCCTGCCTTGGCCTCCCAAAGTGCTGGGATTACAGGCGTGAGCCACTGCGCCCAGCCATAAGCATAGTCTTTAGAGTAGAGGCCCGTGCTTCTTGTTGGCTTACCAACAAGAAGTTTCAGCCTGCCCGGAGCAGTTGTAAGCCTGGGATTTGGGGCTATGTGTTTTTCTGAGTGACTTGATTTTTGCTTCAAATTCAGTTTCCTTGGGCAGTGGTGCTGGCAAGAATTCATACCTGGTTTTTGTGGCATGTGACTCCATTCTGCCTGAAGCTGCATATCTGGAGTGATGAGGGGCTTATTACAATTTATTACTGATCCACCCCTTAGCCATGCTGCTATTTTGAGGG
This sequence comes from Gorilla gorilla gorilla, assembly GCF_029281585.2. Classification (NCBI taxonomy): domain Eukaryota; kingdom Metazoa; phylum Chordata; class Mammalia; order Primates; family Hominidae; genus Gorilla; species Gorilla gorilla. The sequence goes on from NC_073237.2 coordinate 80,494,568, forward strand.
ACACTCCTTGGCATGATATTTATTTGCTTAAATGGGCTTCAGGCCAAAGAGCATTTCTCCATGTGATGGAACAGGGAGGTGAAAATTGAAGCCTAAAAGCTTATTTTTGATGAGAAGAGAAAAACCTAAAAGCATTTTTCTTCAGGCTCAGCAAAGACAGAATATTGGCCAGTTCAGACAAGTTGAGAATAAGCTCAAGTGTTTACACAGTTGAATGGTTGTTGGTGGAAAGGCTTTCTTGGTCTCCTGCATTGCCACAGGCATTATAGTTTAGAATGGGAGGCTGACTGTTCCACGTTTGTAGCTTGGAGATTTCGAGATAGTGAAATCCATTCAAGTGGAAGAGCTACCAGCCTCTGAAGAGTTGACCAGAAACCTCACAATCACTAAATTCAGATTTATTGAGAATCTATATGAGAAGCTCTATGTCTATGCTTTAATAAAATGACAACCTTCCATCCTCTTCATAAACATTCTCAAGAACCCAATTCTACATACCATACCCAGACTGTTAAAAGGAATTTCTTTCTGTGTCTCTCTGTCTCTCTGTCTCTCTCTCTCTCTCTGTCTCTCTGTCTCTCTGTCTCTCTCTGTCTCTCTGTCTCTCTCTCTTCTCCCTCTGGAATCTGGACATTGCCAATACTGGGGGTTTCTTATTTTGACACCATTTTCTCTACACTAAAAGAACATTGTGTTATTTTCTTATTTGGCTTTTTGGAAAGAGACGATCCATTTCAACAGATGTTTTGTTTTGTTGACATTACAACTTACTTGTCCAACAAATATATTGCCAGAAGCAACTACAGATTCAATAGGAGATGATCCCATAGTAACTAGCATGATCCATCCAACCTAAAAGGAAGAAAGGGACAAAGTCAGCAAAGAACTTTTTGTATACCCAAAACTTCAAAGTAGGGATTAAAATCCTTAAACTGGAGTAAAATATTGAGGGCTTCAACATTTGTCAGCAAGCTAATGATGGAGCTAAAGGTAAGTTTAACTTATTGAGCCCCTAGAGCAGGCCAAGCAAATCCTCTTATTGGAGTAGTAAGTCTGAGTCATTGCGTATACTTTGAACATTATACAAATCAATTTCTATAGGTCTATTGTATACAAGTAATAAATGACAATTGCTAACATGCTTATAGAAGGCTTTACTGCATTCCAGGCACTGTGTTAAGCCCTTGACAGTCCAGAAAATGCAATTAATTCTTACAATAACTCTTTGAGAGAGGTCCTATATAATTATACTCATTTTATTAAAGAGGAAACCAAAGCACAGAACAGTTTAGTTGTTTTGTCAAAGGTCACCCATATGTAGCAGGATGTATTTGAGGTTTGGTCTTTTTTACTTAATTGAAATGAACGTGGTTTTTGGTTCCACTTTTGTACTGGCCTTTCAACTAGAGATGGTGGATGAGGACTTCCTGTTGTATTCTCTCTCCTTGCTTTTTAGTTTAGACGAGAGCATAACAATTCTGAGTGTTTTGGGGTTTAAACAGGAAATTATGGGCCGTGGAGTTCTTGCTGTCATTCTGAACTCTGCTACTACCTGTATTCTGGTTCCCTCTCTCTCTTCTCTTTCTTTTTGTACATTTTGATTGATTTATTTATTGGGATCAAGGAGGGCTGTGGCTGTGCCCCAAGCACTGCCTGCACTGCTCTGTGCTCGTGTGTGGTGCATCCAAATTAGCTGACGGAGCTCCTTGTCCTCTGATCTAACGCATGAACATAGGACTCATTGAGGCTAGGGTAGCAGGAAGGACATGAACTCTTCAGCTGTGTGTGTGTATGTGTGTGTGTATGCATGCACGCTCATGCTTATGAAACTCCCTCAGGAGTGAAAAGCTGTTTCTCCTTTTTGCTTCAATTTCTCTAGCACCTCCAAAACCAGAAGTGTCTACTTTTGTAACCTCCTTAAGCAAGGTAGCATATAATTAAGGAGTAGCTTAAAAAAGAAAAAAAGATAAGCACAGGGTGGATAACCAAGATGAAGGAATAACATCATTTCCCCCAGCAGTATCTAACCTCAATTCCTCGGCCAAAGAAGTAACTGCTATAGTTTCATGAAGATATCCAGTGCTTTGCAAATCAAAACCCTATTAGAAGCTCCTGAGATGAAATTCCCTCCATGGACACATTTAGGATTGGGGGTTTTGAATCTAATCACTTAGGTGGTGATGGTGGATAATGGTAGGAAGAGAAAGGCACTTCGTAAATACCTGCATAAAAGGCCTTGAGGACTTCGTGCCTGAGATAATCAGCTCTACACCTATAACCCAGTCCCTCCCAGCCCCAGTACCTTTCTAATAATCCACTGCATCAGTCCCAGGTAGTACAGCATGGACATCACAGTGCTGAAGAAAACCACGATCGGCAGGACCTGTGGGGACAGAAACAAACATGGATTAATGATGGGTCCAGCTGCACCAGCAGGTTTTATATCAGGCCTCCTCTCTGTCTCCTTTTCTCCCTCTGAAACATCATAAAAATATGGGAAACTCCTCTTGAACTTTAATCAGGCAGCTTCCCTATCTACAGTCTTTTATTCTAATTTGTCACAGGACTTTGACTTTTTTCCCCTCTCTTCTATGGTGAGCTTTTTTTGCTCAAAGAAGGAATGAAGTTTGGGGGGATTTGTAATACCTAGATCAATACACTGAAGGCTGTCAGAAAATATTCTTGTCTTGATGCTAAAAAGACATGGGCTTCACCACTAGTTAGCAGAGTAACCTAAGTTGAGATAAATTGTGAGCAACCTCAGAGCCTTATTCTGAGTAGCTGTAGAGATCAGGTAAGGCATGGTAGGTGCTGACACATAGTGCCTCCTACTGGATGGCAGACACACCTGACAGCAATAACTTCAGCATGTCCTGAGAATGACCCTGTGGTCTAAGTGTGTGTGTTTGGAGTTCCAAACTAAGGAACCTGGGAGCGGCCAATCCAAAGATTCATTCCTTATCTATAAGGAACATCTGAACCCTTGGCCCATTCCGTGGAAAGCAGGCCATATGGGGGATCCAGGCCCTTTGTTTTGGGTTAAATGAAGGTTGGGAGGTGGAGGTTGCTGGGGGAGGTTACTAAGTGAGAATGCTGTATAAACTGCCTGCCTTTTACAAACAGTAGCGGTTCTCCTCTCTAGCCTGCTGCCACTGGACTGCCCTGCATGTGAGTCCCCTCAATAAACCCTATGTCTCATTTGCTGGCTCCAGGTCTTTTCTTTGGCCGCTCAAACATGGTGCCCCCCCTACTGAAGTCAATAGGGATCTGTCATGACCTTATGCAGTAAACATTCATTCTTCTAGCTTTTAAAATAATAGTGATTTTACCTATAGATTTTCAAATTACTAAAAAGTGACTGCATTTTGGAAGCTACTTTAGTTCTGTGTTAAAGGCCATTGTATTTTCCAGCCGGGCTCGGTGGCTCACACCTGTAATCCCAGCACTTTGGGATGCCAAGGCGGGCGGATCACCTGAGGTCAGGAGTTTGAGACCAGCCTGGCCAACATGGCGAAACCCTGTCTCTACTAAAAATACAAAAATTAGCCAGGCGTGGTGGCACACGCATGTAATCCCAACTACTGGGGAGACTGAGGCAGGAGGATTGCTTGAACCTGGGAGGCGGAAGTTGCAGAGCCGAGATTGTGCCATTGCACTCCAGCCTGGATGGCAGGGCAAGAGTCCATCTCACAAAAACAAACAAACAAACAAACAAAACAAACAAACAAAAAACCATTGCATTTTCCTAGATCCTATTTTCCTGATGCTCTTTGGGTGCCTTCAGTGTAGCCAATGTTTCCACAGAGAGCAGTTTCTACCCTGCATAGACCACAAAGAGCTGTGGGCTGGGTCCCTCCTCAGCCTCATCCTACTGTACCCCCTCCCTACTGTTCCCCGGCTAACTGGCCAGAGAAAGCTGCTACCAGAGGCACAGAATGACCGAGGACAATTTGTACAGGATCTAATTTAGAAAAAAATCCATTAATAATATATATTAAAAGACATTTTGTGCCAGTATTCAGAGCTCACTCACGATGAGCCTTTTATTGGCTTTAATGGGTAGGCAGTGCCTTCCTGAAAGCTTGAGGGAGTTAAAGAGGCTCATCTCTGGAATGTTAGCAGAGGATTCTGCATTGGCAGGAAAGAATAGGGGCCACTGCCCTGGAAGAGGGGAGGGGGAAGGCCTGAAAACACCTGTATAGTCTGGGTAGCAAGTTATTCCTTCTTTATGACTTTATTTTTTCCAATTCTGAATTCGTTTCATGATATGAGTATATTTCTATCTCACTCTATAAACATTTGGCCTTTCAGAGATGGCTGAGTTATCTCAGCCCTAAAACATCAAACCAGCTAAACTGCCAGGTAGAGGTTGCTGGGGGAGGGTGCTAAGTGAAATGCTGTATAAACTGCAGGCTTCTTACAAACAGCAGAGGTTCTCCTCTCCAGCCTGCCCCTAAACTGCTGGTTTAACGTTTTAGGCTGAATCTTTTTTCAGCCTAAAAGTTGGCCTAACTGAAGCTGGGGTAATTTGGAGGTAAATTTGGAGTCTCTAAGTGAGAAAACAATTTAGAAGTGTATGAATAACAACACACCACAAAAAAAGAAAGCTGAAGGAAAACCCGAATGCATGTTTCTGACTCATTGACAAGTGTTTGTAGGGACTTCCCAGAGGAGGATGGGCTTCCTGGGGCATGTGGGAGCCTCAAGAAGGAACTGACTGTGGCCAGCCATGGGGCCAAGCTGCCTTTCCCCTGTAAAATAATGTTCCTTCTTTAGTTAGGAGAAGGCCTATCCTCTAGTCCTGCCTAGGCAAAGGCTATGCTGAAGGAGAGATGAGAAACGTTTAGCACGGGGATGGCTCTAAAACAGAGGTTGATGTGGTTGACCGGCTGCCCCAAGGACTGGGACTGAGGGGCTTTCGAATACAGAGCTGTCACTGATCCTGGACCCATCAGCCATTCACTGCCACATGCCTACTTGTTGCTGGGAACATAATATTCTTTTCCCTGAAGGCCCAAGGTGCTATTACCCTTTTGATTTTTCCTAAGTATCTCAGATAAAGCTACAAGCCCCATTCCCTAGTATTTGAATAGTTCTGACTTCCTCTAGATGTTTCCCTTAACTCCATAGTAACAAGGTAAAATGCATGCAGTCCACTAACTTCAGATAACATTGTCAATGGAAAAGAGCAGTGATGTATTGCACACCTCTGACCAGCCCAGTAGGTATATACCTGGTTTTTGGTCAGTTAAGTTCTATCTGAACATCTACAAAGACAGAAGCCACTGAAATAGCAGCGACTACACAGAAAAAAGGTTTGACTTTACCTTAAATGCAAAGAAGTGGTCTTTGTATTTCTCACCAAAGACAAATGAAGCACCAGCATCTGTGTACTCCAGAAAAGTCTGAGTTAAAGAAAGAAAAAGAGATTTCATTCCAACCACATGACTGGAAATTAGACAGTGCACAGGAATGCTAGGCTCTCAGAGGATGGACCCAGCAAATGTGTTGGATAGACTTGGAAAGTTAATGTTCTCAGCTTTGCCCCCTCCAATGAATGGTGTAGAAGCATAGTTTTGAAATATTCCTGGATACAAATTTCCTGACATTTCTGACATTCAGTCTGACTCCAGAATGCTACAGAATGAGCCAACTGTGGCAATGTGTTGGGAGCCATACATGGCTTGTAGGTGGCATTAGTTAGCACTGGATGCAAAGGAAGCCTGTTTCTCTGTCTGTGGAAACATCTAAGAAGTATGATAGTTCCTGGGGAGGAGGATGTGGGCAATGGATTAGGGAACGATGACATAGGTACAGAACAGCAGTAGTGTTAACAAACCAGACAGACTAACATATTCAACATAAGCAAAACTATTTGTCTAACCCATGATGCAGAATTAAAATTTGAGACAACTCATGCAGACAGATAAACCCATTTCTGACACGTCTTGAGGATTACCTCCAATGTTAAAAGCACCATAAAAGCAAGGTGTTCTTTTGAACCAAACTTACCTGAACTTGTCTGCCCAACCAATCAAAAGCTATAAATCCAGGGTCAGTCCTTAGAATCAAGAGCCCAAGAAGAAACTGTAGCCCGATTCCCCATAAGACAGGTCTCCAGTAAACCTATACAGAAAGATCAAGTGATATATCTTAGTAGGAAAATTAATGCAGGCCGTGGCATGAATGTCTAACGGATCACTATTTCCTTGAACACACTATCAGATGTGGCCTGTCACCCACCTTCTTTGGGAGGCTACAGCTGTCATAAGCAGAGAACCCTTTGATAGAACCATAACTTAAAAAACTCAGGCCAGGCGCAGTGGCTCATGCCTGTAATCCTAGCACTTTGGGAGGCCAAAATGGGCAGATCACCTGAGCTCAGGAGTTTGAGACCAGCCTGGCCACCATGGCAAAACCCCATCTCTACTAAAAATACAAAAAGAAGCCAGGCGTGGTGGTGCATGCCTGTAATCCCAGCTACTCGGGAGGCTGAGGCAGGAGAGTCGCTTGAACATAGGAGGCAAGGATTGCAGTGAGCTGAGATCGTACCACTTCACTCCAGCCTGGGCAACAGAGCGAGACTCCATCTCAAGTAAAAAACAAAAACAAACTCAGCATTGCATTCCTTCTCCCTAAAACTGAGTTTCAAGTCTTCAGTCCAGGAAAGTATTTAAGTAACCATTATGTCCTGATAAATTACTTGGATAGAAACAGTAGTCTAAGAAGGGCCATTAAAGAAGGCAGAATCTGGCCATCCTAGTCAAGCTGTAAGTACTGGATACATGTAATTATTTCCCCTATCTGGAAAATGGGAAGGCAGAACATGATTTCTCTGTGCGTCCAAGGTTTGTTGATCTGACAACCTGTAAGTGAATTAAGTAAAATATTGCCCTGTCAAGAGGCTCTCATTTCACTGTAAAAGAGACCAATAAACTCTAATGCAGACCCAGGATGTGCAGCAGGAATGGACGATCATTTGCTTTCATCTGTGGTGCAGGGCTGAGTGGCTTCAAAAGAACTATGGCATCGGAGGCATAGACAATGGAGATGTTCCCCTCAGCAGGGCAAAGAACTTGGATCATATTAGCTGAACTTGGTCTCTGATTTGTGTTTTTTTCCTTGGGTCAAGCTTTTAATGGTAAAGTCTTCCAGAGTTTGCCATCTTGAGTTACATATGAGAGATTTGATGTCTCAGAATTCTTGCCCATTTCACGGGTTACCAGTGGACAGAACTAGGATAAGAGTTGAGTTCAATATTAAAAAGAAAATTGTATAAGGACGAATTTTTGGAGTATAAATGCCCATACTGCATGGGACTTCGATGAACTGCAGGATCCAATGGAGGAATATTAGATTTTTTACTGGTCTGGGGAAATCTGGATCAAAATGGATGAGTTTTCTCTGTGTGTTTGATGGAGGGTATGCGAGAAGAAATTAGACTTGACAGGGAGAGGACGTCTCACTGGTTATGTAACTGGAAAATTACTGAGAATGGAGCATGAAATAGTAACAAACAGTACCATGAAAGTTCAGGAAGATAGGGCACCCTGGTCACGTTAAATAATCCCATCAAGGTAAGAAAAGTACTGAACAATAGTTAAATTCTCTCACAATCACTATTTTGAGCAATTTACACATGGGGAGAAAAAGAAAAAAGAACCTAAAAGATCAACTGGATACTTACTCTGGTTGGGTACTTGGAAAAGAGAAATAACAGGACAATGTACATTATGAGCCCACCAAAGGACACCAGCTGCTGTTGACCCAATTTGGCAGTGTCAAAGGCCAACCAGAAAATAACTGCTAGGACCAGGGAGCTCCAGATCACCCTAAGAGAAGGGGAAAGGAGGCATTGGCATCATTTGTTGTGCTAACTTGAGAATCATAATCAGGCTTAATTTTTTTTTTTTTTTTTTGAGAGATGGAGTCTTGCTCTGTTGCCCAGGCTGGAGTAGAACGGAGCGATCTCGGCTCACTGCAACCTCCACTTCCCGGGTTCAAGCAATTCTCCTGCCTCAGCCTCCCCAGTAGCTGGGATTATAGGCATCTGCCACCACCCCCGGCTAATTTTTGTATTTTTAGTAGAGATGGGGTTTCACTATGTTGGCCAGGCTGGTCTTGAACTCCTGAGCTCAGGTGATCTGCCCGCCTCAGCCTCCCAAAGTGCTGGGATTACAGGTGTGAGCCACCACTCCCAGCCATCAGGCTTAAATTAACAAAGAAACATAGAAACAAGATGAACATACTCTGGCACCAGTAGGTTGTGCTTTTAGAAACTGCAACAGATCTTTTTGGTTGTGGCTATCAAGGCAAATAGCTAAAAAATTAAGTACTGGGTGTCCTTACTCTACAACTCTTGGGCCCTTCACCTGTTCAAGGATGCATAAAGGGGCCAGAGAGGAGAAAGCATGTTTGGAGAGGAATGTCTGGTGATTTCTTTAAGAGAGCTACTGGGATTCTTCACCTTTGTTTTGGGGGATGGGTGAGGTGTTACCTGCTTCCATTTAAGGAAGAACTTGGAATATGTTATCTGCCCTTGGGTGACCTCACCAGCTGCCGAGAGGGAGATCAGACGTTAGAGCAAGTTCTGGCTCCTCTGGGGAGCCCAGCAAGCATGACAAGTCTGACTCAGGACTCACGGCTTGCACAGCAGAGCCAGAAAGCCTGCGGTGTTGGGATTGCACAAGCCCAGTTTAATAGGCCAAGGATGTGTGAATTTTCCTGGTAGATCCCACGTTAGTCTTGAGGGAGAGAACTGGTCTTGGGTCCTGCTCAGGGGGTCACCTGAAGGGAGAGGAGGTCCCTCAGAGAGAGGCTGAAGGAAAAGCTCTGAGCAGTTGCTGCAGGACACAGGGTCCTATGGGAAAGGGTCTCTCTAACACTTCACAGGCCCTTCCTCCCAAGAAGGCCAGCTTCATATCCATAGCAGGTAGCCAGGCTGATCCTGGCTTTGAGGCTGGCAGGGGAGCAAGTAACAAGGAGAAAGGGGACACTCAGGCCCAGGCTAGGGAGGAAAACTAGGGCACTGGGTCATGTTCACAGTTCTCATTACTGTAGGGGACAGCATATTCTGATGTTAAAAAATGTCCATGATGCCTGTATCAAAATATCTCATATACCCCGTAAATATATATACACCTACGACGTACCCACAACAATTAAAAATTTAAAAAATAGGCTGGGCACAGTGACTGACACCTATAATCCCAGCACTTTGGGAGGCTGAGGCAGGAGGATCACTGGAGGCCAGGAGTTCAAGACCAGCCTGAGCAATATGGTGAAACACCCATCTCTACTAAAAACACAAAAAAATTAGCTGGGTATGGCGGCACATGGGAGGCTGAGCTATTTGGGAGGCTGAGGCACGAGAATCATTTGAACCCAGGAGGCGGAGGTTGCAGTGAGCCAAGATGGTGCCACTGCACTCCAGTCTGGGTGACAGAGCAAGACTCTGTCTCAAAAAAAAAAAAAAAAAAAAGAAAAAGAAAAAGAAGAGGCTGTGAACATTGGACTATTACTAAGAGTGTTCAGAAGGGTCATGGGCTTTTGGCAGTTTTATAAAATATAGGGTAGATATCTCCCATTGAATAAAATTGGAAGAAGGATGAATGAAAAAAATTAAGTTTTATTTTGACCATAGCCCCATGGGTCATGAAAAAAAGTGCTCAGCCTCCCATGTTCTATGATCCTCATTTTGTAAATAAATTGTAAAGAGAATGGGTACAACTTGTATAAGAAAAAAAGTTGGTAAAAATAAAAGCTCTTTACAGACACATCATCAGCAATCTCCATCAGTTTGTACTTATAACCCAATTCTTTATTTACAGGTACTGAGATTAGATGGCATTTGTGTTGTTCCCTATCTTGTGCCAGGACAGACATTACTGATTGATCATGGTGCCCTCCCACTGACAGGTCAGAGGGAGAGTGAAAGCCATCCTGCTATGACAAAACTTTCACTCTATCCTATATTTCTAACTACTTCCTAATACGTAGGCATGGAGGTGTCTCTTCCTAATACAGCACATGGAACGTAATATGCTCAACATCTTTTGGACAATATTTTATCATTTAATACACTTGACATTAAGGCAGTTTGTGAGGACATTTGGATACATTTCAAATGAGTCATTGCCTCATCTAGGCTTTGATTTCCTGTTTGTAAAATGAAGACATTGTAACAGATTACTTCCTAGGGTGTTTCTAGCTTCCATATCCCATAAATGAGGAAGCAATTTCAGAACAAATTTTTGAAACGGTGTTGGAAAAGACTACTATCTCTCTTAACTGAAATAAGAGAACCAATTGCATTTACCACTTCAGCCAGAACCAATGGCTGTTTAGAAGCCTTCTGCCAGGAGACAGCATCTCATCAATTCGATGTTCGTATTTGGCCATCAGGTGATCCCAGACAACAAAGAAGATGGCAGCCACAGTGATCACAAAAAGAGGAAGGGCTCTGTGAAAATTCAGCACACAGGCCGAAATCACCATAACCAGATAACCTGTCCAGGAAGCAAAAACAGACACTGAACATCACTAACCACTGGGACACGCCTCCAGGCTCCAGCCTTGTTCTGGCGCAGGTGAGGGGAGGTTTGATATCATTAAATATCACTGAATGCAGAAGTGCTCTTGATATGGCTACTGGCCTCTTTGATGGGGTCTTTTGATATTTTTCAAAGCAAGTCTCAAAAATTACCACCATGAATGCTAGGAGGACAGGGTGCTAGGTATTTTTATTCTTACAGGACCTTCTGAGTTCTTGAATCTTGATGCTCAATCATTGGGCCTCTAAGTACTGGCCATTTTTACCACTGGCATTCAGTCTCGGCAGGTGAGCTACTATCAGAGAAAGGCCGAGTGTTGAAGTGACGACTGGCAAAGAGGTACTGATTCTTGGGGCTTGCAGTTCAGATTTGGCCTAAATTTGAGTGAAGGAATAGACCTACCAACAACAGACTACTTCTCTAAGTGACACAGAGTCTCTAAGGAAAAGAGGTAGGGGCAATTACCAAGGTGGCTGCTTTTGAAGAGCAGATTCTAGGATAAGAATAAGGTTTCCTATTCTTAAAGGTCTGCAAAGATGTTCTGCAGGTTAAATCTGGCCTGCCACTTGTTTTTGCAGGTGGCAAGAACATTTATATTTGTGTGTTTTGAGAAATAAAAATAAAGTCCTAAGTCACCCAACCAACTGAACCGAGCCTGTCTTGGCCAAGGGGATCCCAGAAAACCTTAAAAACTGAGTTCCCAACCATGACAGGATGGGAGGTCAGACGTGCCTCAGTATGCCCCTTCCTTATTAACCTTTAACCAGAATTCCTTCCTAAGGAGTCAGCAGAAACTAGCTCTGGAAAACAAGAAATGGAAGACTCATTTCTCTATCGCCTTTAGCCAATCATCTGAGGTGGTGACCAAACTCCCTCTCCCTCTTTAGAGTTTTTGTTTGTTTGATACGGAGTTTTGCTCTTGTTGCCCAGGATAGAGTGCAATGGTGCGATCTCGGCTCACTGCAACCTCCACCTCCCAGGTTCAAGTGATTCTCCTGCCTCAGCCTCCTGAGTACCTGGGATTACAGGCATGTGCCACCACGCCCGGTTAATTTTGTATTTTTAGTAGAGATGGGGTTTCACCATGTTGGTTAGGCTGGTTTTGAACTCTTGACCTCAGGTGATCCACCCACCTCGGCCTCCAAAAGTGCTGGGATTATAGGCGTTAGCCACCGTGCCCGGCCTCTTTAGAATTTTGACATGACAGCTCACCAGTTTTACAAGGCATTTCCTCTTGATATGAGACCGCTGACTATGGAGTGGTTCTGGCCAGTCTTGGAGGATGCACAGTGAGGGTTTTTGTGTTCTTTGCTTTACCTTTTGACTTCACAGGGCTGAAAACTCCACCCTCAGGTCATGGTAACACTGCTATTTTTTAATACACATGCTCCATAAAGAGGCACAAATCTCAATTGTGCATGTGCATGTGTCTCCTTTCATAAATATTCATGACTCCCCCTATAACTTATTGAATATTTATGCTTAGCCAATCCTTTCAGCATAAATTCCTGTCTTATTCTTCCCTCCCTCAAAGTACTTGTTTCTGGCTTCTGTTGGAGACTATGCTTCCCAGCTTGTCAGAATGGCCACCTTGCAGGCTGCAACCCTTTATGACTTTCCTTTCCAAATGTTTGAACCTCGTGATTGATTCTTCAGTTGACAGTTTGTATGTGTGTTCTAGAAATAAAGTTGTTTTGGAATACAGCCATGTCTGTCTACTTATGTATTGTTTATGGTTGCTTTGTTACTACAGTGGCAGAATGGCATGGTTTTGACCTTATGTCTGAAATACTGAAAAGCCTAAAATACTATCTGGCCCAGTACTCAGAAAGCTCACCAACCCTACTGTTCCCTATTCCAACTGTCTGAGCACCAGCAAAACTGCTGACCTTGGCTGTGCAGCAGCCTGGGATTAATGTCTGTGGGTTTGGATCAGGGTGCTTACGTTTTATAGACAGGAGTGTTCTTTAAAATGGGCCAAGTTCAGTGTGCTCAGCTTCAAGAAAAACAAAAAATAAAAGTACAACAAAACAAAAACAAAAACAAACCAAAACAAAAAACAAATAAAGTGAGCCAAGGAGCTCTTTGTTTTGGAGGGAGTAAAAACAGGAGACATTCTTGTCCTGCCTTCAGGCAAGTGAGTGGGCTAGATGGCCCTAGGCTACTCATGTTGTATTCATATAAAGCATTAATCACTTGTGTTTTCTGGATTTGTGTAAACCAACACACCTCCTCAAATCCACCTGACAATAACAAAGGCTATAAGAATGAGGAGAGTAAGTGAGTCCAAAAATTAGCTGCTGGGCCCGGCACAGTGGCTCACGCTTGTAATCCCAGTACTTTGGGAGGCCAAGGCGGGCAAATCACCTGAGGTCAGGAGTTCGAAACCAGCCCGGCCAACACAGTGAAACCCTGTCTCTACTAAAAATACAAAAATTAGCCGGGTGTGGTGGTGGGTGCCTGTAATCCCAGCTACTCAGGAGGCTGAGGCAGGAGAATCACTTGAACCTGGGAGGCGGAGGTTGCAGTGAGCTGAGATGGCGCCATTGCACTCCAGCCTGGAAGACAGAGCTAGACTCCATCTCAAAGAAAAAGAAAATTAGCTTCTGGCCTCATAAATGGGGTAGGGAAACAATTTGCATAGGCTTCCCCTATAAAGGGCTTCTTGATTTACTTCTCTACCACCCCCGATGATTCAGTGAGGTCCCAGGGAAAATAAAGGTTTAATCTTTTTCCACATAAAGTTAATATTTGGGGGAATCCCTGAAAAAAAAAAAGACAGTGGTATCCCTAACCATCTTTGTTATTTACCTGCTAATAAAATGCCCCAGATGATGTGCCGAAGAGTGGTTTTGTGTTTCCTACAGAAACCACATACCGTGTCATACCTCCTTTCCAAACACCTGCAACATAAAAGCAAAAAGGCAGGGAGAAGTAAACACCAAAAACATGAAATAAACTGCATGGTGAGGCTAGATTAAGCTTTGTAAACTAAGAAGGCAAACAAACACATGTGTGAGGCGTATGTCTTACAAAATAGAAATGGGAAACTCATTTCATTTTAGACTAGAGTCAGCCATGATCATGACCATTCAGTGATCACCATCATTGAATAAGTGTGCCAAGCCCTGAGGGATTAGAGAGGTGCAGACAACATGCTCCTGGGAACAGAGCAGGGGAGATGGATATCTAACCAAAGCTGAAATAGTCACAGGAAGAGAGTGTTTCTGGCACACTATGAGATCCTCTGTTAGCTTTTAACCAATGGTTATTACGTGTTTATTGTTAGAAAATAAAAAGCCGAGGAACTCTGTCATCCCTCTTGGTTTGGCAAAGTTTGAGCAAGTTGGTGGCACTCTGTCCCCCATCACCATCCCCATTAGTCCAAAACTGATTGACTTCATGGGGTGTGCTTAAAATGCAAAGTCGGATTTCCTGGATGTTAGGGCTATTAACCAATGGGTTGTCACAGCTTTCTCAGAAAACTCTGGAGTTGTTGGAATGTCTTTATTTCCATCCAGGGCTTTGTTATGGGCTGGGTGGGTAGTGTGTGAGTAATGTGTAGGTTGGGTCATGTCTTCGGAGGAGGATCGTGTCCAGCAGTTCCCCAGGAGTGAGCTGGGAGGCCAGGGTCATAGCCACATGGCTCTCCTCTCCTTCTTTGGGGATCTTCTCATTCCTGTGTGATGCCTCTTTCTTTGGAGGCCTCTCCTTCTCCCACTTGAGTCTGGGTGGAAGGAACTTCTTGCACATTTCCCCATTGTCCCCTCCAGGCCACGGGATAGCACTTCTAAAAATGACCATTTCTCCTCCCGTATAGATGATTCCCAAACTCCAGGACCTCAAAGGATGTGGCCCCAAGCTGGGAGACCTGCACTCCCCTTGGCCAGTGCCTCCACTACCCCGCCTTCCAACAGTCTCGCCTGCACCTCCAAGTCAGCTTCCTCTCAAGCTTTGGGGCACAGCTCAAGCTTTTGACTTCTAAAAAGTCTTCTTGCATTTCCTCAGACAGATACATGCCTCTGAACTTTATTCTTACTGTCTTCTTTGATTGTGTTTTGTTATGAACCCATTACTGACCCATTCCAGTAGCAGGAAATATTGGTTATTTGGTTAATAACCAGTCTTTTGGTTATCTAGGCTGAATAATTCCCAACCCATTAACCTTAGTGAAACCTGAGTGCCTCTGACCACACAAGAGAATTTCTCAGTCCCCCAGGGCCGGAGACCCTGGAGAACAGATGTCTATGAGCCATACAGCGCTATGAGTAGAACGTTGGATATTAAGGATGTTCAACAGACATGTATTGATTGATAGATGAATGAAATGGGAGTAAATATTGCTTATCTGAAACAGTATTTTACAGCTCTGAGTTGGGGATCCATTAGCGGGTTATGAAGCCCACATAGTAACCACTATTAAAATAGAAGGGGGCCAGGTGTGGTGGCTCATGCCTGTAATCCTAGCACTTTGAGAGGCCAAAGTAGGAGGATTATTTGAGCCCAGGAGTTTCAGACCAGCCTGGGAAACACAGTGAGACCTTGTCTCTACAAAAAAAAAAAAAGCTTGGTGTGATGGCACAAACCTGTGGTCCCAGCTGCATGGGAAAATCACTTGAGCCCGAGAGGTCAAGGCTGCAGTGAGCTGTGATTGTGTCACTGCACCCCGTCTCAACCAAAAAAAAAAAAAAAAAAAGGCCAGGCGCGGTGGTTCAAGCCTGTAATCTCAGCACTTTGGGAGGCCAAGGCGGGTGGATCAACTGAGGTCAGGAATTTGAGACCAGCCTGGCCAACATGGTGAAACCCTGTCTCTACTAAAAATACAAAAATTAGCTGGGTGTGGTGGCACAGGCCTGTAATCCCAGCTATTCGGGAGGCTGAGGCAGGAGAATCGCTTGAATCTAGGAGGTGGAGGTTGCAGTGAGCCAAAATTGTGCCACTGGATTCCAGCCTGGGAGGCAGAGTGAGACTCCATCTCAAAAAAAAAAAAAAAAAAAAAAAAAAAAAAATTAAATTTAATTTAATTTAAATTAAAACCAAAAGAAAGAATAAAAGTATCAAAAGTATCATAGTGTATCATTCATACATAAGAACAATAGGTATCACTTCATGAAATGTTCATCGTTATGTATGTGTGTGAATATGTATACTGAGAGTTAGAAACAGTGCTCTAGAAAATATTGGGTGAATAAAAGTGTAGTGAAGACATTTTTTCATGGTCTGATTTAGGAAAGGCTAATGATGTATTATTCTCAGTTGAAGATATATTAAGAAGCAGCAGCAGCAGAGGGTGATATTTAATAGGGTACATTCACATACTGTAGGTTGACTCTATCAGGTTCTTTAATTGCAGGGAATGTGTGTAGTCCATTGTGGCAATCTGACTTCTGCATAAAGCAGAGTAGCTAAAAGTAGACACTTTGGTCATTTGGTTATCTAGGCTGAATAATTCCCAACCTCCTGATGGCTGTTTCAGTCTCATTAACATTAGTGAAACCTGAGTACCTCTGACCACCCAAGAGAATTTCTCAGTACCTCCGGGTCAGAGACTCATAAAGTAAAATGGAGGATAAAACTTTGCTATGTTTCTGATATGGTAAATATTTGGGATGATGTATATGTGACAAGAGCTGCCAACCCTAATTCTGGCCAACTCCAGAGATATCTTCTGATACATATAACAAAGTTCCTCCTGTAGTCCCAGCTACTTGCGAGGCTGAGGTGGGAGGATCACCTAAGCCCAGGAGGTCGAGGCTGCAGTGAGCTTGACAGATCTCATGACAGGGTCTTGCTCTGTTGCCCAGGCTGGACAGAATAGATTTAAATTAAAATATATTTCTGGCCGGGCATAGTGGCTCACACCTGTAATCCCGGCACTTTGGGAGGCTGAGGCAAGCAGACCACCTGAGGTCAGGAGTTCAAGACCAGCCTGGCCAACATGGTGAAACCCTGTCTCTACTAAAAATGCAAAAATTAGCCAGGCACGATGGTGCATGCCTGTAATCCCAGCTACTCGGGAGGCTGAGGCAGGATAATTGCTTGAACCTGGGAGATGGAGGTTTCAGTGAGCTGAGATTGTGCCACTGCACTCCAGCCTGGGCAACAGAGCAAGACTCCGTCTCAAAAAAAAAAAAATTAAAATCTATTTCTAGATTTAAAATTAGCACGACTGAACTCCAGCCTATGCAACAGAGTAAGCCCCTGCCTCTAAAAAAAAAAAAAAGAAAAATTTCCTCAGAGACATAGGAATGCAAGTCAAATTTAAGTAGGACTATAGAAGATGGACAAATACTGTAGTGTTATGATAAGGCAGACAATCCTGGACTAGGAATCAGAAGCTGAGATCGTGACCTAGTTCTCTTCCTCTCCTAGTTGACTTGGGGAAGCCACTTCTCTGAGGTTCATTTTTCTGGTGCAAAAAATAAAGATACTAATCTTGCGTCTCCTACCTTACGGAGTTGTAAGAACTTGGAGTACTTTGAGGCTGTTACAAGGTAAGAGAAATCGTTTGTTGGGATTTAAAGTGGATTGGGTTTTGAGCGATCAGTTGCTATTGATTGACATTGAGAAGATGAATTAACTGCATTCATATGGACCGGAGCAATTATTTGGTAATTTACACTTTTAATTAGAAGACTGTCCTGGCTGAATTTAAATCTGCATATTGGGTTCCCAGAACATCAGCAGTTTGAATTGGCCACATTGATCATCTTAAAGCTTCATTAATTTTTCTGGAAAGGGTGTTGGGTAGGGAGGGTAGATGGATGGGTGGTGACAATCTCTAATAAATTATAATAAGTGTTAAAAATCAAATGGGAGGCCTGGCGCCATGGCTCACGCTTGTAATCCCAACACTTTGGGAGGTCGAGGTGGGTGGATCATTTGAGGTCAGGAGTTCGAGACCAGCCTGGCCAACATGGTGAAACCCAGCCTCTACTAAAAATACAAAAATTAGCCAGGCGTGGTGGCATGCGCCTGTAGTCCCAGCTACTCGGGAGGCTGAAATGGGAGAATCGCTTGAACTTGGGAGGCGGAGGTTGCAATGAGCCGAGATCGCATCACTGCACTCCAGCCTGGGTGACAAAGTGAGACTCTATCTCAAAAAAAAAAAAAAAAAAAAAAAAAAAAATCAAATGGGGATAAAACAAAGTAATAAAACCAAATGGGAGGTAGGCTTGGTTATTTCCCTGTTTTAAAGACTGTACCCTTTTTGTTGCATCTCCTCATCATCATCCTCCATGTCTTCTTTGTTTCTTGGAGAATCCTGCTCAACTGTGACCTGTTCTTCATCCTGGAAATCAAACATTGGAGCAGAGATGGAATAATGAGCATCCTGGGCATAATGGACCCTGGTTTCATTGCTCAGAACTCGGGCAAAGAACTTTCAATAGGTCCTTTTAAATTATTATGCAAGAAGACGGCTCCTATTATCTACTGCACAGACATTTTTTTTCCCGGCTTATAATCTCACACAAAAAATGCCAGGTTCATATTGAACTCTTCCTTTCCTTCCAAAGGAGCTGTTGGTATTTTCTCCTTTTCTTAAGGGAACAGGCTCATATTTGTGCTTTTTGCTCCTGTCTCTCTTGTAATCAATCAACCCCATCTCTGTTTTCAGCCAAGTACTAAATGAAGTTAATACCAGGAGCTGCATAAATCTCCCCTAGTACTCTGCCAGCCCCGGTTTCCAAATGACAGAGACCAAAGCTGGATTTATTTCCCCGGCAGCCCAAGGCTTGGTCTGCGAATATGAACACTAGCTTGGCACCTTCAAGAGCCAATAAGCCTCCCCTTGGGAACTAGGATCCTTTTATCAGTTGGGCTAAAGGGGACTATTTCCCTTACTCAGCTAGTCCTTGCTCTAATTAATTGAGTGTAGGATATCTCTGGCCCATTTTTTCATGGACAATCTTTCTAGGTACAGTCTGAGCTCTCAAATGTCCATGACCCATCCTATTTCCAGGATGGCAGAGGATTTCCTACCTGTCTCCAGTCTCCAATAATGTCTCAAATAATAAGCCTGGCTCTTGTAACCAATGGTACAGAAGCTGGTGGGGGAGGAAATAGATGGAGGTGGAGCAGTTTGAGTGTGCTCAAAGAAGTATAATGTCAAATCTCAGCACTTGTCTTCTGTCATATCCAATGTGGCCTTTGATTCTCTTTAACAGAAATCATAGAAATAAATCATTAGTGTGTGTCTGAGATGAAAGAATTCTGAAAAATCCTATAATTCCACGAGGCCAAACTCCATTGTTCTTCTGATTCAGATTACCTTCATTTTCTGGGCTGGACCCTAGGAACAAGGAAGGTGCGAGGATAATTGTAAGAGAGACCAGCTGAGTCCAAGCTGCAGCTTCTGAGGAGGGGCTGGAGTTGAGTCTTATTTATTTATTTATTTCTATCTAATTCCCAGCTTAGCCAATAGTCAATGTTTGGTAAATATTTGATTTAAATGGTCATCATTATTATTTTCTTGCAGTGAAAGTACACCAAGTTACCTGCTATCTATGGTATATCTAACATTACTATTGTTGTCTCTTATTTTTCCATCTTTTCTCATGTTTTAAAAACAACAGCTACAAATCTCCCTTGACTCCCACAATCATGGGACATCTGCACCGCTCTTTCCTTTCACAGCCAGGCCGTTGGAGAGAGTTGTGTTTACTCTTTGGAGGTCACTTCCTCACACCCTGCCCACTTCTCTACCCACTGTGATTGTGCTTCTGCTGAATGCATCCTGCCAATGTCACCCAAGGCCCATTGCTATCAAATCCAGTAGCTACTCCTCAGCCTTCATATCCCCATTTATAATTGAAAAATATCTAAATTTTTGTTTTTATGAAAAAAATATTTTAAAAATATTTTTAAAAGAGCAGTTTTAAGTTCACAGCAAAATGGAGCTGAAAGTATAGAGATTTTTCATGTATTGTCTACCCACCCTCACCTTCCCCACTATCAAATGAACCCAGAGAAGTACATTTGTTACAACTGAGGAGCCTACATGGACACATCACCATCACCCAAAGTCTACAGTGAGACTCTCTTGGTCTTGTACATTCTATGGGTTTGGACGCATGTATGATGGCATGTATCCACCATTGTAGTATCAGGCATACTAGTTTCATGGCCCTAAAAATCTTCTTATAGCCAGGCGTGGTCACTCATGCCTGTAATCCCAGCACTTTGGGAGGCCAAGGTGGGCAGATCACAAGGTCAGGAGATCAAGACCATCCTGGCCAACATGGTGAAACCCCATCTCTACTAAAAATACAAAAAAAAAATTAGCTGGGCACAGTGGCGGGCGCCGGTAATCCCAGCTACACGGGAGGCTGAGGCAGGAGAATCACCTGAACCCGGGAGGTGGAGACTGCAGTGAGCTGAGATTGTGCCACTGCACTCCAGCCTGCTGACAGAGCGAGATTCCATCTCAAAAAAACAAAAAAAACCACACTTCTTATTTGTCCCTACCACCCCCTGATGCCTTGAAAGCACTATTTACTGTCTCCATAGTTTTGCATTTTCCAGAATGTCGTATAGTTGGGATCGCACAATAGGTAGCCATTTTAGATTGGCTTCTTTTACCCAGTAATGTACATTTAAGGCTCCTTCATGTCTTTTCATGGCTTGATAGTTCATTTCTTTTTAGTGCTGAAAGACACTGCATGTCTGGATGTACCACAGTTTATTTATTCATTCACCTACTGAAGGACATTTTGGTTTCTTCCAAGTGTTGGCAATTACAAATAAAGCTGCTCTAAACATCCATGTGTAGGTTTTTATGTGGACATAAGTATTGTTTTCTTTTTTGTTTGTTGAAGAATACTTAGTGGAGTGAACATTTTTTTACAATCAATTAAGCAAAATAGACAGTTACCAAACACTGTACTATGCATGGTATGATTCCAATACAGATGACATATGCATGTGGGTGTATGTTTGCATTAAAAAAGGCTGTGTTCCAAAATGTTAGGCACTGACTTTTTTTTCTTGAATTACAAGCCTTTTTTGGTTTTCCAAATTTTGCTACAATAAATTTTCCAAATTGTCTACTTTAAAAAAAGTGATTCTTTTACCACGAGAAAACTCCTCACAAAATGACACACTAGTGGGCACCCCAAATTCCTTTTTTTTTTTTTTTTTGAGAGTCTCGCTCTGTCGCCCAGGCTAGAGTACAGTGGTGCCATCTCGGCTCACTGCAACCTCTACCTCCTGGGTTCAAGTGATTCTCCTGCCTCAGCCTCCCGAGTAGCTGGGATTACAGGCACATGCCACCACGCCCAGCTAATTTTTGTATTTTTGGTAGAGATGGGGTTTCACCATGTTGGCCAGGCTGGTCTTGAACTCCTGACCTCAAGTGATCCGCCCGCCTCAGCCTCCCAAAGTGCTGGGATTACAGGCATAAGCCACCGTGCCCAGCCCTGAATTACCTTTTAAGGGGTGACCTACATGGGTAATTTGTTCACCTTTTTTGCAACAGGAAGCCATGTTTAAACTCCTGTCCAGAATTCAACATGTAAGTGAAATTAAGCAAGAGTCCCAAGGACTGGTATAAAGCTACTAAGGAATGCGAGAGCATGATGGACCCAGATTTAGGACCATAGTAGAGGGTTCCTCTTGTTTCTGTCATTTACGTTAAAGCTCAGATGCTTTTGTCTAAGCCAATGCCTTTTTCCTTGAGATGGAGCTTGGAACTCCTAATAGTGAAGTGATGCTTCCCATCAGGGAACTCTGAGGACAGGTGGATAAAAACAAAATCTCTTTGTTTGGGCGTGTGTGTTTTCTTTACGACTATGCCCCCACACGCTTTAATTACCACTTAATCTGTTCCTCTGCGTGCCAGTGGGGCGCCATGCTTTCTGTGCCCACTGTTCTCAGGTGCCTGTTGCGCAGCGGTTGCCATGGTACTAGAGTCACGCACCACAGTCTTGCTGTACCTGTTTGGTGTTTGTGTGCTCCCTGCTTTGCACAGCTCTGCTTCTTATTGAGTTGTTTCCTGATGTGTTCTCGTTCTCAAGAAAGTTTTCTTCATTCTAAGAAAAAAGTGCAGATTGAAAAAATAAAAAGTTACAGCCAAAAGACAGATGTTCTTTCATGAAAAGTACCTAGAGGAATTTGGAGGATGAGACAAACAAAGATTAGGTGTTCAGGTGAAGCATCTGATTCAACAAACAGCTGACAAATCCTGGGCTTGTAAAGAAACAGATGATGGGCTGGGCACAGTGGTTCGTGCCTGTAATCCCAGCATGATGGGAGGCCGAAGTGGGAGGGGAGAACAGCCTGGGCAAAATCCTGTGTCTACTAAAAATATAAAAATTAGCTGGGCGTGGTGTTGTGCACCTATAATCCAAGCTACTTGGGAGGCTGAGGTGGGAGAACTGCTTGAGCCCCAGAGGCAGAGGTTGCAGTGAGCTGAGATCATGCCACTGCACTCCAGCCTGGGCGACAGAGCAAGACTCTACCTGAAAAAAAAAAAAAAGAAAAGAAAGTAAAGAAAAGAAACATATGACTTTTGCTTTGTTTTGTTCTGATACAAAAGTGGTCCAGGGAAAGAGAGGAATGAGGACAATTGCCCTCATCTAGGCCTGATAACTTTCCAATAGGCAGAGCTGGGACCAGGGGCAGGTTTCCACTCTCCTTTCTATCACATCACACTGATTTTCAACTTATAAAATGAACTAAAACGTGGTAAACCATAGGCTGAATAGCCTTATTCTTAGATGTTAGATTTACGAAATGTTGAAATGGGTTTTTTTTGGTTTAAAGCAATCTCTGGTAGTAATGATCATAAGAAAAATGCCCTTTTTTGTGTGTGTGTGAGGCTGTCTTGATTTTACTTTAAGGAACTGAACGAGATTTGCTCTTATAGGGCTGTCCGGACCCCTCAGCTGCTGTTTCCAGAAGTGACAAACACTGGACCTGTCTCCTGTCTCTTTTATCTTTTTTGAGGTATCTAATATTTCTCCCATCTCATTTCAACTTGCCCTTTTCTAGAGTGAGGTAATGGATAAATGGTGTCAGGAAATGCCTTCTGTTAGCCCAAGGACTATGACTGCGTCTTCAAAGACCAAGTGTATGACTCTAATTTTAACTTAGATCTCTGACTGGCCCCAGGAATCCAGCAAATATTGCAATTCCAAGTTGTATTGCATTTTCTACTTACTGAAACACAAGAATGAATAAACATGAAAAAAAAGTTACAGTACAAGATTCATGCATCAAAGTATTGTGCCATACTTCCTTTTTTGTTACAGTTGCTTATATCCTACAGTTCTTTGCATATAGCAGACACTAACAATGTTCTGAATTAATGACCCACAGTAATTTTAATGTTGCATTAGCACAGCAATGTAGTACCTTTGGGTTCTTGGTATAAAAATACAGCATGGGCTGGGTGTGGTGGCTCACGCCTGTAATCCCAGCACTTTGGGAGGCCAAGGCGGGCGGATCACGAGGTCAGGAGATTGAGACCATCCTGGCTAACATGGTGAAACCCCCCGTCTCTACTAAAAATACAAACATTAGCTGGGTGTAGTGGCAGGTGCTTGTAATCCCAACTACTTGGGAGGCTGAGGCAGGAGAATTGCTTGAACCTGGGAGGCAGAGGTTGCAGTGAGCTGAGATCACACCACTCTGCACTCCAGCCTGGGTGATAGAGCGAGACTCAGTCTCAAAAAACAAACAAACAGCATGAAAAGAAAAAAATATACATAGTGTGGGAAGATGACAGAATGTTGCTAATTGCTGAAGTTGGCTGACAGGTACCCGGAGAATCATTTTATTATTCTCCTACTTTGGTGGATGCTAAAATGTTCCTTAATACTAAGTTAAAAATAAAACCAAGCATGAGTTGGTGGAGTAAAAGGACACAGGTCACTGAGGGGCTAGTCCTTAGGGTCCCTACTGAGCAGGCCACATTGTCTCAAGTCTTAACTCCCTCATTCATACAACACAGTTTGGATTTGGGGTTCTTGCGGATCCTTCCGGAATCCTGACATTTTCTAATTCTATTAGGAGATTCAGCTTCTTGACGTTGATTCCTCCTGCCACCTGGTGGCAGGATCTGAAAACTACTGGTGGAACACGGGTGGATCCTACGTTTTTAAAGTTAATGAAAGTGGAAGGTGTGTGTATTGAGGGATAGAGTGGGCACTCCTTTAAGTGGCAACAAGAGCACGTGTGGTTTTGTTCTCCACTGTGTAATAGTCTTATTTTGCCCCCAACAGAGTCTACGCCTTGGCCTTTTAGTATTTTCTGGAAGAACGATATCTCCCACTTGAGGATTTCCAACAGAATTAGTGGGGTTATTGTGGATATTGACTGGTACCTGGAAAATGACCATTAAGACAACTGTCTTTCTTCTTCTTTTTAAATTAGAGTCGTGGGGCTGTGATATGGGGCCCCAGATAATGTCTTAGCTCAATGTTTCTTTCCATTTATTTAGCAACACACATTACTAAATACCTTTGCACACTTAACGCCCTACAACCACGACTGCGTTCTCATGGTAAAATCTATCCCTCTGTTGAATGTGTAAGAAAGGTGAGGGAATTGCATTGTGAGTATGTCTAGGCCGTTTACAGCTCACACATTTAATTTCTCTAGTTAGTTTTAGTTGTTAGGTGTGCTAAAAGATGAGGGTCCTGATTGAGCCCCCTTTGAAAGGACAGCCTATTAACCAGGAGTACATTGTGCCTGGGGTTTGTTTCCCACCATCTCTTTGATCTTGCACTTTCTATGTGGCTATTACAGGGAGGCAGAGATGGACAGAGGCATTTTTATTTTCTTCCTTTCATTCACTTTCTAAACCATATAATAACTTCTAGAACACTGGAAATTTCTAAAATGACTCCCCTATTTGTGGTATCCCTTTTCAAAGAATGTTAGCTGACACGTGGTCACCTAGGAAAAAGATTACATATCCAAGCTTCCCTTGCAACTAGGTTCTGGCAACGAAATGAAAGTAGAACCGGTGCCCTGTTGGGGGCAGCTTGGGGAATGTTCCGCCAGGGATGGCTGGCAGGTGCACTTGTTCCTTTTTGTCATTTCCTCTGTGTTGCTGCCCAGTGTGAGGATGGTTCCAACTGGACCATGGATACAAGGCCCACATCCTTGTGATGTCAGGGTGCTGAGTTGGGAGGAACTTGGGTCCCTGGAAGCCTTGAGCAGGAGGCTCACCCCGGCTCTGTACCATCCACCTCAACTTTATTGGGATGAAACTAACTTTTCTCTTGTTACTTTTGGTTTTTGCTTTTATTTTGCACCAAATGATACAGTATTTAGTAGACAGGAGACACTGTATAAAACTCTTGTCTGGGCGTGGTGGCTTACGCCTGTAATCCCAGCACATTGGGAGGCCAAGGCGGGCGGATGATGAGGTCAGGTGTTCGAGACCAGCCTGGCCAATATGGTAACACCTCGTCTCTACTAAAAATACAAAAGTTAGCTGGGCATGGTGGCGGGCACCTGTAGTCCCAGCTACTTGGGAGGCTGAGGCAGAAGAATCGCTTGAACCAGGGAGGCGGAGGTTGCAGTGAGCCAAGATCGTACCACTGCACTCCAGCCTGGGCAACAGAGCAAGACTCCATCTCAAAACAACAACAACAACAACAACAACAACTCCAAGAGGCCTATGAGGTGGGTACCATGATCCATATTTTCACAGATGAGGAAACTGAGGCAAAGATAAGTAAATCACTTGATTGGGTTGTGTAGCCAGAAATGGCTGGGGTAGAATCTCAGCCCAGACTGTCCCTCCCCAGACCATCTTGTGCCTGTAGAGGAGTGATTCTTTGGGCCTGGTGAAGATCAAAAGACACAGTAGTCTGCCTAGGAATTAAATTCCGTTTGGAAATTAGAATTTAGAAAGCCTGATTTGAACTCCAGATATTAAAAGACAAAGGTATAAATTATAGAAGTGTTGAAAGTTCCAGAGAAGCTTGTGGCCACTTTTAGCTACACCTAGGCTCTGTGGTCATTTCTCAAGCCACAGTAGTGGTCTTCCTGCCCTGTACGCTGGTTTTAAGTGGAATATATCCTTTGAGTAACATGGGTGGAGACTCCTGCCTCTGTGGACGTGTCTTGTCATCATGGCTGGTTTGACATTCTTCAGCCTCTCCCTGGCACTGTGCTGTAATCACACAGCCTGGCTTCCATTTCTCAGTTCTTGTGGTGGGGGTTTTTCTGCTGCAGAGGCACCACCACTGTGCTAGGAGAGCCTTTCTTCACTACAGAATTTGCTCTGGCCTGGTTGCCAGAGCAAACTGCATGAGTGGTCTTGCACTCATTCAGTGGTCTTGCTTCTTGTGGGAATGGAGGCAGTACCTACCTAACAAAGTTGAGTGGCTCCATCCAGTGGCACACATAGTAAGTGCTCATTGACTATTAAGTTAATTTCATGGTTTAGTTTGCTTCTCGCTTGTTCTGGGGCATTTACAGTCGTGTTGTCCTCTGTATTTGAAATTAGACTTATCAAAATCAACATCTGTTTGGTGAATCTGATCTCTCAAAATTGTTTGGGATCATCCCCCACTTCAACTCTTTTTTTACTCTTACCATCTACCAATGTTAAATGTTTTAAGGCCCTTTCTCTGAATGTTATTCTTCGACTGCATGGATTTTGCCTAGGAATGATTGCATTTTCAAAGACTGTATTTTAGAAGTCTTTGATCTTTATCTATTGGTCTTGACTCACTTGGTTCATGTAACTTTCTGGCTCAAGTCTCGGGTGTGCATAATCCTTAGTGTGAGTTAACGGGCACTAGCTAGACCATTCCCCAGAGATGTTCTTGTTTCACCTGCCTGCCTGTGTGGGTTTAGAGGCCAGGTAAGGAGCAGCAGTACCTGTGGCAAGAGACCCAGTGGGCAGCCTGGGGCTCACTGTTACCTCTCAATGCTGAGGGATCTTTGGATTGGGTGCAAGAAGTCAAGTCTCTGTATGCTGCTGTGAGTGGCTGTAACACTAGCAATGTCTATGGCTTCAGAACACTGTTAATATTCTTCCCTTGGGAACTTTGTGAGCCAGGAGGCAGAGGAAACCCGTATGTATGGGAATGTCAGGGAAAGGGGAAAGAGAGAGAGTGCTGTACCCGAAGGAGAAAACTTAAAGGAAGGTTTATAATAAGAGTTTTAAGAAAGTTTAAACATGTGAGTCCTCATAGAGTATGGTTTCCAGGCCGGGCGTGGTGACTCACCCCTGTAATCCCAGCACTTTAGAAGGCTGAGGAGGGTGGATCGCCTGAGGTCAGGAGTTTGAGATCAGCCTGACCAATATGATGAAACCCCATCTCTACTAAAAATACAAAAATTAGCCGGGCGTGGTGGCATGTGCCTGTAATCCCAGCTACTTGGGAGGGTGAGACAGGAGAATCTCTTGAATCTGGGAGGCAGAGGTTGCAGTGAGCTGAGATTGTGCCATTGCACTCCAGCCTGGGCAACAAAAGTGAAACCCTGTCTCAGAAAAAGAAAAAGAAAAAAGAATATGGTTTCCATGAGCTTTCTTGAAGAAACTGCTAGAGGAAGAAGCCATACAAATGATAAATGGAGAAATTATGACAAAAAGAGAGTTAGTACATTTTGAATCTATTTGATAATAAAATCTAAGACGATTCCAGGGATTATGATTCTAGAACAAATTATAAACATTATATCCTCTGCCAATGTAGAAAAAATCATTAGAAGGCTACTTGAAGGGGAAGGAAAAGAAAACGTAGGAGGTAGGATAAGTAGGCCAATTTCCTACTTCAGGTCACGCTGGGCCCTCTTCCCTACTGCAATAGTTTATTACTCACTGAAATCCATCTTCATCACTTTAATGAGTGTTCAGCTTTATTTATCTATGACATTAACCATATCAAGAATAAGACCAAAAGGGCTGAGTTAAATTGTTCCAAATGCATTGATGTATATTTTTATTTCTTCCTTAAATACAGGGTTTCCAGAGCTGGGGGCTAGTTAAAAGTCATCATGGACTGGGTGCAGTGGCTCACACCTGTAATCCCAGAACTTTGGGGGGCTGAGGCAGACGGGTCACTTGGACTCAGGAGTTTGAGACCAGGTTGGGCAACATGGTGAACCGTTGTCTATTTTTTTAAATAAAAACATAAAAATTATTTTGTAAAAAGTCACAAATGCAGAATTGTCTACTCCAAGACACCATTACCCTTGCGGATGTTGGGTTATCTTTCACTCTTATTGTTGCTTTTGATACTTGTGTTGATCATTTGTGTTTATTAACGTGTGACTATTTCAAACTGGCTCTAGTTTCCCATTACTGTTCCTTGCCTTTTTCTGACTTAGGCTGATTTGTTTGAGTAGAGAAAGACACTGCCATAAGAACTTCCTATGCATTTGGGAAGGAGACCAGAGAAGTCTAAAGTCACTCACAGAGAAGCTGGTCCTGAGAGCAATGTGACCACGCCTTCACTCATGACTCTGCCAGCCATGGTGCTGTGCTTTCCCATACACGATATTACTTAACCCCTGACCCCCTTGAACGCTAATATTTGCACCTTTATTAATTTTTTATTGCCCTGCAGCCAAAAATTCATAGATAAGTATCCTTCCTCCATCTTCTAGCTGTACTTTTTACTTATGTTTACTCATTCCAGCCTGGCTTGCACTTTTTTTTTTTTTTTTTTTTGAGACAGATTCTCGCTCTGATGCCTAGGCTGGAGTGCAGTGGCATGATCTTGGCTCACTGCAACCTCAACCTCCCGGGTTCAAGTGATTCTCATGCCTCAGTCTCCTGAGTAGCTGGGACTACAGGCACACGCCACCACACGCTGCTCTTTTTTTTTTGTATTTTTAGTAGAGACAGGATTTTGCCATGATGGCCAGGCTGGTCTTGAACCCCTGGCCTCAAATAATCCACCTGCCTAGGCCTCCCAAAGTGCTGGGATTACAAGCGTGAGCCACCGTGCCTGGCCTGGCCTGCACATTTACTACTCCATGGAAATCACCCTTGCCAAAGACAATGATTTCCATGTCCCTAAATTCAGTTTTCATCATGCACCACAGACTACTTCCTCTTTAAAATGATCTGTCCCTGACTTTTGTGATATCACACTTTATTATTTTCCTCCTTCCACTTAAACCGTTCCTCCTTCCTTTCCTGTGCTGTATCAGCCTTTTATGCTTAACTCTGAATGTTGTATGTGCTTCCCTGGGGCTCTGTCCAACAAATATTTATTGCACACCTACTATGGGACGGACACTGCTTTGGGTGTGGGGGATTGCATATGTGGTCCCTATTCTCAGGGAGTTTCGAAGAAAAGTTGTCGGCTGGGCGCTGTGGCTCACACCTGTAATCCTAGCACTTTCGGAGGCCGAGGAGGGTGGAACACTTGAGGTCAGGAGTTTGAGACCAGCCTGGCCAACATGGCGAAACCCTGTCTCTACTTAAAATACAAAAATTAGCCGAGGGTGGTGGTGGGAGGCTGAGGCAGGAGAATCGCTTGAACCGGGGAGGCAGAGGTTGCAGTGAGCTGAGATTGTGCCACTGAACTCCAGCCTGGGCGACAAGAACAAGACTCCATCTCAAAAGAAAAAAAAAAAAGAAAGAAAGAAAAGCTTTCAACCATGAATTATACAATTGATTACTTAATTATAGTTGTGCTAAAGACTACTAAAAAGTTCAAGGTGCTACTTCTAGGAGTTAATTGGAACAAAGTCCACTGTGTTTGAAGTTGTAAAGATGTGACCTGTTTAGCCACGGTGAACTGGAAATCCTCTCACCAGCACAACACCTTCCAGTAGATGAGAAAGAAGATAAACAAGGATGTAATCTCATTGAATCTATCAGTGGAAACCAAGATTATTCTTACTCTCATTTGCTTCTTAGATTTGTTTTTAATAGGCAAACTCCTAGTCTATCTGAAGGCATCAACTTTCAGACTGTAAGGTGATTATAGATTGTTTTTTGTTTATAAAAATGCTTTCACAATGGGCACGCTAGACCAACAGTGGGAAGTCTTTTTCCTTCAGGGTTCCTGATCCTCAAAATTTGTGAGATTAAGAAACATTATAGGCCGGGCGCAGTGGCTCACGCCTGTAATCCCAGCACTTTGGGAGGCCGAGGAGGGCGGATCACGAGGTCAGGAGATCGAGACCATCCTGGCTAACATGGTGAAACCCCGTCTCTACTAAAAATACAAAAAAATTAGCCAGGCGTGGTGGTGGGCGCCTGTAGTCCCAGATACTCAGGAGGCTGAGGCAGGAGAATCACTTGGACTCGGGAGGCAGAGCTTGCAGTGAGCCGAGATTGTGCCACTGCACTCTAGCCTGGGCAATAGAGTGAGACTCTGTCTCAAAAAAAAAAAAAAAAAAAGAAACATTATACACTGCTGGGCGTGGTGGCTCATGCCTATAATCCCAGCACTTTGGGAGGCTGAGGTGGGTGGATCATGAAGTCAGGAGTTTGAGACCAGCCTGGCCAACATGGTAAAACCCGGTCTCTACTAAAAACACAAAAATTAATCGGGTGTGGTGGTGAGCGCCTGTTATCACAGCTACTCAGGAGGCTGAGGCAGGAGAACTGCTTGAACTCAGGGGGCAGAGGTTGCAGTGAGTTGAGATCATGCCATTGCACTCCAGCCTGGAAGACAGAGCGAGACTCCGTCTCAACAACAACAACAACAACAAGAAACATTATATACTACATATTATTTACAGCACAGTAAAAGGTATTAAGAGGGTAACAACACCTGTCTGTGAAGCAATTTGGTCAGAGTGGTCATGAAATGATTGACTTCTAAATTCAAGAACAGGAAATATGGCTTCAGCTCTTTATTAAATTCTATTGTTGGAATAAGATAGAAGAAGAAGAAAAAGAGAGGGAGAGATAAAGGTAGTGTAAAGAGACATTGGACATCATTAATGACACCTTCATCTTGGAACATCTTGAATAGCCCCTAAGCTAATTCAAAGTCATGTTTTGCTTCTGCTATCATTGGTTTATGCAGCAGGTATCACAACGTGGGATCTTCCTTCCTGTTCTATGAAATCAAACTCAGGTCTACATTTGGAAAAAAGTTGTTTTTGGTGATTTCTAAAATCACCTTGACCATCAAGCTCTTCTTTCCAAAGAGTGCTAAGTAAATAAATGTAAATTACTCAAATTAGAAACACAGAGAATGAGGCCCAGTGTGGTGGCTGATGCCCATAATCCCAGCACTTTGGGAGGCTGAGGTGGGAGGATCATTTGAGGTCAGGAGTTCCAGACCAGCCTGGCCAACATGGAAAAACCCTGTTTTTATTAAAAATACAAAAATTAGCCCAGCATGGTGTTGCATGCCTGTAATCCCAGCTACTTGGGAGACATGAGAATCGCTTGAGCCCAGGAGGTGGAGGTTGCAGTGAGCCAAGATTGTCCACTGCACTCCAGCCTGGGCAACAGAGTAGAAAAGAAAAAAGAAAAAAAAGAAAGAGTGAATTTACAGTATATAAAACATTTAAGAAATGCATTTGACTAAATAGGAAATAGATCAGAATGACTCAAGATGTTAGAAAAATAACTTTGGAAAGTCCTTTGATGAGGCAAGACAAGGACAGCCAAGCTCTCCTGGGCTGGCAGGGACCTAAGGGATTTGAGGTTTTATTTATTTATTTTTTTATATTTTGCTGACATGATGACTACTCAGAGTGGCATGCTGGCAACTTCCATAGTCCTCACATAAATGGATTGCAGTATTTGCTATAGGAAGAGGCAGATTTTACATCTAGGTTTCAAGATTTGGTTTGGCCTGTACCAGCATCCCCAACTAAATGGTTGATTAATAGCTGATATTTGAGCATTTGCTAGGCACCAGTACATTACCTGAATTTCCCAGCAAGTATATGATGTGGAGTATTAGTATACCTATTTTTAGATGAGCAAACAGGTATAGAGAAATAGATGAGTTGCCTAAATGGTGGGCCTGGAAAATCCAGGCAGACTGACTAAAGCCTCAACTCTTCACCTGAAGAACCTATGTTTTGTCATTTTTATGATTCAGTACATGAATTTTTTTTTTTTTTTTGAGACGGAGTCTTGCTCTGTCACCCAGGCTGGAGTGCAGTGGCATGATCTCGGCTCACTGCAACTTCCACCTCCTGGGTTCAAGCAATTCTCCTGCCTCAGCCTCTAGAGTAGCTGGGACTACAGGCGTGTGCCACTGTGCCCGGCTAATTTTTGTATTTTTAGTAAAGACGGGGTTTCATCATGTTGGCCAGGCTGGTCTCGAATTCCTAACCTCGTGATCCGACCCCCTTAGCCTCCCAAAGTGCTGGGATTACAGGCATGAGAAAGAAGATAAACAAGGATATAATTGGGCCACTGTGCCCCACCCCAGTACTTGATTTTTAACACCCCACATCTATCACCCTCCCTTGACCTTCCCCAATGACATCCCCCTCCCCTCCAAATCTGGCTTTCTTCAGAAGCTCATCACTTTCCTCCCTCTCCCATGTCCTCCTTAATGAGAGGCCACTGATCTCTCGCTAAGTTCTAGGCCTTGTACAGTACAGTCACTACTAGAAGCATTACAAGCTACCTCTCCTACTCACTGCTGTGCTTTCTAAATCCTCCCTCTCCTACTTCTTTCTTCCTCTTCTCTGACCTAAAGACCTCATGCTTTGTAGGGGAACAAGGAAGTGATTATGTGGGCCAACAGGAAGCCTAACATTTGCTGGCTCCTAAACATGTCACTGTGGGCACCTTTGTCTCTCTATCCTCTCCTTGCTGGACCCAGCACACCATGTAAATAGACCGGTGCTCCCAACTTGTTTTATCTGTATGGGTCAGATCCTTGATTAAGCAATTTTTCTTTCAAACCTCCCTGGCTGCACAAATTAGGCCAGTACTCTCTAACCAACTTCCTCCTTGCAAATGTTTCTGAACAATGGAGTTTGGTAGATGTGAAAATCAGGGCTCAGTAAATTAAATTAGAAAAATAAAACAGTTTTTTGCTGGATGCCGTGACTCATACCTGTAATCCCAGCACTTTGGGAGGCTAAGGTAGGTGGATTGCTTGAGCTTAGGAGTTCAAGACCAGCCTGGGTAACATGGTGAGACCCTGTCTCTACTAAAAATACAAAAATTAGCCAGGCATGGTGGCATGCACCCATAGTCCCAGCTACTTGGGAGGCTGAGGTGGGAGGATTGCTTGAGCTTCAGAGGCGGAGGTTGCAGTGAGCTGAGATCACACCACTGCACTCCACATCCAGCCTAGGTGACACAGTGAGACCCTGTCTTAAAAAAAAAAAAGTCTTAAAAGCTAGTGAAACTGTAAAGTAATGTGATTGAAAGGCAGGGAAACTGACAGGGGAATAGGACCCGTCAGTGAATGACCGTACATCTTCATAGGTTGTGCTGTTTGGAACCTTTGGTATTCTGTCAAAGTTGAGCAGGTCAGGAGAGTAAGGCAACTGGATCATTAAATAAGCAGATTTGCCTGTCTTGGCCCCTTTTGGACTACAGCTGACCCTCTCCCATGGTATAAAGCAACCTTACCTCACATGAATGGCTTACTTTAGGGCCACGTTTTATGGAGGAATGTTTACCATTACTTTAATTACAACCCCTTATGAGGTTGTTGGCTAGTTTATTCTGGAATGTTCCTGAGTCCACAGAATTTACAAATGTAGTTTTAAGCTTAACTTATCATTGGTTTTGGATTTGAGAAACCAAGATTTTGCAATCAGTGAGGATCCCTGAGGTAAATCAAGAGAACTGGTGTCTATTCCTGTTTGCCTTTCTTTACTACTCTTTTTATCTCCCAGCTAATGCCTCTCCTACCTTTTATTTTTTTTTTTAATGGAGTCCTGTCTTGGAATCCTACCTTCCCATTCTAGGCCTTGATTTTTCCACATAATGTAACATGAAAAAAAAATAGCGCTTGACATGCTAGCTTGGGGATTTATATCTTTTTGTGCCCTACCTAGTATTTTCCTTCCATCTAGCACAGAGCAGTTGCTCAATATACTTTGTTGAATAAATGAATGAAATCATAAAAGTATATAAAATTTTAAATGTTCATTTGAAATGTTCGGAAGATGGAGTGACTCCCTGACCCTGAAAGTAGGTGAGGTCACGTTTTGCCATGAATGAGACTTTCCACAGACTGTGCTGTGTTGGTTTGCCATTGTTTAATTAATTTTAACCAAACGAGCTTTCTGTTTCCAGCTCCTAGCATAATGCCTGGCACAATGTCAATAAATTTTTGTTGAATCAATAATGCCATACTTTATGTCAAAGAGTTTTTGGCCCTCAGAGAAAATGAAAACAAAAAGTTTTGAACCAGGATATTAGAAGGAAGATTGAGAAGTCTTCAGGTGCATTTCCTGGCTTCCTGACTCACCCATTCCCGGTAATCATCCCCTTCCTTACTGAACACTGACTGGTGACTCCTTAGCCAGGTGACTCACAGCATTTTCCTAAGAAATCTCTATCTCCATTTTACTTTCAAACAACACAAGACATGCATACCATTTTATTTTATTTTTTAAATGTCCTTTTAAAGGAAAAAGAAGAGAACTAATCATGCCAAGGCTGTAAGTGGCTTCTTATAAGGACTAGGCTAAATACCTAGTCCTTGTGTGAGGTAGAAGTAGCAGCTATCAAAGATCCAGAATCGTGGCTTTGAGTGGAAATCGTGTTGTGCTTTTGTCTGCCTGTATCTGCAATCATAAGAGAGTTCCAAACTTCTGTGGAATAATACAGATTTGGAATTCATGCTTAATCATTTCTATTCTATATAAAATTCCAGATACACTCACCTTTGATTTTTTTTTTTTTTAATCTGACTAATAAGAGCTCAGGAAGCATCCATGGCCCAGCTTCTCCATTCAACATCAACAATGTCTGAACAAGATGGTTCAGCAGGGACCACCACTATCGTTTTAAAGTAATTAAACGATTTTATTATTTAATTAACGATTAACGATAAACGACTTTATCGTTTAATTAACGATAAACGACTTTATCGTTTAATTAACGATAAACGACTTTATCGTTTAATTAACGATAAACGACTTTATCGTTTAATTAACGATAAACGACTTTATCGTTTAATTAACGATAAACGACTTTATCGTTTAATTAACGATAAACGACTTTATCGTTTAATTAACGATAAACGACTTTATCGTTTAATTAACGATAAACGACTTTATCGTTTAATTAACGATAAACGACTTTATCGTTTAATTAACGATAAACGACTTTATCGTTTAATTAACGATAAACGACTTTATCGTTTAATTAACGATAAACGACTTTATCGTTTAATTAACGATAAACGACTTTATCGTTTAATTAACGATAAACGACTTTATCGTTTAATTAACGATAAACGACTTTATCGTTTAATTAACGATAAACGACTTTATCGTTTAATTAACGATAAACGACTTTATCGTTTAATTAACGATAAACGACTTTATCGTTTAATTAACGATAAACGACTTTATCGTTTAATTAACGATAAACGACTTTATCGTTTAATTAACGATAAACGACTTTATCGTTTAATTAACGATAAACGACTTTATCGTTTAATTAACGATAAACGACTTTATCGTTTAATTAACGATAAACGACTTTATCGTTTAATTAACGATAAACGACTTTATCGTTTAATTAACGATAAACGACTTTATCGTTTAATTAACGATAAACGATATGGAGATTTCGTTTTTCTTTCTTTTTTTTTTTTTTTTGAAATGGAGTCTTGCTCTGTTGCCCAGGCTAGAGTGCGGTGGCACGATGTTGGCTGACTGCAACCTCTGCCTCCTGGGTTCAAGCAATTCTCCTGACTTCCTGACTCAGCCTCCGTAGTAGCTGGGATTACAGGTGGGATATCAGATATCGATATCTCCATATCGATAAACGATATGGAGATAAACGAGTGGAGATTTTATCATCAGTAATAAAAAATAAAACTGGAGCCTACTGGTACCAAGGTTATCAAAAGAAAAAAACAAAACAAAAAACAAAACAAAACCTAGAGCTTGAGAACCAGTCTTGATTCTATCCTAACTGAAGTAACAGCATTTTTCTGAAACCTCCCTGCAGCCTACTCTCTGAAGGTTGGGGATATGCTTGCAGAACATGTTGCCTTGTGAGCCAATTAAAGCCTGTGGCTTCATGGCTGAATTGGGGATTTTCCAATCATTCCTGACATGACATCCTTGTGGCAATCTGTCTAGGCCTACAGATGGATTAAAAACAACAACAACAACAACAACAACAACAAACAAGTCTTACTCTCTGTTCAATCAAAACATAACACCTCAGGCCAAGTGTGGTGGCTCATGCCTGTAATCCCAGCTCTTTGGCAGCCAATGTGGGGAGATCACTTGAGGTCAGGAGTTTGAGACCAGCCTGGCCA
This sequence comes from Gorilla gorilla gorilla, assembly GCF_029281585.2. Classification (NCBI taxonomy): domain Eukaryota; kingdom Metazoa; phylum Chordata; class Mammalia; order Primates; family Hominidae; genus Gorilla; species Gorilla gorilla. The sequence continues at coordinate 80,530,485 of NC_073237.2, forward strand.
ACACGGTGAAATCCCATCTCAACTAAAAATACCAAAAAATTTAGCCAGACATGGTGGCGCCTGTAATCCCAGCTACTCGGGAGGCTGAGGCAGGAGAATCGCTAGAACCCAGGAGCAGAGGTTGCAGTGAGCCAAGATAGATCATGCCGCTGCACTCCAGCTTGGGTGACAGAGCAAGATTCTGTCTCAAAAAACAAAAAAAAACCCCAAAAAACATAGCACCTCAAAAGAACTCTCTTAAAATCAAGAGGGGAAAAATAAAATAAGATAAAATAAAATTAGGAGGGCATCTCTCTTGGGACCCTTATGGTAGAAATAACAGAATTCAATCTCTTTCTCCTTTCCTTTTTCTGTGACCATTAGGGGCCTCAATTTTTTTCCCCAGTTTTGGTAAAAGGCAGTAGTGATGGCTGTAATCTTGAAAACCTCGGCTCTTGTCCTACTCCTGACTGATCATCCAAAGCATTCTAGTCTAGAAATGTGGCTGGTACCATTCACCACACTGACAAAACTGTCAAAACTACTTTTTCAGAACACCGAAAGAGAAAAAAAAAAAGACTTGCAGCAATCCAGAGAATGCTTTTCAGATAAAATGACTCAGAATCTCAGAACATCATGCTTTGTGGTGTCTTAAATTATCCTAGTTCTGTTTCCTTCTACACAGACTCATGATGGCCTCAACAACCCTGCAATCATGAAAACTAGGAGTCTAGCCATTTTGAAGGGGGTAAAATGAGATTGGAGTTACCCCAAAGTCCAACTCTCAGATAACTGCCATTATTTGATCTATTTTGCAGTTCCTTAGAAAATCCTCCCTGTCTTGGCTGGGTGCGGTGGCTAATGCCTGTAATCCCAGCACTTTGGGAGGCCGAGGCAGGTGGATCACCTGAGGTCAGAAGTTTGAGACCAGCCTGGTGAAACCCCACCTCTACAAAAAATACAAAAATTAGCCGGGCATGGTGGCTTGCACCTGTAATCCTAGCTACTAGGGAGGCTGAGTCAGGAAGTCAGGAGAATTGCTTGAACCCAGGAGGCAGAGGTTGCAGTCAGCCAACATCGTGCCACCGCACTCCAGCCTGGGCAACAGAGCAAGACTCCATTTCAAAAAAAAAAAAAGAAAGAAAAATAAAATAAAATCCCCCATCTTTAGTTGATCGGACTCAGAGTTCACCCAGTACTGTTTCTCTGGTGGCAATTGTTTAACATAGGTAGCTGCCTGAGGTGGTGGTAACTGTTGGGAAAAACAACAAGCCAATCTAAGAATTAAACTAGTACACTAGAAAATATCTATTTAACACAAAAGAAGGAAGTAACAGAGGGGGAAAAGACTACACACACACACACACACACACACACACACATATTCACACAAAATAAAAATGTAAATCCTATCTTATCAGTAACTACATTAATTATAAATGGATTATGCCCTTTAATTAAAAGGCAGAGATTTGAAGAACGGATTTTAAAAACCCATGATCTGAAAATAAAATTAAAAAGGAAAAAAAAAAAAAAACATGATCTGGCCAGGTTTGGTAGCTCATGCCTGTAATCCCAGCACTTTGGGAGACCATGGTGGGCAAATTGCTTGATCCCAGCCTGGGCAACATGGCGAAACCCTATCTCTATAAGAAATAGAAAAGTTAGGCAGGGTGTGGTGGCTCACACCTGTAATCCCAGCACTTTGGGAGGCTGAGGCGGGTGGATCACCTGAGGTCAGGAGTTTGAGACCAGCCTGACCAATATGGTGAAACCCCATCTCTACTAAAAATACAAAAATTAGCTGGGCATGGTGGTGGGCACCTGTAACCCCAGCTTCTCGCGAGGCTGAGACAGGAGAATTGCTTAAACCTGGGAGGCGGAGGTTGCAGTGAACCAAAATCACACCACTGCACTTCAGCCTGGGTGACAGAGTGAGACTCTAAAAACAAAAAACAAAAAACAGCCAGGCACAGTGACAGGTGCCTGTAGTCCCAGCTACTCAGGAGGCTGAGGTGAGAGGATTGCTTGAGCTCCAGAGGTTGAGGGTTCAGTGAGCCATGACTGCCCTACTACACTCCAGCCTGGGTGACAGAATGAGACCCTATCTCCAACAAACAAACAAACAAACCAAAATAAAACAAAATCCCATGATCCAAATATATGCTGTCTACAAGAGACATACTTTACATTCAAAGACCTAAATAGGTTGAAAGAAAAGGATGGGAAATATATAGCATGCAAATAGTAACCAAAGAGAGCTTGAGTGGCAATAATATCAGATGAAATAGGTTTTAAGACAACAATTGTTACTAGAGACAAAAGACATTTGAAATGGCAAAAGGGTCAATTTATCAAAGAGCTATTGTTAACATATATGTATATAATAAAAGAGCTCTAAAACACATGAAGCAAAAACTGACAGAATTCATGGGAAAAGTAGGCAGTTCATCAATAGCTGGATATTTCATTACCCCATCTTCAGTAATGACTAGAACTAGAGAGATGGTCAGTAAGAAAATACAAGAATTGAACAGTGGTATATAAACCGACTAGACCTTATAGACATATACAGAACACTCCACCAACAAAAGTAGAATACACATTCTTCTCAAGTGCATGTAGAACATTCTCCAGGCTAGATCACATGTTAGGCCCAAACAAATCTCAATAAATTTAAAAATATTGAAAGATAATGTGTCTTCCCCAAACACAATTTGGGGGAAACTTATAAATTATGAGGAAATTAAGCACACTTCTAAATAACCAATGGATTAAAGAAGAAATCATTAGGGAAGTTAGAAAATAGTTTGATAATAATTAAAATGCAGCCTGGGTGACAGAGTGAGACTCTGTCTGATAAAAAAAAGAGAATTAATAAAAATAAAGCTTAGAGTGAGACTCTGTCTCATAAAAAAAAGAAGAAAGAAAAATAAAGCTGAGCACAGTGATGCATGCCTGTAGTCCCAGCTACTTGGAAGGCTGGGGTGGGTGGATTGCTTGCACCCAGGAGTTTGAGGCCAGCCTAGGCAACATAGCATGGCCCTCATCACAAATAAATAAATAAATAACAAAAATGAAAATATATGAAAATTTATGAATATCGCTAAAGCAGTGCTTACAGGGAATTTTATAATTGTAATTGCTTATATTATCAAGAAGTAAGATCTCAAATCAATAATCCAATCTTTTACTGTAATGAACTAGAAAAAGAACAACAAACTAAATCCAAAGTTAGCAGAAAGAAAGAAATAATGAAGATTATCGTGGAGACAAATGAAATATAGACTAGAAAAACAAAAGAGAGAATCAATGAAACCAAAAGTTGGTTCTTAACTTACTTAAAGGAAAAAAAAAAAGCTCAAAAAAAACTAATAACAAGTGAAGAGATTGAATTACTAACCATAAACCTCCCAACAAGGAAATGTCAAGGAAAAAAGAAACCAAGGAAAAAAAAGAGAGAAGACAAATAACTAAATTCATGAATGAAAGAGGAGATATTACTACTGATATTACAGAAATAAATGTAAAGTTGTTACTTTAATTTTTTGGCATAAATCTGGTGGTCAGGTCCTTAAAGAGGAAGGATAACCAGATTTGTGTGTGTGTATGAACTCTAAAACCAAAAACACATGCTTACGTGGGTGATCCAATAGAATAACCATCAGTGGCAAGTGGTTACTGAGTGCTTGAAATGTGACTAATATGACTAAGGACCTGAATTTAATTTTAACTAATTTAAATTTAAATTAAAAACTGAACATTAGATCCACGTATTGAAAAACAGGCATGTTTAGAACAACTTGATTATGAATCTACTTTTTACAAATATAGATTTTATGAAATCTAAAAACAGATCAAGTATTTCTGATAAAAATGTAGCATTAGAGTTGACATGTACTATATGTTTAAAATATGCACCGGATGTTCAAAGACTTGGTATGAAACAAATATAAATTATTTCATTAATTTCAATATATGAGGTTCCATAAAATATAGTTAAAATAGGGTGAAGAGTTATACCTACTTTATTTTGCATTTTTAGTGGGCTTGCAGAAAAGTTTTAAATTACATATCTGGCTAGTGTTATATATTAGAAAGTTCTGCTTTAGCCCTCAGCAAAAATGTATCTTTATCTACATTATTAATTATTTTCTATTTTCTTTCCAGTGCCTCAACACTGATGAGTAAGTGGCTCCTCAATTTCAAGCGGAATCACTTCAGGAGTGTTTGAATGAGGAAAAACTAAATCCTTATACCCTCTCTCTCTGAGATGCCATGGAAGTGACTTGGTTTACAATCCCCTACACTGTTTTCCCCTAAAAATAAGTCTAGGTGTGATCATGCAAACTTGAGGAAAGAGTAGAGAATATACTTTTCTTTTTTAACCTCCTTCCCAAAAGTGAATTATTGTCATGTGTTTTTGTGTGTGTGTGTTTTAATTGAATATAGGAAGCTCCAGCCGAGCGCCTCTTGAGCAATGTGAAAGAGTACTCAATGTGATTCATGTTGGCTTCCCAGGCTAGTGGGTTAAGGAGAAACAATATTCTTCCTCCCTACATAACATAGTTACTTCCTACCTTAGAACTTTTGTATTCAAAGTACCTGCTTGACAAGAAGTCTACACCTGTACTCCAGCAGGTTTGGATCCCTAATGGGACTTACACTTACATGATCTCCCAAATTGTGACCTCCATTTAACAAACTCTCCAAACCTGCTTGACTGGCTTACTCATGGAGTAACTCAGCCTTTCCTGTGTGTTTGTGCAGAGTGAGGCCCATTTCCCCAGCCTAGTCCTCTCCCAAGACTTTCGTAAGTGGGTTCCACCCAACTAACTTCAGAGCAAGCTTGGGTTCTGTGCCTCTGAGAGCACCTGTGGCAAGATTGATTGCTTATTCACAGGGAGGAGGAAACTTGAGTTGGGATTCCAAGAGATGCCCTTTAATAAATGTGTTAAAAAAATTCCTGCATTTTCCTCTTAGAAATTCTGAACTGTTTTGACCTCTGTTGCTGTTAACTTCCATCTCTTTGGATTCTTCCCCATTTCCTCTTGAGTTTGAAAAAATCTTTCAGTTGCCCTGTTCCAAAAAGCCTCTCCCAAATATGGACACGTGGCAAAATATCTGTGGAGTGGGGAAAAGGTTCTTTTTTAAAGCAATGTTGATCACTGAGTGGTGTTAAAAGTAAATTTAAAAAATAATAATGCCAAAATAAGTGGATGTTCATGTGGAAAGCAAACTTGACTCCTACCTTACACTATACATTAAACTCAATTTCAGGGGGAATAGAGATCCTCAATGTGAATGAAAGTATAAGCTTTTAGAAAATATCCTAATGATTTTAGAGCATAATACCCTGTTGTTCTCAACAATGAGCAATATGGACATTGTCATAATGAAGTGATGACTGCTTAGCCTCTAAATCTGGTAACTACTTTGGGACAATATGGGAGGAAAAGTGAAGACAGTGATGGTGTAAGAGCTAAATCCTCATCTGTCATATCAAGAAATCACTATATAATGTATAAAACAATCAAGAAATGCCTAAGTAGTTATGTGAGAAAAAAATAGAGGACATTGCTAAAAGAGTTAAAAGTCATTGCTCTGGGGAATTAGGAGGGATGGGGCAGGGGACTGTTAGGATGCATTATAAACTGAAGAGGCTTTTAAAAATTTCATGTATTAATATATGCATTCACTTGAAAAACTAAAAAAATAATAATTGGAAAAACCCATGAAGGTAAGTACCAGAAGGAAAAACTGAGAGAATGAGAAGTGCTTGCCTCTGGAAAGAACAACTGGCAGGACTGTTGCTTTCATTGTAAGGCTTTTGGAGCCATTTGATTGTACTTAATCATTTTTATCTATTTCTTTAATAAAAATTTTATCTTAATAAAGAGTTACACTTGTTCGAAAAAAAAATCTTCATGATTTTGCAGGTTGGAAAAGGTATTTTAGACAAGATACAGGAAAGAGAAGCAACGTTTCCTAAATGGGACCATATATAATTAACTTTTGTCCCAATGTTTCCTAAATGGGACCAATATAATTAACCTTTGTTCATCAGAATATTCCATTAGAGTAAAAGATGGCTTCACAGTGGTAGAAGGTATTTACAAATCATAACTGACAAAGGGCTTGTCAATCGAGGAAAATGATGAGACAAGTCTCAATCATTTTAGCAGATTTATTTGCCAAAGTTAAGGAACTGCCTGGGAGACAGGTCTATCCCTTTCTCCAGAGATGATTTTGAGGGCTCCAAATTTAAAGGAGAAAGGGCGGGATAGTGAGAAGCACACAGTTTTCACGTAAACAAAGGGGGCAAAGGAAAAATGTGGAGAATCTGCATTTTACATAAGATAATACAGATGAAATGGGGTAGGGGAACAATCAGATATGCATTTGTATCTGGGGTGACTGCACCTGTAAAGATAAGTTATCAATTAAATTGCCATGGTGAAGTTTTTATAGCTCACCAGGAATTTCCTTGTGGGCAAAACATGGGGGAAGCGTGTAGCTTTTCATCTTGTAGCATCTTGTTTAGGAACCAAAAGGGGGAGACAGGTGTGCGTGACCCAGTTCCCAGCTTGACTTTTCCCTTTGGTTAAATGAGTTTGGGGGTCCCAAAATTTAATTTCCTTTCATAGGCTTGTAACCAGAACATCTAAGGAACTCTTTCAAATGAAAATGGAAAAAAATCCAGTAGAGAAAATGGGCAAGAAAGTTGAGCAAATATTTAAAAAGTTGGCATCTAACAACCAATAACAGGAAAATTTTAATTAAACTCAATGACATACTGCTACACACCCACCAGAATGGTTGACATTAAAAGGTCAGCTGAATAATGATGAGAAATGGGAATACTCACTCTGCTGATAGGCATGTAAATTGGTAAAATCACTTAGGAAACCAATCTGACACTATCGGCAAAGTTGAAAGTATATGTTTATTCCAGTGGCCTAGCAATTCCACTCCTAAGTACAACCCCAGAGTAAATTTATTACAGATACTCCCCCTGGCATGGATAACAGTGTCCCTAGCTGCAATGTTTGTAGAAGCTCCAAAAACCCCAAACTTAATAACGCAAATGTCCACTAGCAGCAAAATGTATAAGTTGTGGAATATTTACATGGCAGAATCCTATGCATTATGAAATGGGATGAGCTGCAGTTACATGCAACACCATGTGAATCTTAGAGAGCTGATGGCCAGGCATGGTGGCTCACGCCTGTAATCCCAACACTTTGGGAGGCCAAGGCGGGTGGATCACATGAGGTCAAGAGTTTGAGACCAGCCTGGCCAACAGGGTGAAACCCTGTCTCTACTAAAAATATAAGCCGGGCCTGGTGGCTCATGCCTGTATTCCCAGCTACTCAGGAGGCTGAAGCAGGAGAATCGCTTGAACTGGGGAGGCAGAGGTTGCAGTGAGCCAAGATCCCGCCACTGCACTCCAGCCTGGGCAACAGAGCGAGACTCTGTCTCAAAAAAACAAAAAAAAAAAGTTTCAATATAAGCAAAGAATACATTTTGTGTTTCTATTATATAAAGTTCAAAACCAGGCAAAAGTACTGCTTGGGGATTCATAATTAGAAGTTAAGGTATAAAGAAAAGCAAGGAAGTAATTGCCCCACATTTGGGTCAGTAGTCACCCCTGGTTGGGTTTACCCCAGGGAAGGGAGGCAGCAGTGATGAAATGTGTAGGGCTGGACCCTGAGGGATGGCAATATCCTGTTTCTTGACCTGAGTGACAGTTCGCCTTATAAGTTGTATATTTGTTTTTATGTATTTTTCTGTATGTTGTATTTCACAATGAATTTTTTTTTTTTTAACATAAAAACACCTCCCCACAACTGCCTTTGCCTGCCCTAGGTCTTCCCCTTCCCCGCCCCTCCCTAGCACCACCACTGCACCAGAAGAGCGTTCATTCTGCTACCATTTTTCCTAGCCCAACTCCCACTCATAACACAAACTTCTCCTCCTTCCCCAACCCTAGCGTCACCAGTAACCTCCTAGCTGGCAAGTCAAGTGAACCCGTGGCCTCACTCTATAGACTCCTCTGTCCTTTCGGAGTCTTTTCTGTTGACTTGTGGTTCTACTTTCCCTTGACTTCTCCAGATCGCCCCTCTCCTGGTTCTGCTGCTCCTTCTCTCCCTGCGGCCCTCTGCTTCATTCTCTGACATCTCTAACTTCCCCACTCCTTAAGCGCTACTGTTTCCCAGGCTTCCCTCACAGTGGTCTTATCCACGCTCATATCTATGCTAACAGCTCCCAAATGTGTGTCCTCTTCTGAGGTCCAGGTGAACGTATGCTACAAGCTTCCTACTTCATCTCCCCCTTCATGAAGATGCCTGGAGTCAACTTAATTTCAACCAACAGGCCTCAAAGAGAACTCACTCTCTTTTTTGCTCTAACTTTATTCCTAGATTTTCTACCTAAATAAAGCCTTGCCCGAGGCTGAGTGAGGTGGCTCACACCTGTAATCTCAGCACTTCGGGAAACCCAGGAAGAGATGGGAGGATCACTAGAGGCCAGCCTGGGCAACATAGCAAGATCCTGTCTCTACAAATATAAAAAATAAAAAAACTTAGCCAGTTGTGGTAGCACGTGCCTGTAGTCCCAGCTACTCAGGAGGCTGAGGTCAAAGGATTGCCTGGGCTCAGGAGTTTGAGGCTGCAATAAGCTATGATTGTGCCACTGCACTTCAGCGTGGGTGACAGAGTGAAGCCCTGTCTCTATTTAAAACAACAGCAATAAATAAACAAAGGGAATCACTTCCAAGTTGACATCCCAAGCTGGAAACATTGACTCCACACTTTCCTTAAGCTGCTCAGCATCAAAAGCTGCTATTGTTATGTTCATACTATGTGTCAGGCACTGTTTTCACAAGTATGTATATACGTGTGTGTGTGCGTGTGTGTGTATATGTATGTGTGTATATATATATATATAAAATGTCCATTATACATATACAATATTAGCTTATTTAATTATTTCAACAATCCCAAGATAAGTACCATTATTATGCTATTTTACAGAGGAGAAAACAGAAATCTTCAGAGCCAGAGCAGCATTTAGGCCCTCATCTTTACTCCTGAATTTCATTGTGGAGGGGTCACCTCATCAGTATTAGTACCTCCGTCCCAGTGTCTGCATCCACTGCCTTTAGCCTGGTTTGGATTATGACAGTAACTTCCCAACGGATGTCCCAGCCACACACAAATCTCTCTCCTTTTCCAAGCACTTTCAATGGGGCCACCAAAGTAATATTTAAAAAAAAAAAAGTCAGCCTGGTGCAGTGGCTCACACCTGTAATCCCAGCACTTTGGAAGGCTGAAGCAGGCAGATCACTTGAGCTCAGGAGTTTGAGATCAGCCTGGGCAACATGGTGAAACCCGATTTCTACAAAAAAATACAAGAATTAGGTCGGGCACGGTGGCTCACGCCTGTAATCCCAGCACTTTGGGAGGCTGAGGCGGGCGGATCATTTGAGGTCAGGAGTTTGAGACCAGCCTGACCAACGTTGTGAAACCCTGTCTCTACTAAAAATACAAAAAAGTAGCCAGGTGTGGTGGCATATGCCTGTAAACTCAGCTACTCAGGAGGCTGAGACAGGAGAATTGGTTGAACCCAGGAGGTGGAGGTTGCAGTGAGCCAAGATCATGCCACTGCACTCCAGTCTGGGTGACAGGGTGAGACTTCATCTCTAAAACACAAAACAAAACAAAGACTAGCCAAGTGTGGTGGCGCATGTCTGTAGTCCTAGCTACTCAGGAGGCTGAGGTGGGAGGTTTGCTTGAGCCTGGGAGGTTGAGGCTGCAGTGAGCTGAGATCATACCATAGCACTCCAGCATGGGTGACAGAGTGAGACCCTGTCTCAAAAAAAAAATCACAATTTGACTGCGTAAATTCTGAGCGATTCCTTCTAAAATGCCTTAGCACACGCAGAGGCCACCTGACCTGATGCCAGCCTGCCCCCTTTCCCTATACCGTGTTCCCTTCCTCCATCCCAGGCTCATGTGCTCGTCTCCTTTAGGGTTCTGAGTCTGTACAGATAGTTCTCTCTGCTTGCAGTGCTCTGCCCACCCCACCTCCTACTGTGACCTGACCATCCTTAAAGCCCTAATCAAATTCTCCCTCCTTTGGTGATGCTGTCACAGACTCCTCAGTCAGCTCAGCTCCAACTATATATTATTTACAATGCACTTGGTGCTGGCTGGGTGTTGTGGCTCATGACTGTAATCCCAGCACTTTGGAAGGCCAAGGCAGGAGGATTGCTTGAGGCCAGGGTTTCAGACCAGCCCTGGTAAGACAGCAAGACAAAATATAAAAAATAATAAATATAAGAATACAATGCAGTTGGTGCAAACCTCCGCCATTTTCCTTAACATCAATTATATTGTAATTGCATGCTTATTTCTGCCTGTCCTTCTCCTTGAGGGCAAGAAGAGCATATTATTCTTTCTTGAGTTGGTATCCCTTCTTAGAGGCGGCCATATCTAGGGGGCAGTTGATGATTCTACTGAATAAATAGAAATAACCCAGTCACTGTTTTTAGGTGTGGGTGTTGTTGGTATGATACTCTGCTGGGTTTGAGATGCCCTGCTTAGAACCTTGAGGCCTGGGGATGCTAGCCTGTGTGTGTGTGTGTGTGTGTGTGTATGCGTATGTGGGTGTGAGTGTTTGCACACGTGTGTGTGTGTATTTTGTCCTTTCAGGCAGTTATTTTTCCTGAACTGATGGGAACATCTTGCACAAAATCAAGAGCCAGTTTGCTGACTGTTTTAAGGTTTAAAAAATATTTTAAAATAAAATAAGAAGTCCTTAGATATTCCACATACACGCAATACTTTAAATGCCAATCTGAACTTCCTTCATAAATAGCAAACGTCTTATTTGCAACTACTGTTGAATGAAGTCATTTCCATCCTCAGCCATATGAGAAATAAGTTACTTATTCATAGAAAACGTTTAGAGGTACAATAAAATGAGATTTGAAAAAAAAAAACCCTAACATTCATTTCTATTGTTGGTTACAAAATCCACTCTCAGGTATGAAATGTGCTCTAGCTGTGAAATCCTTTCTTGGAGGTGAGATCATTTCTCTCTTATAACCCATATCACTGACTTTGTGCTCCTGTTTAACCTTTCCCACTGGAGTACTAGCTCCATGAAAACAGCAATTGGTGCTCCCTTCTTTGAGGAACAGTCCAGATGAGAGCCTGTCCAGGTAATCCATAGACATGCATAACCATTGCACCTGCACCAGGTCTTACAGGCACAGGCCTTTTGGGAACCCATATCAGCATTTCAAGCTGTGAAAGTAGTTCTTCTTAGTAAAATTAGAACTTTGGTCTACCAAGGGCACTCTTAATATTTGAAGAAGAAAAATGAATTTCTAGCACAATTCACAGACTAGGACAAGGTGAATAAGTAAGCATCCTAACTTATTTGGAAGTCCTGGTGGCATGTTAATGCATATTTAATAATGCGAGTGAAGTAGCACATATTTTACAATCAATTAATTTTCCTTAAAGAAGATAATGTAGCAGGAGAGCTGAATGTCAAACGAGGTAAGACTCATACTTATTAACTTGGTAGGAGTTATGAGGCCTCTGATTCTCTTGAAAGACAAATTGTCTTCACTATTTTGATTTTGAAATGTAGAAATTCAAATTTCAATCAATCCAATGAGTAAGGATGACAGGAAATTTTACAGAACTAGGAGGAAGCTTCCTTTCATTTTTCCTTCTTTTTATTGGGGCAGGTGTAGGGGGATGTTTCCCCCACAAAACAGCAGTTTTGCTAGAAGACAGTGAGGGATCACCACCGTTGTGTGCCCTCCTCCCTGGGAGCAGCCAGTTGCTGTGACATGGACCTTCTCTATTGCAGATATATTTTCTTGCTGCCATACTTCCTCTGACTCTATCCCATTCCATCCCTTCCATTCTCTGGAATCAGAATGGGCCCATGCTTTATGCTTTTCCCCCTCACTTAGCCCTTAGAGAAGAGATCAGGATGTGCCACCCTCCAAATGCCCACATTTTGGCAGAAGAATATTTTGAACTGAAGGCTACGAAAAAGAAAGCAGACACAGAAAGAGCTCTCTGCCCTCCCCCATCCCCCATCTTCCTAAAAGCAGCACATTTATTGATATTTCCCTTGCACAGGTGTCCCGCTTGCTCATACAAGGAAGAGAGCAACCCTTATCACCAAAGACAGAGATGCCGCTGAGATAAATCTGCATGAACAAACCTCGATAAATTAACCCTTATCTTCCATTATTTCCACCTCCCACCCCCAGTTTATTGTCTCTAAAAGCATAACCCTCTTTTCCTTTGTCTAGTCATTTCACTATTTGCCGTGCTTTGTTTTAATGGTATATAAGCTCCTGAGTCTATTAGGTTTTTCTGTTTCTTTTCTGTGAGGCTCTCATACATGTGAGATTTTATTTTATTATTATTATTATTTTTTGAGACTGAGTCTCCCTCTGTCAACCAGGCTGGAGTACAGTGGCACGATCTTGGCTCACTGCAGCCTCTGCCTCCCAGGTTCAAGTGATTCTCCTGCCTCGGCCTCCAGAGTAGCTGGGACTACAGGCGTGCACCACCACGCCCGGCTGATTTTTGTATTTTTAGTAGAGATGGGGTTTCACTATGTTGGCCAGGCTGGTCTCAAATTCCTGACCTCAAATGATCAGCCTGCCTCAGCCTCCCAAAGTGCTAGGATTATAGGCATGAGGCACCACTGCCAGCCACATGTGAGATTTTAAATACGAATAAAATTTGTGTGCCTTTTCTCCTGCTAATCTGTTTTATGTTGGTTTAATTTGCAGGCCTCAGGCACTCAACCTAAGAGCGTAGATGAAGTTGTTTCCTCTCCTACACTTGTGACCTATAAGTGGTAACCCGATGCCTACTCATGGAGATGGGCATCACTGTGACCATGGGACAGACGATCAAACTTGGGCTCTGGGAAGTTATAGGAATTTGTGGGTGCTGGAGTCTGGACTCCTGTCAAAGCCCTTTTACCTCCCTCTTTCCTTTCTTGGCTGGCACCTCAAAGTTTTGTCTTGCCCATCTAGCAGACCATAAAGTCCAAGGGATTGTTGACACTTGCTGGTGCAGGCTTCCCATCTTCTCCAGAGCACCCATGCTGAGTGTCAGCTAAGGAAAGGAAGCACACCTAAAAACATCCCTGGAAATCCCCATCCCAGACCCAGTCAAAATAGCCTGGTGTTTCTGACAGGTCTCCTATGTCTCTGTGGGCACCCCGCCTTGGGGTGAGCAGCATTAATCACTCAGTGAGTTTTGGTTGATGAAGTGAGACTGATTTGCGTAATCCAGCTGCTCTGGGGCAGGTACCGGGGCCATCTGACAGGGGCTCCAGGACTTGGCTTGAGTAAAAGGAACCCTGAGACACTACCCCAGCCAGGATCTAAATTCCCCCATTCTTCCCTTCTCACCAGTTCTTTGGAAAGGTGCCTGAAGATAAATAATGGACCCCTGCTGTGAGCCAGAAGGGAAAAAAGGCAAGAGAAGAAGACTGTCTTGTTTCTAAGTGACCATAGGGATCACAACACATCGATTAAAAGAGACTTTTCAGGTTTGTCAACCCAGAAGAGCCCAAGAAGAAAAAATAATGGGCTTAAAGTGTGCCGTTAAAAATCGTATTGTCCTGATAATCTCCCTGCTTAGGTAAGAAACTTGCCAAGGGGCTAAGGAAAGGGCAGCTTTTCCACTGAAGGCCTTTAACATAAGAGGAAAGCTCTGCTCACCTGGAAGCCCACGTTGCTGTAGCCCTCAGCTCTGGGGGCTGCTGTACTCCTCAGCTCCATGCTCTTTTTGCTGCTGGCTGGCTCTGGTCTGGAGGTCCTTTGTACCTGGGAAAAAGCACCAGTCTCTGCTGATGTCAGAAAGCCACCTGCTGTTATAGGGACCTGGGCACGGCTTGCTTCAGTTTGGAAACTTCTGCAATAATCTCCTGAATGACTAGGGCCGACACCTGGTTGGGGTGGGGCAGAGAGGCGGGCGGGTTGGCGGGGTGGAGGCATCTAGTGCTGGCCCGCCCACCTTATTAATCTTTTCCTTTATCCCCATTTTTGGCATCCTATTTGCACTCCTGGGGAGAAAACTCTTGTGGTGCACAAAACAGAAAAGGACACTTTCTTTTTCTTTCTTTCTTTTCTTTTTGAGATGGAGTCTCAAAAAAAAAAAAAAGGCTGGAGTGCAGTGACGCAATCTCGGTCCACTGCAACCTCTGCCTCCCAGGTTCAAGCAATTCTCCTGCCTCAGCCTCTCAAGTAGCTGGGATTACAGGTGCATGCCACCACACCTGGCTGACTTTATTTTTAGTAGAGACAGGGTTTCACCATGTTGGCCAGGCTGTTCTTGAACTCCTGACCTCAAGTGATCCACCTGCCTTGGCCTCCTAAATTGCTGGGATTACAGGCAGGAGCCGCTGTGCCCAGCCAGAAAAGGACACGTTCTCTATAGTGCTTAGTGAAATCCTCTGTTTTCCTGTGGGTGGTGTTAAAGACTAGGAGTGGTGGTGGGGTGGAGGGTGAGTGAACACAGGACATAAGGTCATGCTGCCCTCAGTGATCACCTACTGTATACCAGGGATGGATGGATGGATAGATACATAGACAGATAGGTAGGTAGGTAAGGGTCTTGGCTCTTCCTCCGAACAACTCCAAATTCTATACTGAAGTACAGAAAAGTTAACAATTTGTTTAGTGTTATTTAGCTAATAAAGGGATGATGAGAATTCAAATTCAAGTTTGGTTAATTCCAAAACCTTTTATTACATCCCTGCTTCAGACTGGGCTGCTTTCAAAAATCCAGCTTACAGAAATGCCGATATGTGACAAGTAAATGAAAGGTGACCAGCTATTCAATTATCAAAAGTGAATAGAAGTGCTTTGTTTTCATAAAGCAATTCACTTTGCTTTATGAAAATATTAGCTGTAGAATTCTTTTAAAATAGGGATTTTCCCCCCAGTACAATTTAAAATACTGCAAAACTGTGGACAAAAGAATGGAAAAGGCCTGGCGCGGTGGCTCACGCCTGTAATCCCAGCACTTTGGGAGCCCGAGGCGGTTGGATCACTTTAGGCCAGGAGTTCAAGACCAGCCTGGCCAACATGGCGAAACTCCATCTCTACTAAAAATACAAAAATTAGCCAGGAGTGATAACGTGCGCCTGTAGTCCCAGCTACTCGGGAGGCTGAGGCGGGAGAATTGCTTGAACCCAGGAGACAGATTGCAGTGAGCCGAAAACGCACCGCTGCCTCCCATCTGGGTGACAGAGTGAGACCCTGTCTCAAAAAAAAAAAAAAAAGAAAAAGAAAAAGTAAGAAAATATCAAGTATTATGAGTGGTTATTTCTCGGTTTTTAATTTTATGGGCAGTTGGTGTTTTTTTTTCTCCTTCAAATGCTGCTGAGTTTTCTATAAAGAGAATGATTTACTTTTATTATTGTTAACCTAAAGGAAAAAACTGAGACAAACTTAATGTAAGTATAGAGTTTATTTGGTCTAAGTTTGAGATTGCAACTTGGGAGCACATATTCAAGTTGCTCTGAATATACACTTAGTAGCAGTTACAAGTAGATTCTTGTGTGTGTGTGTGTGTGTTCTGTTGCCCAGGCTGGAGTACATGATCATGGCTTGCTGTAACCTTGACCTCCTGGGCTGAAGCTATCCTCCTGTCTCAGCCTCCTGAGTAGCTGGGACTACAGACATGTGCCATCACCCATGGCTAAATTCTTTTTTTTTTTGGTAGAGATGGGGGTCTCACTATGTTGCCCAGACTTGTCTTGAACTCCTGGGCTCAAGCAATCTTCCCACCTGCCTTGGTTTCCAAAAGTGCTGGGATTACAGGCACTGTGCCTGGCCACAAGTGAATTTTAAAGGAAAAGAAGGAGTTTCTGAGTTGTTTACCAATTATTTACATTAAAATAACATAAGCTATTGATAGGCTATACATTGCTATTTGTATCACACATTCTAGGAACAGAAAGGCAGCCAGTCAGGAACAAAATGCCTTTAAAACAATTGCCCCTGGCCAGGCACGGTGGCTCACGCCTATAATCCCAGCACTTTTGGGAGGCTGAGGCAGGTGGATCATGGAGTCAGGAATTCGAGACCAGCTTGGCCAACATAGTGAAACCGTGTCTTTTCTAAAAACTACAAAAATTAGCCAGGCATGGTGGCACACGCCTGTAGTCCCAGCTACTTGGGAGGCTGTTGCAGGAGAATTGCTTGAACCCAGGAGGTGGAGGTTGTGGTGAGTCGAGATCACGCCACCGCACTCCAGACTGGGTGACAGAGCGAGACTCCATCTCAAAAAAAAAACAAAAGACAAAAAACAAAAACAAAAAAAAAATTGCCCCCGGGCACAGGGTTGAGTGGTGACTGAAGTCCAACCCTCCGTTTCTCTGGGCCTGATAGATTTTGCATTGCTCACATAGCTGGGACTGTGTGAGTTATTTTTGTTTTGTCTTTATCAGTGACTGAGGCCCAGTCTCTCTGGGCCTGATAGATTTTGCATATCTCACATAGCTCAGACTGTGGGAGTTATTTTTCTTTTCTTGTTATCATGATACAGACTGTACAGTGTATACATAATGATTAAAGGCTTGCAGGAACCTGTGGTCTGGGTTCAAATCCTGGACTCTACCTCATAACTACAGCCAACCACAGCTTGAGGGTCACACCTAGCCTTCTGCTGCTTTTATATGGCCCAAGAGCTAAGAATGGGTTTTAGATTTTTAAATGGTTGAAAAAAATTAGAAGGAAGAATATTTCATGACACATTAAAGTTATATGAAATTCAAACTTCAGTGTCTATAAATAAAGTTTTGTCAAAACAGAAACATGGCCATTGATTTATGTATTGTCTAAGGCTGCTATCATCCCATAAGGCCAGAATTGAGTAGCTGTGATGAATACCACACGGCTCAAAGACAAAATATCCACTACCTGGCTGATGCCTGTAATCCCAACACTTTGGGAAGCCAAGATGGGAGAATCGCTTGAGCCCAGGAGTTTGAGATCAGTCTGGGCAATGTAGGAAGACCCCGTCTCTACAAAAAATACAACAATTAGCCAGGTGTGGTGGTATGTGCCTGTAGTCCCAGCTACTTGGGAGGCTGAGGTGGGAAGACTTACTGGCCATGGGAATTTGGGCAAGTAGCTGAGTTCTCTGTATCTCAGATTCTTCCTTCATAAAATGGAGATAACAGTACCTGAGGACTAAGCTCTGATTTTTTTTTTTTATCTTGCCCAAATTATGATCTAAGAGGTCTGGGGAGTCATGCCCTACAAATCATAAATTCTCATCATATGGGTTTTTTTTTTTTTTGGTCAGACGGAGTCTTGCTCTGTTGCCCAGGCTGGAGTGCAGTGGCAGATCTCAGCTCACTGCAACCTCCGACTTCCGGGTTCAAGTGATTCTCCTGCCTCAGCCTCCCGAGTAGCTGAGACTACAGGCGTGTGCCACCATGCCTGGCTAATTTTTACATTTTTAGTAGAAACAGAGTTTCACCATGTTGGCCAGGCTGGTCTTGAACTCCTGATCTTAAGTGATCTACCTGCCTTGCCCTCCCAAAGTGCTGGGATTACAGGTGTGAGCCACCGCACCCGGCCCAGATGGGTTTTATTTAACCCTATATATCATGACTTACTTTCAAACCTGACTGGTGTAACATTATGAGACAAGGAAGAAAATAAAAATATTTTACCCCAAAACATGTTTCTTTGACATATTTTGAAAAGGAAACATTGTCATCCTTTGTCTCTAAGGGCAGCCACTATAAAACTTCAGAAGAACTTTGGTTTCCACAATCTTTATCTTAGCTTGAATATTCCCTTTCTGTGAATCCCAGGTCTTGAGACAAACTCAACCAATTGTCAACCAGAAAATGTTTAAATTCACCTATAGCCTGGAAGCCCAACCCCCTCCTCCCCTTGCTTTGAGTTGTCCTGCCTTTCTGGACCAAACCAGTGTATTTCTTAAATGTATTTGATTGATGTCTCATGCCTTTTTAAAATGTATAAAACCAAGCTGTGCCCTGACCACCTTGCGCAAATGTTCTTAGGGCCTCCCAAGGGTTGTGTCATGGGCCATGATCACTCATATTTGGCTCAGAATAAATATCTTCAAATATTTAACAGAGTTCAACTCTTTTCATCGACATACCCATTTAGAAACAGTGCTGAAATGATAAAATGAGTTAATATACGCAGGGAATAGTGCCTGACACATAATTCAACATCACCCAAATTTTATGGTTTAGCTCTTTAGTGCTTCTTATTGATGAGACTTGGGGATTTTCATTAGTTCTTCCCCATCATTGCAATGTGCCATAAGTAGTAGTCATTGTGTTACCAAAGGAAAAAAAAAATCCAAGTGGAAGTGAGCAAGAGAAGTACAGATAAATAGACAGCAAATATTTGGGAAACTTTCCTTGAGAAATCGTTAGTTGGAAGAAACCAGTTGGTGCAACCTGATATTAAAACCTTCACCAACTCAAGACTCAATCTAGTTGAAGGTTATGGATGATCCTTACTTTCTGGAGCAAAAGACAGACATCTTCATTCTATCATTTAAAGCCTCTAATTGCAGAAACGTGACTCCAATGCCTGACATTCTTGCAGATACTGCTTTAGGAACTTTTAGAAATGTAACGATGTGTTTTCTTCTCCTTGGCTGCAGACAAAATTTGAAAAGAATGCAACAACATCTGGGGGGAGCATATCATTGTGCAAGCCACAACACTAGACAGTGTTGATTAAAAGATACAGTGAGCTCCCTTATCCATTCTTCAACTGTACCTGCCAGCAGGAAAAATTGACACCTAATTAGAGTAAATTGTATATACAACCATGATACTAAAATGCCAAAACAATGGTCATATCCAGAGAACTTGTAATTTAAAATTGTATGTTTCTGAAGCCTATCTTTAAGGAGCTTTCAGAACCAGTAAAAATTCTGACTCCTTGCAGCACCAGAATTAGTTTGATTTACAGGGCTATCACTTAAAGTGGTAACACCTTGGTAGAAGCTATGGCTCATTTTGTCCAATTAGGAAATAGAAATTGTGATCAGAAAATGAGATGAAAGGCCTTTTCAGTTTTACAAGACTACATTTTAAACAATTCCCCAGTCATGCAGAGTCATTATTTGTGAGAAATAGCTTGTGCCAAGAACTAAAAAACTGTCTCTTAACTCCTCAGAATTATTTTCATTGCGTTGTCACTCAAACTCAATTTTAAACTTTGAAACCATTGTGTAGCAACCAAATCACTAGACTTTTCAGTCAAATAATTCCTATACCCCGTTCTGTTCTCTAAAACTCAGCTTATAAAAATTTGCAAACTCATGGACTGTCTACGCACAAGCTCATTAAAGAAAACCAAAACACAAAAGTCCTCCATTTTTATTAAAATATGAAAGGAAAAATAAGTAATTACATGGCAATAGATTGTTTTTCCTGCCTTATGCATGCAGTTCTATAGTGAAGTCACTCTTGGTGACGGTATTTCCAAAAGGAGTAAAGAGAAAATTTGTAAAAATTGTGTATAATGCTTGTCCTATGCTGAGCATGATGTGTTATATGTTCCAGACTCCTGTCTTCCTCCCTGAAGAACGTTTCATGTAGTGCAGATTAACCTTTGTCTATACAACTTGAAGTAGTTAAATAAATAAATCAAATAATATTAATGTTAATAATAAAAATGTAATCCTGGGAGGTTTATAAGGCTTAGTCTAATTAACTGTCAATTGTTCAGATCATCCAAGAGGGGAAAAAGGAAAGCAATGAAAATGTGTATTTGACATAGGAAATGCTTCAGGATTTGTTTTTCAACAAAATTCTCCTTGCAGTTAGGTTTTTTCCCTGACATTTACACTATATACCAGGAAAGGCCAGCCAGAGCGCTTAACACAGCCAAAGACTGGCCATAGAATCTGCCACATAGGTAATACCTGTCTGCAATTAAAGGATGATTTGGCTGCCTGTATCACTTTTGTGAGAATCTTGGGAAGGGCAGGGCACAGTGGTTCATGCCTGTAATCCCAGCATTTTGGGAGGTCAAGGTGGGTGGATTACTTGAGGTAAGGAGTTCAAGACCAGCCTGGCCAACATGGTAAAATGCTGTCTCTACTAAAAATACAAAAAACTAGCCGGACGTGGTAGTGGGCACCAGTAATCCCATTTACTCAGGAGGCTGAGGCAGGAGAATAGCTTGAACCCAGGAGCACAGTTGCAGAATATCTTGAGCCCAGGAGGCAGAGGTTGCAGTGAGCTGAGATCACACCACTGCACTCTAGCCTGGGCAACAGAGCAAGACTCTGTCTGAAAAAAAAAAAAAAAAAAAAAAAAAAAAAAAAAGGGAAGAGAACTAGTGACTGTTGAATGCTGCAACATACCTTTAAGATACTTATATTGTTTCCATTTTATCCTCATAACAAGTCTTCACATGAGGTATTAATATCCCCATTTCACAGATGAAACACATGAAGCTCAGGGAGATAAAGTGGCTTTTCTAGCAACACAACTCATAAGTGGCAAAGCCATAATTTGAGCCCATGCCTGTGAAACCTAGTCTTGTCAAGAGCCCAGTTCTGGAAAGAAATGAAATCCAGGGGAAGCACAACTGAATTAATACCTCAACATGCTCACTCTATTAGTGAGGAAAACAAACCACAAGCAAAGTATATGCAAAAAAGGCTAATAAAATGGTGAAAGGCTAATAATATGGGGTTGTCAGGAAAACAGAGTTTAATCCATCTGTGCACTTTGAAATCCTCAAAAAGTGCGCCAGTGCTAAGGTGAGGGGAATTACTGAGAAGGCACAGGTGTCGGGCTGCCATATTGATTCCACCGGAAATGAATGCGTAGAACTGAAAGCTATAGAAGGGCAGGAATTTTACCTATCTTAGTCTCTGCTCTTTCCTGGTGCTTAGCGTAGTGCTTGGAACAGCGTCAGCTCAAGGCTGAATAGATTGTTCATTGACCAAAGGTACACAAAGGAAGAAAACTGAAATTCCTACATTCCCATGTGTCCCAGGGAATATGTGTGAGTTCAAAAATGAGTTTCTAGGGAGCACAAGTTTGCACTGGTCAGCTCTCCCCAAGAGCCAACACTAGGACCAGAGGAAGGTAAGTAAAGAGCCCAGGGTGCAAAATTTAAGGGGGCACTCTCTGGACCAAGTGCAGGGTTGGCACTTGAAAATAAATTCCTCCTTAAAGTTTGCATTATAAGCACCTTGCCTAGCTCACCCTACTCCTGGCCTGGCCAAGAATAATCTATGGGCTTGTCTTAGATGAATATAACATAACTGTTAAGAATGCAGGTTCAGGCCGGACATGGTGGCTCATACCTGTAGTCGCAGCTACTTGGGAAGCTGAAGCAGGAAAATCACTTGAACCTGGGAGGTGGGGGCTGCAGTGAGCCGAGATCACAGCACTGCACTCCAGCCTGAGTGACAGAGCAATACTCCGTCTCAAAAAAAAAAAAAAAAAATGCAGGCTCTGAACTTAGATTAGCTTCCAATTCAGGCTTTACTTCTACACTCACTAGCTGCAAGCTTGGGCTAGTTACTAGTAACCCCTGTAATCATCTACTGCTGCCTGCAAAATGAGGTTTATGTTTACAGCTATCTCATGGGTCTGTCATGAGGATAAACTGAGGTGCCACAAGGAGAGTGTCTAGCATCATGTAGTAAGCATCTGCTGTGGATTGAATATGCCCCCCAAAGTCCGTATGCTAGAATCTTTATCACTGATGTGACAGTATAAAGAGGTAGGATCTTTAAGAGGTGATTAGGTCATGACAGCTCTGCCCTCATAAATGGATTAATGTGGTTATCTGAGGAGTGGGTTAGTTATCCCAAGAGTGGGTTCCTGATAAAAAGGATGAGTTTCTCCTGAATTTCTGTCTCTCTCCTGTGCTCACTTGCCTTTCCACCATGTTATGATGCAGCACAAAGGCCCTCTCCAGTGGCTAGTGCCATGCTCTTGGACTTCCCAGTCTCCAGAACTGTGAGCTAAATAAACTTGTATTTTTTTTTTTTTTTTTTTGAGATGGAGTTTCACTCTTTTGCCCAGGCTGGAGTACAGTGGGGCGATCTCGGCTCACTGCAACCTCTGCCTCTCGGGTGTCTCACGTGTCAGTGTGAAGAGACCACCAAACAGGCTTTGTGTGAGCAACGAGGCTGTTTATTTCACCTGGGTGCAGGCGGGCTGAGTCCAAAAAAGGAGTCAGCAAAGGGTGGTGGGATTATCATTGGTTCTTACAGGTTTTGGGATAGGTGGTGGAGTTAAGAGCAATGTTTTGGGGGCAGAAACAAATCACAATGGTGGAATGTCATCAGTTAAGGCTATTTTCACTTCTGTGGATCTTCAGTTGCTTCAGGCCATCTGGATGTATAAGCGCAGGTCCCTGGGGATATGATGGCTTAGCTTGGGCTCAGAGGCCTGACATCGGGTTCAAGGGATTCTTCTGCTTCAGCCTCCTGAGTAGCTGGGATTACAGATGCCTGCTACCACGCCTGGCTAATTTTTGTATTTTTGGTAGAGACAGGGTTTCACCATGTTGGCCAAGCTGGTCTTGAACTCCTGACTTCAAGTGATCTGTCCGCCTTGGCCTCCCAAAATGTTGGGATTACAGGCATCAGCCACCACGTCCAGCTTACTTGTTTTTTATAAATTACCCATTATGTAGAATTCTGTTACGACAGCAGAAAACAGACTAAGACAGCATCCATACACTCACGGGTCCATGGGAAACCTGTCAGTAGCCAGTTTTTTGAAAACCTTGAGTTGAGCCTCTAGGGCTCTGTCAGTGTTCAGTAGGATAAGTATGTTACCATTACATGTGGTTGAATGAGGTTCACGAAGGAAGCAAAGAACAAACATTGATATGGGTTATAGGAATGGCAGAATGGCAACATGCAACTTATGGATAAACAAGAATCTTCCAGGAAGTGCATTCTTGAGTCTGGAAGATTTCCAGAGATGACAATCTTTTTTCATAACACAGCCATGTGTTACTTAACAATGGGGATACATTCTGAGAAATGAGTCCTTAGGCAGTTTTTTCATCATGCAAACATCACAGAGTGTATTTACACAAATCCAGATGGTATAGCCTAAAACACACCTAGGTTATATGGTATAGCCTGTGGCTCCTAGACTACAAACCTGTACAGCATGTTACTGTGCTGAATACTGTAGGCAATTATAACAAAATGGTAAGTATTTGTGCATTTAAATATATCTAAACATAGAAAAGGTATAGTAAAAAACATGGTAGCCCTGGCACAGTGGCTCATGCCTGTAATCCCAGCAACTTTGGGAGGCCAAGGCAGGTGGATCACCTGAGGTCTGGAGTTCAAGACCAGCCTGACTAATGTGGTGAAACCCCGTCTCTACTAAAAATACAAAAATTAGCCGGGTGTGGTGGTGCATGCCTGTAATCCCAGCTACTCGGGAGGCTGAGGCAGGGGAATCGCTTGAACCAGGAGGCAGAGTTTGCAGTGAGCCAAGATTGCGTCATTGCACTCCAGCCTGGGCAACGAGAGTGAAACCAGGTCTCAAAAATAAATAAATAAATAAATAAATAAATAGGTATAAAAATAAAAAATGAAAAATAATAAATAAATAAATAATGGTACACCTCTATAGGGCACTTACCATGGATGGAACTTACAGGACTAGGTTCTAGGTGAGTCAGTGAGTTAGTGGTGAGTTAATGTTAAGGCCTAGGGCATTACTGTTCAATAATGTAGGCTTTATATAAACATTATACACTTAGGTTACACCAAATTTATTTAAAAATTTTCTTTATTCAATAAGAAATTAATCTTAGCTCACCATAACTTTTTTCTGAGACAGAGTGTCGCTCTGTCACCCAGGCTGGAGCACAGTGGTGCGATCTTGGCTCACTGCAACCTCCACCTCCCTGGGTTCAAGCAATTCTTGTGCCTCAGCCTCCCAGGTAGCTGTGACTACAGGCATGCACCACCACGTCTGGCTGATTTTTGTATTTTTAGTAGAGGTGGTTTCACCCTCTTGGCCAGGCTGGTATATCCTGACCTCAAGTGATCCTCCCACCTGAGCCTCCCAAAGTGCTGGGATTACAGGCATGAGCAACGGTGCCCAGTCAACTTTTTTACCTTATAAATGTTCTCATTTTTAAAATTTCTTGACTCTTGTAATAAAACCTAGCTTAAAATGCAAATGCAAATACATTGTATGGCTATACAAAAATATTTTCTTTATAGTCTTATTCTATCAGCATATATATAACTTTTTAAACTTCTTTGCTAAAAACTACAGCATAAACACCCACATATTAGTCTAGGCCTACACAGGGTCAGGATCATCAAGATGTCACTACGTGATAAAATTTTTTCAGCTCCATTATAATCTTATGAGACTGCCATTGTATATGAGGTCTCTTGTTGACTAAAATGATGTTTCAAGGTACATGACTGTATTAGAATCTGCCTGCAATGTTCAGAGAAAATGCAGAGGCTGGGTGCAGTGGCTCATGCCTGTAATCCCAGCACTTTGTGAGGCAGAGATGGGCTGATTGCTTGAGCCCAGGAGTCTGAGACCAACCTGGGCAACATGGTAAAACCCCAAATCTTAAAAAATGGAAAAAATTAGTTGGGCATGGTGGCATGCGCCTGTAGTACCAGCTACTCAGGAGGCTGAAGTGAGAAGATCACCTGAGCCCCAGGAGGTCAAGGCTGCAGTGAGTTGTGATTGCACCACTGCACTCCAGCCTGGATGACAGAGTGAGACTCCATCTCAAAAAAAAAAATTAAATTAAATTAAATAAAAAAAAAAAAGACACCGTAGGGACAATTGGCGAAAGTTGAATTTGGTAAAAGTAATGTATCAATATTAAATTTCCTGATCTTGATAATTGTATTGTGGTTATGTAAGAGAATGTCCTTAGGAAATACACGTTGGAGTATTTAGGAATAAAGGGATATAATGTCTGTGATTTTACTCCCAAAGGGTTCAGGAAAAAAAAAACATGTAAATGTATATGAGTATGAGAGAGAATAAATAAAACAAATGAGGCAAGACGCTAATGGTGAAACTGTAATGAGAGTTTTTTGCATTATTCTTGGATCTTTTCTATAAATTTAACATTATATGAAAACAAAAAGTTACAATAAGAGATGCTTTTTGAATTATTCATATATGTAAACATATACATTTAGCATTTTTTTAATAAGTTATGTATGTGGATAGTGAAATGGTCTCAAACTATATATTATCCTGCAGATTTCCCTCTGTGTGGTTAAGTACAGATTCCAAAAAATTTTGCTTTTTTTTTAAGACAGAGTCTCGCACTGTTGCCTGGGCTGGAGTGCAATGACGCGATCTTGGCTCACTGTAACCTCCGCCTCCTGGGTTCAAGTGATTCTCCTGCCTCAGCCTCCCAAGTAGTTGGGATTACAGGCACCCGCCATCACGCCTGGCTAATTTTTTGTATTTTTAGTAGAGACGGGGTTTCACTATGTTGGCCAGGCTGGTCTTGAACTCCTGACCTCATGATCCGCCTGCCTCTGCCTCCCAAAGTGCTGGGATTACAGGCGTGAGCCACTGCACCCAGCCAAAATGTTGCTATTTCAGCTCAGAGTTGAGATGGATTTATATAACACACACACACACAATTCTGCTATTGATAAGGATTAAAAATTTTGGTATATTAAGATTATTAAATTTATTAAGATTATGGCCAGGTGTGGTGGCTGACACCTGTAATCCCAGCACTTTGGGAGGCCAAGGAGGGCAGATCACTTGTGGCCAGGAGTTTGAGACCAGTCTGGCCAACACGGTGAAACCCTGTCTCTACTAAAAATCAAAAAAAAGAAAAAATTAGTGGGGCATGGTGGCAGTCTCCTGTAATCCCAGCTACCCTGGTGGCTTAGGTACAAGGATTGCTTGAACCTGGGAAGTGGAGGTTGCAGTGAGCCAAGATCGCATGACTGAACTGCAGCCTGGGTGACAGAGTGAGATTCTGTCTCAAAAAAAAAAAAAAACCTTATTAAGATGATGAGTTTATTAAGATTTTTAGTATGAAGATTAAGATTTAACTATTGATGAGGATTATTAGGATTAAGATTTTTTAGTATTTAGGGGTTTCTTCTTATTTATTGACACAACAATGAGATTTGTCATTATCAGGTCAAGCCATTGGGTCAGAATTATAAAAATGCTGAATAATTATTAGTGACATTAAATTTAAAGATTATCAATGTCTGACATTATAAAAAAAGAACTTAGGTATGTACCCCAAATATGTATCTCAAATGTAAGTTGTCCTTAACATTTGCTGTAAATCCAAAAGTAAATATTTCAAATCACATCTTGAGTTTACATATTTTAAGCCTCACTCACGTCTACT
Organism: Gorilla gorilla gorilla; assembly: GCF_029281585.2. NCBI lineage: Eukaryota > Metazoa > Chordata > Mammalia > Primates > Hominidae > Gorilla > Gorilla gorilla. The sequence continues at coordinate 80,556,898 of NC_073237.2, forward strand.
CAGTTATTTCATATACTGGTGGAAGCTTGAGGTGTCTTGGCTCTTAAACAACACGGTAAAACATCTGTAAGTTGAAGTATAACTTGGGAACACAGGGAAATAATGATATTGAATTCTATTCCATCTACAGCACTAAAAACAATTTACAGGCTGGGCACACTGGCTCACTTCTGTAATCCCAGCACTTTAGGAGGCTGAGGTGGGCTGATCACTTGACGTCAGGAGTTCGAGGCCAGCATGGCCAACATGGTGAAACCCCATCTCTACTAAAAATACAAAAATTAGCCAGGCGTGTTGATGCACGCCTGTAATCCCAACTACTTGGGAGGCTGAGGCAGGAGAATCGCTTGAACTCAAGAGGTGGAGCTTGCAGTGAGCTGAGATTGAGCCACTCTACTCCAGCCTGGGTGACAGAGCAAGACTCTGTCTCCAAAAACAAAAATTATAAACAGAAAAGAACTATGTCCTACACATGTAATGTAACAATCACAATCACAAATACACCAAACTACGTAAACCTATGTAGGTTTATATGCTTTCAGTTTATATGCTTTCCTGTTAATTTTAGTTTTACTTATTTGCCTTGTTAGCATTCATTAGCATGATTCAAAACTTATCAAAACCAATCATTCCAGGTAAATCCCATTCATTCACTCAAAATATAAATTGTAATTACTGAAAGAAAAAATCCTACTTATCGGCTTCCTCTTATGATAGCTGTACATACTGAGATATTGGTGTCACTGTTCTTTGTTAGTATAGGAATGTGGCTCAATGCCTGGCTCTCACCTCATCTTGTTCTCTTTCTTCTTTGCTCACAAATCTTCCAAGTCCTCCAGATCTGTTCTGGCCACAGGGCATTTTCACTTGAATTTGGACTGGCCCCTGGACTGGCTCTTTCTCTTTGCTCAGATCTTAGCTCCTCAGCGAGGCTGTCCCAGGCCACACTCTCCTGTTGCCAGGCCAACCCTCATAGAGGACACTGTTTTGTGAACCATGGGCTCTCCTGCATGGGGCATAGGTGCTGGGCATGGAGGCAATGCAGAGGGAAGGTATCTAAGAGCTCTGAAAGCCTGGCTGGTAAATACCATCCCCCCTAAAAGGAAACCCACAGGTTACACCTAGGACTTCTTGTGCTAGAAACAAGGAAGTTTTTAAACCTACCTAAGTTTATAGCCAAAGGATATAGGAGTGGCCTGGGAAAGAACAATGTTTATAATCGATTGAAACACATAAAACCTTCAAAAATTCATGAGTCTATAATGATATTTAAAAACGGAAACTCTAGGCCGGGCACATTGGCTCACGCCAGTAATCCCAGCACTTTAGGAGGCTGCGGCAGGCAGATGGCTTGAGCTCAGCAGTTAGAAACCAGCCTGGGCAACATGGTGAAACCCCGTCTCTACTAAAAATACAAAAATTAGCTGGTATGGTGGCGTGTGCCTGTAATCCCAGCTACTCGAAAGGCTGAGGTGGGAGGATCGCTTGAGCCCAGGAGGCAGAGGTTGCAGTGAGTCTAGATCGTGCCACTGCACACCAGCCTGAGCAATAGAGTGAAACCCTGTCTCAAAAAGAGAAAAAAAGAAAAAAAAAGAAAGAAAGGAAAAAGGGAACTCTGAAAAAAACCTAAAAAGGGAGAAAATAAGCATTTATACTGTTCATAAGGAATTGCATTCAGGGTAACTAAATAGCCCCAGTTGTTAAGAAGCTATACCTTATATATCAATGCCAGCAACAAATATAAAAATGATAGAATTTGAAAAGCATGATTTTGTGATCCTTTGAGCAGGGATAATCAATTGGAATTAAATCACTGGTTGGGTAGCTTATGGGGTGCTGGACATCGTATGGAGCCAAATTCACAGTGTGCAGATGACATATTGCCACAGGGGAAACAGTAAAACAGCATAATAAAGATGTCAGGGCTGAGGCAGGAGGATCTCCTGAGGCCAGGAGTTGGAGATCAGCCTGGGCAACATAGTGATACTCCTGCCTCTGAAAAAAGAAATAGCCAGGCACAGTGGTGCATGCCTGTAGTCCCAGCTAACTGGGAGGCTGGGGTGGGAAGTCTGCTTGAGCCCAGGGGTTCAAGATTACAATGAGCTATGATCATGCTACTATAGTACAGCCTGGGTGATGGGGCGAGACCATGTCTGGGGGGAAAAAGACATGTCAGGCCAATACTAATCCAAATCAACAATTTACTATACATGGGTCCACCAGATATCATGAACTTCTGATGTGGGGTGATAAAAAGTACATATTGTCATTTCCGGTTTGGTCTATATATATTTTGATTTCTTTTTTTTTGTAAGAGCTCTGAAGTCAAACTGCCTGGTTCTAATCTTAATTCCCCTATTTCTAGATTGGGATCTTGAGCAGTTTATGCAAACTTTCAGAGCCTCTTAGGGTTTTGTGAGGATCTAACGAGAATACTTGTGCAATTGTTGGAATGGGGCTGGGTACTTAAAACACTCAATACTCAATACATTAGCTATTAACATTGTAAGTGCCCTATTCTTCCTTTTCTTATTTTATTTTATTTTAGAAAGGTTCTTACTCTGTCACCCAGGCTGGATTGCAGTGGTACAAACATGGCTCACTGCAGCCTTGACCTCCCTGGTCTTAGGTGATCCTTCCACCTCAGCCTCCCAAGTAGCTGGGACTACAGGTGCACCCCACCACACCCAGCTAATTAAAAAAAAAAATTGCAGAGATGGGGGTTTCACCATATTGCCCAGGCTGGTCTCGAACTCTTGGGCTCAAGCAATCCGCCTGCCTCAGCCTCCCAAAGTGCTAGGATTATAGGCGTGAGCCACTGCACCCAGCACCTATTATTTGTTGAATAAATGCATACTATTGTCATAATAGCCATAGATAGCTATACAGCTCACCTCCCCCTTCCACCCAGTTCAGCCCATGGGATTCTAGACTTTCAGCATGGGATAATTTGAGACCCATCAAGGCATCAGGACCAAAGTTTCAGGCCCTTCTCCCATCATTAACCCATCCTCAAGGTCTGAGGAGGTCAGTTAAGGGCTCCGAAACTGGGCTTCCTCATGAACCTGGAAGAAAAGTGGGCAGGGCCTCAAATCTGTGGCCTATGGGGAGAAAGGAGATGCACACCTGGGCAGGAAGGTATTGTTCAGTGTGACTATCTGCTAAATCCCTGGGGCTCCATCCAGCTAAGATAAAATGTGATGGTTCCCATTCTCAGTAGACAATACACCAATCCTATTTTTCTTAAATTTACCTAAATGAGGCCGGGCAAGGTGGCTCACGCTCGTAATCCCAGCACTTTGGGAGGCCAAGGCAGGCGGATCACAAGGTTAGGAATTCGAGACCAGCCAGGCCAATATGGTGAAACCCCGTCTTTACTAAAAATACAAAAAATTAGCTGGGCCTAGTGGTGTGCACCTGTAATCCCAGCTACTCGGGAGGCTGAGGCAGGAGAATCACTTGAACCCGGGAAGCAGAGGTTGCAGTGAGCTGAGATCATGCCACTGCACTCCAGCCTGGGCAACAAAGTGAGACTCTGTCTCAAAAAAATAAATAAATAAAATAAAATAAAATAAAATAAATTTATCAAAATGAAACTGAGACCCGCCCTGATTCTAGTTCCCAGAATTAGTGAACAAATGTTTGTTTACTGAATCCTATAAAGGATAAATACAATTTTTTCATTTTTTATTATTGTAATTCTTCCAGAATAGATTCCATAGCACACATCCCCTTGTAAAACACTATAGTGCATTCATTTATGCCATTGGTTTCCTGTCTTCCCTGCTAGACTGTCAGCTTCATGAAGGCCAGGAACTTTGTTTTATTCATTGACACAGCTCAAGCATGTACAGCAGTCCTGGTGCATGGGTAGGGGTTTAATAGATATCAGTTTAATTGTTCAAAAATCAAGCTTGGGTTTTGATTTGTCCACTGAATGAAAATTTGCTCTAAGCTTGATTTCACAATCTTCATTCACGAGAAGTAAAAATATGGGGTTTAGGTGCACAGCCTGTGAAATGAATACTATTTTTCTCCTTCCAAGACTGTTTTGAGTCAGGAAAGCGTAACGGCTGTCAAAAGCTTGGGAGAGAGGACTGATGTAATAATGTGTGATGTGTCACTTGACACAGCAAGGTCAGGGTTTTTCCTATAACTCTTCTGCTTGTATTAATTACAGGAAGTAAGGAGGAATCTGGATTCCCAGGCCTGCCTCTCTTGTTGGTCTAAATGGGCATGGCTGATCACAAAGGAGCCGACCAAGTCTGAGAGCCTCAATCCTTGGGAGTGGACTGGGGAAGTGGGCAGGAAGTGGAGACTATGCTTAGCACAGTCTCAGCAAGAGATGGGGTGAGCCCCAGGCAGCACTGCCTCCTCAAAAGGGTTGTCCTACTCAGTGGGAGTCAAATTCAGTGAACAGTGATGTGACACCTACTCTGTAAGGGCCTAAAATAGCCCATGAGGCTCAGAAGTTGAACACCGAGCTGTGGGTCACACAGCTAGAAACTATGGCAGTGAGATAACCCAATCCAGGGCTTTCTGCCTTGAAGATGTGGACTTTTCCCACTGCCCTGTCTGCCTTTGGCATCACCAGAAGGAACAAAAGGCAGGTCTAGATGCAGAGGTCTGAGTATCCAAATCTTTCCAAGCTAAAGAGGAATGAGGCAGATGTACAGAGAATCCTAAAACTCACATGAGGGCTCACTCCATTTCATCCCCTCATTGATTCCCCTATTACGTGCTGAGATATAGTTGTGGCTTTGAAGATTAAACCAGATAGCAAGATGGAATTGTTCCTAGATCTAAATGCACTTCACAGCAATTATCTACTTTCTGTTGTGCTGAACCCCGATTAGCTTCAGTAGGGAAGGCACCAGGTTCAGAGGCCAGGGGAGATTCAGAGCCAGCAAACGAGGCGTGGGGTTCTATTAGGGGCTTCCATACAGGGGAGAGAGTCCAGTGGCCGTGGGCTGCACAGCCTTACATACAGTCCAGTGGAAGTAGCTGGACAAGATAGCCAAAACTGCTTGCAAACAGCATGCAGTTTATACAGCATTTTCACTTAACACCCTCCCCCAACAACCCCCACCTGGCAGCCTTCATGTAACCCGAAACTCAGGACCTCAATCCCCTGTATGACCTGTGTTCCATGGTGCAGGCTGAAGGCTCAGCTGTTCCTCATAGATAAGGAATGAATCTTCAGGTTGGCCACTCTGAGATTCCCTAGCTCAGAACGCACTCAGGTGCATCTGCCATACAGGGTCCTTCTAAGGGTATGTCTAAGCTATTGCTATCACGTGCATTTACTACAGACTTAATTTCCTCTGATGGTCTATGAAATTCTTGAAAGCAAATACTTTTCGAATTTTTCTCCTCAGGGCCTAGCACTATGCAGAAAACTATACAAGTTCACCCTCACTGTGAGGGAGAACAACCTTTTGTTGTTAAGAATAAATTTTTTGAATGATTCAGCAAAATACTGAACTGGAAAGAAGACATTTTCTAAGAATTATTTTTGTTGTTGTTATTTTTGAGACAGGGTCTTACTCTGTCACCCAGGTTGGAGTGTAGTGGTGCAATCTCAGCTCACTGCAACCTCTGCCGCCCAGGCTCAAGTGATCCTCCCAGCTCAGCCTCCCAAGTAGCTGGGACCACAAGCGAGCACCACCACACCTGGCTAATTTTTTGTATTTTTGGTAGAGATGGAGTTTTGCCATGTTGGCCAGGCTGGTCTCGAACTCCTGACTTCAAGTGATCCGCCTGCCTCAGCCTCCTAAAGTGCTGGAATGACAGCACCTTCTGTTTCCAAGTCAGCATCTCCAGCCCCGTCCTCTCCTTCTTGCTCTGTTTTGATCTCCGGTTGCCACCTAGGCATTGTTGCTCCAAGCTTTCCTCTTCTGTTATGGAGCACATTGGTTCATGAACCCTCTAATACCTCTCCCAAATCTAGGATTTGGTTTAGGGCAACTGTACCTGACAAACTGATGATCTTATAAAAATGCATGACTTGTGCGATCTAAGATTTCACTTCTAGAAATCTGTCTTACAGAAATACACAAATCCTAAACACACAGCTACAAAGATGCTCATTGTAGTATTAATAAAAGAAAAACATTAGAATAGCTTATAGAGAAATTGTTGAATTGTGGTATATTCATACCACGAGGGAGTAAGGAACAGAATAAGGCACATCTGTAAGAACTGACGCAAAAGTATTTTGGAAAATATTGAGGCAATAAAAGGTACAGAACAGTATTTATACTACTATCCCATTTGTGGGCATATTAGGGAGAAAGCATGCATAAATATAAATCAAAGTTTAAAAAAGGATTACCAAATGTAAACATCTTTGGGACTAAACTGAAAGCTACAAGACAGGTAGGAGCCTAAGAAAAGATAAAGTATTAAATATCAAGAAAGTTTTAAGACTAGACTGGGTGGTGGCTCACGGCTGTAATCCTAGCACTTTGGGAGGCTGAGGCTGGCAGGTTGCTTTGAGCCCAGGAGTTCGAGACCAGCCTGGGCAATGTGGTGAAACCATGTTTCTACAAAAAATACAAAAATTAGCTGGGCATGGTGGCACGTGCCTGTATTCCCAGCTACCTGGGAGGCTGAAGCCGGAGAATTGCTTGAGCCGGGATAGTGGAGGTTTGCAATGAGCCGATATGGCACCACTGCACTCCAGCCTGGACAACAAGAGCAAAACTCTGTCTCAAAAAAAAAAAAAAAAAAAAAAAAAAAAAGAAGTCTTAAGACTAATGTTGTTAAATCTCTGTGAGTGTGGAGAAGACCCTGACACGGGAAGGAACCTGGAACCTGTAAGGCTTTGTGGCCAGACCAGCAGAAAATAAAGTTAAAGTGCCAGGGGTGACCCTTAAGGCATTTGTGTTCCTGGAACCATGGGAAGCCGCTGGGAGGTTTTGAATAGGGGAGAACGGATGTGTTCAAGGGCCCAGATTGGAAGTTGGGATGCCAGTTAGAAGGATTTTGCAGGAGTCCAGACCAGTGATTTTAATAACTAGGCCACGGGTTGTGGCAACATGGAAAGGAAGACAGGGACAGATGGAGAGACAGAGCCACTGAAGATAACCTGGCTGTCACTTACTGAGATAACCAACCATATAGATTGGCTGTTGGGTGTCCATGGGGAGCCCTGGAGATGTTTGAGGTTCTCATGGGGTCGTTAAAGTGTTGAGAAGATAATTGGAATTAGAAGCCAAGCAGGAGATAAAAATGTGAGTTGGCAGGAAGTTAGATATGTAGAGTGAACGAGAGAAAAACGTCCAGGATTAATAAGAGCTCCAACATTTCATTACAAGGATTTAATGAGATAAGACATTTAAAATACCGACACAGGCTGGGTGCCGTAGCTTATAATTGTAATCCCAGCACTTTGGGAGGCTGAGGCAGGAGGATTGTTTGAACTCAGGAGTTTGAGACCAGTCTGGGCAACATAGTGAGACCTTGTGTCTACTAAAAATAAAAAATTAGCCAGGCATGGTGGTGCGCACCTGTAGTCTTGCTAATCAGGAGGCTGAGGTGGAAGGATCGCTTGAGCCTAGGAGGTCAGGGCTGCAGTGAGCTGTGATGGTGAGCTTTGGTGACAGAGCAAGACCTTGTCTCAAAATAAATAAATAATAATAATAATAAACCAACACAGTGCCTGGAATATAGTAGGTACTTCATAAATGCTAGTTTTCTTCCCCTCAAGAAACACTTGCTAAATGAGCTGATTGTCAACAATTAATCCCAAACCAGAACGATTTTTAGGGTTAAACGTGCAGGCCGGGTGCGGTGGCTCAGGCCTTTAATCCCAGCACTTTGGGAGGCCGAGGTGGGCAGATCACAAGGTCAGGAGATAGAGACCATCCTGGCCAACATGGTGAAACCCCGTCTCTACTAAAATGCAAAAAAATTAGCCGGGTGTGGTGGTGGGCGCTTGTAATCCCAGTTACTCGGGAGGCTGAGGCAGGACAATTGCTTGAACCTGGGAGGCAAAGGTTGCAGTGAGCCGAGATCGCGCCATTGCACTCCGGCCTGGTGACAGAGCGAGACTCCGTCTCAAAAAAAGGTTAAACATGCAAATAGGGTTACAGGCTATTTCAGAATATGAGCCATCACATGCTTATTGAGTTACACAAAGAAGTCAGGAAACAGGATTGCCAACTTAAGATGTCTTTCCTGTTTTCAGAAAAAGAAATGCTGTTCTCTGTACCTACCGTTGAAGCCATAGATGATCTCTGTGCTTCCTCGTGCCTCCTCTCTGATTTGTCAGGTGAAAGGCTCTCGGGATGACAGATTCAGGCCCAGCTCTCCAGCGAGTGTTTTGTCCCCTGTGAGGATGCGTACTGCCTGGGCGTGATAAACCTATCTTAGAGGATCTGCCTATCCCACCCTGATCTGTACGCCCCTAGGGTAGATTCCCCCCTAAAGAGGCAATATGAACTTCTGAGTTTTCAGCTGTGGAAAAAAAAAAAATAAAAAAAAATAAGCTGGGCACAATGGCTGACATCTGTAGTCTCAGCTACTCAGAAAGCTGAGGCGGAAGGTTCGTTTGAGCCAGGAATTTGAGGTTACAGTGAGCAATTGCGCCATTGCACTGTAGCCTGGGCGACAGAGCAAGAGTCTGTCTCTAAAAATAAATAAATAAATAAATAAATAAAAATTAATTTTTAGTAACAACTAAGGGAAAGGGTTTGGAGGTTTGCTAAGGAAATGCATCTTAGCGATTCCAGTACTTTGTGTCCCTTATTTTAATTAAAAGAACCAAATTGACTTTTCCCAGGACAACCTGACTTATTAGTGTTTTTTGTGTTACTAAAGCTTGTTGACTAGAGAATTTCAGATGCTGTTCTGAAGGTGAGTGAAAGTGGAATGCAGTAACTTGGATCTAGAGTTCGAACTTTAACAGTTGGGAGGCTGATAATGAGGCAGAGACTGGGAAAGGGGCAAGTCTGGGGGAGAGCCCCAGGGCTTCATCTGTTAGTATTGAGATGCTACTGGACACACAAGTGGAGATGCCAAGGAGGCTGGAGCTAGAATAAAGTCAGAGCTAAAGATAGAAATTTAGGACTTGGCCAGGCGTTGTGGCTCACACCTGTAATCCCAGCACTTTGGGAAGCTGAGGTGGGCAGATTGCCCGAGGTAAGGGGTTCAAGACCAGCCTGGCCAACATGGTGAAACCCTGTCTCTACTAAAAATACAAAAATTAGCCAGGTGTGGTGGTGCATGCCTGTAGTCCCAGCTACTTGGGAGGCTGAGGCAAGAGAATTGCTTGAACCCGGGAGGCAGAGATTGCAGTGAGCCGAGATCGGGCCACTGACCTTATAGCCTGGGTGACAGAGCAAGACTCTGTTTAAAAAAAAAAAAAAATTAAAATAAATAAATAAATAAATTTAGGACTGATTGTCATTTAAATCAAAGGTGATGAACTTTTTAAATGCCATGGACTGCTTTGGCAGTCTGGTGAAGCCTACAGCCCCCTTCTCAGAATGATGCTTTTAAATGCATAAAATAAAATACATAAGATTGCAAAGGAAAACTGTATTAAAATATAAGTAGGTATTAAAAAATTGTGATAAAGTAATATAATAACTCTTGTATTAATACATTAAATAACAGATTTATAAATCTAATAACTAACATATTTGCAAGTAGTAAAAAAGATGAAAATATTTTTGGATGTCTGGAATAACTGTAATGTAATATGAACATGTTCATGAATGGTGACAGAGCTCCAGATATGACAGTACCATTGCTTTATTTACGAATGAAAGAAATATTAACTTTCAGATAGAGATTAGTGAAGATAGAATATTTTTTCCCATTCAAGTTCATAAACCCTTAAATGATATTTAAAGCTATGGAACATGATGAAATCTACTAGTATGTAAATAAAGAAGAACAAGGGTCCCTAGGACTAATCTGGGATGTTCTTATATTAGGAGATTGAAAGAAGGTAGAGGAGCTTAAAAGAGACTGAGAAGGCACAGGCAGTGATGTAGGAGAGGAACCAAGAGGGGAGAAATCAATAAGTCAAGGCAGGAAAATGTCTATGGGAAGGAATCAAGGATCTGTATTCTTCATAACCTTGAAGTATTTATTATGTACACTGATGACTAAGATTCCTCTTTACTGGACTATTCCCATTGTTCATTCAGCTACTATTTTTCAACCAAAACGGTATAGCAAGCAAGGTGCTCTAGGGCTGGGAATACAGAAATAATGATCACTTCCTCTGTGCCAGGCACTCAATATTCACGAATTGAATCCTGTCACATCCATATTATTATTACTTTCACTAGTAGATGGGATTAGGGCATTTATCAGAATCATCTAAGTGTTTTGCTAACAGAGGAAAAGATAAAAGATGGCTGTGCCCCACCCCAGACATTCTGAGTCAGAATGGGAAGTTGGGATACCCATGTCCCACTGTGTTTCCAATAAATTGCACAGGTGATTAACATTTGTTTATTTTTGTAGAGATGGGGGTCTCACTATGTTGCCCAGGCTGGTCTTGAACCCTTGGGCTCAAATGATCCTCCTGCTTTGGTTTCTCAAAGCGATGGGATTACAGGCGTAATCCACCAAGACTGGCCTGATTTCCATACTGACCAAAGTTTGTCTTTGATTTTTAAAATTATCTTTTTTCATAGATTTAAAAAAATTTATCTTTAATTTCTGTGGGTACATAGTAGGTGTATATATTTATGGGGTACATGAGATGTTTTGATACAGGCATGCAATATGTAATAATCACATCATGGAAAATAGGCTATTCATCTCCTCAAGCATTTATCCTTTGTGTTACAAAAAATCCAGTTACACTCTTTTTTTTTTTTTTTTTTTTTGAGATGGAGTCTCGCTCTGTTACCAAAGCTGGAGTGCAATGGCACGATCTCGGCTCACTTCAACCTCTGCTTGCCAGGTTCAAGCAATTCTCCTGCCTCAGCCTCCCGAGTGGCTGGGATTATAGGCATGCACCCTTGATGCCCGGCTAATTTTTGTATTTTTTCAGTAGAAATGGGGTTTCGCCGTGTTGGCAGGTGATCCACTCACCTCAGCCTCCCAAATGCTGGGATTACAGGCGTGAGTCACCACGCCTGACCTTTGTTTTGTAAAGACGAGGTCTTGCTATGTTGCCCAGCCTGGTCTTGAACTCTTGGCCTCAAGTGATCCTCCTGCCTTCACCTCCCAAAGTGTTGGGATTACAGGTGTGAGGCACTGTGCCTGGCCAATTACGCTTTTTTAAGTTATTTTGAAAGGTACAGTTAAGTAATTATTGACTATAGTCAATCTGTTGTGTGATCAAATAGTAGGTCTTATTAATTCTTTTTGTTTTTTTTGTACCCATTAACCATCCCTACCTCCCCTGCAGACCCCCACTACCCTCCCCAGCCTCTGGTCACCATGCTCTACTCTCCATGCCTATGAATTCCATCGTTTCAATTTTTAGATTCCACAAATAAGTGATAACATGCGATGTTTGTCTTTCTGTGCCTAGCTTATTTCACTTAACATAATGATCTCCAGTTCCATCTATACTGTTGCAAATGACTGAATCTCATTGTTTTTTAAGGCTGAATAGTATTCCATTGTGTATATGAACCACATTTTCTTTATCCATTCATCTGTCGATGGACACTTAGGTTGCTTCCAAATCTTAGCTATTGTGAACAGTGCTGCAACAAACATGTGAGTGCCGGTATCTCTTCAATATACTGACTTCCTTTCTTTTGGGTATATACCCAGCAGTGGGATTGCTGGATCATATAGTAGCTCTATTTTTAGATTTTTGAGGAACCTCCAAACTATTCTCCAGAGTCTCTGTACTAATTTACATTCCTACCAACAGTGTACAAGAGTTCCCTTTTCTCTTCATTCTCACCAGCATTTGTTATTGCCTGTCTTTGGATATATCCCATTATAACTGGGGTGAGATGCTATCTCACTGTAATTTTGGTTTGCATTTCTCTGATGATCAGTGATGTTGAGCACCTTTTCATATGCCTGTTTGCCATTTAAATGTCTTCTTTTGAGAAATGTCTATTCAAATCTTTTTGCCTAGTTTTAAATTGGATTATTAGATTTTTTTCCTATAGAGTTGTTTGAGCTCCTTATATATGCTGATTATAATCCTTTGTCAAATGAGTAGTTTGCAAAACTTCACTTTGTTACTATTTTTCCTTTGCTGTGCAGAAGTTTTTTTTTAACTTGATATAACCCCATTTGTTCACTTTTGCTTTGGTTGCCTGTGCTTGTGGGGTATTGCTCAAGAAATTTTCGCCCATAACAATGTCCTGGAGATTTTTCCCAAAGTTTTCTTGTAGTAGTTTCATGGATTTAAGTCTAATCCATTTTGATTTATTTTTGTATATGGGGAAAGATAGGGTTCTAGTTTCATTCTTCTGCATATGGATATCCAGTTTTTTATTCTTTTACTGTCTCTGCATATTTTCAGACAAGATTGGGTGTGCTTGAAGGCTGGGCATGGTGGCTTACACCTGTAATCCCAGTACTATGGGAGGCTGAGGTGGGAGGATCACCTGAGGTTGGGAGTTCGAGACCAGCCTGACCAACATGGAGAAACCCTGTCTCTACTAAAAATACAAAATTAGCCAGGCGTGGTGGCACATGCCTGTAATCCCAGCTACTTGGGAGGCTGAGGTGAGAGAATTGCTTGAACCCAGGAGGCAGGGGTTGTGGTGAGCCAAGATCGTGCCATTGCACTCCAGCCTGGGCAACACGAGTGGAACTCCATTTCAAAACAAAAAAACGAAAAAAAGATTGGGTGCATTCGGGGTGGTATGGCTGTAAACTGACTGTATTTTCAAACAGCCTGGCTTCAAGCTCACTAATTCTTTCTTCTGCTTGATCAATTCTGCTATTAAGATTCTGATGCATTCTTCAATATGCCAGTTGCATTTTTCAGCTCCAGAATTTCTGCTTATTTTAAACTATTTCAATCTCTGTGTTAAATTTGTCTGATAGAGTTCTGACCCTTCTGTGTTATCTTGAATCTCTTTTAGTTTCCTCAACACAGCTATTATGATTTTTCTGTCTGAAAGGCCACATATCTCTGTTTCTCCAGGATTGGTCCATGTCGGCTTATTTAGTTCATTTGGTGAAGTCTTGTTTTCCTGGATGGTGTTGATGCTAGTAGATGTTCTTTGGTGTCTGGGCATTGAAGAGTTAAGTGTTTATTGTAGTCTTCACTGTCTGGGCTTGTTAGTACCTGTCCTTCTTGGGAAGGGTTTCCAGATATTTGAAAGGTCTCAAGTGTTGTAATCTAAGCTATATCTGCTTTGGGGGACACCCCAAGCTCAGCAACACTGTGGTTCTTGCAGACTTGTAGAGGTACTTCCTTGATGGTCTTGGACAAGATCTAGGAGAATTCTTTGAATTACCAAGCAGAGACTCTTGTTCTCTTCCCTTACTTTCTCCCAAACAAACAGAATCTCTCTCTCTGTTCTGAGCCACCTAAAGCTGGGGGTGGAGTGACACAAGCACCTCTGTGGCCACCACCACTGTGACTGTGCTGAGTCAGCCCTGAAGCCAGCACAGCCCTGAGTCTCACCCAAGACCTTCTGTAACCACTTCCTGGCTACTGCCTGTGTTCTGTCAAGGCCCTGGGGCTCTACAATCAACAGGTGACAAGGCTAGTCAGGCCTGTGTCCTTCCCTTCAGGTCAGCAAGCTCCCCCAGGCCTTTGGCGGGTCCAGAGGTGCTGTCTGGGCCTCAGGGAGTAGAAGGAAAACCTTAGAAGTCTACCTGCACTGTGGCTGAGCTGGCACTCAAACCATAAGATACAGTGCTTCCCACTCTTCCCTCCCTTTTCCAAAGGCAGAGGAGCCTCACTTCATAGCCACCATCACCGCAGGCCACGGGGAGTACTCCACAGGAAGTACTGCCATACTACCGCCAATATTCTCTTAAGGCCCAAAGTCTCTTAAGTCAGCTGGTGGTGAATGCTGCCTGGCCTGTGACTCACCCTTCAGGGCAATGGGCTCCCCTCTGGCCCAGGGCAGGTCCAGAGATATCCACAAGCCAGGTCCTGAAATATGTGACCCCAAAAGCCTGCCTGGTGCTTTGCCCATTTGTGGCTGTGCTGGTATCTGAAGCTAGCAAGTTTCAGAGGCTCACCCTAGGCCCTCGATTGAAGGGGTCCTGCCCCTCCACACCTGTGGGTGTTTCTCGTCAGGTGGAGACGAGAGTCTGAGAAAAGAAATAAGACACAGAGACAAAGCATAGAGAAAGAACAGTGGGCCCAGGGGACCGGCACACTCAGCATGCAAGGACCTGCACCGGCGCTGGTCTCTGAGTTCCCTCAGTATTTATTGATTACTATTTTTTACTATCTCGGCAAGGGGAGTGTGGCAGGAGAACAGAGTGATGATGGGGAGAAGGTCAGCAGGAAAACATATGAGCAAGTAATCTGCATCATAAATAAGTTCAAGGGAAGGTACTGTGCCTGGATGTGCACGTAGGCTAGATTTATGTTTCTCTTTACCCAAACATCTCAGTGTAGCAAAGAGTAACAGAGCAGTATCACTGTCAGCATATCTCGCCTCCAGCCATAGGGCGGTTTTCTCCATCTCAGAATAGAATGAATGGTCGGCTTTACACGGAGACATTCCATTCTCAGGGACAAGCGGGAAACAGAGGCCTTCCTCTTATCTCAACCACAAAGAGGCCTTCCTCTTTTACTAATCCGCCTTAGCACAGACCCTTTATGGGTGTCGGGCTGGGGGATGGTAAGGTCTTTCTCTTCCCATGAGGCCATATCTCAGGCTGTCTCAGTGGGGGGAAACCTTGGACAATACCCAGGCTTTCTTGGGCAGAGGTCCCTGTGGCTTTCCGCAGTGCATCGTGTCCCTGGTTAATAAAGGATGGAGAATGGAGATGACTTTTACCAAGCACACTGCCTGCAAACATATTGTTAACAAAGCACATCCTGCACAGCCCTAAATCCCTTAAACCTTGATTCAATACAGCACATGTTTCTATGAGCACAGGGTTGGGGCTAAAGTTACAGGTTAACAGCATCTCAAAGCAGAACAGTTTTTCTTAATACAGATCAAAATGGAGTTTCTTATGTCTTTCTTTTACTACATAGACACAGTAACAGTCTGATCTCTCTTCTTTTCCCCCACACTGATACAGTACCTGGGTATCGCTGCTGGTTGTCCAGGTCCCAAGCGCTCTTCATTTAGCAGATGCTGAATGCTGGCCAGACTGGGTCCTTTCCTTCAAGGTGGCAGGTTCACTTCTGACTCAGGGTGTGTCTAGAAATGTCATCTGGGAGCTGGGGCCCGGAATGGGGGCCTCACAACTCTGCACAGTGCCCTATCCTGCTGTGGCTGAGTTGGCATCCAAGATGCAAGACAAAGTCCTCCCCACTCTTCCTTCTCCTCTCCTCAAGAGGAAGTCAGGAGTGTCTTATGCAGCGGAGGGCTGTGCAGCCTGGAGTTAGAGAAGGAGCACCCCAGCTGGTGTCTCAGTATGTCACATGCCACCCCCCCCCACCGCCCACCAAGTCCACTGTCTCTGGGCCCAGTTCAGCCCTAGGACATGAAGTCATGTCAGAAGAACTGCAGGCTGGTCAGGGTGGAGGAGCTGGGGAGAGGGGGTAGGAGATGAAGTCATGCCAGGCGTGGTGGCTCACATGTGTTATCCTAGCATTTTGAGAGGCCGAGGCAGGTGGATCACTTGAGGTCAGGAGTTTGAGACCAGCCTGGCCAACATGATGAAACCCTGTCTCTACTAAAAATACAAAAATTAGCTGGGCATGGTGGCGGGCGCCTATAATCCCAGCTACTCAAGAGGCTGAGGAAGGAGAATTGCTTGAACCCGGAGTGGGGCGGAGGTTGCAGTGAGCAAAGCTCATGCCACTGCACTCCATCCTGGGCGACAGAGCAAAACTCTGTCTCAAAAAAAAAAAAAAGAAGATGCAGTCAGATGAAGATGGACTCTGTAGGGCATGGCATGATCACATTTACTTTTTTTTTTTTTTTTGCCTAAGATTTGCAGCCCTTATGGCCTAGACTGCCTTTAAGGTTTTTTAGAGTCCCAGAGCACTGTAGCCCTCAGTGGTGAGGTTTGTGGGAACTCAAGTTCAGATAGCTGGAATAGGCGATTCCCCTCTGGCTAGGGCTGGTTTAAATGCTCCCCCAATAGGTGGGTGTTAGCTGAGTTTGGTTTAGTTTTCCTTTCTGCTCTAACAGAACAGCACTGAGTTCAATGCCTTACAACTGCTGTTTACTCCCTCCCTCAGTGCCCAGAGACGCGCTCCACACCATGCTACTGCTGGGGTCAAGCGTGGAATGGAGGGGTGGGGGTACTATGAGGGCTCATGTGATTTTTTGGTTCTTTTTTTTTTAACTTTTAAGTTCAGGGGTAATGTGCAGGTTTGTTATATAGGTAAACTTGTGTCACAGCAGTTTGTTGTACAGATTATTTCATCACCCAAGTATTAAACCTATTATCCGTTTGTTATTTTTCCTGATCCTCTCCTTTCTCCAGCCCTCCACCCTCCGGTAAGCCCCGGTGTCTGTTGTTCCCCTCTTTATGTCCATGTGTTCTCATCATTTAGTCCCCACTTATAAGTGAGAACATGTAGTATTTGGTTTTCTGTTCCTGCATTAGTTTGCTAAGGATAATGGCCTCCAGCTCCATCCATGTTCCTGCAAAGGATATGATGTCATTCTTTTTTATGGATGCATAGTATGCTATGGTGTATAGATATTGTATTTTTTTAATCCGATCTACTATTCATGAGCATTTAGGTTGAGTCCATGTCTTTGCTGTTGTTAACAGTGCTGCAATGAACATACGTGTGCATGTGTCTTTATGATAGAAGGATTATATTTCTTTGGGTATATACCCAGAAATGGGATTGCTGCATCAAATGGTAGTTCTGTTTTTAGATCTTTGAGGAATTGCCACGCTGTTTTCCACAGTGGCTGAACTAATTTACACACCCACCAACAGTGTATAAGCATTCCTTTTTCTCTACAACTTCACCAACCTCTGTTACTTTTTGAGTTTTTAATAATAGCCACTCTGATTGGTGTGAGATGGTATCTCATTGTGGTTTTGATTTGCATTTCTCTAATGGTCAGTGATGTTGAGCTTTTTTTCACATGCATGTTGGCCACACATACGTTTCTTTTGAAAAGTGTCTGTTCATGTCCTTTGCCCACTGTTTAATGGGGTTGTTTGTCTTCTTGTAAAATTTAAGTGCCTTATAGATGCTGGATAATAGACCTTTGTCAGATGCATAGTTTGCGAAATGTTTCTCCCATTCTGTGGGTTGTCTGTTTACTCTGTTGATAGTTTATTTTGCTGTGGAGAAGCTCTTTAGTTTAATTAGATCTCGTTTGTCAACTTTTGCTTTTGTTGCAATTGCTTTGGGCATTTTCATCATGTAATTTTTGCCTGTTCCTATGTCCATAATGGTATTGTCTAGGTTGTCTTCCAGGGTTTTTATAGTTCTTAGTTTCACATTTAAGCCTTTAATTCATCTTGAGTTAATTTTTGTTTGCAGTGTAAGGAAGAGGTCCAGTTTCAATAGTCCGCACATGGCTAGCCAGTTATTCTAGCACCATTTACTGAATAGGGAGTCCTTTCCCCAATGCTTGTTTTTGTTGACTTTGTCGAAAATTAGATGGTTGTAGATGTGTTGCCTTATTTCTGGGCTCTATATTCTGTTCCATTGGTCTATCTGTCTGTTTTTGTACAAGTACCATGCTATTTGGTTACTGTAGCCCTGACGTATAGTTTGTAGTAGTATAGTTTGAAGTTGGGTAGCGTGATGCCTCCAGCTTTATTCTTTTTGCTTAGAATTGCCTTGGTTATTTGAGGTCTTTTTTTGGTTCCCTTTGATTTTTTTTTTTTTTTTTCCAAAATGGAGTTTTACTCTTGTCACCCAGGCTGGGGCACAACGGCGTGATCTTGGCTCACTGCAACCTCTGCCTCCTGGGTTAAAGCGATTCTCCTGCCTCAGCCTCCTGAGTAGCTGGGATTACAGGAGTGGGCCACCACTCCCAGCTAATTTTTGTATTTTTAGTAGAGACGGGGTTTCACTATGTTGGCCAGGCTGGTCTTGAACTCCTGACCTCAGATTATCACCTGTCTTGGCCTCCAAAAGCGCTGGGATTACAGTTGTGACCCACAGCACCCAGCCCATATGAATTTTAAAATAGTTTTTTCTAGTTCTGTAAAGAATATCACTGGTCATTTGACAGGAATAGCACTAAATCTATAAATTCAATGAGCAGTATGGCCATTGTAGCAATATTGATTCTTCCTATGAATAAGCATGGAATGTTTTCCCACTTAAGGAGTTTTTTTTTTTGGGACGGGATGCTTGGTGGAGCCTTTTATTCTGCCATCTTGCTCTGCTTCCCTCATAGATTTTTTAAAAATTAAAATTTAAAAAAGAAACTAAAAAAATATTTTTAAGAGAGAAAAGAAACAGCAAATATAACAAATGGGTTCACCATATTATGCTAAAAGTGGTAAGTGCTGTGGAAAAAAAGGAAAAAGTTGGGTAGAGGAAGGGATTTTGAAATGCCAGGGGGCAGGAGGGCTCATATTTCTGAGTATTCATAGGGTGAACTCACTGAGGTTGTGCAAGAAGATATCTGTGGTCAAAGTACTGGCAAGAACTATTAAAAACGCCCTAACGTGGGAGCATGAAGTTGTGTCAGAAGTACTGCAGCCTGGTCAGGGTGGAGGAGCTGGGGAGAGGGAGTAGAAGATGAAGTCAGATGAAGATGGACTCTGTAGGGCATGGCATGATCAAATTTACTTTTTTTTTTTTTTTTGAGACAGAGTCCCACTCTGCTGCCGGGACTGGAGTGCAGTGGCTGTGATCTCGGCTCACTGCAACCTCTGCCTCCTGGGTTCAGGAAATTCTCCTGCCTCAGCCTTCCAAGTAGCTGGGATTACAGTCACGCTCTATCACGCCTGGCTAATTTTCGTAGTTTTGGTAGAGACGGAGTTTTGCCATATTGGCCAGGCCGTTCTCAAATCCCTGACCTCAAGTGATCCACCCGCCTTGGCCTCCCAAAGTGCTGGGATTACAGGTATGAGCCACTGCTCCCGGCCTCCAAATTTACATTTTAAAATCAGCACTCAGCTGCTGTACTGAGAGTAAACTAACTGAACCCATGTCTTCTTGGCCTATGTGCTTCTAGGGCCACCTTCTGCTTTGGATTAGCTTAAGCAAAACTAATGAGTTCTAAATACAAGCCCTGTCTGGCCTGGTTATAGCCGATGTCAGATCTTTAGTTTCCCCTAGTAGCCCTAATTTATCTTTATTTTTGCCCATGACACTCTCAGCTTTCAACTTAGCATTGCTGGTGGGTTATAGTTAGGGTTTGTCGTTTTCATAAAACTCTTCGTTCTATTTAGTTACGGTACATCTGTTTCTTATGAAAGATTAATTTTATGCATCTTTAAATCTTTGAAAACATAGCCTTGCCTCATGCTGGTTCTCTTCCACCCCTGTAGGCCTGATAAATGTTGGAGAAAAACTGCACTTTGACAGCATAATTAAGGCATAGTTTTATTCTATTTTTTTAACCTCTGTAACTCAAAAAAAAAAAGTGCAAAATAGAATTTATGTGGCTGGAAGAACAAGGTGGCAGTGATTTATTTATGCCAGACTGGAGGAGGATATTGATATTTATTAAAATAAAATACTAAGATGGTAAATGGTCTACTAATCAGAACCTGGTTAACATCATGTGCCTGAGCAGGTGGGGTAGAGACAGGCAGAGCCCTGGAGATTGCTCTTATTTCAAATACAAGGGATACAGGGTCAGAGGGAAAGGATTACGTTAGAAAAAGAGAATGCTCGCATTTACTCAGAGCGGACTGTTTGCTGAGCTCTCTGGCTGGACCTAGGAGCTAATGCCTTGTCTATGGAATCGTGGCTGAATTCCTACCCACAGCCTTCTTGGTCCTCTCTGGCCTTCTACTGCCTTTACAGATTGATCGTGGGGTGCAGTGGACCCTTTAGCACTTTGGAATTCTCTTAACCCACCCTGTACTGTCTCCAAATGGTTGCCTTAACTCAAGTCTACAGTGTTGTAAAATCTTTTGTCCTCAAAGGCACAAGATGTTCTGAATTGGCCCCTTCAGTGTATTTCCAGGGTACTTTGTAATGACAGGAATGGTTCATCATTGAGTGGTAAGGTCCTGTAGCATATTCCTTATATGCATGTTTCATTCATTCCTCTCATTAATGATATGAGACAAGTCCCTTCCCTTCCCTTCCCTTCCCTTCCCTACTCTTCCCTTCCCTACTCTTCCCATCCCTTCCCTACTCTCCCCATCCCTTCCCTTCCCTTCCCTTCCCTTCTCTTCCCTTCCCTTCCCTTCCCTTCCCTTCCCTTCCCTTCCCTTCCCTTCCCTTCCTTCCTGTCTCCTCTTTCCTCTCTCTCTCTCTTTCTCTCTATTTTTTTGTTGAGACGGAGTTTCACCATTGGTGTTGCCCAGGCTAATCTCTAACTTGGGCTCACGTGGTCCACCTGCCTAGGTCTTCCAAAGCGCTGGGATTACAGGCGTGAGCCACGGCACTTGGCCTATTCCATTTTCTAGATAACAAAAGTGAAGCCCAGGCTGGGTGTGGTGGCTCACGCCTGTAATCCCAGCACTTTGGGAGGCTGAGGCAGGTGGATCACTTGAGGTCAGGAGTTTGAGGCCAGCCTGGCCAACTTGGTGAAACCCTGTCTGTACTAAAAATACAAAAATTAGCCAGGTGTGGTGGTGGGTGTCTGTAATCCCAGCTACTTGGGAGGCTGAGGCAAGAGAATTGCTTGAACCCAGGAGGCAGAGGTTGCAGTAAGCCAAGATTGTACTACTGCACTCCAGTCTGGGCAACAGAGTGAGACTCCAGCTCAAAAAAAAAGGGAAGCCTGGAAACATTAGGTCACGTGCCCAAGTTTACACAGAATGACTATGAGCCAAGTTCCTAGCCCCTGTGTGAATGGTTACATTATGCCTTGTACTATTGCAATTTATTAATATTTACACGTCTGTTCCTTCTATTGGGTTAAAAACTCTTTGAAAAATCGGACAATGTCACGTTTGTCTTTGTGTTCTCCGTAGTTCCCCACACAGCTCCTTACACATCATAGGGGGGCAATAACACTGTGATGAGTCAATGAATTGCACTCAGATGCCTAACACTAGCACTTTGAATTTTCAAGCTTATTCACATCTCCCATCTCCCAACAAAGAAGGATATTTTAATAAGAGTTGTGGGAGAAATTAACAGAAAGCAAACATTGCCAAGAAAAAATCCTTTTTGAGATTGGTTCTGACAGTCACACAGCAAGGGAAGAAGAAAATGGTTCTGAAGGGGAGGAACCTCAGGAAGGGGTTCTCTAACATCTGATTCAAAGCAGAGTTCTTTGTTTGTGAAGCCTTGTTCTCATGCGGTTGAGATCTAAATCTCTATTTATAGATTAAAATGCTGCTAATGCTGGCAAGTTGCAGCAAATTGGTTGCCTGGAGATGATAATACTTTGTTAATCCAGTATCAAGCTGTGCTGGGCATTACTGAAACCCAATCTAGGAAGGACTTTCTGATCATCGAGAATTAGAAGAAGGCTGGTGCAATTCCAAGTGGCATTTGCATCATGCATTTAGGAACAGTTGAAAGTAACCAACTTAAGGTGCTTGGGGTACCATTCCTTAAGGTGACCTCCTAAACTTGTCAGAAAGTTATCTCTGCTTTCCTTTATAGATTTGATGCCCATATATGTACCCTTAGAAAATATATTTTTTGTTTTGCTTATTTTTGAACTTTATAAAAAATAGTATCATACTATGTGTATTCTGAAACTTGTTAATTCACTTTTTTCCTCAACATTATTTCCTAAGATTCAGTTCATCCATGTTGAAGCTTGTAGCTATGATTCACTTATTTTTATTTTTTTATTTTTTTCTGAGATGGAGCTTCGCACTTCAGGCTGGAGTGCAGTGGTGCGATCTCGGCTCACTGCAACCTCCGTCTCCTGGGTTCAAGCAATTCTTCTGCCTCAGTCTCCAGAATAGCTGGGATTACAGATGTGTGTCACCATGCCCAGCTAATTTTTGTATTTTTAGTAGAGATAGGGTTTCACCATGTTGGCCAGGCTGGTTTCGAATTCCTGACCTCAGGCGATCCTCCCGCCTCGGCCTCCCAAAGTGCTGGGATTACAGGTGTGAGCCACTGTGCCCTGCCAGTTTATTTATTTTTATTGCTGTATAGTATTCCATTGTATCAATGCTACTATTTACTTATCCAAACTTCCACTGATGAACATTTGAATTGTTCCAGTTCTTTTTATCATGAACAATGCTAAGAACATTCTTGAATATGTTTTTTGTGCACATGTGCAATAATTCTTGGGGTATACAATTAAGCCTGATATTGACATGAGTGTTCAATTTCTTAAGATAATGGACAACTATTTTGCACTGATGTTGAACCACTGTTGCTGGCAATTATGGGGGGAGCACTATATTTGGGACATGGGGAAGGGATGATGCCAGGGAGGGGCTTGGTAGATGGGAGGGCAGGGAAAGAATTCTCAGCATAGAAAAGTGGTAGTTCCAGGCATTCTCGGGTGGGCCTGAGCTTAGCTGGTGAAAAACAGAAAGGCTGGAGCACAGAAGTGGGGGAACATTGGCAATGAGGTGGGAGAGGAAATCAGAGCCAAGTCCTGAAAGCCAGATTAAAGAATTTGATTTTATTCAATGTGAAGATTTTAAGATGGGGAGTGGATGTGATTTTATTTACATTTCTAAATAACATTTTGGCTGCTCTGTAGAGAATGGATTAGGGTTGAAAGCAAGAAGAACATTAGATGCTAATCATAACAGTCTGAGAGCCCGGGGCTGAGCAGTGCAGAACTGGTTGTGTTGTGGTAGGGGAGATAAGACCTGCCATCAGAGCAGATGTGGGCTGTGAAGGAGAGACAAGAATCAAGGCTGACTCTGAGTCACCAAACTTGTCCCATCTACCTCTTAAGTTTTTCTCAAATGTATGTGTCCCTTCTTTTTCCATTCCACTACCTCAAGTCTTACTATCTCTCATTTGACTACTGCAAGAAGCTGTCAACGAACTCTTCCCAGGGCCTCAAGCTGGCCCTCTTGTCCTCCCTCCATCGATCTCCATATAGCTGATGAAATTACTTTTCTAATCAACGATTTTTCTAGATAAAGCAAGTCACATCATTTTCTTCATTAAAAATCTTAGGTGAGTCCCTAAATGCCCTTAGACCAAAACCTTATTCCTTAGGGATAGGAAAAGGAATTACAATGTTGAGTACTTTACATACCTTGAATCCTCATTTAATCCCTCCTAGAATTCCATGAAGAAGCGATTACCCTTGTTTTGTGGGTAATACAACTGAGGCCAGAGTGAAGGAATTTTCCCAACATCATAGGGCCACAGAGATAATAAATGACAGGGGTCTGTTCACATAAGCCAGTGGTTCCCAAACATGGGTGCAAGAGGGTCCTTGTTGGGGGCGAGAAGGCCCCCCAGGGCAATGATATCTCAATATCCTGGGGAGGCACCTGAGTTAATTTTCTCTCTCCCTCCCTCCCTTCTTTCTTTTTTTTTTAATTTCTTGACTTTACTTACTTATTTTTTGAGTCAGAGTCTCACTCTGTCACCCAGGCTGGAGTACACTAGCGCCATCTTAACTCACTGCAACCTCCAACTCCTGGGCTCAAGCAGTCCTCCCACCTCAGCCTCCAGAGTAGCTGGAACTACAGGAGTGTGACACCATGCCCGGCTAATTTTTGTATTTTTTGGAGAGACGAAGTTTCACCATGCTGCCCAGGCTGGTTTCAAACTCCTGAGCTCAAGTGATACACCCACCTTGGCCTCCCAAAATGTTGAGATTATAGGCATGACCCACAATACCCAGCCTGACTTTATTTTTTAAGGCAGTTTTAGGTTCTCAGAAAAATTGAGTGGAAAGTACAGATTACCCATATACTTTCTGCCCCAGTACATGCTCAGCCTCCCTCATTATCAACATCCCCCACCAGGGTGGTACACTTGTTACAATCTATGGACTGTAATATCTCCACAGTGTTGCCTTGTCCAGAATGTCATATAATTGGAATCAAATAGCATGTAGGCTTTTCAGATTGGTTTCTTTCACTTAGTAATGTGCAATTAAGAAGCCAAAATGCACATTAAGAAGGTTAATGTCTTTTCATGGCTTGATAGCTAATTTCTTCTTAGTGCTAAATAATATTTCATTGTCTGAATGTACCACATTTTATCCATCACCTACTGAAAGACATCTTGGTTGCTTCTAAGTTTGGGCAATTATTGATAGAGCTGCTATAAACATCTGTGTGCAGGTTTTGGTGTAGATATACATTTTTAGCTCTTCTGGGTAAATACAAAGGAGCTCAATTGCTGGGCTGAAGTGATCCTCCTGCCTCAGCCTCCCAAAGAACTGGGATTATAGGAATGAACCACTGTACCTGGCTGAACATGAGATTTGGAAGGGAAAAAACTTCCAAACTGTATCACTGGTATACAGAAGTGATTAACTTTTGTATATTAACCTTGTATCCTATAACTTTGCTATGATTGCTTATTAGTTCTAGGATTTTTTTTGGTTGATCCTTTCAGATTTTCTACATAGACAATCATCCATGAACAAAGAATGATGGATTTCTTCCTTACCAAATCTGCATACATTTTATTTCCTTTTCTTGTCTTATTGCATTAGGTAGGACTTACAATACAATGCTGAAAAGCAGTGGTGAGAGGGGAAATCCTTGCCTTGTTTTTAATTTTAGTGGGAAAGCTTCAAGTTTGTCACCACTAAGTGGGTTTTTTATAGATATTCTTCATCAAGTTGAGGAAGTTCCCTTCTATTATTAGTTTACTAATAGTTTTTATTATGAATAGATATTGGATTTTATCAAATGATTTTCTGCATCTATTGATATGATCATATGATTTTTCTCTTTTATCTTGTTGATGTGATTAATTACATTAATTTATTTTTGCATGTTGAACCAGCTTTGCATACATGGGATAAATCCCATGTGGTTGTGATATATTTTGTTGAAGATTTTTGCATCTATATTCATGACATATATTGTTCTGTAGTTTTCTTTGTCATGTCTTTGGTTTTGATATTAGGGTAAATGTGGCTTCATAGAATGAGGTAGAAAGCATTCCCTCTGCTTCTAATTCTGAAAGACATTATAGAGAATCAGTAAACTTTCTTCCTTAAATGTTTGGTAGAATTCACCAGTGAACCATTAGGGCCTGGTACTTTCTGTTTTGGAAGGTTATTAATTATTGAGTAAATTTCTTTGATAGTTATAGGCCTATTCTGATAGTCTATTTCTTCTTGTGTGAGTGTTGGCAGATTGTGTCTTTCAAGAAATTGGTTCATCTAGGTTACCAAATACGTGGGTGCTATGGTTTGAATGTATTACCCAAATTTTATGTATGGAAACTTAATCTACATTGTAATAAGATTAAGAGGTGGGGCTTTTTAAAGGTAATTAGGTAATGAGTAAATTAATGCCATTATTGTGAAAGTAGGTTAGTTATCTTGGGAATGGGGCTCCTGAAAAAAAGATGAGTATGGCCCAATTTTTTCTCTCTGTCTTTTGTGCTCATTTGCCCTTCTGCATATGGCCCTTGTAGTCTTTTAATGAGTCTGTGTCTCTGGACTGTGAACTTCATGTGTGTTTCTCAGTGCCCTCTAGTACCCCACCCCCTTAAGTGGGACAGGGTGACTAGGCTGGGTGTTTCCCTTCCCCTAGGTAGATTAGGCTCTGATAAAACCCCAGCAGGTTAGGCACTGGTAAAATAGTTTAGCAAGGTATTCTTGTTAAGAAGAGAATGCTCTGATGTATTTCAAAATGTTTTCATTTTTCTTAGCTTTGCTGGAAGCATGAGGGAATTTTTCTTCTATATTCACTAAGACAGCCTGGTAGAGCTCCAGGAGGTGAAACTCACAAAAGTTCCCTACTTCCCCAGACTGGGTCTCCCTGGAGTTTTTATCTCTCAGACTTGTCCATATTGATCTTCCAGCAATTCATCAGTTTCAGTTTAGGTATCCTGACCCGGGACCTGGAGATTTCTTTTCTGCTCTAGTAAGTTGTGATCCTCTGTATTCACCTGTCTCATTAATTTTGGGGGTAGCCATTTGCCTTGTGACCTCATTTCTCTTAAGGGTCTAAAAAGAGTTGTTAATTTTTCAGTTTGTTCAGCTTTTTACCAGCTGGGGTGGAGTGGCAACTTACAAGCATCTTTCTCTTCTCTTTTCTCCTTTCTCTCATTCTTTCTTTTCTTTCCCTCTCTCTCTCTCTTTTTCATTCTCTCTCTTTTTCTCCATCTCTCTTTCTTTTCTTTTTCTCTCTTTTTTGTCTCTTTTTTTCTCTCTCTCTTTTCCTCCTTCTCTCTCTTTCCTTCCTTCTTCTTTTTTCTTTCCTGTATTTTTGACATGTACCTCAGGTGATTCTGAGGACTTGTTCATGTGGAAAACTGACAAGAACTATGGATCAGGAGCTTCCCTCTGACCATTCCTGAATTCCTGAGCCCATTCCAACTCTTGCTGCCTTTGTCACCAAAAGAACATTTGGAAGCCAGTACTGAGGGCTTGGGAGGGCTGCTTGTTGTAGCTTCCAGATTCTTTCAAACAGATTGCTAAATTTTTAGGAATCTCATGAATTGATTGTTAAGCTGCCATTTGCCAAATCAGAGTCATATTACAACCACAGGTTGCCTATGGAGAGGAGTTTGGCAAAAATAAATGACAGCCTTCTGTGGGAATCAATTGACTACATAGCAATTGCAATAAAGAGTATGTATATTTTAATGCCTGGGCGCGGTGGCTCATGCCTGTAATCCCAGCACTTTGGGATGCCAAGGCTGGTGGATCACCTGAGGTCAGGAGTTTGAGACCAGCCTGGGCAACATGGTGAAAGCCTGTCTCTACTAAAAATACAAAAATTAGCCCGGTGTGGTGGCAGGTGCCTGTAATCTCAGCTACTCAGGAGACTGAGGCAGGAGAATCACTTGAACCCTTGAACCCAGAAGACAGAGGTTGCAGTGAGCCGAGATCGCGCCATTGCCCTCCAGCCTGGGTGACCGGAGCAAGACTCTGTCTCAAAAACAAACAAAAAAACAAACAAATAAACAAAAAAGAGTATGCATATTTTAAGAAGAAAATTAAAAAATAAAGAGTATGTATATTTTATTATTTTATGTAAATTGTGTGCTATATATCTTTCATATTAGTGAGTTTATAATAATCTTAGGTATATACATATGTTTATGTGTGCATACACATAGGGACTTATTTTGGGAGAATCAATTGTTAAACATTTAACAGCACTAGTTTTTTTTTTTTTTTTTTTTGAGACAGAGTTTCTCTCTTGTCACCCAGGCTGGAGTGCAGTGGCGCGATCTTGGCTCACTGCAACCTCTGCCTCCCAGGTTCAGGCGATTCTCCTGCCTCAGCCTCCCGAGTAGCTGGGACTGCAGGCATGCACCAACATGCCCAGCTAATTTTGTACTTTTAGTAGAGATGGGGTTTCGCCATGTTGGCCAGGCTGGTCTCAAACTACTGACCTAGGTGATCCACCTGCCTCAGCCTTCCAAAGTGCTGGGATTACAGGCGTGAACCACCATGCCCGGCCTACCAGCACTAGTTTTATAGGAAAAACAATATGGTGGCAAATGCCAGCATCAAGATGGATGACACTTTCCTGGATGTGGTTATAAGAAATTCTTCCCAATAAACAATCCTGGAGAGTAAACTCTTTCTTTGATCTTTGTTTATAGAACAGTCTCTTTCTATAAATAAGACCTGAGATTGTGGGTCACATATGTAACTTGTGTCTACTCAGGCCACCTCACACCAGGGCACAGGTGACATTTTGCTCAGTGACATTTTGCTGACCTTGTTCCTACTTGCTGTTTCAGGTCTTCCAGTCCCCCCCTTGACATTTCTGTGACTTCCCAGGGATGTGTCACCAATCCCATCCTCTTGTGAAGGAAATTCTATAACTTTTCCTTGCTTTTAGGGATGCTCAGGCCCTCATGAGCTCCTTTTAGGGCCTGTGTGATTTGGTGCATGCCTCCTCCCCTCAGGGCCTTTGCACATTCCACTTCTTCTGGCCAAGGGACCCCAGTCCTGCTCCTGGTCAATGCCAACCATGGGCCTTTCCGGCCTCAGCAAGGC
Organism: Gorilla gorilla gorilla; assembly: GCF_029281585.2. Classification (NCBI taxonomy): domain Eukaryota; kingdom Metazoa; phylum Chordata; class Mammalia; order Primates; family Hominidae; genus Gorilla; species Gorilla gorilla. The sequence continues at coordinate 80,585,133 of NC_073237.2, forward strand.
CATTCCTGACCTCCCCAAATTTCTTTCAGACTAGCCTGTGCTCTGCCACACTGCTCACCGCTGTTGTGCACATACACTTTGGTGTGGTTGTTTAATATCAGCTCATCTTTGAACTCTCAGTGACTTTAGAACAGGGACCAACTTGACTTTGTCATCACTGCTTGCCTAGCACCTAACGCAATGCCTGGCATTGATAAATAAGTGTGTGTTATCTTGACAACAGCCAGGCACAACCTTAGCTGTTGCCAAGAGGCCAGGCTGAGGCTTCCCTGCAGAGGTTCCTTGAGTGTGTGTGTGTTTTTTTTTTTTTGGTGAGACATTCTCACTCCGAGCCTAGGCTGGAGTGCAGTGGCACAATCTTGGCTCACTGCAACCTCTGTATCCTGGGCTCAAGAGATTCTTGTGCCTCAGCTTCCCGAGTAGCTGGGACTACAGGCTCATGCCAACATGCCTGGCTAATTTTTGTATTTTTAGTAGAGACGGGGTTTCACCATGTTGGCTGGGCTGGTCTTGAACTCTTGGCCTCAAGCAATCCACCTGCCTTGGCCTCCCAAAGTGCTGGGATTATAGGCGTGGGCCACCGTGCCTAGCTGAGCATGTGGTTTTAAAGCCCATTTTAACTGGTGCCTGCTCGAGCACCTTGCAGTCTGCTGAAGGATGAGAAAGAACACAATGGTATCCGGAGGCAGGAGGGTGGCTGTCCTGGAAGGAAGCCCACAGGGGGGTTCTAGGGCTATGGAAATGTTCTGTCCCTGGATTTGGGTGATAGTGACATGTAAACATGTGTACATTATGTGGATGTTATGTCTCAATTACAAAAATAATAGAAGGAGGTAGTAGAGTGTACAGATTGCCTGGGCTCTGGACTCAGCCAGGTCTGAGTCTGAATCCACAGCTAAATTACATGTCCAGGTCCCTTCTCCAGACCTCAGTTTTCTCATTTACAAAATGGGTATTATATCTTTTTTTTTTTTATTATACTTTAAGTTTTAGGGTACATGTGCACATTGTGCAGGTTAGTTACATATGTATACATGTGCCATGCTGGTGTGCTGCACCCACCAACTCGTCATCTAGCATTAGGTATATCTCCCAATGCTATCCCTCCCCCCTCCCCCCCAAAATGGGTATTATATCTTTACCGTTATGGTTATGTGTAAGGCTTAGCAAATTTTAGGATTAGAAATTCAGTAACTTGTAAAGGCAATTCTTCTTTGCCTACTTTATTACCGTGGAAGTTGTTAAAAAAAAACAAAACAAAACAAAAAACAAAAACCCTGACAGACAGCCGGGGAAGGCCATGAAAAGAGAGTTCTCATGCTTGTATACCTGATGGCAAAAATGATCACAAAAGACTTTGCAAAACCACAGCATTGCACAAAGGCCATCTCAACTTTACACAAAAAATACTTCTGCGAGGACATCTGCCCAGCAACTGCTTGTCCAGCCTGGGACTGGTGCCACCCTTGTTATTGATCTTTACAGCCAAGGATAATTATTTCAAAACGATTATGTAATCCTTCTCACGTTTTTTCTTTAAAAACCTTTGTCTTTTCTTACCTCCCTAAATATGCACACAATTTGCTATGACACATGTATCTCCATTGTAACGCTCTATTCCAAGTAAACATCTTTTCTTTTAGAGAGTGTTTCTCTACTTGTTATTTAGGTGGATGCTGCTGAAGACAGGGTAAGGAAATGCATTTTAGCAGGAACATTTCAGGTAGATATTGCCAAAATGTTTCTTAGGAAGTACAATTCTTTCTTGGAAGTCTGTGAGAGTATCTACCTAGCCAGCCAGGAGAAAGGAGACTTTTCTACTGGCCACATTCACTAATCACATGACTGCTGGGACAAGGCACTTAACCTATTTTTAGCTCAGTCTTCCTTATCTGTAAGATGGGAGGGAATAACCTTTGCAGCTGCTACTGATGAGATGTTCAATGCAAAATGAAAAAAATCTAACTGATGATTCAAAGTTGTGATACTGGGATTGCTATCTGCAGGCCCTTGCTTGACACGGGAGGGAATTGTGGAATCGTGGTAGTGCCTTCCAGCAGGTGTCTGTTGTAACACCCTCCAGGGAAGGCGATGGAATTCGACAATGTGGAGGGACACAATGGACGCTCTCTCTTCTAATTACATGGGGTTCACTCAGACTGGATCTGAAGAGCTCAATTACATGGGGTTCACTCAGACTGGATCTGAAGAGCTCATCTGAAAGCAAGACTATTTCATACAACTCTGGGGTCATATCTGTCCCTCTGAAGGGCTTAAGCACATTATTGAAGCAGTGAGTGAAGTCTGAGAGCAAATCATGCCTTATTATTTTCATTTGGTGCAGAGTGTTAAGGGACTGTGTTCACTGTAAATTGGTCAAAAACAGTCCAGGAAATAATTTTCGAGCACGTCCTGATTTTGATTAGGTTCCGAGAGGTAGCAGTATTAGGGTGCAGACAAAAGGCAATCAGCTGAAAATTTTGGACTTTAAAAGCATCATTAGGTGATACATTGTGCCAGAAATAACAAACGCAATAGTGGCTCTTTAAGGAATGAGAATCTGTCACTCACAGACTAAAGCTCCTCTTGGTACCCACATTCCCAACCCCGACAGCTGCTAATTCTTTATCAGGAGAAAGTAACCCCATTCGATTATTTCCACTGAGGTTGAAGGACTGTAACTTAACCAAATACACAATTATTTTTCCTAGTTTTTAGTTACAGTTAGTTTATAGTTGGTTATAGTTAAGATTTAAAAATAACTTAGGGCCGGGCGTGGTGGCTCACGCCTGTAATCCCAGCACTTTGGAAGGCTGAGGCGCACGGATCACTTGAGGCCAAGAGTTCGAGACCAGCCTGGCCATCATGGCGAAACCCCGTCTCTACTAAAAATACAAAAATTATCTGGGCATGGTGGCACATGCCTGTAATCCCAGCTACTCAGGAGGCTGTGGCAGGAGAATCACTTGAACCCAGCAGGCAGAGAATGCAGTGAGCTGAGATTGCGGCACTGCACTCTAATCTGGGCAATAATAGAGTGATACTCTGTCTCAAAACAAAAACAAAACAGCAACAACAAAAAACTTAATTGAAATCTTACTTTAGGAAAAAATCAGGAGATTGGAACACTGGTTTAGGTCAGGATTAAGCTTTGTGGTAGGTTCCAGTAGACAAAAATGCTACAAATCACATACTTTTAGAGTTGCCAGGAATCCATACATCTGACCTGTATTATGTTTGAAAGCAGGTCCCACATGTACTCCTTTGTTCCTGGATGTCAAAGCCTTGGAAAATCAAGCTATCCATGTGAACTGCACTTTTAGGAGAAACCAGGCTTTCTCAACTTTGGCACCAGGGACACTAGATAATCATTGATCCCAGATAGTAGCTGTACTTTTTCACTCATTATATATTTCCCTTTGCTTGTCCTTAGAAGGGACATTATCCTGATTGCAGAAAATCCGATTTCAATTTCCACTTTGTCCTGGAAATGCATGTAGATTACTGTTGGGCTTAGTAGCCACTCAAGAAGATCCCCCATATTAAAGTGATCTGATTTATTTATTTTTATTTTTTAGAGATGGAGTCTTGCTCTGACGTCCAGGCTGGAGGGCAGTGGCATGATCTTGGCTGACTGCAACCTCCACCTCCCAGGTTCAAGCAATTCTCCTGCCTCAGGCCTCAGCCTCTTGAGTAGCTGGGACTACAGGTGGGTGCCACCATGCCTGGCTAATTTTTTTTTGTATTTTTAGTAGAGACAGGGTTTTGTCATGTTGGCTAGGCTGGTCTCGAACTCCTGACCTCAAGTGATCTGCCCGCCTCGGCCTCCCAAAGTTCTAGGATCACAGGTGTGAGCCACCATGCCCGGCCTAAAGTGATCTGTTTTAGAATGAACACTGTAGAAGACACAAATGGATTAGAAAGCCTTTTGGGAGACACCTGAGTGTACAGGACTGAAGAAATGAGAAGAAAACCAAACATGTCTGGTCTGAGAAAGTCAGGACTGGATTGACTTCTTTTTCTTTTATTCCTTGGTTTAATTTGTAACTTCAAGAAAACATACTTTCCCCAAGTGCTTTCAGATCATTTAAACCGTTCAGATAACTGGACTGGTCACATTCTCATGACTTTTTGTTTGAATAATTCATTGATTCACAGAGTGTTTGAAATTTTGCCTAGCTTTTTTTTTTTTTTTTTTTTAAACCAGCTTTTCAGGTTTAATCTCTAGTAAGGGAAAGAACATCTCTTTGATAACCAGGGGGATAAGGAAGGATAAGAAGAGCCTTTCCCACATTCTTTTCTTCCTACTGCAGACACCACCATGAGCTCATTTGCCTCTGCAGAGAAAATCTGCATGGAGGCAGCCAGGTTTTCTCTGAGGCCAGATCTAGGCCTTTTCCCCTTGTCCAGATCTAGGCAAGATCAACTGAGAGTTTAACACCTTTAAATGTCTGAATGGAATATTTACCACCTATTATCTCTGAGGGCTGCTACCTGTGAGGTTTCATCTGTATAACAAGACCTCCTTTGGTAGCCAGGCCTCTTCTTTTCCCCCTCTCATAATCTGATTTGGCACCACGATCTCTTCAGCCAAGCGCCAAGCCCCCATTATTTCTGTAAGCTCAAGATGGTATAAAAGTGGCCGGGCACAGTGGCTCACACCTGTAATCCCAGCATTTTGGGAGGCCAAGGCAGGCAGATCACCTGAGGTCAGGAGTTCGAGACCAGCCTGGCCAACATGGTGAAACCCTGTCTCTACTAAAGATAACAAAAATTAGCTGGGTGTGGTGGCGAGTGCCTGTAATCCCAGCTACTCAGGAGGCTGAGGCAGGAGAATCACTTGAACCCAGGAAATAGAGGCTGCGTTGAGCTGAGATCGCACCATTGCATTCCAGCCTGGGCAACAAAGGGAGACTTGGTCTTAAAAAATAATAATAATAAAATAAAAAAATAAATAAAAGCATCAACCACCTGATTATTTCTCTGAGTTTTTAAATTTTGTAATATTCCTGTGCACACTTATACATTTGTATGCCTTTTTCTCTTACTAATCTGCTGTCAGTTGATTTTTTTTTAGTGAACTACCAGAGGTCGAAGGTGAGGTTTTCCCCTCACATGCAATGGTATCTATCTGTTAGATAAAAATCACAGGAGGCCATTGTTTTGGGCTAAGTTCCTACACTAGGCCCCAGCTGACCAAATTAAAAATAAAAATGGAAGAGGCGTGGTGGCTCATGCCTGTAATCCCAGCACTTTGGGAGGGTTAGGTGGGACGATTGCTGGAGCACAGGAGTTCAAGACCAGTCTGGGCAACATAGCAAGACCCCATCTCTTAAAAAAAAAACAACAACAACTAAAAATAAAAACAGAGTAATTCATGCTAAAGTTGCATATCACCCAACCTAAATTAATTTATCTGAGCTTTCATAAAATCAGTACAGATAACAATTTCCCAAATGGGCCAGTTTAAAACTTCAGTTGCATAACAATGAAGCTCCTTCTGCCTAACCCTTACATGGAAAAGGTTGTTTAGAGTGACCTGATGTAAGCTAATTAGTTCTTTTTCTATTGTTCTGTTTCTCTCTCCTGCCTTATAAGAAAAGTAGCTTTGAAACAACAAATACACTCTCTGTTTTTTGCTTCTGCTTTTTTCAGCCCTTCTCTGTCTTTAAAGCAAATCTCTTCCACTCAGGTCATCTGAACACTTACTCTATTTTATGGAATGAAGTGTTGCCTGATTCTAGGATCACAATAAAGCCGTTAGCCAGGCTTGGTGGCGTACACCGGTAGCCCCAGCTACTGGGGGAGCTGAGGCAGGAGAATAAATAAATAAAATAAAACACAAGCCAGTTGAGATCTTTAAAAGTAAATTGGTTGTAATGTTGTCCTTTGACACACCTTTAAGTCTTATCCTTAATAAGGGTAAATCTATAAATTTAAGGCTCTGTAAATCTGGAATGAGAAAACATTTCACATTTCCAGGACAAAATCACATAACTTGTAAGTAATTTTGACTAAGTCTTTTTTTTTTTTTTTTTTTTTTGAGATGGAGTCTCACTCTGTCATCCAGGCTGGAGTGTAGTGGTACGATCTCGGCTCACTGCAACCTCTGCCTCCTGGGTTCAAGCAATTCTTCTGCCGCAGCCTCCAAAGAAGCTGGGATTACAGGCATGCGCCACAACGCCTGGCTAATTTTTGTATTTTTAATAGAGACGGGGTTTTGCATGTTGTCCAGGCTGGTCTTGAACTCCTGACCTCAAGTGATCTGCCCACCTCAGCCTCCAAAGTGCTGGGATTACAGGCATGAGCCACTGTGACTGGCCTAAGTTTTATGAGGGTTATTATTATTATTATGTTTTCAGACAAGGTCTCACTCTGTTGCACAGGCTGGAGTGCAGTGGTGTGATCTCAGCTTACTGAGGCCTCCACATCTGAGGTTCAAACAATCCTCCCGCTTCAGCCTCCTGAGTAGCTGGGAGTACTGGCATGCATCACCACGTCTGGCTAATTTTTTTGTATTTTTAATAGAGATGTGGTTTTGCCACATTGCCCAGCTAGTCTTGAACTCCTGGGCTTGAGCAATCAGCCCGCTGCAAACTCCCAAATGCTGAGATTAATGCCCAGCTGAGGATTAGCTTTCAAGCTGTTTGTTTTGTTTTGTTTTTTTTTTCATATAATCTTGCTCCTTCTAAATCTTTCAAGAGGTTGACTTAATCACTACAAGGCCACTATTATTTTAGTAGAATTATTTGGTAGAAGTGTTATCTTAGTAGGAGGTCTTCTTGTTCTCTACAGAGCACTATTTTATTTTATTTACTTTTAGAGACAAGTTCTCACTCTGTGCTCAGGCTGGAGTGTAGTGGTGAGATTATAGCTCACTGTAACCTCAACCTCCGGAGCCCAAGTGATCCTCCTGCCTTAGCCTCAGGAGTTGCTGGAACTACAGGTGTGCACCACCATGCCCAGCTAATTTTTAAAATTTTTGTAGAGACAGAGTATTGCTATGTTGCCCAGGCTGGTCTAGAACTCCTGACCTCAAGCAATTCTCCAGCCTTGGCCCCCCAGAGTGCTGGGATTACAGGTGTGAGCCCCTGCACCCAGCCTCTACGTATGTTTTGTTATGGAACTGGAATTATCTCCCATAGAGAAGTTGTCACTTACAGAGAGAGTCCAAGGGAGCACGTGTATAGAAGCTGGCACTTGGAGAGGATAGATGCCCCTTTATCAACTAAGATGAACCCTAAGCTTATGGAAACAAAGTTACCTATTGCTCAAGGGCACGGGGCCTGGCTGGCATGGCAAATTTCTAAATTCCTACAGCTCTAAACTCCCTAACAATAGGAGCTTTCAGATCCCTCCTAACTCTGATTTACAATCCAGACCACTACAGCTCTGATTGGATGAAGAACAGCCCTTACAAATATTTTCTGATAAGCTACTGCAGACCTTAAGCCAGTTTCAGCCAGTGTCTAGAGGCCATGCACAAATAGTCTTTGTGTCCTATAGTTCTTTTGATATAAACAGTCAAACCCCACCTCATTTTAAAGCTAAAGCCCTGGCCCGAAGTGAACATGGGATGTATGTTACATATATGTTTACCCATCGTGCTTGTGCTCAGCCTCCCTCATAAATATGTATAGCGTCCCCCACCTCACCCCCAGCAAACCTGCTGAATACGTATGACTGTGTTGTGTGACATGGACCCTGTGAGGCATAAAACGCAAGATGTCCTTCCCTTCTTTGAAGAGAGAGCACCTTTGTCCATGCTGGAGACATCCCCTTCCTAGTTTTCAAACTGGCATTGCCAATAAACCTCTCCTTTTTACTATTTAGTCGTCCTGGTGGTCTTTTAGATGACAGTAAGGAGCATAGCATTACATTGAAATGAACAATCTATAGTTAGCAAAATGCATTATTTAGAAAAGATTGTCAAGGTATTCTGACCTGAAATGCCAAAAGAAAAAAAAGAGAAAAAATCTAAGTCAGGATGAGTGGGAGTGAGAGTGGTGCGTTGGTGGAGTTACAGTCCAATTACTGTCAGCCCTTAGCATCAGTGCGTTCCACATCCATGGGTCTAACCAACCTCAGACAGAAAATACTTTAAAAACAAAACAAAAATACTAATACAACAATAAAGATAGTACAAATAAACAATACAGTATAACAACTATTTATATAGCATTTGCAGGATATCAGGTATCATAAATAATCTAGAGATGATTGAAAGTATACAGGAGGATGTTCTTAGGTTATATGCAAATACTAGGCCATTTTATATCAGGGAACTGAGCATTCTTGGATTTTGGTTTTGAGGGGATCCTGGAACCAATCCTCCACAGATATTGAGGGACAACTGTACTGTATGAGAAAGCGTGACCTTCACACCTAAACACCTAAACACCCTTCTCCCACTTTTTGCATCCCACAACAGCCTTATGAGAAAAAATGTAACTTCCTTAAAGTGAAATGGGTAGTAGAGTAGAACTTAAAATCCCCCCTCGGGCCTTGGAGAACACATAGATCTTGAATGAGGTGTGAAAAAATATTAGCTATGACAATGGGTTGTGGTCCTTCAAGGGGCCACAGGAGATAAGTGGTTATGATAGTACATCTGTTGTATTAAAATTTCAGGGGAAGGAGGGTGGTTGGGGAAGAAGTCTAAAAGGGCTCTTTAAAGGGTGCAATAATACTAAAAATGGTTGAAAAACACTGCCAATCACATTTCTTGGGCAGCGCTTTTTCATCCATGGACACATAATCTCAAACATCTACTTGAAAGGGTAACCCCGCAAGGCATTGACCTTGCCTGCTGCCTAGATGGAGCCGATTCATCAAGACAGGGGAATTGCAATAGAGAAGGAGTAATTCATGCGGTGCTGGCTGTGCGGGAGACCAGAGTTTTATTATTACACAAATCAGTCTCCCAGACTGATTCGGGGAGCAGAGTTTTTAAGAACAACTTGGTAGGTGGGGGGAAGCCAGTGAGCTGGGAGTGCTGATTAGTCAGGGATGAAATCGCAGGGAGTCAGAGCTGTCTTCTGGCATTGAGTCAGTTCCTGGGTGAGGGCCACAAGATCAGATGAGCCAGTTTATCCATCTGGGTGGTGCCAGCTGATCCATTAAGTGCAGAGTCTGCAAAATATCTCAAGCACTGATCTTAGGAGCAGTTTAGGGAGGGTCAGAATCTTGTTGCCTCCAGGTGCGTGACTCCTAAACCATAAGTTCTTTTCTTTCTTTTTTTTTTTTCTTTTTAAGGAGTTTTCACACTTGTTGCGCAGGCTGGAGGGCAGTGGTGTTATCTTGGCTCACTGCAACCTCTGCCTCCTGGGTTCAAGCGATTTTCCTGCCTCAGCCTTCCCAGTAACTGGGATTACGGGTCCATGGGACCACGCCTGGCAATTTTTTTTTTTGTATTTTTAGTAGAGACAGGGTTTCACCATGTTGGCTAGGCTCGTCTAGAACTCCTGACCTCAGGTCATCCATCTGCCTTGGTCTCCCAAAGTGCTGGGATTACAGGCATGAGCCATTGCGCCTGGTCATAAACCGTAATTTCTAATCTTGTATCTAATCTTAGTCCTACAAAGACAATCTAGTCCCTGGGCAAGAAGGAGGTCTGCTTTGGGAAAGGACTGTTATCGTCTTTGTTTTAAACTATAAACTGTAAACTAAGTTTCTCCCAAAGTTAGTTCAGCCTACCCCCAGGAATAAACAAGGACAGCTTGGAGGTTAGAAGAAAGATGGAGTTGATTAAGTTAGATCCTCTTTTACTGTCTCAGTCATAAATTTGCAAAGGTGGTTTCAAAATCACAAACCTCCTGGTGCACATTTAGCTATTAGCATTCGAAGTTCTTGACAGGGCTCCCTCTGGAGTGTTGGAAACATAGTTCTCCCACAGACAGATAGTAACCAGGCATCAAGGTTTGATTTAATTCTTTAATGAGGGAACCAGCAGGGAAACAAAAGCACTGGTTCAGAGAGCATTGGAAGGAGAGGGATTTGTGTAGTCCATGGGAAATAGGTGTTCCATCCGATCGTCAGGTTAGATGTACAACTTTAAGTTGCTAAGGTGCAGGGAAGCCACCATGGCTTTGAGGTTTGCTTTTCTACCATGTCACAAAGTCAAAACAATGTGTCAGTTTCTGCAGGTTAACTTCTAACCTTACAGGGCTAAAAACTACTACTGGCAATTTTCTCCTGAATTGTTAGTGACAGCCTTTGGGGGAGCCCTATGAGGATAGGGGGGCTTCTCGGGAGTGCTCCAGCACACCACAGAACAAGGGGAGATCACCACTCTAACTTCCTCAAGCCTGATGCACAGGAATTCTTTAAGAGAAATACGGATTTATGATGACCATTCTTCTGATTATTGCTGAGCAAACACCCCTGGAGTGTGGATTCTTAATTAGGGGACTTCAAATGATGAGCACCCTTCCAAATGGAGAATATTCTTTTTTAAAAAAAATTATTTGAGATGGAGTTTTGCTCTTTCACCCAGGCTGGAGTGCAGTGGCACGGTCTTGGCTCACTGCAAACTACGCTTCCCAGGTTCAAGCGATTCTTGTGCCTCAGCCTCCTGAATAGCTGGGATTACAGGCATCCACTACCATGCTTAGCTAATTTTTGTATTTTTAGTAGAGATAGGGTTTCACCATGTTGGCCAGGCTGGTCTCAAACTCCTGACCTCAGGTGATCCACCCACCTCGGCCTCCCAAAGTGCTGGGATTACAGGGGTGAGCCGCCACACCTGGCCTCTTTCCTTTTTATTTATGTAATTTATTTATTTGTAGATATGGGAGGCTCACTGTGACGCCCAGGCTAGTCTCGAACTCTTGGCCTCAAGCAATCCTCCTGCCTCGGCCTCCCCAAGTGCTGGGTTTACAGGCATGAGCCACTTCCCCCAGCCTTTTCTTTTATTTGTATTGCCTTTATTAATATCACAACTTAATTAATCCTTGGCATTATCTTTCTTTTATAGTAAAAGGACGTCTGTTGAGCATCTACAATGTGCTAGATATTGGGCTAGGTATTTTCACACATACCTATTTCATGTAACTTCACAATGACTCTGAGAGGTAAAGAGCACTTGTATTTGTTTATATATATGTTTGCATCTGAAGAGGACGCTACATCCTTCCAAGCAAGAGTTGTTGGTAGCTTGGACCGTGGTGGTGGTGGAGGTAGCAAAAGAACAGGAAGAGGTGGACTAGCGGGGAGGTAGGACCAACATAACCTGCGATGGGGTGGGGACAGGGAGGGAGGCGGAAACCTGTGACTCACTCCCGTTTTCAGCCTACCTCCTGTTACCTGCAAGGCGGATTTCACAGCCCTTATTGGAGTATCACACTGCACCAGGAAAGGCAGGTGTGTAGGTGGAGTACTTGAGTCCGGGTCCCACTGAGGCCACCAACTGCCTTTGCAGCCTGGCGACGTCTCAGTTCCTGGTCTTTATTTTTTATTTTATTTTATTTATTATTATTTTTTTTCGAGACAGAGTCTCGCTCTGTTGCCCAGGCTGGAGTGCAATGGGGCAATCTCAGCTCACTGCAACCTCCGCCTCCCGGGTTCAAGCGATTCTCCCACCTCAGCCGCCCGAGTAGCTGGGATTACAGGCATGCGCCACCATGCCCAGCTAATTTTTGTATTTTTAGTAGAGACTGGGTTTCACCTTGTTGGACAGGCTGGTCTCGAACTCCTGACCGCGTGATCTGCCCACCTTGGCCTCCCAAAGTACTGGGATTACAGGCGTGAGCCACTGCGCCTGGCCAGTCCCGGGTCTTTAAGCTCTGGGAAGGGGCTCACCTCTCAGAGCCCTGGGCTCACCCCAGGGCGATGCCCTGGTTGTCAATCGGGGTAGGGGTGGGGGCTCTGTGTGCTGTGGGACACCTCCCAGGGTCGGGGCTGTGTGGTCACTGCTTGGCACCTCCCTGCGCCTGGTCCTGTGCCTGCGAGAAGGGCAGGAGCGACCTCACCTCCGCAAGGTCTGCAAGGGGCACAGGCGCTGGGAGCACGGCGCCCACAGGGAGGCTGCAGGGGGGGCGGGCGGGGCCCCAGGTAGCCAGCGCCCTGCTGGCTTTCACGTGTGCATTTGGGAGAAAGCGTCCCTTTGGATAGACACATTTCAAAAGGGCGACTGCAGCCCTGGGTCATGCGGCTTTGGAGTCGAGCTCTCTTTGGAGCAGAAGAGAAGTTGCTTCCTTCCGGGAAGGGCTCCCTCTCCTGGCAGGGCACAGGGCTTGGACTCAGTGGGGCTGGGGCGGACTTCCGCTCCCCCATGCTGTGTGCTCATACTCTGTGGGACACTTTTCTTCCCTTTTCCCACCTCCTAACCGTCCATTATGGCGAAAGTCTACAGGCAGCTGGGACCTGCTCCCTGCTTTGGGTGGGGTCGCAGATGTGCTGGGCCCATTCAGACCTTGGGGAGAGGACTCAGCACTTCCAAGTCCCAGTTCCCCAGGGAAGGCTTGGCTCTGGTGACAGAGAGTGGGCTCCTTCTGAAGCATTCTTTTTCAGTTGCTTTCCTAACCCATGTCATGCAGACTCTTGATTAATAAAAGCTGGCACTTAAGGATATCAACTATCCATAGGCAATTTAAGCAAAAATCCCAGGAGGTGGGATGAGTGGGTCAAACCTGGGAGAAAGGTGTGGGTGGTAGAATCTGGAGAGAAGGGACAAAGACTCTCCTTTGACCAAAACTTTGTTTAGCCTTTTGAGTCCTTTCTGACTAGGCGGACCTCAAGCTTCCCTTTTTGTCTTCGTAGAATCCAGTTTGAGCAAGAACCTGCCAAGTGAATTAAGCAACAACCCCCTACCATTGGTATCTGTCCTTATCCCTTACCCTTTATATCTTATCACCCTGGACTGTCTTCAGCAATAATCCTATCAAGACAATTTAGCCAGAAATCCCCTTTCCTCGGCGTTTCTTCTTACTAACTTTTCATCCATTTGCTTTTTGGCTATAAATCCCCACTTGTCCTTGTTAGAGTCAGGTTCAAGCTCAGTCTCTTTTCTCCACTGCAAGACCTCATTGCAGTGGTCCCTATATAACATCCTAGACAAGTGTTAAAGACACTTATCTAGGATATTATATATTAAACTTTTTTTTTTGAGATGGAGTCTCGCTCTGTCACCCAGGCTAGAGTGCAGTGGCACAATCTTGGTTCACTGCAACCTCCGCCTCCCAGGTTCAAGTGATTCTCCTGCCTCAGCCTCATGAGTAGCTGGGACTACAGGCACCTGCCACCATTCCTGGCTAATTTTTGTACTTTTAGTAGAGATGGGGTTTCACCGTGTTGGCCAGGCTGGTCTCGAACTCCTGACCTCAAGTGATGATCTCACCTCGGCCTCCCAAAGTGCTGGGATTACAGGTGTGAGCTGAGGTGCCCTTTCTTTCTCTCTCTCTTTCTTTCTTTCTCTTTCTTTCTTTCTTTCTTTCTTTCTCTTTCTTTCTTTCTCTCTTTCTTTCTTCTTTTCTCTTTCTTTCTCTCTCTCTCTCTCTTTCTTTCCTTTCCTTCCTTCCTTATTATTTTTTTTTTTTTTCAGACGAAGTCTCGCTCTGTTGCCCGGGCTGGAGTGCAATGGTGCGATCTTGGCTCACTGCAACCTCTGCCTCCCATGTTCAAGTGATTCTCCTGCCTCAGCCTCCCAAGTAGCTGGGATTACAGGCACCCGCCATCATGCCTGGCTAATTTTTTAGTATTTTTGTAGAAATGGGATTTCACCATGTTGGTCAGGCTGGTCTTGAACTCCTGACCTCAGGTGATCCACCTGCCTCAGCCTCCCAAAGTGCCAGGATTACAGGCGTGAGCCACCACACCTGGCCCAAACTTTTTCTTTCACAGTGGAAGCTGGGAGGAAGGTGAGGAGAGGTGGAGTGAAGCTGAGTGGAATTGTAGGGTAGGTTGATCTTCACCAGTGGAGCTACGACTGCTGAGTGATACCGCTTGGAGTTTTTTTGTGAACCTAGGTTCTGCCTGGCTCTCCTGTCCACTCTGATGGAGGCACCTGTGGTTCCCAGGATAGGTTATTCTTTCCAGTGGACCGTATTAGCTGTGAATGTGTTTGCACAGATCTCCAGAAGCAAATACTTGGGAAAGAAGCCTCAGTCAGCTGCAGAGAATTTTGCTTCTTACCACCAACCTGGACTTGCAGGTAGGAAGTTGGCCTGGGGTCAAGCCCAGCTGTGGAGGAAATTGCATTACAGCTGCAGCCCGATTGGACTGATGAAAGTGCAGACCATGGTGGATGACAGGGTCTCGCTGAAAACCAGTGTTGACAGGGTGTGGCTAGTTTCTGTTTAACAGATAGTGTTGCAAATCTATGTGCATCGATTGATTCATGCATATTTAATGTTGAATGTTACGAGTATGGAAGGGTTCCTTTTGGAAAATGGTGCACCACGGATGTTGTATCGTCCAGTCTCCTCATTTTGCTGGTGAGGAAATTGAGGCTTGGAGAGAGTAGGATGATGTCTTGGAGTTTCACAGCCAGGTAGCTGCTGTGTTACTCAGAGACCTGGAACTCTCGGCCAGTACCCCTAGGAGGGAGCATGTGGCAGATTTGAGACATGAGTGAAGGGCCATAGGTGAGCCTCTTCAGCTTCCTGTGCCTCAGGTTCCCATCTTATAAAATAAAGGAGTTGTGCTAGGGTTTCATCTCTTAGACATCAGCTCTAACATTCTACGATCCTCCCTGTACACATGCTGGCTTTTCCATTTTCAATTATTCTAAACCACGATTGTTTGACTGATTCCTTAAAATCAAATACTGCTGAGTGCCATTACTTTCCTTTGCCCATCATTAAAAAACTAAAGGACAATTTCTTAGTTGATTTCAAAATGATCCATTATGTAACAAGGACAAAAGTTAAAACTTGCCATAGGTCCAGTTAATTATGTAAACTATCAGTTGACAAAACAGCAGCTAATGGAAATATTTTGCCTAATAATCTCCAAGTTACCATTATGTTAAGAGCAGTAGCAAGTGTGGCACATGTGGCTCACCTAAGTAGGTGTAAAATATACACACCTTATATGAATGAATTAAATAGTCATAGCAAAACACAAACAACGTACATTGGAAAGTGAGTTTCAAATGCAAGGCAGTCCTCAGGCTCCCATATTAATTAATTTTGCTTTGTCTTTTATGGCATTAGAGATTCACTGTTATACATGGCATACTTCTGTAACTTAATCCAATTGCAAAGATCTTGAAAGGAGATTCTATTAGCTCCCTTGACCACCCATTTCAGGATTGTAACAGTTTTGCTTATCTGGGCTCTCAGGATAACTGAGGCTCATTTGATTATCACTCTACCCATGGGTGGTTACTCAGGGTTGTTCAGAACCAGGAAGGCTGGTAGGAGTTGCAGAATTTATTTAGCCTCAGGTCTTTGGTGTTGCTGAATCAACCCAGATTTGTAGTAAACGCTAAGAGGCAGGTTAGCACTGGGCACTTGGGAACAGAACCCCTATGGACAAGGAGCAACAGACGATACTGGTGAGATGGCAGGCATAACAGGGTTAAAGACCTAATGGAGACCCCTAACGAGGCATTCAGCTGGATCTACATTAGCTCTGGAGGCAACCACCAGGACCACTTTGGACCTTATGCGTTTTATACCATGTGAATGTATTTCTATTAATATAAGTAAAATAATTTTAAGAAAAAGAAGGGAAGGGCATGCCCACCTGCTCTGTCATGCTGTTTGTCTCTGGCAGAGAGGCAGGTGCTCTGGAAGGAGCTGGCAGCCTGTGATGACCTAGAATGGCCACTTGGTGGCAGTGTTTCACTTTAATTGGCCCAAGGCAACCCGACCCGGTTTTATGAATTTCTCGCTGCGGATTTCTGGGACCCGCCCTCAAGGTTCAATTTATAGGCCTCGAGTGAAGATGCAAAATAGGATCCTGAGTGGAAAGTAATGGCTGTAACAGATATCCTCTGGCTCCTCCCTGTCTTCTTTCCCATTAGAACATCTCCCATCTAAGAGCTGCTTAGCAGGAGACAGGGGGTCAATATCACAGAGGCCGGATCAGAGGCAGAAGCTGGGCTGCTTTGGGCCTGACACCGTGTGAGGGACCTGAAGGCAAGGAGCGTGGCTGCATCCGCCAGGCACGGGTGCTCAGGGGTGCTGCGAGTCCCCCAGGCCAAGGACGGGGCGTGCATTCATGGAGAGTGTTTGGGTCTTCTTTCCCGTGCTGGCGCGTTTCCAGGGGCCCACTCTTTCTGAGGGGTCTCTCAGGGAGGGCATGGCTGTGAAAAGTGACAGAGGAAGCCGCAGGGATGTCACCTTCGGCCGGTTACAAAGCCCTTCTGGGCCACGTTCTCCTTTGTGGGATTGGGACGTTGATCCACTTCAGAGGCTCCCAGGCCCTCAGTTCAGGGCTGTCCCAGAATCACCAGAGAAATAAATTAACACAGATTCCGGGGCCCCGCCACTGCTCAGTCTATTCTATGGGTCTAGTTGGGAGCCCCGGAATCTGTGGGTTTAATAAACCCCAGAAGAACCCAATGAAGTTTGGAATCCAATGGTTAGGGGTGCTTTTTTGGATTCCTTCTAAGTGAGAAATTGTGACTGTGGAAGTGATGACTCACTGTGAAGCACACGGGCCCTGAAATCCACCCCTTCAAGCTGTTGATCTTTGTATGCATTTATTTCCTCAAGATGTTGCTGGCTTTTCCCGGGCCAGGAAGCAGATGCTGTGCCCGGTAAGGCCCGTCCTTCCAGTCCAGCCTTTACCACCCATGCGGAGTGAGGGTGAGGGCTCCGAAGGTGCTTTTGACCCTAATGTCATAACCATGGGGGGTGGACACAGATGTAAACTCGAAACTCTTCTTATTATTGAAAAATGTAAATATATGCAAAAGTAAAGAGAACAGTATAATGAATCCTTATTTATCCACTACTTAGATTCAACAATTATCAAGATTTTGCCACATAGCTCTTATTCACATGCCAAGGGGGAGAAAAGAAGATTTTGCTATAGAAAAATTATCATACTTTCATTTTTTGTCTTTGTCTTTGCTGAAGTTTTTGCTTGAAAAAGGCAAATATCCAGGTTTCTAGTCATTTCCGCCTACATGGGGCATTTCTTCTGTGCCTTTATTACATGTTAATAATAACTTCTCAGGCCGGGCATGGTGGCTCATACCTGCAATCCCAGGATTTTGGGAGGCTGAGGCTGGAGGATTTCTTAAGCCCAGGAGTTCAAGACCAGCCTGGGCAACATAGTAAAACCCCATCTCAATAAAGATATTTTTAAAAATATTAAAAAAATATTAAAATTGTTTTTTTTTTTTTTTTTTTTTTTTTTTGAGACGGAGTCTTGCTTTGTCGCCCAGGCTGGAGTGCAGTGGCGCGATCTCGGCTCACTGCAAGTTCCACCTCCCGGGTTCACGCCATTCTCCTGCCTCAGCCTCCCGAGTAGCTGGGACTACAGGCGCCCGCCACCACGCCCAGCTAATTTTTTTTTTGTATTTTTAGTAGAGACGGGGTTTCACCGTGTTAGCCAGGATGGTAAAATTGTTTTTTAAAAAAGAAAATAAATAACTTCTCAATATCATATAATTCTGACCCATACTCAAATTCCTCCAGAATTAGCTCAAAAATGTCTTTTGACATTTGATTTGAGGTCTAGGCTTCTGAGGTTATCTCCTAATGTCTCCCAATCCATGCATTTGCAAAGATGCATTGAAGGGGTTGGACATTTAAAACATAGCACAACTTTTTAGCCTCAAACACACACAGAGCCCTGCAGAAAAGTGAAGTTGAGATCCTCACAGGTTCTGAGTTAGAGGGGCCTTGGAGATCATTCAGCTCACCCTTTCCTCAGTACTGGAGTCCTTTGACAGGATCAGGACTACTGTACATTTGGTATTGAAATTGCTCTTGCAAAATTATGACGGTAAGAAATCTAAGGCCAGGCGCGATGGCTCACACCTGTAATCCCAGCACTTTGGGAGGCTGAGGTGGGTGGATCACCTGAGGTTGGGAGTTTGAGACCAGCCTGACCAACATGGAGAAACCCCATCTCTACTAAAAATACAAAATTTGCCGGGTGTGGTGGTGCATGCCTGGAATCCCAGCTACTCAGGAGGCTGAGGCAGGAGAATTGCTTGAACCTGGGAGGCGGATGTTGCAGTGAGCTGAGATCATGCCATTGCACTCCAGCCTGGGCAACAAGAGCGAGACTCTGTTTCAAAAGGAAAAAAAAAAGAAATCTGATACAGTTGACTCCATCTTACTTCTGACCTCCAAGCTGTCCTTGGTCATTCATGAGCGTACGCCAAGCTAACTTTGGGAAGAATTTAGTTTATAGTTTAACCTTAAAGCAGAGATGATAATATCCCTTCTACAAACTAAATCGCCTTTGTAAAACTAACAAAAGTCCACAATGTTAGGATTATGAGAGGCCTGAGTTCTGATAAGAAGGGCATAATTTCTATAATACCTTGCTGCTCAAGGGTCATGTGGCCAGAGGTCACAAGATTTATGACTTTCCCAATTGTTCCTGTAGATAACATCACCACTGTAGAACCTAAGATTGGTTTTTTTTTTTTTTTTTTTTTGAGGCGGAGTCGCCCAGGCTGGAGTGCAATGGCTCAATCTCAGCTCACTGCAACTTCTGCCTCCTGAGTTCAAGTGATTCTCCTGCCTCAGCCTCCCGAGTAGCTGGGATTACAGGCACCTGCCACCACGCCCAGCTAATTTTTGTATTTTTAGTAGATACAGGGTTTCACCATGTTGGCTAGGCTCTTCTTTAACTCTGGACCTCAGGTGATCTGCCCACTTTGGCCTCCCAAAGGGCTGAGATTACAGGTGTAAGCCACTGAACCCGGCCTGATCTTTCAAGATATCTTTCAGACTGACCCCACCTGGACTCATGACTCATGACTCAGCTGATCCTGTGGCCCCACCCAGAGGCAGATTCAGCACACAAGGACCATTTTCCACACCCCCATGATTGCATCCCCACCAATCAGCAGCACCCATTCCCAAGCCCCTGCCCATCAAATTGTTCATAAAGCTCCTAACTTCCAAGCCTTCAGGGAGACTGATTTGAGTGATAACTCCAGTTCTCCTGCGTGAGCTGGCCTTGTGTCAATTAAACTCTCTCTACTGCAATGCTGTTGTCTCAGTGGGTTGATTTTTTTCTGTGCAGCAGGTAGGAAGAACCCATCGAGTGGTTACAGCATTTACTCAGACTCTCCAGTGGCCCAGTGGAGAAAGAGTAGGTTTGGAGTAGAGAGGATCGTTAGCCACCTGACCCTTGGTGAATCACTTAACTTCTCCAAGGTCAGAACACTCTAGCATTGACAGGTAGAGCGGAGGCTCTCAACAGATTTCCATGGAACCATCCCTGCAGCTTGACTCGCTTGCCATCCACCCTGTGAGCTGATGGGTGCCTGTGGCTTGCAGCACAGGGTTGGTAGGAGGCACTGTGGGAACTACGCAAGGGCTTGTCCAGCAGCTGAGAGGGAGCCAAGCCACAGTCATGTTCTCTCCCAGGCCTGCCCAGGCCAGCTCTACCAAATAATAGAATCATATAATTTAATCAAACATTATGTAAATTGAGGAAATATGAATGCCATAAGAATGGAGTTGTCTCTACTTTCTCTGAAATGATTAAATGCAATGTAAAGGCTTGAAGTTTGTGAGCTGATAAGAAACTGGCTTTTAAATTAAGAGATGATTGTAGAGGCCTGCGAAAAACAATAAAAGCCAGGTAAAAGTCTCCTCTCAGATTGCTGCATAACAGAGTTTAAGTTCTTGCTCCACTTTAAAGAAATGGAAATAGCTGGGTGTGGCGGCTCATGCCTGTAATCCCAGCACTTTGGGAGGCCACAGTGGGTGGATCACCTGAGGTCAGGAGCTCAAGACCAGCCTGGCCAACATGAGGAAACCCTGTCTCTGCTAAAAATACAAAAATTAGCCAGGTATGGTAACTCTCACCTGTAGTCCCAGCTACTCAGAAGGTTGAGGCACGAGAATCGCTTGAACCCAGGAGGCAGAGGTTGCAGTGAGCTGAGATCCTGCCACTGCACTCCAGCCTGGGGACAGAGTGAGAATCTGTCTCAAAAACAAACAAACAAAAAACAAAAAACAAAACAAACAAAAAATGGAAACTGGAAATCATGGTTGGAGTTTATGAAAGGAGACCACGCAGACTCCAATTAGTAGGGCAATTCTGAAAGACAGGACTTGGTTCTATGTCAAGGTTGAAAAAAACGCATTCCGGCGGGTTATGTTAAATATTTAAGGTATGTATGTATAATCTTTTATGATTCCTTGCCTTAACTTTTTTTTCTAATTAACCACCCATCTATGGATATGGATACAGATAGTTTTGGATGTAAGAATTCTGTATTAATAATATGTGCAGGAAGAAAGAAGAAAGGAGATGATATGCATTTTCTGGTCTGGCACTGTATACAGCAGGCACTTAATAAATAGAAATTCTCATTCTCCTCTCTCTTTTTTTTTTTTTTTGAAAGAGAAGGAACCATAATTTTCTAACACAGCTAATACTATTTCTGAACAGTTCTAGGTAATTGGAAAGTTCTCTTTTTTTTTTTTTTTTTTTTTTTTTTTGAGATGGAGTCTCACTTTGTCTCCCAGGCTGGAGTGCAGTGGTGTAATCTTGGCTCACTGCAACCTCCACCTCCCAGGTTCAAGTAATTCTCCTGCCTCAGCCTCCCAAGTAGCTGGGATTATAGGCATGCGCCACCACTCCTGGCTAATTTTTGTATTTTTAGTAGAGACGGGATTTGGCCATGTTGGCCAGGCTGGTCTCCAACTCCTGACCTCAAGTGATCTGCCCGCCTCAGCCTCCCAAAGTGCTGGGATTACAGGTGTAAGCCACCACACCCGGCCTGGAAAGCTCTTTTAAAGCTTCCTCATAATTTCCGTATAGTACAGTTCTAGACTTGTATTTTGGGTGTGCCCAGAACCAAGGGCAGTTACATACACACCACACACACACACACACACACACACACACACACACACGTTTTTTGAGACAGGGTCTTCTCACTCTGTTGCCCAGACTGGAGTGCAGTGGCACAAATGCAGCTCACTGCAGCCTTGACCTTTGAGACTCAAGTGATCTTCTTGCCTCAGCCTCCCTAGTAGCTGGGACTACAGGCAAGTGCTACCATGCTGGGCTAATTATTTTATTTTTAGGAGAGATGGGGTCTCACTATGTTTCCCAGGCTGGTGTCAAACTCTGGGGCTCAAGTGATCCTCTCACCTTGGCCTCCCAAAGTGCTGGAATTATTGTTGTAAGCCATCGTGCCCAGCCCTATACATAGCTGAAGACAACATTAAGTCATGTCCCTCCATTAATCTCTTCTCCACAGCAATTTTTAGTGTCCCTCCCTTCATTTCTGGGCCCGAGCCCTGTGACACCCCAGATGAATGTGACATTCTACAGGCAGCACTGGAGAGCTGTCCTGCCACTTTGTCCCTATTCTGGACACCCTCTTCCAAAGAAGGTATCTGCCACCGTGTAAGGATTTTTCACAGCTGTGTCAAGTGTTGTTAATACAGGCCTGGCTGCCGGCCTTCCAGGCCTTTCATCAGGGACTGCTACAAAGCAGGCCTTCTCCATCCTGAAATTGCACATTTGATATTCTTTCATTGTGTATGTGGGAATTTGTATGAATTACATTTTATCTTGTTGGTTTCAGCCCAGTTTTCTAGTTTGAGTTCTTTTTGTTTGGATCCTGATAGAAGTTGTATTAGTCCATTCTCACACTACTGTGAAGAAATACCCAAGACTGGGTAATTTATAAAGGAAAGAGGTTTAATTGACTCACAGTTCGGCATGGCTGGGGAGGCCTCAGGAAACTTACAATCATGACAGAAGGGGAAGCAAACACGTCCTTCTTCTCATTGTGGCAGGAGAGAGAGAAGTGCTGGGCAAAGGGGGAAAAGCCCCTTATAAAACCATCAGATCTCATGAGAACTCACTGACTATGAGAAAAACAGTGTGGGGGTAACCATGCTATTACCTCCCACTGGTCCCTCCCATGACAGGTGGGGATTATGGGAACTACAATTCAAGATGAGATTTGGGTGGGGACACAGCCAAACCATATTACAAGTCATCCAGCATAGTGACTATTTCTCCCTGCTTGGTGTTTTGGCCGGTTTGGCAAACAAGCCTTCCCAGTCTTTCTTCATGCTGGTGGTAAATACATTGGACAGTAAAGGGCCTGAGACACAGCTGTGTGGCATGGTACAAGAGGCCTGGACTTCGTCCTCCACCCCGTTCATTTAACATTCAATTAAACAAATATTCATCAAGTTGAGCATGCCAGGCACCGTTCTAAATGCTGGCAGTATAGCAGTGGACAAAACAAACAAAAATTCTACCTTTTATTTATTTATTTTTTTGAGACTGAGTCTCACTCTGTAGCCCAGGCTGGAGTACAGTGATGCGATTTTGGCTCACTGCAACCTCTGCCTCCTGGGATCAAGTGATTCTCCTGCCTCAGCCTCCTGAGTAGCTGGGATTACAGGCACCCACCACCACACCCGGCTAATTTTTGTATTTTTAGTAGAGACGGGGTTTCACCATGTGGCTGGTCTTGAACTCCTGACCTCAAGTGATCCATTGGCCTTGGCCTCCCAAAGTGCTGGGATTACAGGCCTGAGTCACTGCGCCTGGTCCAATTCTACCCTTTTGGAGCTTGCATTTTAGTCGACAGCATTTTAACTAAGAAGTCATGTCCCCATCATATATACCTTAATCTTTATTTGATTAAGCTCTCATTTATTCATAATGATGATTAATTAAGTATTTACCATGTGTTGAGCCCTGGTCTTCATGCATGTAGTAAGTATGAACTTATCTACAACACGCCATCCACTAGATTGGCAAAAAGCTCATTATCACACTTTTGGGGTCGGTCCTCTCTCCTTTAAGGATCATCTGTGAACCTTTTGAATCTTTTGCAGTCTAAAAGGAAATTTCTCCAAAGTTCAATTTTCAAGTAGGGAAAAAAAAACTAAGTGTTGGTCCGCAGCTCTGCAGCTGCTCATCACCGCCACTTGAGGGCGCCGATGAACACAAATTGTCCTCCATCCATTGGACCCCGTGGTCTTTGCCCTATGACCCAGTCCAGAAAGTTGGGGCCTTCAAAGAAAGGCAATTCTCCACACACTCACTCAGTCCAGGGTGCTCCTCAGTGCGTTTTCTGGAGTTCTGAGTCATTCTCCTCTGGGGCCAGTCCTCATAAGTGGCTCAGGGGACCTCCCCCTGGGATCCAAAGCCCTGGATCTCTTTAGTTCTGAGAATACACTGGGTGGGTAGGCAGACAGATTGAAGAGACCAGGATTGAGATGTTTTCTTTTGCATTCCTCAATATCTTTATTTTATTTTATTCCTTTTTAAAGAGGCTCACTGTGACGTCCAGGTTGGTGTTGAACTCCTGGGCTCAGAAGATCCTCCTGCCCCAACCTCCTGAGTAGCTGAGACTACAGGTGCATGCCCCTGACCCCAGCTGTGTTCCTCAAAATCCAATAGACTTATTCCGCTTCCTTCTTGACATAGTGTTAATTGATCCAACTCTTCTCTTCTTTTTGGTCTCACATGACAATCTGGTTACTTCTTAAGGAAGGGGATAGGTGACAAGGTGCCACCTTGGGGGTTTCTGCTGAACACCGACTGCTCCCCATCCCTGTAGCAGAGATGGTGGAGATTAGGTGGTGAGGAAGACTTTTGAAACCTTAATGTATGAGTCGCCATGTCTCAGAGGCCACTAAGGGACTTCCTATGCATCTTTAAATATCAGTGAAAAAAAGTCTTTCAGGTTTACCCCAAACTCATGCATTATCTCATTTGACCCCCAGAATACCCCTGCAAGGCAGGATCATTTTAGCCATTTCACAGATGAGGCAACAGATTCAGAAGTGATAGGAACTCACTGTGAGTTTGGAAGCTGGGTGAGTTGGGCTTTGAAGTCTTACTTGGTCCACCACCCATGCTCCTCTATCTTGCTCACAGGCTCTCACCCTCTGTACCAACCTGTACCTCCATGCACCATTGTTCAAGCATCAGAGAGGACTTCCAGAGAGCTTGGAGGCTCAACAGTTTCTCAATAGGCTGTTGGAACTGAGAACTTTAGAAACCACTTGCCTGGCCAGGCATGATGGCTCAGGCTTTGAATCCCAGCACTTTGGGAGGCTGAGGCGGTTGGGTCACTTGAGGCCAGAGTTCGAGAGTTCGAGAGTTCTCAAGAGTTCGAGACCAGTCTGGATAACATGGTGAAACCCCATCTCTACTAAAAATACAAAAATTACCTGGGTGTGGCAGTGCACACCTGTAGTCCCATCTACTTGGGAGAAGCATAGAATTGCTTGAGCCTGGGAGGTGGAGGTTGCATTGAATTGAGATCATGCCACTGCACACCAGCCTGGGCGACAGAGTGAGACTGTCTCTAAAAAAAAAACAAAACAAACAAACAAAAACAAACAAACAAAAAAAAACATTTGCCTTAATGAGGAACCGCTGATTTGATTCCTGAAGTAGTACAACCCATTAATCTAATGTACGTAATGGGAATAGAAGAATTGTATTACACTAGAGCTAAAAGAGACATCAGTGATCGTGTAGCTCAGCTTGTTGTTTTTACAGAGTTGAATACTGAGGATCAGGGAGCTTAAATGACAACTAGGCAGTAAAAGAACTCATGGAGTAACCTGGTCTTCTCATTCCCAATTTAGAACTTATTTTAAACTGGTGTTTGATGACTTTTGCGTTAGAGGTCTTTGTTATTCTAGAAAAGTGAAAATTACTGAAGTGTTAAAATACAAAGCTCTTTCTTTTCTTTGTTTGTTTCTTTCTTTCTTTCTTTTTTTTTTGGCAGAGTTTCACTCTGTTGCCCAGGCTGGAGTGCAATGGTGCGATCTTGGCTGACCGCAACCTCTGCCTCCTGGGTTCAAGCGATTCTCCTGCCTCAGCCTCCTGAGTAGCTGGGATTACAGGTGTGTGCCACCATGCCTGGCTAATTTTGTATTTTTAGTAGAGATGGGGTTTCTCCATGTTGGTCAGGCTGGTCTCGAACTCCCAATGTCAGGCGATCCGCCCTCCTCGTCCTCCCAAAGTGCTGGGATTACAGGCGTGAGCCAATGGGCCTGGCCCTATAAAGTACTTTCAATCTTTGTCAAGACAGAGCAACAGGTTTATTTTTATGCTATTAGCATTATAAAGCTGGGCAAAATATATGAACATGTATTGTTAGGCATTGGACAGTAGACATCACAGGACTGCAATTCTTGAAGGAAAGCACACAAAGTGAGGTCCATTTTCATGCTGCCTTTTTTTTTTTTTTTTTTTTTTTTGAGATGGAGTCTCCTTCTGCTCCCAGGCTGGAGTGCAATGGTGTGATCTTAGCTCACTGCAACCTTTGCTTCCCAGTTTCAAGCGATTCTCCTGTCTCAGCCTCCCGAGTAGCTGGGATTACAGGTGCACATCACCACGCCCAGCTAATTTTTAGTAGAGATGAGACTTCACCATGTTGACCATGGTTGGTCAGGGTGGTCTCGAACTCTTGACCTCGGGTGATCCAACCACCTTCGCCTCCCAAAGCGCTGGGATTACAGACATGAGCCGCCATGCCCGGCCTGTATTTTGTTTTTTTGAGACAGGGTCTTGCTCTGTCACCCAGTCTGTAGCGCAGTGGTGCGATCATGGCTCACTGAAGCCTCGACTTCCTGGACTTAAGTGATCCTCCTACCTCAGCCTCCTGAGTAGCTGAGACTGCAGACATGAGCCACCATGCCCCGCTAATCTTTTCTTTTTTGTAGCGATGGGATCTCACCATGTTGCCTCAGCCTCTCAAAGTGCTGGGATTACAGGCATGAGCCACCATGCCTAACCAATACTGACTTTTTGCTTGAGACATTTTCCAAACTGTAGGGAAATGGAGCCCAACCAGATAGTTGAAGTCTTGCCTGGTGGAGAAAATGAAGACAGAAAGTGAGGGTAGCTAAGACTGCTTGAACTTGCAGGTCTGATACCAGAGAGAAGGCAATTGAAGAGAAACAATCAGAAATCTGTATAGGAGCTTCCTTCAGGTCCTTGGCAAGATCTTTAGTTGCATATTTATTGACTGAGACTCTGCAAAGTCTAGCTGAGAACAGCTTCTAGGGGACTGAGAGGTAAACAGTGATTTTAGAAGTTTGATCTGTTAAGGAGATGTTGGAGTTCTGATTCAACTAAAGTAGAGCGGAACATTTGAGACCCAAAACAACACTCACCTTAGGGGAAATCACTATGTCCTAGGAATAAGGGACATGCTGTAGGGCTGAGAGCAAAGATGAAATAGACCTGCCTTAAGAAAGCCAAATCCCAAGGCTTGACAGGATCAATATGACATGTTAGTAATTTAACTGCTTATCAGAAAAAAATCACAGTTTTTAGAGAAAAACAAAATCAAGAGTCTCTACAACATATCATTCAAAATGTTCAGTGTATGTCTTTGTTCATTTGTTCTGCTATAACAAAATACCCAACACTGGGTAATTTATAAAAAACAGAAATTTATTTTCTCACAGTTCTAGAAGCTGGGAAGGCCAAGATCAAGGCAATGGCAGATTCGGTGTCTGCCGAGATCCCATTCTTCATGCTGTGCCTCTCAATGTCCTCACATAGTACCAGATGGAAGGGCAAAAAAGGAACTGGGGGCCGGGCGTAGTGGCTCATGCTTGTAATCCCATCCCAGCACTTTGGGAAGCTGAGGCAGGCAGATCACCTGAGGTCAGGAGTTCAAGACTAGTCTGGCCAACATGGTGAAACCCTGTCTCTACTAAAAATACAAAAATTAGCTGGGCGTGGTGGCGGGCACCTGCAATTCCAGCTACTGGGGAGGCTGAAGAAGGAGAATCCCTTGAACCCGGGGGCGGAGGTTGTAGTGAGCCGAGATTGTACCACCGCACTCCAACCTGGGCAACAGAGTGAGACTGTCTCAATTAAAAAAAAAAAGAAAGAAATATGTCTAAGAGTTTTCTGTTTTTTCTTTACAAAGATTATTTGCCGGCCAGGTGTGGCAGCTTAAGCCTGTAATCCTGAGAGGTGACAGCCTGCTGGCAGCCCTCGCTCCCTCTCGGCGCCTCCTCTGCCTGGGCGCCCATTCTGGCGGCGCTCGAGGAGCCCTTCAGCCCGCCGCTGCACTGTGGGAGCCCCTTCCTGAGATGGCTGAGGCCGGAGCCGGCTCCCTCAGCTTGCGGGGAGGTGTGGAGGGAGAGGCACGGGCGGGAACCCGGGCTGTGTGCGGCGCTTGCGGGCCAGCTAGAGTTTCAGGCGGGCGTGGGCTTGGCGGGCCCCATACTCGGAACCGCCGGCCGGCCCGCCGACCCCGGCAGTGAGGGGCTTAGCACCTGGGCCAGCAGCTGCGGAGGGTGCGCAGGGTCCCCCAGCAGGGCCGTCCCAGCAGCGCTGCGCTCGATTTCTCGCCGGGCCTTAGCTGCCTCCCCGCGGGGCGGGGCTCGGGACCTGCAGCCCGCCATGCCTGAGCCTCCCCCCACCCCCGCC
Organism: Gorilla gorilla gorilla; assembly: GCF_029281585.2. Taxonomy (NCBI): domain Eukaryota; kingdom Metazoa; phylum Chordata; class Mammalia; order Primates; family Hominidae; genus Gorilla; species Gorilla gorilla. The sequence continues at coordinate 80,612,667 of NC_073237.2, forward strand.
GTGGGCTCCTGTGCCGCCGGAGTCTCCCTGACGAGCGCCACTCCGTGCTCCATGGCGCCCAGTCCCATCTACCGCCCAAGGGCTGAGGAGTGCGGGTGCAAGGTACAGGACTGGCAGGCAGCTCCACCTGCCGCCCCGTGCAGGACCCACTGGGTGAAGCCAGCTGGGCTCCTGAGTCTAGTGGGGACTTGAAGAATCTTTACGTCTAGCTTAGGGATTGTGAATACACCAATCAGCACTCTGTGTCTAGCTCAAGGTTTGTAAATGCACCAATCCGCACCCCGTGTCTAACTCCAGGTTTGTAAATGCACCAATCAGTGCTCTGTGTCTAGCCGATCTGGTGGGGACTTTGAGAATCTGTATGTCTAGCTAAGGGATTGTAAATGCACCAATCAGCACCCTGTCAAAAACGGACCAATCAGCTGTCTGTAAGAGAGACCAATCGGCTCTCTGTAAAATGGACCAATCAGCAGGATGTGGGTGGGGCCAGATAAGCAAATAAAAGCAGGCTGCCCGAGCCAGTGGCGGCAACTCCGTGGAGTTCTGTTTGACAGGGTGGGAGTTTTGTTCTTTTGCCCTTTGCAGTCAATCTTGCTGCTACTAACTCTTTGGGATCAATCAGCTCTCTGTAAAACAGACCAATTGGTTCTCTGTAAGATGGACCAATCAGCAGGATGTGGGTGGGGCCACGTAAGAATAAAAGCAGGCTGCCCGAGCCAGCAGCGGCAACTCGCTGGAGTCCTGTTTCACAGGGAGGGAGTTTTGTTCTTTTGCCGTTTGCAGTAAATCTTGCTGCTACTAACTCTTTGGGTCCACGCTGCTTTTGTGAGCTGTAACACTGACCACGAAGGTCTGCAGCTTCACTCCTGAAGCCAGCGAGACCACGAACCCACACTGAAGGAAGGAAACTCGGAACACATCCGAACGTCAGAAGGAACAAACTCGACACGTTGCCTTTAAGAACTGTAACACTCACCGCGAGGGTCGGCGGCTCCATTCTTGAAGTCAGTGAGACCAAGAACCCACCAATTCCGGACACAATCTCAGCACTGTGGGAGACTGAGGTGGGTGAATCAATTGAGGTCAGGAATTCGAGACCAGCCAGGCCAACATGGTTAAACCTCGTCTCTACTAAAAACCCAAAAATTAGTCCGGGGTTGGGGTGCAGGCCTGTAATTCCAGCTACTGGAGAGGCTGAGGCAGGAGAATCGCTTGAACCAGGGGGGCAGAGGTTGCAGTGAGCCGTTATTGCACCACTGCACTCCAATCTGGGCGACAAGAGGGAGACTCCGTCTCAAAAAAAAAAAACAAACAAAAAACAAAAAAAACAAAAAAAACTAATTGCCATGTGGTCGGGGTGGTGGTTTTCTTTTTTTTTTTTTTTAAGAAGAGTTTTTAGCTGGTTGAGGTAGCTCACATCGGTAATCCGAGTATTTTGGGAGGCTAGGTGGGTGGATGGCCTGTGCTCAGGAATTTGAGACCGGCCTGGGCAACATGGTGAAAACCTGTCTCTACTAAAAATACAAATATTAGCTGGGCGCCATGACACATGCCTGTAGTTCCAGCTACTCAGGGAAGCTGAGGCAGGAAGATCACTTGAGCTGGGGAGACAGAGGCTATAGTGAGCCAAGATCGTGCCACTGTACTCCAGCCTGGGCGACGGTGCCAGACCCTGTCTTAAAAAAATAAATACAATAAATGAAAACGGGATTTTGTGAGATTGTGATGGGTGGTAAGGCAGTGCAAAACAATATTACGTGCATTTGGGAGAATAGCCTTGATTTTGCTGAAAATCTGGATGACTGATAATGAAATAGGAAGGAACAGCAATATTTGAGCAAAAAATCTTCAGAAATATCTTCTTTTTGATTCGTAAGAATTTATAAGCATTTTTCATAGACAACTTCGACTTGTGTTGAATGTTCAACTAACTTATTTCAGACCAGAAGGACAGAGTGAAAAAAAAATTTTCTTTAAAGACAGCCGGGCGTGGTGGCTCACACCTGTTATCCCAGCAGTTTGGGAGGCTGAGGCAGGCGGATCACCTGAGGGTCAGGAGTTCGAGAACAGCCTGGCTAACATGGCAAAACCCTGTTTCTAGTAAGAATACAAAAATTAGCCGGGCCTGATGGCACACACTTGTAATCCCAGCTACTCAAGAGACTGAGGCCAGAGAATCGCTTGAACCTGGGAGGCAGAGATTGCAGTGAGCCAAGATTGTGCGATTGCACTCCATCCTGGGCAACAGAGTGAGACTCTGTCTTAAAAAATAATAATTTGATTATTATTACCTATCAAACCTGAGTTTTAAACCTTTTGATTGTGTAAGAAACCTGAAGAGGCATGAAGAAAAATTTTTCATAGTTCTCTGTTTTCAGGTATAGTGAGTTGATTAGTTAGCATTTTTAATAAAAATGATCGGTAATACAGATTTTGCCTTTCCCTAAAAAATAAAGTTGCTTTCTAATCAGAAAGGAAGCAGAAAATTTCTGTTGGAAAGCTTTTTATTCTGATTGCTATTGGAGTTGCGGAGATTTACTGTTCTTGGAATAAGCACATTTACCCAATGAGGGAATAAAATTAACATTATTAATTATTTCAAGACAGAAAACATCTTGAATCATGAAAACTCTTAATTCATGGGTCTTAATCTTTCTCCTGGTTTCTAAGGGCTGATAGCTCATCCTGCAGAATGATGCCCCTGTGCCCTTGGAATGCTCCATAATTAATTAATTAATGTATGCCTGGTGAGGTGATAGGCAGAGCAGGGGTGGGCGTTCATCCCATGCTGGGATTGCTTTGGTGGCATAAATAGGGAGGTTTTTTGCTGGAAAGCTCCTTGGAGTGGGGAGGCCCAGAGGCCGAAGGGCAGAGGCTCAAAGTGGTGGTCATGGGTGGGTGGCTGCTGCTTTTGTCTCGGGGTCTTCAGTGTGACAGGGTCTCTCACAAGTGGATCAGATGGAATTTCATAGCCTCTGACTATTCTTTGGATTGTGTAGAATCAGAAACATTTCATAATTTGAGTCCTTGAGAACAGGCCTTTATTTGGGCACAGAAAAATTAGCATGCAGTTGAAAAATAGATTTGAAACACATGAGCGGGACTGCTTCGTTTTGCTTTTCTTCTGGTTCTTGGGCCGCTTCCATTTTAGTTTCAGTAAATGAGGAATTTCTTAATGAGTTATGTGGTATTTACTGAAGGTTGTAATTCTGGCAAATGCTAAATAGAAAGTTTTTTTTTTTCCCCCTCTTCCTCTGCCTTCCCTGATCCATAGTCTTATTTGGAGAGTTCTCAAATTGTTTGCCAAAACCAGTGACATAACTGGCTCCTTCCGACAGGCACCTGCCAAACCTGCACAGATTCCTACAGCAGCCAGTTCGCTCTGTCTCGAGGCTTCAGAGGAACACGAACTTCTCTGATGGAAGAGCCTTGTTCTAGAAGGGAGTGAAGCCTAGGTGAGCTAGGTCATTTGGCCTAACTTCTTATCTATAGCAGACTAGTACCTTAATATGTGAGTAGAGGGTAATCTTTCTAAAATACAAAAATGGCTTCATTGTTTTATTAAAAATTATAATGCTTACTGAAAAATGTTCTGCAAATATAACAAGAAGAAAGTAAAACACACAAAAAACAAGCACCCCACTCCCAATTTCACCATCTCTGTGCAGGGTTCTGCAAGGTTTTGCTGTACATGTAGAGGTCATAAAATATTTTTTTATTTTTACTTTTTTTGAGACAGGGTCTCACTTTATGGCCCAGGCAGGAGTGCAGTGGCATGATCACGGCTCACTGCAGCCTCGACCTCACAGGCTCAAGCGATCCTCCCACCTCAGCCTTGCAAATAGCTGGGACCACAGGTGCATGCCACCATGCCCAGCTAATTTTTTGTATTTATTTGTAGAGACAGAGTTTCTTTCTCCATGTAGCCCAGGATGGTGTGGAACTCTGGATCTCAAGCAATCCTCTCGCCTTGGTGAGCCACCACAACTGGCCAAGGTTGTTAATATTTTAGTCTTTGCTAAAATAGGCCAGATGGTCTCTTGTCACAACTCAGCTCTGCAGCTGTAGTGTGAAAGCAATCATGGACAACATGTAAACAAATAGGCGTGGCTGTGTTTCAATAAAACTTTATTAGGGCTAGATTTTTGTATGCAGGCTGTAGTTTGCAGACCCCTGATCTAAAATTACCCTCATTTATATTAGGTGCTCATCATTTCTAAATCTTTTTTCTCTCCTCATGTTTTTGTGGACATACTCATAGAGAAAAAAATAGAGAAATAATTTTATATAAATGAAAGCATTTTTTTTCATAAACCACGAAGGAGACTGAAGCACTTTTATAAAAATGGAAGCTATATTTAAAAATATTTTAAATTCAGTTTTACTGGAATTTAACTGAAGTAAATGAACTGAAATGAGACTGCAGGAACTGCTGAAATTCAGACCCATATTTCTTTACCACTGGTGATAATAGGTCCTAAAATATTTTGATAAAATTAAGAAGAAAAGAGATGATGAAAAGATTAGGGATTGTTTTGCTTGTTAAAATTCTGGTTTTCAATTTTGGATGCAGAAGTTGAATTTGTACTGTGACAAATCAGGAAATATGCATCCTTTCATTTCTCATGCCTCCTCTGAAGTCTCATTACTCATGCGATTGTTTTTAAATGGTCAAGGCTGACTATTTACATTCTCTTCTGTAACCAGAGTTACTTGAGTCCTTTGGTCTTAGATGTTTAGATAGACAGACAAATGCCCAACACCGATTCTTACAGCAAGGCTTCTCCATTTATTTATTTATTTATTTGAGATGGAGTCTCACTCTGTCACCCAGCTTGGAGTGCAGTGGCATGATCTTGGCTCACTGCAACCTCTACCTCACAGGTTCAAGTAATTCTCCTGCCTCAGCTTCCCGAGTTGCTGGGACTACAGGTGCACTCCACACTCTGCTAATTTTTGTATTTTTAGTAGAGACGCGGTTTCACTGTATTGGCCAAGCTGGTCTTGAACTCCTGACTTCAGGTGATCCACCCGCCCTTGGCCCCCCAAAGTGCTGGGATTACAGGCGTGAGCCTCCACATCCGGCTGCATTGCTTTGTGTGTGTGTGTGTGTGTGTGTGTGTGTGTGTGTGTGTTTGAGACGGAGTCTTGCTCTGTCTCCCGGACTGGAGTGCAGTGGTGTAATCATGGCTCATTGCAGCGTCAACCCCCCCGGGCTCAGGTGATCCTTGCACCTCCATCTGGTGCAAGGACCACAGGCGGGTGCCACCACACTGAGCTAATTTTTGTATTTTTTGTAGAGAAGGGGTTTCACCATGTTGCTAGGCTGGTCTCAAACTCCTGGGCTCAAGCAATCTACCCGCCTCAGCCTTCCAGAGTGCTGGTATTATAGGCGTATTATATTCTGGTGGAATGGTGCCCGGCCCATTCCGTGTGTGTGTGTGTGTGTTTTCAAATATTGATTCCTCTCTTAATCAGCTGGATTTCATTACCTAGTAACTTTTTCAAGAACAATTTATGGGTGTTTTATTTTGGGATTTTCCTCTTAGCGTTATTCTAGATAAGGAGAACTTGTCTAGTTGTACAATTCCCGGGCCACACTTTCTATCAAGTGTTACATCATTTAACATCACAGTGTCTCCATTCGGTTTTAGACTGATTGGGTTTTGTGGAGCCACTTTCCCATCTCCCCAGTAATGTGTGGCTGCTGCGTTTCTTCTGTTCTTTTCCCTTAGGAAAGGTCCATCTTTGAATTCATGCTGGCGGGATTACTTGGCTGTGTATGTTAGAATTTGGGTCGTCTCTTTTCTTAGAACCTCTTTGCCTTTTACCACTGGGTATTGTTTGGGGAAGCCTGAGTACAGGTTTTTTCACCCCTTATGGGTCCCTTCTTTTTCTTCCCGGATGTGGTAAGGAACCTTTCTTCATCGTTGGGATTTAATTTCTTCTTGAGAACGTGTGACATTATTAATCACATTATATCAGTTTGTGTTATTCTTTTTTTTTTTTTTTTTAGACGGAGTCTTGCTCTGTTGATCTCCACTCACCGCAGCCTCTGTTTCCTGGGTTCAAGCAATTCTTTTGCCTCGGCCTCCCAAGTAGCTTGGATCACAGGCATGCACCACCATGCCCAGCTAATTTTTTTTTTGCTTGTTTTTTTTGTATTTTTAGAGGAGACAGGGTTTCCCCATGTTGGCCAGGCTGGTCTCAAACTCCTGCCCTCGGGTGATCTGTCCGCCTTGGCCTCCCAGAGTGCTGGGATTACAGGTGTGAGCCACTGCGCCCGGCCCAGTTTGTGTTATTCTTCATGTTTAGTTCTCCCTTCATGTTACGGGAATCTTCTATTTTGTTCTATCTTCTTATTCCATTTATCAAGTTCTTTATCTTAAGAACACCCATTTTTGTCTTAGTTCCTGTATAATACTCTCAATTGCTTTTATAGCTTTGCTTTCCTTTGCTGTGATAGGCTCAAGCCTTTATTTGTTGTAGGTAATTTTGATTTTGGTTGCTGTCTTCTCCTCACCATTCCTACTCCTTATTTCTATAATGATGCTGTTTTGATCCCTCTGTTTCCTTAGTTTCACCATCCTCCCTTTCATTTCCCTTCATTACTTATTCACTTTGACTTTATTGTTTTATAAAATTCATGTTTTCTTTAAATTCTTTTGTAGTGGGAATCACTTACAGGTAATTAGCCTTCTTTTCCTCTGGTTATGTTTTCTTTTCTTTTTTAAAATTAATTAATTTTTTTTTTTTGTTATTTTTTTTATTTTTGAGACGTGGTCGTCTCCCGTTGTTGCCCTGGCTGGTCTCGAACTCCTGGGCTGAAGCGATCCTCCCGCCTCAGCCTCAGGCGTGAACCACCGCACCCAGCCTATTTTCTCTTCAATTATGTTGTCTGCCTCTCCCTCCCTTCTTCCCTCTATCTCTTTTTCTTGTGTTTTCATGCTGGCTTAGCCCCTGTGCCATTTCTTTTTATCTTGATCACGCTTGGCATAAACCACTCTGTCCATTTTCTGGTGAATATAATATAGTATAAATGAATTCTTGAATTTGCTACCTTTTCTAAGATCTGTTTGTCTTTCTTTCTGACTTGCAGTCTGAAGACCGAATATTATTTTCTGTGTATTTTTGTGGCTTGTGTATAACAAGGGGGTGGGGGTGTGTGGCTGGGGGTGGAGGAGAGCTCTGCTGAGGTTCTGTAAAGCCTCCCTTGGAGGCCTTGGCTTGTCCTACGCCAGGATTCTCTCTGCCTAGGAGTGTCCTATTCCCAAGAAGGACAGAAACCCCGAGTGGGTAACGCTTCCCAACTTACCCCTGATGGTGTTCTTGCCTCTCCTGGGGTCATGCTATTTTATAGTGGCAGCTCAATGCTTCTCCTCTTGAGGATTTCCTCCCTCCCCTCCCCTGGGCTGCTACACCTCCACTCAATTTGCTTCTCTCCAAATTAGGCCGGGCGCAGTGGCTCGCGCCTGTAATCCCAGCACTTTGGGAGGCTTGAGGCGGGTGGATTGCCTGAGGTCAGGAGTTCGAGACAAGCCTGGCCAACATGGCGAAACCCCATCTCTACTAAAAACACAAAAATTAGCCGGGTGTGGGGGCAAGCACTTGTAATCCCAGCTACTTGGCAGGCTGAGGCAGGAGAATCACTTGAATCCAGGAGGTGGAGGTTGCAGTGAGCCAAGATCGTGCCACTGAACTCCAGCCTGGGCGACGAGCAAAACGCCATCTCAAAACAAAACAACAACAACAAAAACAAATCAAGTATAAGTGAGAATTTGAGACTTTTGTCTATGGACCTTTTTTCTTTAATATTGCATATAAAAGATGGGGATTAAGTTAGGAACCTGTAATAGTTTTTGCGGTGGAACAAACAACTGCAAAATCTCAGCAGCTTACAACACACATTGAGTTTCCTGCTCAGGAGTCTGCAGGTAAGTTCCACTCTGGGGGATGTAGGCTGGGCTTGGCAGGGCCAGGCTGGACCCAGGCTTCAGATGGGTTCCAGGATGCTCCATGTCTCTGTTCTGGAACCCAGGATGGAAGGGAGTTGTGACCTGCTGGGATCACAGGAGCATGAAAGACCAAGTCCCAACACACAAGCACATTTAAAACCTCTGTGTGCATCAATAGCTTAACTCCAGTGGGAGGTACAGCAGCGTCACATGGCGAGGGACAAGGATGTAAAATCCTAGACATAGGAGGAAGTAAAGAACTAGGAGCATTTTCCAACTGACCCCAGAGACTCCGTAAGTTTTTTGAGAATCTTCTGTTTCTTTCATTTGCAGCCACTTTTGAAATTTAGGGCAGGAAATTATATTACTTTTCCTTGGTTGGAATTTGGATAACATTTTCTTTCGATTTAAAATAAAGTATTTGTTTTAGTAAGAATTAGGAGATTGTCAACCTCTCATCTTTACCCAGAAGTCCTTTTATAGTCTCTGTAGAGGTTTTCTAAGCTTCTTTAGAAAGTAAACTTTGGTTTAAAAACAAAATTACAGATTATAGGAATTTCTTTATTACAAACCAAACCATCTTGCTGTAATTGGGACTCTAGTTCTGTGCTTCTTTCTGGGGATGCTCGAGCCCCAGTAAATGGTTTTGGGTCAGGTTTCTCCTGTTTCCTTTGGATGTCTTCTCTGGTTAAACTTTAAACAATCTAAAACATCCTTAAGTGATGTTTTAAAATGAATACTAGACATCTGTATGGCGTAAGTAAATTTGTATTAAAAGGGGGAATAAAGTGAGGCTTTCAAAAATTTTATTTAATAGTAGGTCATGAGAAAGATGATTAAACTTCTGGGTGAACTTGGGTGCATGGATGGATTTGCCAACTGGTGGGCTCTAGTGGTCATCAGCCCCCAGCTGGACTTTTCCATTGGGGGGTGGCCAGGATCTGGGCTGGAGTTGCTGAAGGATCTGGTATCGGGTACCAGATACAGATCTGGTGTCGGGTACAGGAAGTACATGGTGTACACATAATTGATATATTGCATGGCAAAGGAGCACATAGCATGTGCATTGAGGGTCGAGTGTCCTAGGGTGTGAGATTCTTGTTCAGGATCTGTGCAGGGAACAACTCTCTAATCTGCCAAAGGTGAGAGACAGCAGCACCCTGGTGTAATTGGGTAGAAGTATCTAGGCTCTAGCTGCTCCATAGTCAGAGATACGTTGACAATACTAATCCTATTTGTGTTATGAATTCCGTGCTTCTATTTATTTATTTATTTATTTATTTATTTATTTATTTATTTATTTATTTATTTATTTATTTGAGATGGAGTCTTGCTCTGTCGCCCAGGCTGGAGTGCAGTGGCACAATCTCAGCTCACGGCAACCTCTGCCTCCCAGGTTTAAGTGATTCTCCTGTCTCAGCCTCCCGAGTGGCTGGGATTACAGGTACACGCCTCCATGCCCAGCTAATTTTTTTGTATTTTAGTAGAGACGGGGTTTCACCATGTTGCCCAGGCTGGTCTCAAACTCCTGAGCTCAGTCAGTCTACCCACCTCGGCCTCCCAAAGTGCTAGGATTACAGGCATGAGCCACTGCACCTGACCGAATTCACAGTTTTTAAAAAATTCCTTGCAGTCAGTGGGATTTCAGAAGAGAACAGAGATGCGTGCATTCATTCCGGCCACCATGTTGAACCAGACCATTCCTTTTATGTTCCTCCTTCCTGTGCTTCCTTTTCTTAGAGTGTCTTCGATCTCTTCTCTGTTTAATCAAACCAGAATAATCTTTCACAGTGCAGTTAAACTATTCCTCTCTTCCATTTACTGCCCACTCCTCATCTACAGAAACTTTGATTAAGCGCTGGCTGTGTGCTAGTTAATGTGCTTGGCATTGAGGTGACCCAGATAGAAAGACACACAGCTCCTATTCTTGAGTCTAGATTACTGTTTAGAGGGGAGGCTGTTCAGGGAATGAGCATTTATTAGGCAGTTGGATCATGGAATTAATTGAGGTAAGTGACTGACAGTATGGGAGGATTACTGCTTTGGTCAGAATGTTTATGTCCCCCCAAAATGCATATGTTGAAACCCTAACCTCCAATGTGATAGTATTGGGAGGTGATTAGGTAATGGGGGTGGAGGCCTCATGCATGGGATAAGTTTCCTTATAAAGAGACCTGAGAGAGCTAGCTTGTTCCTTTCACTATGTGAGGATATAGTGAGAAGGCACCGTCTGTGAACAAGGAAAAGGGCCCTCCTCAGATTCTGACCATGCCAGCACCCTGATCTGGGACCCCCACCACAGTGAGAAATAAATTTCTAATGTTTAATTTGTTATAGCAGCCTGAACTATCTAACCCGTGTCTGCCTGAAAGAGTCACAAAGACTTCCTTGAAGGAGGTAGCATTTGGGTGAACCCTAAGAAGGTGTTTTAAGCAGAGAGACCAGCATGAAATAACAACAGGACTATGAGAGAAAGCGTGAACCCTGGTTCATTCCCTAGCTCAGTGTTACAGAATGTCAAAGCCATTTCCTTCCTTTGCACTCCCACTGTCATTTTAAAATTTATTACTTTACCATTTCTATGTGTGAAACACAAAGGTTGCGAAGTCCTCTGGTCTCTGTTTCTTTAATATTCAAACACAATCCTCCAAATACATTTTCTAAGATTTTCACATCCCAGAGGCAAAAAAGGGTCCTGTCTGTCTTGTGTGCCCCAGGCGTTGACCCAGTCCAGTCCTTTTTTTTTTTCCTGTCCCACAGCACTCTCTAGAGGATTGCTGTGTTATAGACTTTTACTGAAGGCTTGAGAACAGAGGGGCACATGGCTCAGTCTTCTCTTTTTCTTGGGGCTCATTCTCCCTTCTGTGTAACTTCTTTCCATTTCTTTTCTTCCCTGAGTTCCAAGTGCCCCCTATCCTTCCTTTTGAGTTTGTGGGGGAAACCAACAAAATTTAATTTGTTTTTCTTATTGAAATTAATTGTTTCCGCCTGTGGAGTTCTACAGGCTCGTTTTCCTCAATTAAGCAAATTTTCCCCACCATCTTTTTGCTGTGGATGTGTCAGCCTTCTCTGCCAAATATAAGCCTCCTGAGGTTGGAGAGCTTGCTTATTTATGTTTATATAACAAAGCATAATGTTTCACTCATAGTCATGACTCCAGTAAATCATTCTCCATGTATTGCTGAAGGCTCAGGGTTTTGCAAAAATCCGATTGCATTTAATTCCCAAATGGCAGTTTCTTCATCCTCCGTGCAAGCCCATTTGATTCTTAAGCTGCTCCTCATTGAGATTCTTCCAGTCAAAGACAAATGATGGTGGTAAATACAGCAGGAGACCTGAGACTTCATCTGCTGGAGCCCTGGGCTTCCTTTTCCTGTAGCATCCACAATAGTCACAGGAGGCAGTTTGAGCATCTGCCCTCTTCCTACCATCAGGGGTGCATCTGCACTGGGCAAAGAAACTTCACCTATGAAGGGCCCTCGCAGAGGTCAAGAGTCTCAAGTGAGATGGTGTTGAAGTTTTGTGTGCATGTGAGTGAGGCAGTGGTAAAGGGGTGGTCACTGGTATGGATGCCCTTTTCCTCGGGGACTGAAAGATTATGGGACCTTCACCTCTGCTCTGTTTCTGTGTGATATTTTGTTCTTAGAAGAGGCTGGAGGGATTTTAAATTTTCCTTTCACTATTCATTGATCATTGGCACCAGTATTCAATCTGGCCAGTTCTACAAAGGATCCTTTGGTTGACTGGGGTTGGCTGGTGGCTCTTCTCATGAAGAGTACTAATGATAGTTTCTGGTTGTAAGTCCTGACAAGTTTCATGGTGGGTGGAGTGGTCTCCTTAACCGTATTTGTTATTGGTGGGTTTTCTTTTTTTTTTTTTTAATTTTATTATTGTTATACTTTAAGTTTTAGGGTACATGTGCACAACGTGCAGGTTAGTTACATATGTATACATGTGCCATGCTGGTGTGCTGCACCCATTAACTCATCATTTAGCATTAGGCATATCTCCTAATGCTATCCCTCCCCCCTACCCCCACCCCACAACAGTCCCCAGAGTGTGATGTTCCCCTTCCTGTGTCCATGTGTTCTCATTGTTCAATTCCCATCTATGAGTGAGAACATGGGGTGTTTGGTTTTTTTGTCCTTGAGATAGTTTACTGAGAATGATGATTTCCAATTTCATCCATGTCCCTACAAAGGACATGAACTCATTTTTTAGGGCTGCGTAGTATTCCATGGTGTATATGTGCCACATTTTCTTAATCCAATCTATCATTGTTGGACATTTGGGTTGGTTCCAAGTCTTAGCTATTGTGAATAGTGCAGCAATAAACATATGTGTGCATGTGTCTTTATAGCAGCATGATTTATAGTCCTTTGGGTATATACCCAGTAATGGGATGGCTGGGTCAAATGGTATTTCTAGTTCTAGATCCCTGAGGAATCGCCACACTGACTTCCACAATGGTTGAACTAGTTTACAGTCCTATTGGTGGGTTTTCAAATCAATAATCGCCCATCCAAATGACATGGTAATAATGATTACTTGTAGGTATTTTTCTGTTGAAGATAAAGTTTTATATTGTCCTTTCCCTTCAGATTAGCTGCTGTATGCATTTGGAAGAAAATAACTTTCTTAGAAATAGAAAACTTTTGATAAAATGCTTGAATCACAAGCAGTATGACAATTCTATTTTCTTTCATTCCTATAGGATATATTTTAACTTCCTAGAAGGGGTTTAGATTTCTAAAGTCTATAAATTTTTTCTTCTTCAGAGGCTAGAAAAATACAACTTCTGTTTGCACAGCCATATGTTACCTAGATTTTTGAGAGCAAGCTGGAGATATGCTTGGTACGTAGGCATTCTTGTGGGAAGTGGTCCCCATGCCTGACTGTGTGTTCCCAGTGTTCTTTGGACTGAGGAAGTTGATTTGAATTTCCCAGATGTGCTCAACTCTTGTAATCATCTGATGGGTTCGTCCTGACAGGTGCACAGACAAAACCAATTCACTGAGACTGTGGTAGTGAAGTAAAGAAGAGATTAATTGACATTGAAGTTGACCATGTGGAAAACTGGCATTATCACTCAAATCAGTCTCCCCAAAGGCTTGAAAGTTAGGATTTTTCAGGGATGGTTTGGTGGGCATGGGACTAGGGAATGGGTGCTGCTGATTGGCTGGGGAATGCAATCATAGGGGTGTGGAAAATGGCCCTTGTGCACTGAGGTTGCCTTGGGGTGGTTGGGGGGTGGGTGCCACAGGACCAGTTGAGTCATGAATCATGAATCCAGGTTGGGTCAGTCTGAAAATACCTCAAAAGACCAATCGTAGGTTCTACAATAGTGATGTTATCTATAGGAGCAACTGGGGAAGCCACAAATTTTGTGACCTCTGGCCACATGACTCCTGAGCAGTAAGGAATTATCAAAACTATGCCTACATTTTAGCAAAAAACATTTTCTTATGTTTTTTCATTAGTCTTACAAGGACAATTTCACTCCCCAACAAAGAAGGAATCAGTTTTACAGAGGGGCTATTATCATCCTTTCTTCAAAGTTAAACTATGAACTAAATTCCTCCCTGACTTAACAGCCAGGAATGAGAAGCCAGGCATCCTGTGAGGCTAGAGGCAAGATGGAGGAAGCCATGCTAGGCTTCTCTTACTGTCTTAATCTTTGCAAGAGCAGTTTCATGCTGGTGGGAGAAAACAGGTTTCTGGTTGAATTGGCACCTTTTCTCAACTGAGTGAATGAAGTCTTCTCAATGTTGGCTTGCAGTCAAGTAATGAGGCAATTTATTCAAATAGTAAGCCAGCTTGAAAGTGGAAGAAATGATGTTAAATTATAGCAATATCTACACAACTTAAAATTTCCCTTTCATGAAATATTAGCAGGTATATAAAATTTACTGTGGAGTAACTGGGAGATTCCCCTTCTCATGAGTTCTTTGTTTTGAGATAAATAACAGCAGTAGGAATAGAGAAGGTAGGAAGGTTGGTATATCAGTCAGGCCTCGGCTCATGCAGTTTTTGGGGCTGGCAAGTTCAAAATCTGAAATTTAGGCCTGGTGCAGTGGCTCACTCCTGTAATCCCAGCACCTTGGGAGGCTGAGGCAGGAGGATCACTTGAGGTCAGGAGTTCAAGACCAGCCTGGCCAACATGGTGAAACCTCATCTTTACCAAAAATACAAAAAATTAGCCGGGCATGGTGGCACTCGCCTGTAGTCCCAGCTACTTGGAAGGCGGAGGCAGGAATCGCTTAAACCTGGGAGGCGGAGGTTGCAGTGAGCTAAGATAATATCACTGCACTCCAGCCTAGGTGACAAAGTGAGACTGTGTAAAAAAAACAAAAAACAAAAAAAAAAAACCCTGAAATTTATAGGACAGGCCAGTAGGTCAGAAGCTCAGGCAGAAATTCATGCTGTAGTCTTAAGGCAGAATTTCTTTTTCTGGGAAACCTTACTTTTTGCTCTTAAGGACTTCCTTGATTAGATGAGGCCCACCCACATCACTGAGGGTAATCTTTACTTAAAGTCAACTGATTGCAGATGTTAACATCTACAAAACAATCTATTAATTATGACAACACCTAGGCTAGTGTTTGATTGAATAACTGGGTACTACTGCCTCACCAAGCTACACATTAGGGGGAACATCACAGCAGATAAAGCTAGAGTTTTTGCAGGAGACAGAAGGAAATGGAAAGGGGAGTCTGATCCCTGAGGTGGACTATCAAGATATGGTGAGGAGGCAGGAGGGGAATTGAGTATATTGACATTGGACCGATACTTCTGAGACTGGAGAGAAATGAAAAAAAATCTACTCATCTGGATGCATAAGTCAATTAATGTTATCTATTAAATCTATTAAATTAATTAATTGTTTTCTGTTTAAAAAAATCCGTGCATTTCTAAGACCAAGGCAGGTAGCTCTTTGGGGGACTGGGATGGCCACAGCTCTGAGCTGTAAAATCTGAATGTTTTTGGGAGGCTGAGGTGGGCAGATCACGTGAGGTCAGGAGTTTGAGACCAGCCTGGCCAACATGGTGAAACCCTATCTCTACTAAAAATACAAAATTAGCCAGGTGTGGTGGCACATGCCTGTAATCCCAGCTACTCAGGAGGCTGAGGCAGGAGAATTGCTTGAACCTGGGAGGCAGAGGTTGCAGCGAGCTATCTTGCCACTGTACTTCAGCCTGGGGGACAGAGTGAGACTGTCTCAAAAAAAAAAAAAAAAAATCTGAATGGTAAAAATGTACTGGGCTGGAAAACTGAAGACAGGAAAAACTTTCTTAGCCTATAGCCTATAGCTGCCTCTTAGCCTTAGCCTGTGCTTGTTCCAAACAAGCACAGTGAATCTTATTGAAACTTGAAGAAAGGAGAACTTAATAAATATCGATGGATCGAAGAGATAGGGAATGAAGATTAATTGTAGAGAGGCCGTTATTGTTAATTCAAGACATGTAAAAATGTTATTGACTACAATGTGCTGGCTAGCTTTATCATTGTAGATTAGTACACTTAAAAATATTTATAAAAGATTCACTCAGGACCATATTCCCTCAATCTTGATTTTCTCAAAAGGTCTTACTGTTTCTACAGCTAGGAATTGTCCTACCCGGAAGATTTTTCAGGAATCCAACAATCTAATTTGGGAGGGATTCTGCTATTAGTTCCTACATGTAAAAGCTGAAGCATTAAGTTCCTCATTGTCTATATGATAGAGTATGTCTAATGGAACAGTGGGAAAGATTTATGGTTCAATTATTAATGTGTTAGCACTGTTGATACATTTAACGAAACTCATTTCCCTTCAATAAAAGCCATTAGCCCTTTCTAAACTAAGCGCATCAACTTTGGTAGTTTAAGTAGATGTATTCAGTAGTTGCATAATGTTGACATTTAGTGTCCTATTTAGTGTCACTCCACTCCAACTACTGCGCATTTGGTTTTCTTGTCCAGTTAAAAGGAGAAAAAGACAGTGTTTTCTTTCTTCATCTTCTTTTACAATACTGCCTGAAAATGGCCTTTTAAAGTCAGAAAACGTCACTTACTTGGCTGTAGATAGTCACCAAGGCTTCAGTTTTTGTAGTTGTAATGAGCGTCAAGTACTGATGGGGCCCAGTAAAACCTTGCAGGCCGCCTTGTAAAACTGCCTGGATTTCTGTTTGGATACAGAATGGTATTGTTTCAGAAGCGTATGTGCTTTTCGTAAACTTTTTTTCTGGTTAAAAATTTAAAAGGGAGCTACTTGTCATGTCTTTAGCATTAACTGAAGCTACAGTAGGCCTATAAAACAATCATTGTGATGCTATTAAAAGTATATGAATAATAAAACAGCTAGAGTAAGAGAAGGTTTAAAAGAGTAACTTGGCCTTGGTAGAGGCCTCTTTGCAGAAGAGCTGCTCAGCAGGTTGTTTGGTTGTATTCTGGCTGTCGTAGGCAATTAAATGTTATTTGGCAATCAGGGAACCTGTACCCCTGCTTTTGGGTCTTAGTAGTAAAGGCTCTGGAACATTTCCTGGGTTGTAAATGGCAACAGAGCATAATGCAATAATATTCCTAAGAAATCACCTTGGGCTACTTAGTTTATATGAGATATTTATGAGGGCGCAAGTTTTATGAAGTTGTTTTATTGGTAAAAGTCAAAGGCACTAATAGCCCAGGGCCATGTAAGGAATTATGTGGGGTGTGGTGGAACAACTCTGGGTTTTTGGTGCAAAGCAATCCCAGATCTGAATCTAAGTTCTGCTGTTTAAGAGCTTTGCAACCTAGGACAAATTATTTAAGTTCTCTGAGTCTTAAATCCTGCTTTTATAAAATGGGTTTAGTACTAATACCTATTGTGAAAAGTTACTGAGAGAATTACTGAAGATAACGTGTATAAGGTACAGAGCACATCTCTGGTAACATATTTGGTGCCTAAGAATGTTAGTTTCTTTTTCTCCTTGTTATTTGAAGATTATTAGTGATTTTTTTTTTTGAGACAGGGTCTTGCTCTGTTGCCCAGGCTGGAGGGCAGTGGTGTGATCCCTGCTCACTGCAGCCTTGACTCCACAGGCTCAAGTGATTCTCCTACCCAGGCCTTCCTGGTAGCTAGGATCACAGGTGGATGCCACCACACATGGCTAATTTTTTGTAGAGATGGGGTCTTGCCATGTTGGCCAGGCTGGTCTTGAACTCCTGGGCTCAAGTGATCCACCCGCCTCAGCCTCCCAAAATGCTGAGATTACAGATGTGAGCCACTGCACCTGGCCGGTTATTAGTGATCTAAGATGATGTGATAGTTAGTATTACTGTTTAGTGGAAATCTTTTGTTTTTTTTTATAGCTGTGAAACAGCACAATAAATGGTCATAGTGTGAATACTGTGTAATGACCACTCACATAAAGACACAGATCTGGCTGGGCATGGTGGACCACGCCTGTAATCCCAGCACTTTGGGAATCTGAGGCAGGCTGGTCACTTGAGGTCAGGAGTTCAAGACCAGCCTGGCCAACATGGTAAAAATCCCGTCTCTACTAAAATTACAAAAATTACCCGGGGGTGGTGGTCTATGCCTGTAATCCCAGTTACTCGGGAAGCTGAGACAGGAGAATTGCTTGAACTTGGGAGGTGGTGGTTGCAGTAAGCTGAGATAGTCCAACTGCACTCCAGCCTGGGCAACAGAGTGAGACTGTCTCAAAAAAAAGAAAAAAAGACACATCTCCATCAGTACCCCCAAATGCCCCCAACATTATCCCTTTCTTCTTCCCCAAAATAGTCATAATCCGACTTCTCACACCATTAATGAGTTTTGTCTGTTTTTAATCTTATGTAAATTGAAATACACTATTTTTATGACTGGCTTCTTTTACTCAACAGTTTTTATAAGATTCATCCATATTGTTGCCTATAGCAGTACTTCATTCACATTTCTGAATTGAATTTCATTATATGAGTATATTTGTTCGTCTATTATTGATGGATATTTTGGAAGTTTCTGGTCTTGCCTAATAAAAATAGTGCCGTGGGCCAGGCATGACATTGCGCACCTGTAGTCCCAGCTAGTCAGGAGGTTGAGGCAAGAGGATCTCTTGAGCCCAGCATTTTGAGGCTATAGTGTGCCATAATCACACATGTGAATAGCCCTTACACTCCAGCCTGGGCAACATAGTGAGACCCTGTCTCTGGAAACCAGTAGTGCTGCTATGAAAACATCTCTTTCCATGAATACATACATGTATTTCTGTTAGAGATATACCTTGTAGTGGAATTGCTGACTTATAGGGAAGGCATGTGCTCAACTTTATTTTACATTGATTGATTTATTGTGCTGATTTGAGTAGGGACTTCTAAACAGTTTTCCAAAGTGGTTGTACCAGGTAGTAGACAAACTTTGTATCCCTACAAGCAATTTATGAGAGTTCTAGTCATACTTTGTGCCACACTTGGTATAGTCAATCTTTTTAATTTTAGATAGGCAGGTAGTGGTATCTCATTGTGATTTTGAACACTTTGCCCTAATGTGATCTGAAATCTTGATTGTAAGAAATGGGCCCTAGAGCCACTTTGGTGTGGAATGTAGCTCGTCCTCTAATCTTACTGACAAAGGAACCAAGGAAAATAGATGCTGGTACTGAGAATTTATGATTTTTAGGAAAATGAATAAATCTCTTGGTGATAATATGAGAATCTAAGGCCATATGAGCTGCAGTAAAAACTGGAGGTCCCTGAAGGTGGTCACAGCCTGAATCTTTCTTGAGAATCATGATGATATTTATTTAAGATGCACTAAGATTTTGAATTACCTGCTTGGCTCCACCCTCTTCCTTGCCCAACCTCTGTATGTTCAAAGCGGATCTGGAGACTTAACAGAACATTAAAGTGGATTAAAAGTAGCCTATTGTCCAGCAGAAGGCTGAGGGGTCGATGAAGGGCAGGGAGGATCACTGGGTGGCTTCATAGCCTCTCCCCTCCTCCACACACCTCCACTGCACTCCTTCCATCAAGAGGAGTCACCAGGGCACTTAGACTGGATTTAATCACTGTCTGATGGGACTGACTTTACTCAGTTGAATTAAACAAACAAAAAAACCCTAAGTTTTGTGAACGTGTTTTGTTGTTTACAAGTATTTTATTTGCACATCAAATTAATATGACCATAGAAAAATGTTAATGGCATCATTTTTCTATGCAATCAAAAGATGCATATAAACATATTGTGTGTCTTTAGTGATTAGTATAACCAGCTCCCTATGTTAGACATTTAACTTGTTTAGTTTTCCTCTAGAAGAAACTAGAAACATCTTTTTAAGTTAATTCTGTATGTACAAGTGTAATTTTTAAAAACTTTTATTATGAAAAATTTCAAACATATGCAAAAGTGGAAGGAATAGGGAAAAAATCTCCACAAATGCATGAATTTAGTTTCAACAGTGATGGTTCATCTCATCTATATTGTCCCGTTATGCCCTGCCAAGTAGCTCGAAGCAAATTCCAGGCATCACATCATTTGAACCTTAGTTCAGTGTGCACTTCTAAAAAAAAAATCTTCTTCCTCTCCTTCTCCTCCTATTCCTCCGTCGTCTTCTTCCTCCTTCTTCCTCTTCCTCTTCATCTTCTCCTCCTCCCCCTCCTCTTTCTCCCGCTTCTTCTCCTTCGTCTCCTTCTTATTCTATTTCCCCCCCCCCCCCCAAAGAGACAAGGTCTTGCTCTGTCGCCCAGGCTGGAATGCAGTAGCACAATCGCAGCTCACTTCAGCCTCGAACTCCTGGGTTCAAGTGATCCTCCTGCCTTAGCCTTCCAAGTAGCTAGGACTATAGGTGCATGCCACCATGCCCAGTTAATTTTCTTAAAATTAAGAATTCTTTATACATACTGTGATAGTTTCTCATGTTTAAACCATATGTGTATTGTAGAAAAAATTGGGAAGACTAGGTGGCTCTATTAGCTTTCTCTCTCTCTCTTTTTTTTTTCTGAAATGGAGTCTTGTTCTGTTGCCCGGGCTGGAGTGCAGTGGTGCAATATCAGCTAACCACAACCTCTGCCTCCCAGGTTCAAGCGATTCTCCTGCCTCAGCCTCCCAAGTAGCTGGAATTACACGCACCCACCACCACTCCCAGCTGATTTTCATAGTTTTAGTAGAGACACAGTTTTGCCATGTAGGCCATGATGATTTCAAACTCCTGACCCCAGGTGATCTGTCTGCCTCAGCCTCCCAAAGTGCTGGGATTACAGGTGTGAGCCACCGCGCCCGGCCTCTATTAGCTTTCTGTTGCTACATAACAAGTAACTTAAACTTAGTGGGTTAAAAGTACACACATTTTGGCTGGATGTGGTGGCTTACACCTGTAATTCCAGTACTTTGTGAGGCTGAGGTGGGTGGATCACTTGAGATCAGGAGTTCAAGACCAGCCTGACCAATATGGTAAAACTCTGTCTCTACTGAAAATACACACACACACACACACACACACAATTAGCTGGGCGTGGTGGTGTGTGCCTGTAGTCCCAGCTACTCAGGAGTCTGAGACAGGAGAATTGCTTGAACCTGGGAGGTGGAGGTTGCAGTGAGCCAAGATTGCACCACTGCACTCCAGCCTGCGTGACAGAGTGGGACTTCCTCTAATAAAGGGGGGAAAAACCCCACAAAAAACGACACACATTTCTTATCTCACAGTTTCCATGGGCCAGGAGTCCAGGCACAGCTTAGTGGAGTGTCTGCTTCAGGGTCTCAGAAAGCAGTGATCAAGGTGTTGGCCAGAGCTGCAGTCTCATTCAAGGCATGGGGTCCTCCTTTAAGCTCACCTGGCTGTTGGCAGAATTCAGAAGCTACTCATAGTTCCCACCACACAGCCCTCTCAATAGACCCCATCACAACACATAGCTTGCTTCTTCCAGCTAACAAGGGAGAGAAGTCTCCGATGTCAGGCAAGGTCCAGTCTCTCTTTTAAGAACTTTCACTTGATTAAGTCAGGCCCAACCAGGATAATCACTCTTTTTTTTTTTTTTTTTGAGACAGGGTCTTGATCTGTCACTGAGGCTGGAGGGCAGTGGCACGATCATAGCTCACTGCAGCCTCAAACTCCTGGGCTCAAGTGATCCTCCTGCTCCAGTCTCCCAAGAAGCTGGGACTGTGGGCACTTGCCACCACACTTGGCTGATTTTTGTTTTGTTTTGTTTTGTGATTTTTAGTGGACACAAGGTCCCTCTATGTTGTCCTGGCTGGTCTCAAGCTCCTGAGCTCAAGCGATCCTCCTACCTCAGCCTTCCATATTCTTTTGATTAAATAAAAATCACTGATGTGGGACCTTAATTATACCTGCAAAATCCTTTTACTTTTCCTATATTCTGTTGTGTAGATGTCAGTCACAGGTCCTACTTGTACTGAAGGGGTGGAGACTACACAAAGGCATTAGCAATAACCAAGAAGCAAATAATATCTGAAATTTCTATCCTACTACTAATTTAGGGCAGGAGTTGGCAAACTCTTTTTGTAAGGGGTTGGATAGTAAATATTTCAGGCTTTGTGGACCAGATGGTCTTTGTTGCAACTGTTGGGCTCTGCTATTGTAACAGGAAAGCACCCACAGATAGTATGTAAATGAATGGGTGTAGCTGTGTTCCAACAAAGCCCTTTATAAAAATGGGGTGGCCAGCACTTTGGGAGGCTGAGGTGGGTGGATCATTTGAGGCCAGGAGTTTGAGACCAGCCTGGGCAACATGGCAAAACCCCATCTCTACAAAAAACACAAAAGTTAGCTGGGTGTGGTGGTGCGCACCTTTAGTCCCAGCTACTTGGGAGGTTGAGGTGGGTGAATCCCTTGAGCCCAGGAGGCCGAGGCTGCTGTGAGCCTTGATTGTGCCACTGCACTCAAGCCTGGATGACAGAGTGAGATCCTGTCTCAGAAAAACAAAAACAAGTGGTAGGTCACGTTTGGTCAGTGGGCTGTAGTTTGGCGACCCCTGGCTTAGGGTATGTGATATTCTAATATACCTTTTTCTCCTTAAAAGTACACACCCACATTCAAAACCACTGACTATGATACTATTTTACAACCTACTGGGTTGGTATCAACTCTTATGGGCACTAGATGAAAATGATATCTAAAAGTTTCTTATTATTTTGAGACAGAGTTTCACTCTTGTCACCCAGGTTGGAGTGCAATGATGTGACTTCAGCTCACTGCAAGCTCTGCCTCCCAGGTTCAAGTGATTCTCCTGCCTCAGCCTCTCAAGCAGCTGGACTTACAGGTGTCTGCCACCACGCCTGGCTAATTTTTGTATTGTTAGTAGAGACAGGGTTTTACCATGTTGGCCAGGCTGGTCTCGAACTCCTGACCTCGAGTGATCCACCCGCCTTGACCTCCCAAATGCCTCAGCCTCCCAAAGTGCTTGGCCTCCCAAGGGCGTGAGCCACTATGCGTGGCCCAATATATTTCTTGTAGAGCTGCCTTGAGGGCATTATTGATTCCCTCTCTTAATAATTCCTAATTACTACCATAAAGGTGAAGAACTTTTTTTTTTTTTTTTTTTTTTGAGATGGAGCTTCGCTCTTGTGGCCCAGGCTGGAGTGAAGTGGTGCGATCTTGGCTCATGGCAACCTCTGCCTCCCAGGTTCAAGTGATTTTCCTGTCTCAGCCTCCCGAGTAGCTGGGATTACAGGCATGCACCACCACGCCCAGCTAATTTTTCTTTCTTTTTTTTTTTTTTGTATTTTTAATAGAGATGCTGTTTCATCATGTTGGCCAGGCTGGTCTCAAACTCCTTACCTCAGGGGATCCACCTGCCTCGGCCTCCCAAAGTGCTGGGATTACAGGCATGAGCCACCGCACCTGGCTGAATAACTTTTTTTGAAACTTAGGGCCAACAGAAAATTTGCTTCCCCTGACTAACTGATTTTTTAATTCTATTACAAAAATTCTGTAACTCACCATATATCTCTTTGTATTTTGGCTTCCAGGAAGCTCAGAGTCTAAGTGAAACATGATTATGGAACTATAAAGACCTGAGAGTTTGCATATTATTCTTATCTGCCCAGGCATGCTATTTTATCCTTACTTTAATTCACTGTGTTTCTCTACTATTATTTTATTGTGTAAACAAACTCCTTTGTGGAATAACATAGAGGAAAAGTATAAACTTCTGTACATTGAACTAGAAGGAACCACTGAATTTATATATATAATAGCTCCAAATTAGAAACAGCCCAAATGTACATTAAGAGGAGAATTAATATATTGTGGTATAATCATATGATGGAATTTTATATAGCAACAAAAAAGACCAACTACTGATACATGCTACAGTGTGGAAGAACCTCATTGATACTGTGCTGAGCAGAAGAAGTCAGGCACAAAAGAGTAGAGATGGCATGATTCTATTTATTTTAAGTCCACGGGCCCATAACATGAATCAGAATTGGTGAAAGTCAGGTGATTGCCTTGGAAAGGGATGATTTCTTGGTCAGTGTCAAGAGGAAACCTTGTGAGGTGCTAGAAATATCCTGTATCTTGAACAGAGCTGGTATGGAGTGTATACCCATGTTAAAAAAATTACTAAAGTGTAAACTTAGGATTAGTACACATTATGCATTTTGCTTTATGTATATATATCCTCCCCATGAAAGAGAACTACTTAAAATATAGTTTCTTGCTCATTTCCCTTCTGTGTTTATGCAAAAGCGTCTATTGGGAAAAAACTTTAAAACCAACAATCTCAAAAGTGCGTAACTTTTAAAATTTCTGAAGTTCATAAGTTAGCAGCAATTGTACACTTTTATTACACTACCTCTTAAGTGCATAGCTGAAATTATATGTAAAGATAGCTTCTGAACCACAACAAAAGAGTCAAAGCCTATGGTTGTACTATTTGTTCCCTTCATAATGTGGCTGAGAGGGTGAGTGGGAGTTGGAGTTGGCTTTAGGCCACTTGCCAAGCTCAGCCCCTGAAGGCAGTGGCTGTCTATAGTGGCATCTTTTACAATTTGCACAAAAATACTTTTTCTAATTTGCACTTCAAGGCACAGGTCTGTAGCAGCCCTGCACAAAGATGATACTTATGGTATAATGTTAATTTTTAGGACTAACTGTACTTGGTCATCTTTAGAATGGAAGCCAGCCTCTGCTTGGGTCTTTGCAATCTAAGGGATATTTTAGAAAATAGAATAGGAAGAGTCAATATCAATTTCCTCTCCTCACTTTTGATGTCTGTATTATGCTTAGGGATGTTAAGAATACAATCTCTAGTTGGCCTAGTAAAGGCTTAATGGGGCAGAGCCACATGGAGTTTGAGGAAGAATGAATTTTTGCTGACCTAAGAGATCCATACTTTTAGCTGAGGTCTCTTGGAAAGATTGAGTTCATCTTGACTTTAAAAGTGGTCAGAGTGGCCATCACTTAGAAGAGACCATGTGAGTGAAAGGTGAAAGGAGGCATCGAATCAAATCTATCCTAGCAGAAACACAAGTGTCTAGGAAAGAAAGCAACAAGAAAAACCAAAAGCAGATTGAGATCAAAAAAGACACTTAGCATTTTTATAGATACACATTTCAGGTTGCAGTTTACATTATCAAACAGGTAAATGGAGACCATTAAGACCCACCTCTTACCCAGATATGTAAGACTAAAGCTAAACCATATTGAAATATTAATACACACTGCACTGCTGCTCAGTTTATACTTGCCTTTTCTCATCTGATATGAGACATACTGGAATTACAAGTAGGTTCAAAGTTTTCTCCATCACAATAAAATGGTGTGTCCGGAAATAATAATGAAAAAGTCCAAACAATATGTTTTGGTAAGTCCAATGAAAGATTACTCATGACTCTAGCTTAAGGTTAAGAAAAAAAATGTACCTATTTTGGGTACTTCAGGTATATTTGGGTAAAATTTGGACTTAAACATACAGATAACTGGTATTGCTCTTTTTTTTTTTTTTTTTTTTTTGGAGACAGAGTCTCACTCTGTCACCTAGGAGTGCAGTGGCATGTTCTCGGCTCACTGCAACCTCTGCCTCCCAGGTTCAAGCAATTCTCATGCCTCAGTCTCCCGAGTAGCTGGGATTACAGGCACGCGCCACCACACCCAGCTAATTTTTTTGTATTTTTAGTAGAGATGGGGTTTCCCCAAGTTGGCCAGGCTAATCTCGAACTCCTGAGCTCAGGTGATCCACCCACCTCGGCCTCCCAAAGTGCTGGGATTACAGGCGTAAGCCACTGCGCCTGGCCTGGTGTTGCTCTTAAGACTCTTGTTGGAGGAAGTTTGCTTTGTAGTGCTGTTAACTCAGCCCTTTTAAAGTAATGGAGAAATAATTTTCTGCTAAAAATTTTAGATGTTAGGATCTCTTCCTTCTCCAGCAAAACAATCGGAACACACTCACCATGATGAAAAGCCTATTGGGTTTTTGCTCCTTGAACACACTCCTGGATTTGTTGATGAACTCCAGACTTGGTCAAGTTTTCTTTGTGTCAGACCCACTTAAAATTGGCTTAAGCAGAAAATAAAATTTACCAAGAAGATCTTAGCCATGCAATCTGGGTTCCAGTTTCAGATTTCTGGGAGAGAAACTTGATTGACCCAGCTTGGGCCAGGTCCCCAGCCCTGAGACCATTACCTATGGCTGGTGGCAGAGTCACATGGTCCTAATGTAGCTATGGGGTTCATCTGTGGGAGTCTTAATTCTCAGCAGATACAGGTAAATGCTAGGAAGATATCTCCAAAGTTGTTCACTATAACTCAAGGATTCTCTATGCTCTCAACTCAGCCCCCATGTTGACAGTAAGTGTCAAGCTGACCAGCATCCCTATTGGACACCATTCCTAATGGGGCTTGGGTTTCCACATTTCCTCTTTGTTTCTTTATCACAGAAGCCAGCCCCAGAATCAGGTCCATGCCTGAAGTTATTGGGCAGGAAGTTATGGGGATAGAGTAGGTGGGTGACCAGTCCTAGGCCAAAACCTTTTGTGATTTTGAAAAGCATTTGTTTCTCATTGCCTAAGTGGCTATGTCTATCTGAAAATAGTTTGTTTACTTAAATTTTAAATCTTGCAAGGTGTGGTGAGATTTTGTGTTTATATGTGAATTTAATCTTCTTTGTGGGCCCAGAATTTTAAAAACGGTTTTAAATTGAATGGAGAATGGCATGGTTCTTGAAAGCAGACTGATTGTGTTTAGCCCAGCTGGCTCTTGGTGACGGCAAGCACACATTTTCCATTTCTAAGTAGGCTTGATTCTTGACAATCACATTGACAGGGACTCCCTCTTTTCTTTTCTCTTCTTTTCTTTCTCCCTTTCCCTTCACTTCCCTTCTCCTTCCTTCCTTTCTTCCTTTCCTTTCCTTTCTCTCTCTTTCTTTCTTTCAATTCATTATGGTGGTTTATTTTGTGGAGTTCATAAAAGAACTCCAGGGACAAGATTGCTTTGACCTGTAGAGCTCAGATGTTTTCTAAACCTTTGATTTCTACTTTTTAATCTTAAAATGCAGTCTAGATTTCTGTAGCACTTTTGCCTGTTTTGCTCATGAGAAGACCTCCCTGGTTGATGTTCCTAGGATACAGCTAGCATGGGTTCACTTTTGTCTACTTCTTCAGTGCCTGTGGTTGACCAGGCATTTTACTGGATATAAAACAGTAAGAAATCTCTGGTCAAAAAAGATACCTGTGAGAGTTGAGTGTATGTCTTAGTCTGTTCAGGTTGCTATAGCAAAATACCACAGACCAGGTGGCTTATAAACAATAGAGCTTTATTTCTCCTAGTTCTGGAGTCTGGGAAGTCCAAGGTCAGGGCACTGGCAGGTTTGGTGTCTGGTGAGGGCCCACTTTCTGGCTCATAGACAATGACTTCTTGCTGCGTCCTCATTGGAGAAAAAGAGAGAGCCTCCCTCTTGGGTCTTTTTTATAAGGGCACTAATCCCATTCATGAGGGCTCCACCCTTATGACCTCAGCACATCCCAAAGTCCCCACTGCCTAATACCATCACCTTGGAGGAAAGGATTTCAACATAGGAATTTGCGGGGGACACAAACATTCAGGTCAGAGGAGATGTAAATGCATCAGTGCCCTATTCTAGGAGAAGAACTGCATGACAACATCGAGGCTGTGGCAATAACACAAGGGAGGCAGGTGACAGCATCAAGGCTGTGGCAATAACACAAGGGAGGGAGGGCCCACTTGGTACGGGGCGTTGTGAAGGGCTTCACAGTGTACATGGCATCATCTCCTCTCTTGTTCATGCCAACCCAGACAATCACCAGTGGAGGTTCCCAACCTCCCTTCCTCATCTCCTGATTGTGTTGGGCTCTAGCCCTGAAAACTATCTTCCATGGCTTGGTGCCAAGACCCTCTTCTCATATGAGTGCTTTAGGGGGCAGGTTGGGAGGGAACACTGCTGTCCACTGTTCTGGGAAGTCCAAGGCCCGACATCCTCTGGGTAAGTTTTCCCAGCATCCTGGAACTTGAATTTGTAGATAAGGCAAGGTGAATAGTTCAGGCTTAACTCACTCTAATTTAGCTGAGTAGACAAATGAAAGCAAAACACACGCAGCACAGCACAACCGAACTCAGCCCAGCACAACACAAAACCTCCACTAAACCTAGAATCACAGTCAGCAGCCTGTCACAGTGGTGAAGCCCTAACACGATCATTTTGTCTAATCCCACCTGGTTCAAAGATCACAGAGCAAATTCTAGCCAGAACACTTGAAGTCGGGGGGCACAAGGGCTTTCCACATGCACTTATGAGGCAAACTACAGTGAAGAGTAAGTGCAGACGAGCTTCTCAGTTCTGAGCTGATCGCTGTAAGAAATCTGGCAAAACTTCCCAAGTCTCTGTATTTAGGGCGGAAAAAAATAGCAGCAGCAGAGACAAGCTAATATCAAAGGCAATTTATAATCAGCTATTTTGGAGGTTTTTCTGGGCACCTCCTACACTTACTTGAGTCTTGGAGAGTGGAGAGTACTGTAAGTGCTTCTATCTATATCTGTGTTTATCCAAGCCCCAAAAATCAGGCCATCAACAAAAGAGAACCCTACTTTGGTCACTGAAAGCAGCTGTACAGTTCCTAGCCTCACTGGCTTTGGTTCCCTTATTTTTAAAATGGGGACAATAACGTTGAGAGAATAAAGATAAAATATGGGAAGTTCTGAGCACAGAGCTTGGAACACAGTAGACACTCAAACCTGGTAGTTATTGTTTTCATACCAGCAAAGAAAAGCCTGACAGCTGTCTAACTCCTTGCTACTCTAAGTGTGGAACACAGACCCGAGCCAGCTGGCAGATTGTTGGTTACCAGTCTCCAATGACATAAGCACTGAGATGGATAGGCAGCACTTGAAACTTTGAAATTTGGCAGAGTAATTTTATGTGTGTTGAATCTAGTAATAAAATAGCTGGTCTTGTATTTTGTTTGTATTTGTGCCTTTTCTGAAGTTTATTTTGTTGGGCCAGGCACGGTGGCTCATGTCTATACTCCTGGCACTTTGGAAGGCCAAGGCAGGCAGATCACCTGAGGTCAGGAGTTCGAGACCAGCCTGGCCAACATGGTGAAACACCATCTCTACTAAAAATACAAAAAATTAGCCAGGCGTGGTGGTGCATGCCCGTAGTCACAGCTACTCGGGAAGCTGAAGCATGAGAATTGCTTGAAACTGGGAGGCGGAGGTTGCAGTGAGCAAAGATTGCACCACTGTACTCCAGCCTGGGTGACACAGCTAAACTCCATCTCAAAAAATAAATAAAATAAAGTTTATTTTTTTGATAATTTGTATTATTTACAAAAGTCTGAGTTGACAACAGTTTGCAAGTATAAGAAACTCATCCTTCCCTACAGGTAGTTTGAGAAGCACTGTTGTAGTTCATTCTTTACCCACCACCTCACGTACTAAAACCCCAGCCCCAAATGCTTTTGCATCATTTAGGGAACCTACAGAGCATCTCATGTGTGCTCACAACCATTCCTCTTGGCTACCTCCTATCCTTCCTCTCCACTGTGCTATCGTTGTGCTGGTCAGGGTGTACCTATCATTGTGCCTTGTTCTCTTCTTCTGTTCACTGCAGCAACTTCTCTATCCTGCCCTGATCATCACCAGGGAAAAGCTTTCCCTGACCTTGGGACGCTATGACTTCCTCATTAAGCATAACTTCTCTGTACCTTTCATGGTGTAGATTCTAGAGATAAAGCTTTTACTCAACTCATTACAGCCACCCTCAACTTTGGAAACTTGACAGGTGTCCTAGGCCCTGGACCAGGAGGAATTTGGATTTCGGCACATTATATCAAAGCCATCCTTCTTGTTCTCTTCCCAACTTGAGCATTTTGTCTCTCTTCCCTCAGGGTGTATTTTTCCTCCCCATTTGGGTGACTACTTCCTAAGTTGAGCAGTGGTCATCTTTCTCCAACTTCTGGGTGGAAGAGTCATGCTCCTGCACTCCAACCGCCAGGCGTGGCATGAAAGGAGATCGTCTCTCCTATACCCCAGCCAGTCATGCCACACCTCAACCAGACTGGTCCTTATTCCTTATTTTCACCTGCTGGCCTGCAGGCTGGGGTCATTTTGGGGGGCTTTCTGAGATACCACCCTGTGTTGCCTTCTGGAATGACAGATTGATTGCACTGATGGATCCTCCCTGTATCCACACCTCCCTGTATCCAAGCCCTTTGCTAGTGGCCTTCCACACTGACTCTAGGCTTGGCGTTGTGACTTTTGCCAATGGCATAAAACAAACTTGATACAACTAGAGACTTGAAGAAGCACTTGGGCACTTCTTTTTCCTTTCTTGGACCCTGCTGCTGCCATAAAAAATACCTTGAAATAGCATGCTGGGGGAAAATGACTGACACATTGAAAATGTCAAGTGACTGACACAGTGAAAATGTGAAGTCACATTGAAAATGACTGACACATTGAAAAGAGTCAAGTAATCCTAAACCAGCCAGCCCCTTTGACCCACAGATGACCCACATCTGTGACCACAGATGACCCTTTGACCCACAGATGACCACAGATGCATGAGCCAAGATCAGCTGGCCAGCTGAGCAAAAGATTCATGAGAAATAACAAGTGCTATTTTAAGTAACTGAATTTTTGGGGATAGTTTTAAGCCACTTGATTTTTTAGGATAGTTCGTTACACAGAAGTAGCTAACTGATGTACAGTCATCCCTTGGTATCTATGGGGAATTGGTTCCAGGAGCCCCCACAAATACCGAAATCCATGAATGCTCAAGTTCCTTATATAAAATTGTGTAGTATTTGCATGTAACCTACACGTATCCTTTTTTATGCTTTAAATCATCTCTAGATTACTCATAATATCAAATACAATGTAAATGCTATGTAAATAGTTGTATTGTTTAGGGAATAATGACAAGAAAAAAGTCTGTACATGTTCAGTACAGATGCAACTATCCGTTTACTAAAAAAAATTTTGATCCTCAGTTGGTAGAATACACAAATATAGAACCCATGAATATGGAGGGCCAACTGTAACAGGTATTTTTATTTAAGTGAAATCAAGTTAAAATGATCATTCATTAAGAGCATTCAAAAAGCTGAGCTACGGGAAGGACATGTGAGAAATGGAGGAGGCAAAAACCCTTTTCCCGGGGGATAGTTTTCTCTTTAAAGTATTATGAATGGATTGTATGCCTATAAACCTCTGGGATTTTTTTTTTTTTTTTAAATAAGCTCTTTCTTCCTTATCTTTGTCACTTCCCTGTGTTCCTTGGAGTTGGGAGGCCTGGACAGATTAATATATATTTTGCTGGCAGATGATGCAATCCATGAGCTCCTGGAGCAAGAGCAAGATTCAGCTTTGTTGGAAGGGCTCCCCGGAAGAGAATGTGAGGGTACAGTGAGTTTCCTTAAATAAAGAGTGAATTTTTCTTTTAAAACGTTGAGCTTTTCCTGAGGTATTTTTGCTGAGGTTGGCATCATGTGCTTAGGGTTAGTTCCTATGTTTTAAAATCTTGTCTTTATGCGAAGAGGAGTAATTACTAAGTTAAAATAACCCCTCACTTCCTTCTTTTTAGAGTGACCTGATGTTATTTCCTTATTAAGGAAATTGAATGACCTGTAGCCACACATTTGTATTTGGGGTGGGGGTCGAGAATTTCATGAAGACTTTTGTTGGACACTTTTACTGTTCCCTAAATGGAACGTCTGGATAAACAAATGATTTAGCTGGGAGAAAAATTGAACCTTTTAGAAAACTCCAGAGAATGTCTAATGAGAATATGAGCTTGTTTCAGGGATGTGAGAAGACTGCCTGGAATTAACACCAAAGAACTAACACAAATATAGCCGAGATCACGGTAGTTTATTATGTGACTAAGATGTGCCAGGCTATCTGTACCTGGCAGAAAAGGATAGAGAAATAAGATCAGGCGAATATTATGTTACCTATAACAGCTTCATTGTTATTTTCCATGTGCTATATTCTAAATAGCATAGTCCTATACTTCCCTTAGGCGGTTCCTAAAACCTGATTTCCAAATATTCCCTTTATTTCCTACTATTACCTTTTCAGCCAATACAATGTTATTTTCTCCAATAGTATCTGAACAAACATGGCAGAGCCTTGCTAAATCCATGGATTTATGTCAAATTAATGAAAAATGAATGAGCAGCCCATGGATGACATCTAATACCTGTATTCCCTGGTCACATACATATAATTTTAGGTGTATACTTTTCTTTCTTTCTTTTTTTTTTTTTTTTTTTTTTGAGACAGAGTCTCACTCTGTCACCCAGGCTGGAGTGCAGTGGTGCAATCTCGGCTCACTTCAACCTCTGCTCCTCGGTTTAAGTGATTCTCCTGCCTCAGCCTCCTGTGTAGCTGAGATTACATGTGCACGCTACCATGCCTGGCTAATTTTAGCATTTTTAGTAGAGATGGGGTTTCACCATGTTGGCCAGGCTGGTCTTGAACTCCTGACTTCAAGTGATCCTCCTGCCTCAGTCTCTTAAAGTACTGGGATTACAGGCAGAAGCTACTGCGCCCGGGCTTAAAATTTTCTTAATTTACTGATTATATCTATAAAGGTGAGTTATCCTTTTGCAGAAAGTATTTGATTCTGAAGTTGATTCTACAGTCTTTCAGCACCTTTAGCAGTTTCATCTGTTTCCATAATGTAGTTGGTCCATTTTGACTAAAATGATTTGATTCTTTGAAAACATATCAAATTTAAATGATAAATATTGAATAATCCTTTTTGTGGGGGGGGGGTTAGAAAGGCATCTTGTTAAATTCTGTATGAGCTATTACTTTCAGTTCAACAACTGAACAAATATTGAATGTAGGGCACTGTGCCAGACCCTGCATGAAGATTTAAAGGCAGATGTTGTTTCCGTTTATGGGTATGATTGAACATGAATAATTTATTTTTCATTTTTGTTTTTGATATTTTAAATTATTACTTTTAATATATTGTTGGGAATAGATACCACTTATACATAATATAAAAGAGCAAAGGTGAAAGGTAAGACAAATTTGCTTTCTTTATCTATCAGGAACCTAGTAATTGGAGGCAACTACTGTAGCCTTCCCAAAGTAATTCATGCATCTAAAAACCAACACACTTGTTTGTGCTGTTACTGTTACACAAATGGTATCATATCATGTATATTGTTCTGCACTGTGCCTTTTAAAAAGCTTACTATATATTGGAGATCTTGCCATATCTGAACAGGTAGAATATGTCTCGATCTTTCTAACAACTGCAAAATACTTTATTGTATGAAGGTGTCACACTTGGTTTAATCAGCCATTTATTGATGGCAGTCAGGTTGTTTCCAGTCTTTTGCTATTATAAACAAGGTTGACATTGTTTTGCCCTGCATATAACTTATTTTACATGCAATGTAACATAAAAGTGTATATGCCCTAAACATTTCCGCAGATGAAGAAAACACGGGAACAACTCAGAATCTCTTTTCGCTCTTTTGCTTTAAAATTTCATCTTTTCAGTTTCCCTGAAAAATAATATTTCATTGAGTTGTTTTTGTTTTCAAACTTCTTGAAAACTTTAAATCAGATATTTTGAAATTCTGGAAGCCCCAAACTGTATCATAGTGTAGACATCTAACCAATAGCTTTGCAGGACAGTGCTTCTCAAACTATCTGTGGTGAAAACTAGTTTTCCTTTTTATTTGTTTTATTATTTAAAAAATTTTCCCATCCATCACAGTCCAATATCACTGTGTGGCTCACAGCACATGCCACTCATCATGAGACAGATGACGTTCACGTTCAAGCTGGCCTCTATCTTGGTTCAAGAAACAATTAAGTTACTGATCACGCGCTTGGATGTCGTGTCAATGTCAAATTCTGATAAAAGTTTGTAGTCACTCTCTCTCAGTTTCTGATCACAGACCAGTTATAATTTGTGAATGGACTGAGTAGCAGTGTTGTAGGACACAAGATTGAATGCCTCCTAATCACTCTTGGTCTGAGCCTCTAGGAGGAAAACGCTGTCCTGAAAGAAGACCGTATTTCTCTGAATGGACAAAGTCACACTGAATAAAGAGCAAATTTTGTTTTCAGGGTCTTACATACATTCTTTCTTGGTCACTTCCTGCTCTAAAAATTATGTTCAAGAGAAAGTCACCTTGGCCAAATATATATTCACGACAATGATCATCAAGGCCTCTCATTCCACATGTAAGCAAACTCAAAATTATGTTTGGGGCAGGGCACGGTGGCCCACGCCTGTAATCCCACCACTTTGGAAGGCTGAGGCAGGTGGATCACCTGAGGTCAGGAGTTTGAGACCAGCTTGGCCGACATAGTGAAACCCTGTCTCTACTAAAAATACAAAAATTAGCCAGGTGTGGTAGTGTACATTTGTAATCCCAGCTACTTGGGAGGCTGAGGCAGGACAATCACTTGAACCTGGGAGGTGGAGGTTGCAATGAGCTGAGAACATGCCATTGCACTCCAGCCTGGGTGACAGCGTGAGACTCTTGTCTCAAAAAAAAAAAAAAAAAAAAAATTGTGGTTGGTCATGGAAAAACACATTTCCTTAACTGAAGTCATTGCAGATCACTAAGGGCTCCACTGAGGATATATTAATAATGTTCTCTTGAAAAGCCTGGGGAACTCTTAGGAGAAAAGAAAAACTCAAGGACTCGTTTTCCTGTTTTTCGAACCTTTTTTTTTTTACCCGTTTTCTTTAAAATAGAGAATCAAAATATGCACGAGCTACGGCTCTCTTTATATATTAGTGCCAGGGCGAGGAAGTTCTCAAGGTGTTAATGCCACAGCAATGACCAACATTTCCTTGCTTTCTGTAATGAGTGAAAAGAGAGTGAAGGACTCCAGAGGCTGACTACAGAGTGCTGACCACATGGTAAACCTGAGTCCAAACTTGAGGAGGAAAAAAAGCAACTTTTCTATAACAGAAGCATCACTAAAATAAAAAGCATTCATGTAATTATATTATCAGCGCTTTCCATCTCCTGGGACAAAGAGAAATATTAATTAAAAAAGATAAACTTTGTAGTCTGGAACATATGGAGCCTGAGTGCTTTTCTTCATTCTTTCTTTCTTTTTTTTTTTGGACACTTGGAGGCCAAAGGCCAAGCTCTCACAATTTTCTGACTTGTCGGCCTCTACCTCCGGTAGGGAAGGACTTTAGGTCAATTGGTTCCTTACAAGAAACTGCTCAGTGGGAGTCCCCCGCCCTCCACCCCAGAGAGAGAGAGAGAGAGAGAGAGAGAGAGAGAGAGACAGAACACAGAGACAGAGATAGAGGGAGATGCGTGAGCTGGACCATATGTATCTACAATTATTTGAAACTTCCTTTTTTTTTTTTGTTTTTTGTTTTTGAGATGGAGTCTTCTTCTGTCACCCAGGCTGGAGTATAGTGGCCTGATCTTGGCTCACTGCTACCTCTGCCTCATGGGTTCAAGCAATTCTCCAGTCTCAGCCTCCTGAGTAGCTGGGATTACAGGCGTGCGCCACCATGCCCAGCTAATTTTTGTATTTTTAGTAGAGATGGGGTTTCACCATGTTGGCCGGCTGGTCTTGAACCCCTGACCTCAGGTGATCTGCCCGCCTCGGCCTCCCAACATGCAGGGAGGCATGTGCCACCGCACCCGCTGCTCACAAGCGTGAGCCACTGCACCCGGCGCAATTATTTGAAACTTCTAAATGCATACTCTGAAAGGCATTTTTTTTTAAAGGTAATTCTCTTAAAAAAAGAAATGTTATAACATTGGATAAATTCCAATGTTTGAGAACAATGGGGCAAGATGGTGGGGGTAATTATGCCTGTTTCAGAGGCTATGTAGAGCTAAAATATCTCTCATAAGATTTCATGAAGATCAGGAAACATGAGGTCTGCAGAGGAAGTGAATTCTGAGAGAAAAGAGTTATCCTTCCTCTAATTCAGCCAGGTGTGGGATGCAGAAATGCCTGAGTTGAGAGTAATTGCCCAATAGTTCATCTATAGTTGGGCATCGGGACCAGCACAAAGACTTTTTGCCCCAGGATCAGTCTGTTCTGTTGGAGGCTAAATGAAGCTCTGCATTCCCAGTGCCTAGGACAGTTCCTGGTCCTGATTTTTGATTGAATATGCATTCTCTTACCTTTTCTCTTGTCATTCATTAGCTATTTGGCCCAATGGGTGGAAAGTTCATTTATTTTTGTTTCTTGTTTATCACCACCATGGGAGTAGCTCCTGATTCTACAGCTGTATTTGCTCTTTCAATCAAATGTCAGTTCCATATCTTCAGCTGCTTACCAGGCATTTGTATTAGGATCTTTTTTTAATTGCTCAAATGCAACATATCTAAAAAAAATCCCTTCTCCAAATCAGCCTCGCCTCTCCAAATTTCCACGGATGCCAAGTTATTGTGCTAGTTATCCAAGTGCCAAATTTTAGAAATGGATGAATCTCTGAATTCAACCAGTCACTGAATCCCTGGAAATGTTTACCATACATTCTTTTCTCTGAGGTTTTCTTCTCACTGCTCTAGTTCATTCCCTCACCTCCCCATTTCAAAATTTATCCCATAGCTTCTTCCTGGTCCTTTCCAATTACATTGATACCAAATTTATCTTCCTTGGTGTTTATGTCAGAATACTCACCTGCTCAGAATTCATTGAGTCCTAATGTTCTAAATAGTCAATGAACTTTTCCTTCTGACTTTTAAAAATGGTTTATTTACTATTTCCCAAAATATGGACACCTTCAGTTCTGGGCAGACTCACATCCTCGTAGACCACCCTCCTTCTCTGATTCTGCCTTTACGCGTCTTCTCTTCCTCGCTGGATTTCTCACCTGTCACACACCCAGATTACTCATCTGCTCCGTGTCCAGCAAGGATTCTTCCTCCAAGGAGCCCGTGCTCTCTCCTCCATCCCTCATTGTTTTCTGTCTTTGGGCACATTGCGAGGTGAGGTGAGGACAGTGTGGGGACTTGAGATTGCACACAGTGGCCACAAAGATGACCAGCGTTTGCTGGGAGCTCAAGCAGTCACAAAGCACTTTCTTTTACATTTTTTCTTATTTCTCAAGGACTCGTCAAAGGAATTATAATATTTGGCTCAGGGAAAAGACCACCTTGTCTGGGGTCATGAAAGTTTTTCTGTTTTTATGAGGACTATCATGTAGATAAATTCTTGTTCTCCAGAACCCTTGTCCTATGTGAAACGAGAATTTAGTGTTTTTTGTTTTTTAATTGATTTTTATTTTTTGAGACAGGCTCTCACTTTGTCGCCCAGGCTGGAGTCCGGTGGCATGATCTCGGCTGACTGCAATGTCAGCCTCCCAGGCTCATGTGATCCTTCCACCTCAACCTCCCAGGTAGCTGGGACTACAGACATACACCACCTTGCCTGGCTAATTGTTTGCATTTTTTTGTAGAGATGGGGTCTTGCTATGTTGCTCAGTCTAGTCTTATATGCCTGGGCTCAAGCAATCCACCCACATCGGCCCCCAAACTGCTGGGATTATAGGCGTGAGCTATAGCGCTCGACACTTTTTTTTTTGGATAGAGAAACTTGGCCTGGGGAAATTTCCTCCTTGAGAGTCAAAGTTATGGAAAGCTATTAGGGTGGAAAAGGTGGCCTGATACAAGGCCCTGCAGCAGGAAAGGCCAGGCGGCTGCCTGAGGGGTGAGACCCTTGCATAGAATCGGGTGGTCAGAGGGGACCGGTGCTTCTGAGTCCATGGTGTCAGGCTCATACCTCTGGAAAAAGGCTATATGCATGAATGGAAGGAGCTACAGCGCAGTTTTGGTGGGGTGGACCTTGGCTGTCCTGCACTGGCAGAATCCCTGCAGACTGATCTGAGATCTATTCTTAGTTCACACTATGTCAGTGTGAGATGATGACCACTGCATGACTCAGAAGTGACCAAAAGTGATGACACAATGCAGGTGGCAGTGATGGTGAGTAGAATTTTTCTCCAGACTTCTTGAGTATCAGTTGTGACATTGGTGGGTCTATAACTTCCACATGAAAGGGACTTGAGGCAGGCGTCTTGTTAGAGGGTATTGCATGTATGTATGTGTGTCAGGGTGGGGGAGGGAGTGTTGAGTAGCAATTTATGTTATATTAAGAAATTGGCTGTAAGGGTATGGTGGTTCATGCCTGTAATCCCAGCACTTTGGGAGCCCGAGACGGGTGGGTCACCTGAGGTCAGGAGTTCGAGACCAGCCTGGCCAACATGGCAAAACTCTGTCTCTACTAAAAATATAAAAATTAGCTGGGCGTGGTGGTGCACACCTGTAATCCCAGCCACTGGGGAGGCTGAGGCAGGAGAATCGCTTGAACCCGGGAGGTGGAGGTTGCAGTGAGCCAAGATCAGGCTACTGCACTTTAGCCTGGGTGACAGAGCAAGACATTGTCTCAAAAAAAAAAAAAAATCTCTAGTCTCTATCAAAGCATGGGGACATGGATGAAGATAATGGAGGCCACTTAAGTCTCCCATGCCACCTCCCAAGGCCTCTACAGACTTAACAATAGTTGCCTGGCTGGTGGGAATAGTCAGAACTCGCCCTTTGGCTACAGCCAGTGGCAGTGACACTGTTCAGGTAGCAGTTGTATAATACTTCTGCCTGAAGAGATACAGTCCTAGTTATTTTAAGTGAAGCTGCTGCAACAAATTAGACCCCCAATTGTATAATGGCTCAAATGCGATGGAGTTTTATTTCTTGCTCACACAGCAGTCTAAGGGCACTGTTTGTGGTCAGCAGGTGTCTCTCCTCTGGGCAGTGACTCAGAAGCCGGAGCACCATTTATCTAGGTCCTCAGAGACATTGCATTCAGGTAGAAGGGGATAAAAAAGAATGAAGGAGGAACACCTGTTTCTTAAATCCTGGCCCCAAAGTAGTGCACATGACTTCCATTTGCATTCCATTGATGAAAACTAGCTTTATGCCCACACTTAACTGAAAGGGAGCCTAAAGATGCAGTCAAGGGATGTGTCTGTTACCGCTCTGTTATACTAAAAAAAAGTGTGTGTGTGGGGGTGTGTCTAGCAATGTTGGTCACAGGCACTGTCTGGGTTCTGGTTCCAGCAGGAAGCTGGGAATACAAGGATGGCCCTTGAGGCTGGAGTAAGTACTCAGATTGCTACTTTTGTCTGTTTCAAGGGAGAGATTTCCCAGGGAGGGGGCCTGGACTTCTTGTCCATCTGGGTTTGTGGGATTTCCATTATTGTGTGGGTCACTCCTGGGGGCTGGCTGGATTGTAGTGTGCATTGTCCACACGCTGAAGCTGGCAATCCAATTATTCAAGACACACTTTGCTAACAACTAGCAGCCTCAGGAATGGGCTGTGTGTTGCTTTGGCAAGAGTGTAAAGCTCCCGGTAACTGGAGATGTTGAAATATATGAATGTAGGCAGGATTAGACTGGTTGGACAGGAAGACTTCTGAGGTCCTCTGGGCACTAACTCTTTGATCCTGCAATTCTGTGTACTTATGAACATAATACTCCAGGGCATGTAATTTGCACTCACCAATATAGTAATTTGTATTATTCATTTTTTCGTGGCAACTTAATGTAGTAGAAAGAACACCTGTCTGGGAACTATATGATGGTGGGACTCAGATACCCTGAGTTCTAGTCTAAACTCATGGCCTTGGGAAAGTCATTTGGCCAACCCATGCTTAAATATTCTTGTCTAAAAAAATCAGGCTGGGCACGGTGGCTCATGCCTGTAATCCCAGCAGTTTGGGAGCCCGTGGTGGGTAGAACACTTGAGGTCAGGAGTTGGAGACCAGCCTGGCCAATATGGTGAAACCCTGTCTCTCCTAAAAATATAAAAATTAGCCGGGCGAGATGGCGCCTGCCTGTAATCCCAACTACTCAGGAGGCTGAGGCAGGAGAATCGCTTGAACCTGGGAGGTGGAGGATGCAGTGAGCTGAGATCATGCCACTGTACTCCAGCCTGGGTGACAGAGCGAAACTCCATCTTAAAAAATAAATAAATAAAAATAAAAATAAAGTAAAAATTAAAAAATCAGGGTGGTTATGTTAGGAGAGATTTGTGATAGATAGAATACTGCCCAGCAAAGATCCTTATCCCTGGCACTTGTGTATGGTTCCTTACACTGCAAAAAGGACTTTACAGGTGTGATCAACTGAGAATCATGAGATGGGGAGACTATCTTGGATTATGTGGGTGGGCCCAGTGTCATCACAGGGGTCCTTACCAGAGGGAGGCAGGAGGGTCAGAGTCAGAAGTAGGAGACGGGACGATGGAAATAGAGTTTGAAGCGATATCCTTTGAAGGTGGAGAAAGGGCAATGAGCCAAGGAATGCAGGTGGCTTCCTACAGCTGGAAAAGGAAAGGAAACATTCTCCCTTAGAGAGCCATCAGAGGAAAGGCAGCTCTGCCTCGCCTCAATTTAGCCTGTAAGAACATTTCAGCCTCTGAGCTCCAGAGCTGTAAGATAATAAATGTGCATCGTCTTAAGCCACTAAATTTGTGTAATTTATTGCAGCAGCAATAGAAAACTAGTAGAAGCTCTAAGGTCCCTTCTAGAATGAAATGGTATTTTTTTTTGTATGTTCCTTTCATGTCTCTATATACTAAAAATTGTTTTTTCAGTTTTTGAAATTTATTTTTTAGAGACAGTCTGATGTTTCTCAGGCAGGAGTGCAGTGGCATTTACAGTTATAATCATAGAGAACTACAGCCTGGAACTCCTGGGCTCAAGTGATCCTCCTGCCTCAGCCTCCCAAGTAGCTGGGATTAAGAAACAGCAGTGCACAGGGCTCATGTCTTTAAATAGAATAAAAAACCTTGCAGGCAGGGGCTCCTTCTAAAAATTAATCCACCATAACTTCAGAACATAACTATAGAAGCTCAATAATTATTGATTTTTTAAGTTTAAAATATGAATTTATTCATCAATCTAAAAAGATCAATAATAAACCTATTTATTGTTAATTTTTATAAGGTATCTGGGGGAAAGCAGAGAACCCATGATGAAAATCATGACTTAGCAGGAGCTCTGAAGCAATGTGAACAGAAGGCTTTTCCAGACACCAACCACTTCTCCAGCACCAACCAGGTGTCCTGGTTGAATTGCATTAAGTTCAACTCTTCTTGGCCTCTCATCACCAGTTAAGCTCCCGCATCTTTCCCACGTCGTTCAGGGCCTTACACACAGGGTATCATATTGCCCAGGCAGCTGTGCAGTGGCATTTACAGTTACAATCATAGAGAACTACAGCCTGGAACTCCTGGGCTCAAGTGATCTTCCTGCCTCAGCCTCACATGTACAGGCTCCCCTCTGTCCTTTTCTCTTGCTGAGGCTCTGGATCAGTTTGGAGGATGCAGCTATAAGTCGTCCTTGCTACCTGTGTGGCTCTGACCTTTATTTTGATAGTAGGACATTTGCCTCTGTGGTATGATAAAAAATATTTGGTCTTTGTCCCTGGTTCGTGGTACACAGCTTCTAAAACCCTTAGAATCTCCTGAGCAATAAGAGTGTCTTCGGTATGCTAATAATGACTCTAGACAGAGGGGCTCCTGGATGGCTGCATGGTGACCGGGGGGCCACACTGTGATTAGAGCTAGAAACGTTCAGCTCCACCCTTGGAGCTTTAGGGAGGGAAGAGAGACTAGAGTCCCATTAGTTACTAGCGGCTGCAATCATGCCTGTGTAACAAAATCTCCATAAAAACCCTTATATGGGCCGGGTGCGGTGGCTCACACCTGTAATCCCAGCAGTTTGGGAGGCCGAGGCAAGCGGATCACCTGAGGTCAGACCGG
The DNA here is from genome assembly GCF_029281585.2 of Gorilla gorilla gorilla. NCBI lineage: Eukaryota > Metazoa > Chordata > Mammalia > Primates > Hominidae > Gorilla > Gorilla gorilla. The sequence goes on from NC_073237.2 coordinate 80,653,837, forward strand.
CCTGGCCAACATGGTGAAACCCCATCTCTACTAAAAATACAAAAATCAGCCAGGCATGGTGGCAGGTGCCTGTAATCCCAGCTACTAGGGAGGCTGAGGCAGGAGAATCGTTTGAACCCGGGAGGCGGAGGTTGCAGTGAGCCAAGATCATGCCATTGCACTCAAGCCTGGGCGACAGAGCCAGACTCTGTCTCAAAACAAAAACCCAAAACCAAACCCTTCTATGATGGGATGCAGGAAACTTCCGAGTTGATGAATACATCCACTTCCTGGGAGGGTGTTGCATCTCAGCTCCATGGGGACAGAGGCTCTTGTGCTGGGGACCCTCCCAGGCCTCACCCTATGCACGTCTTCATCTGACCGCTCATTTGCATCTTTTATAATAAATGGTAATAGGAAATATAGCATTTTCCTGAGTTCTGTGAGTCATTCTGAAACCACCATTGCAAAATTGTGACCGAGATAGTGAAGGAGATCTGACCTAACCGACTTCATCTTGTGTCTAGCCTCCAGGCTGTGCTTGTTTGTTCCTGGCTGTGGGCTGGGCTAACTTTGAGAGGAACTTGGTTTATGGTTTAAAACAAAGACGATGGCAGCTCTTTCCCAGGGCAGACCTCCTCCTTGCCTGGGAACTAGACTGCCTTTGTAGGACTAATAAATTAGCCACAAGATTGGAAATTGTGGTTTGGGAGTCACGCAGCTGGAGGCTATGGGATTCTGACCCTCCCTAACCTGTTCCTATGATCAGTGCTTGAGATATTTTGCAGACCCTGCACTTGATGGGTCAGCTGGCACCACCCAGATTGATTGGCTGGTTCATCTGATCTTGTGGCCTCGACCCAGGAACTGACTCAGTGCAAAAGGACAACTTCAATTCCGTATGATTTCTTTCCTTTTTATTTTTATTTTACTTTAAGTTCTGGGATATGTGTGTAGAACATAAAGGTTTGTTACGTAGGTTCCCTATGATTTCATCTCCTACCTGACCAATCAGCACTCCTGGCTCACTGGTTTCTCCTCATCCACCAAGCTGGCCTTAAAAACTCTAATCCCCGAATGCTTGGAGAGACTTGTTTGAGTAATAATAAAACTCCGGTCCCCCACATAGCCGGCTCTGTGTGAATTACTCTTTCTCTATTGCAGTTCCCGTGTCTTGAGAAATCTGCTCTGTCTAGGGAGCGGGCAAGGTGAACCCATTGGGTGATTACAATTCTAGCCAATTATTGAGGTTGAGGAAGGAGGTTGTGGGAACCCCTGACTTTGTAGCAGAGGCAGACAGAAGTCCAGGTAACCTGCGCACCCAGACTTGCAGCTGGTGTCTGAAGGGAAGGCGATTTTATGGGACTGAGCCCCTTAGATCTGTGGAGTCTGGTGCTAACTCTGGTTGTTAGGGTCAGAATTGAATTGAACTGCAGGACACCTGGTTGGTGCTGGAGAACTGGCTGGTGGAGGAAAACCCCTAACAGGCTCTAGCCCTAGATGTGCTCTCTCCACCCTGAGCTCTAGTCTGCTGTTCCAACCTCTCACCCTCATCTGGGTTTTGATAACTTGCCCAGTTGCCAGCCCTTGTACACCTGGGCTTCTACCTTGATCTTTGCTAAGCTCTCAAGGATCTGAGATCCTGGCTTTGGTCGCGAGCCCAGTGGCTGTTCCCCTGTTGCCTGATGGCAGGTATCCATGAGTCTAACTCCTTGTTGTTCTCCAAGCATTGTCCACTGTCTGATTTCCTACATTCTCTTCTGTTCACATCATTAGGACACCTTTTCCCTCCATTAGAATAACTTGATGCCACCAGCTTTATAGAGCCTCTAATGCTATGCATCCTGGAGCATTTACTCAGCCTTCCAGAAGGGAAGCACCTACAGTAGGGCTTTCCCCACCAAGCCTATCCCTCTAGTGGGCAAGGTCAGTTCCTGGTTCTGGACTCTTACACCGTGTCCTGATGCATTGCAGCCAACAGGGCTATGCCCCACTGGATTCTGAGAAATGATGTCAGCCATGAACTTGGCCATCCCAGTACCTAATTAAATTAAGCTCTTTAGATCCATGACTTGGCACATGTAGCTTTAAGGGTCATAGGGCTGTCATTGCAAGGCCAAGATATAGGCAGAAAGGAACAGGAAGTCAGAAGAAAAATAAAAATTATGAGAGATTAAGGAAGGGAGACGGGATGGAGCAAATATGCATATTGAAGGAAATGCCACAATCTTGGCTTCCAGTGTCTTTGGGGGAACTGTTTCACTAGATACTCAATGGACCACCAACCTGCCACTAGGACAGGAATACCACACACTCAACGCTGGGCAAAGTGCTGCCCTCAAAAAGCAAGAACAGAATTATATATACCATCTAGTGGCCCTTAAAATGTGGGATGTGGCTTAAAACGAACTTGAATTTGCATCTCAGCTGAGGAAACTTGGACAAACTACCTGACCTTTGGAAGCCTCAATTTTCTAATTTCTGAAATGTGGGGGTAATAACAGCAACTTCCAAATGCTTGGCACAAAGTGGATGTTCAATAGATGATCACTCTGCGTTTCCTCCTTGTCACTTTTCCTGTCACAGCACCACAGCAGCACAGTCTTAGAGGCTTTGCAGTGCCGTTTGCTGCTTTTCCTGAAAGGTGACTTGAAGCAGCAGACTTCTGCACACTACCTACTGTCCAGGTGTCCCAAGGCCAGGCTATATGTGGCTGCTACAATTGTCTCTTGCAGGAGGCACATAAAAATGTGCTCATCAGTGTGGGCTGCCATATTTAGGACTAACATCTAACATTAGATGAGTCAACATCCAGGCGCATTGTCATTGGAATTGCTGGGAAAACACACAGGCAACCCCCACTCACTGGCCCCTGCTTTCCTAAGCCTAGGGAGCCACCCTGGATATCAGGGGGTCTTTCCAGGATAAGTATTGCAAGGGCAGCAGGTTAATAGTGCCTTTTTACTCATGAACACAGGTGTACATCAACATCCAACAAATACAGGGCTTCTGCTGCATGCCAGCCACTGTGCTAGATGTGAGGGATACCACAGTGTGCAAGACAGACATCATTCACGGGGAAACGGGGAGAAGAATCATCTGTCTACAGAATAATATCTAGAGTCAGGCAAAGAACCTCCTCATACAGAGTGAAAAAATTATTTGTAAATTGGGCACCTATTATTTGCTTTTTGCTAATGGAGGATCCTCCCCCAGCTGCCCCGCTTATTTTGAGACAGGGTCTGTGTCACCCAGGCTGGAGTGCAGCTCGGTGTAGCCTAGACCTCCCCAGCTAAGGTGATCCTCCCACCTCAGCCTTGTGAGTAGCTGGGACTACAGGCATATGCCACCATGCCCAGCTAATGTTTTGTATTTTTTGTAGGGACAGGGTGTTGCCATGTTGCCCAGGCTGGTCTTGAACTCCTGAGCTCACGTATCTGCCCCCTTCAGCCTCCCAAAGTGCTGGGACTACAGGCATGAGCCCCTGCCACTGGCCCAGAACGTATCTTTTTTGAAATTCATTTTTCCACCACATAACATGATTAAAAGACAATTAGTTGTTGAATTCAAGGCAAATGAGCAACTGTCTATTGGTGAGAAGTTCTATGATTCTGGCTTGGAGATGTCTGCCATGCAAACGTATAGGGCAGCCCTGGGGGGTGCTGCTGACAGCCGAGAGGGCTGGTCAGTTACAGAGGGCTCGGCTGGATGGGGCTTTGAATTCTTGGCTCTTTTGGTATAAAGACAAGGCAAGCAATGTCTCCACTGTGTCCCCTTCTTAGAAGAGAGCCTTGTTTAATGGCTAAAATGCAGCCACATGTGGCTTAAGTCATGCTAACCTCACCCTGTCTCAGTCTCCTTTTCCTGTAAAAGCAGAGAGGCAAGCAAGGATTTCAGAGTCAGAAAACATGTATGGCATTTCTGGCTCCACCATGTAGAGCTGAGAGGAGTTTAACTCTTAGAACTTTCTCTTTTCTTTTCTTTCTTTCTTTCTTTCTTTCTTTCTTTCTTTCTTTCTTTCTTTCTTTCTTTCTTCCTTTCTTTCCTTTCTTTCCTTTCTTTCCTTTCTTTCCTTTCTTTCCTTTCTTTCCTTTCTTTCCTTTCTTTCCTTTCTTTCCTTTCTTTCCTTTCTTTCCTTTCTTTCCTTTCTTTCCTTTCTTTCCTTTCTTTCCTTCCTTTCCTTCCTTTCCTTCCTTTCCTTTCTGTCTGTCTGTCTTTCTTGTCTCACTCTGTCGCCAAGGCTGGAGTACAGTGGCACGATCTTGGCTCACTGCAACCTCTGCCTCCAGGGTTCAAGCGATTCTTCTGCCTCAGTCCCACAAATAGCTGGGATTACAGGTGTGCATCACTACCCTGGCTAATTTTTTGTATTTTTTAGTAGAGACAGGGTTTCAACATGTTGGCCAGGCTGATCTCGAACTCCTGACCTTAAGTGATCCACCTGCCTCCGCCTCCCAAAGTGCTGGCATAACAGGCGTGAGCCACTGCATCCCACCTAACTCTTAGAACTTCTCTTCTCTTACAAATCATTGGTTTACAGTCTCTGAAATCAGAAATAGGACTTTACAGCCCCATGGAGAATAAGCCGCCCCATGATGCTTATTGAATAGATGGATGGACTGCTACGCTGAAGTATGACTTCATCTATTTCAAGTGCCTTGAGGCCCATGGATCAACACCTGTATGGACATGCCAATGGTCTTCAGAGTCACTGCCTGGGTCCCTTACAGGGATGGGTGTGTCAGTGAGGTCTGGCACTGCAGCTGCATTGGGAGAATGTTCACATTCATCTCTTGTTTATTTCGTGTGGATTACTTTGCCTTCTCAAAACCCATTACCCAACATTGCTCTCTTCAGCTTGTGGACCCCGCCCCACTCCTGCCCTACCCCTGGCGAATGTCTCCAGGTGTGTTTTCTCTGGCAAAGGAGTGATCTAGATTTAAAACTTGGCTTGCCACTGGCCATCTGTATGACTTTGGATGAGTTACTGCATCTCTCAGAATCTCAGTTTTTTTTTTCCTCTTTATCAGCTCCGTTGGGGAGAATATTCCTGTGATGCTTTTATCTTTCTTCTGGCAGGGTAATGATGAGTGTCAAATGAGATAATATTTTGTGTGTCTGTGTGAACAGAGTTTGAAAATCTAGAAGTGGTTATAGTTACCAAAGTGGAATTTTTGTAATTATGAGTGATTAGCATCCCCCAGCCAGTAGGTTTGTATATGTCTTCCCAGCCACCTCTCAGATGCCCAGGTATACTATATAGGAAATAAAAAGAAGTGGAGAATTGGCAGGGCATGGTGGCTCATACCTGTAATCCCAGCACTTTGGAAGGCTGACCAGCCTGGGCAACATAGTGAAACCCCATCTCTACAAAAAATAACAAAAATTAGCTGGATTTGGTGGCTTACCTCTGTAGTCCCAGCTGCTTGGGAGGCTAAGGTGGGAGAATCAATTGAGCCCAGGAGATTGAGGCTGCAGTGAGCAGAGATTGAGCCACTGCAATCCAGCCTGGGTAACAGAGTGCAGTGTCTCACTCAACAAAACAAAACAAAACACCCCCAAAGAAATAGAGAATTAAAAATGCACCTTAATGGTCAAATTCCATACTATGTTTAGAGAAAGCCTCCCTGCTCTTTGGTGTTTTATTGACTTATTTGACCCTGGGGGCAGAGATTTCCGTGGAATTGCAGGAAGACTAAAGTAAATATATGCAATTTTCTATTTATTCATTCACTTTTCTACCAGCAAGTCATTATTGAACATCAACTGTATACAATGATGAATCAAACATAGATCTGCTCTTGTGATTCTTTCAAAATGTTAGGAGAAATAGTGCTATATCTTAAATCACAATATGAAAGATAAAATGATAGGCACTACTATTACAAGAGAGATATAATGCTGCGGTTACGCTGAAGAGAGAGAGAGAAAATTTATTGCCAAGGGGAAGGAAGGCTTATTAAAAGAATTTTTTTTTTTTTTTTTTGAGATGGAGTCTCACTCTGTTGCATAGACTGGAGTGCAGTGGTGCAATCTCAGCTCACTGCAACCTCCATCTCCCAGGTTCAAGCGATTCTCTTGCCTCAGCCTCCCGAGTAGCTGGGATTACAGGCGTGTATTTTTAGTAGAGATGGGGTTTCACCATGTTGGTCAGGCTGGTCTTGAACTCCTGACCTCAAGTGATCTGCCCACCTTGGCCTCCCAAAGTGCTGGGATTACAGACATGAGCCACTGCGCCCGGCCAAGAAATGGTTTTTAACTGACTCTTGGAAGGTGGAGAAAATGTTAACTTAAAGAGGTGGGCTGGGGAAGGGAGGGCACCCAGGCAGAGAAACAGACTCGAGGGAAGGTGGGTGCAGAAAGGAATGGGCTTCTCTCCATTCTCAGTGCCCAGCCTCCTCGTGTGACTTTGAAGTCCCCTTGATCCCTAGTGTAGGTTGTGCTCCTGGTATTAAGCTTGTTTTTTTTTTTTTTTTCCATTTCTCTCTTTCTTTTAAGAAGTCCTGTTTTTTTTTCTTTGATCATTCTTAAGTTTCCAGAAATAATCTGCTATCTTGCCATGCAGTAGATGTTTTCTTTTTCCTTAGGAACCCCCATTGAAAGTATTCGGTACATCTCAGCATGAGAGGCCGCTGGCCTCTGCCTGCATAACCTTGGTTGCATAAGATGCAAGAGGTCCGTCAACTTTCTTTTTCTGGAATATGAAGCTCACTTCAAAGTGCTCTTTGGTTGACTAAGCCTTGGGAGGTGCCATGTCCAATCACCACTTGTCAATTATTGTGTCCTCTGGGTCCCCTGCCTTGCTATAAGATCAAAGGAAAGGGTAGTCTCATTGTACAAGTGAAAATAAGGTTTGTTGCCTATTGGTAGCTGATGTGGAGTGGAAACTAAATAATGGAGGTCAAGAAACTGTCAGTCCAGAGTGTGGAAAGGATCTTCAGTGTGTCTGAGATATCAACCGAGGTGGAAAATGAAGCCTAAACCACCATAGCATTCCAGATGACTGAACTGCTCAAGCGTGAATGCTTGAGAGACTCTCATTCATTTACTTGATTCATTTTACAGGAAGCTGGGACCAGTCCCCTAAGTTAGGTTATACTGCATGGGTCTCTCCTCCAACCATAATCAAGTAGCAAAATAAGCAGAGCTAGCATTCCTTGATTCTTACTGGGTATATGTTGATTAATAAAGTTGGGCTACCCTAGAGTATAAGATGATGATTTTTAGATTGTCAGTTTATTATTATTATTATACTTTAAGTTATAGGGTACATGTGCACAATGTGCAGGTTTGTTACATATGTATACATGTGCCATGTTGGTGTGCTGCACCCATTAACTTGTCATTTACATTAGGTATATCTCCTAATGCTATCCCTCCCGCCTCCCCCCACCCCATGACAGGCCCCGGTTTGTGATGTTCCCCTTCCTGTGTCCAGGTGTTCTCATTGTTCAATTCCCACCTATGAGAGAGAACATGTGGTGTTTGGTTTTCTGTCCTTGTGATAGTTTGCTCAGAATGATGGTTTCCAACTTCATCCATGTTCCTACAAAGGACATGAACTCATCCTTTTTTATGGCTGCATAGTATTCCATGGTGTGTATGTGCCACATTTTCTTAATCCAGTCTATCATTGATGGACATTTGGCTTGGTTTCAAGTCTTTGCTATTGTGAATAGTGGCGCAATAAACATACGTGTGCATGTGTCTTTATAGCAGCATGACTTATACTCCTTTGGGTATATACCCAGTAATGGGATCACTGGGTCAAATGGTATTTCTAGTTCTAGATCCTTGAGGAATTGCCACACTGTCTTCCACGATGGTTGAACTAGTTTAAAGTCCCACCAGCAGTGTAAAAGTGTTCCTATTTCTCCACATCCTCTCCAGCACCTTTTGTTTCCTGACTTCTTAATGATCGCCATTCTAACTGGTGTGAGATGGTATCTCATTGTGGTTTTCATTTGCATTTCTCTGATGGCCAGTGATGTTGAGCATTTTTTCATGTGTCTGTTAGCTGCATAAATGTCTTCTTTTGAGAAGTGTCTGTTCATATCCCTCCCCCACTTTTTGATGAGATTGTTTGATTTTTTTCTTGTAAATTTGTTTAAGTTCTTTGTAGATTCTGGATATTAGCCCTTTGTCAGATGGGTAGATTGTAAAAATTTTCTCCCATCCTGTAGGTTGCCTGTTCACTCTGATGGTAGTTTCTTTTGCTGTGCAGAAGCTCTTTAGTTTAGTTAGATCCCATTTGTCAATTTTGGCTTTTGTTGCTATTGCTTTTGGTGTTTTAGACATGAAGTCCTTGCCCATGCCTATGTCCTGAATGGTATTGCCTAGATTTTCTTCTAGGGTTTTTATGGTTTTAGGTCTAACGTTTTAAGTCTTTAATCTATCTTGAATTAATTTTTGTATAAGGTGTAAGGAAGGGATCCAGTTTCAGCTTTCTGCTATGGCTAGCCTGTTTTCCCAGCACCATTTATTAAATAGGGAATCCTTTCCCCATTTCTTGTTTTTGTCAGGTTTGTCAAAGATCAGATGGTTGTAGATGTGTGGTATTATTTCTGAGGGCTCTGTTCTGTTCCATTGATCTATATCTCTGTTTTGGTACCAGTACCATGCTGTTTTGGTTACTGTAGACTTGTAGTATAGTTTGAAGTCAGATAGCATGATGCCTCCAGCTTTGTTCTTTTGGCTTAGGATTGTCTTAGCAATGTGGGCTCCTTTTTGGTTCCATATGAACTTTAAAGTAGTTTTTTCCAATTCTGTGAAGAAAGTCATTGGTAGCTTGATGGGGATGGTACTGAATCTATTAATTACCTTGGCCAGTATGGCCGTTTTCGTGATATTGATTCTTCCTATCCATGAGCATGGAATGTTCTTCCATTTGTTTGTGTCCTTTTATTTCATTGAGCAGTGGTTTGTAGTTCTCTTTGAAGAGGTAATTCACATCCCTTGTAAGTTGGATTCCTAGGTCTTTTATTCTCTTTGAAGCAATTGTGAATGGGAGTTCACTCATGATTTGGCTGTTTGTCTGTTATTGGTGTATAGGAATGCTTGTGATTTTTGCACATTGATTTTGTATCCTGAGACTTTGCTGAAGTTGCTTCTCAGCTTAAGGAGATTTTGGGCTGAGATGATGGGGTGTTCTAAATATACAATCAGGTCATCTGCAAACAGGGACAATTTGACTTCCTCTTTTCCTAATTGAATACCCTTTATTTCTTTCTCTTGCCTGATTGCCCTGGCCAGAACTTCCAACACTATGTTGAATAGGAGTGGTGAGAGAGGGCATCCCTGTCTTGTGCCAGTTTTCAAAGGGAATGCTTCCAGTTTTTGCCCATTCAGTATGATATTGGCTGTGGGTCTGTCATAAATAGCTCTTATTTATTTTGAGATACGTCCCATCAATACCTCAATTTATTCCCATTTATCCCATCAAAACTCTCAATTTATTGAGAGTTTTTAGCATGAAGGGCTGTTGAATTTTGTTGAAGGCCTTTTCTGCATCTATTGAGATAATCATGTGGTTTTTGTCTTTGGTTCTGTTTGTATGATGGATTATGTTTATTGATTTGCATATGTTGAACCAGCCTTGCATCCCAGGGATGAAGCCAGCGTGATCATGGTGGATAAGCTTTTTGATGTGCTGCTGGATTCGCTTTTTGATGTGCTGCTGGATTTGGTTTGCCAGTATTTTATTGAGGATTTTTCACCGACTGTTAGTTTTATGAGCTAATAAATTTTAAAAAATTGGGTTCCAACACAGAATTGTTAACTTTATATCTTGCTAAATTAAGAAATTAAACTAAAAGGACCTTGACAGTGACAAACTTATGGTCATTATTTTTGAAAGAATTATACATCTATCTATCTATTTTTGAGACAGAGTCTCGTTCTATCGCTCAGGCTGGAGCGCAGTGTTGCTATCTCGGCTCACTGCAACCTCTGCCTCCTGAGTTCAAGTGATTCTCATGCCTCAGCCTCCCAAGTAGCTGGGATTACAGGTGTGCACCACCATCCCTGGCTAATTTTTGTATTTTTAGTAGAGATGGGGTTTCATCATCTTGCCGGGCTGGTCTTGAACTTCTGACCTCAGGTGATCTGCCTGCGTTGGCCTCCCAAAGTGCTGGGATTACAGACGTGAGCCACTGTGCCTGGCAAGAAATATAATTTTTATATCAATTATTAGGAAGTGCATAATCTCAGAATAAAAGACGGCCCTTCCTAAGAAAGGACATTTGGTAATCTTCTACCTTGGTTTTTGCTCTAAAATGCTTAAGACGGCATCATGGTGAGCCCAGGTGGTGGGACTGGCCTTTGGGGACTCTGTATACTAGATGACCACTGAGTTCATTAGTCTTTTTGGGAAAGATCGCATATGGATTGAGGAACTTCATGAGGGCATGGATCGTTCTGGAGACAGCCATGTCAATTCTTACGACGTTTATTTTGTGCTGGCATCATATTTCCTGGCATTTGGTGAGTTGATGGAATGGCCCAATTCACTTTTATTCTGAGTCATTTGTGGGAAGAGAAATTTAATTCTCTGGGAACCCTTGTTCGTATTAGTGTTAAATCATTTGTCTGCTGTTTAATGATTTATATTCACAGAACAAAGAGGTCCCAGAATTGCATTCCTGATTGTGCTACCCCCCAAACCCTCCCTCTACCACTCTAAGTTAGAGAAATAATTTAGTCTTGTGCCTTAGGGAATCCACTCAAGACACTACTCTTCAGTTTACTCATTGCATATATGTATATTTTTTTCTTAGTGTACTGATATTAGGCTTTTAGTTGAGTACTCGACTTCTTGAGTTTACTTAAATTGGCACTATATTGTATTTTGTGCTATTAACATGCTGAACTGCTTTTGCTTTGTTAACTCAGCAATTAGGTTCCTCCCAAACTTTATGCACCCTTTTTGGTTCATAAATTGTGATTCTCTGATTTATTTTTCTTGAGTTCATATGTGTAATGTGGATGGGCCTTTGGTGCTCATTAAAACAGAGACTTTTATTTGAAAGGTTATTCTCTAGGTTGTGCTGATGGGACCTCATATATTACACTTCTCAACATTGCCATCCATAATTTAGTGTAGTGTTCCTATGCATGTAATGTTTCAGCATTTGCAGTGCTTATGAGTAATTGACAATCTATGATGGTACCAATAAATCAGACAAGCCAGGCTCAGCCTTTTATGGTCAGTCTACCAGGGAGGAAAGCTGAAAATCAGTGACTGCTATTAACTGGGAGCTTTTTAGATCATGAAGTCAGAGAAAGCCTTTATTATTAATACATTTTGAGTGGTTGTTTAAAGTAGATATCCTGGGTTGGATAAAGAGACATGAAAAAAAATGAATCTTAGTTTATTTTCTTTTAAGTTATTACAATTCATCTCAAAGGAATGACTTATTTTGACAAAGTGAGTGAACTTGAGTTGTAATGTATATAATAGACTGAATGATGAAGGAGACCTTGGGTTGCATGATGTATTACATATGTCACAGAGTCAGGGAAATTAGGATTTACTTTCTTGAAATGCAGATCTGGAACAGTGTGGCTTGGGCACCACAACACAGTACAACACGAAGTGTGGTGCGTAATGCAAAATACAGCAGTGTGTCTGGAATGTTTTAAATGTTACATTGCTTAGGGATGGGTCTGGGAACATGTTTTTGTGAGACACATACCTTGAATTTCCATTGTTGGTCATGAGTATTCCACACTGGCTCAAAACTGATTATTGTCTTTTCGTAATATTCTTTTTGACATTGGGAGAGGTATGTAGGGGTCAAAAGCTTGCAGGAGGAGCCAGGCACAGTGGCACATGCTTTTAATCCAATCCCAGCTACTCGAGAGACTGAGGTGGGAGGATCACTTCAGCCCAGGAGTTGGAGACCAGCGTGGGCAATATAGCTATACTCTGTCTTACACATACACACACAAACAGACACACACACACACACACACACACACAGTTTGCAGGTGGGGAAAAAGTGCCCTCTGGTGTTTGAAAACTCCTATGCTGTGAAATAGAAACTGTTATGAAGCTGGGTTAGATGGGATTAAAATGCATGAGCTCTAGAGGCTGGTTGGCCTCTGGATTTCATTTCCCGCCTCTGTCATTATTGTACCAGACATGGGACCTTGGGCAAGCTGCTTAACCCGTCAGAACCTTAGTTTCTTTGTCTCTAAAATGGGGAGGAAATTCTTGCCTCATAAGGATGTTTTGAAGAGTAGACATTTGATACACACCTGGATAACTGCTAAGTAACTTTAGGCTTTCCTCTCCTGTGCATATGGAGAAGAAACAGTCATCACGCAGCTTCTAGCTCTGTCAGCTCAGGAGTCTCTAAACATTCTAGAACAGCAGTGCAATGGCCATAGGTTAAAACAGAACCTGTCTATGCAGCTGGAAAGAATGCGGAACCATTTAGTTCAGGCTGGGGTTGACAAGGCTGTCTTTTCAACGTTAGCCTTGAAAAAAATCACTTGTACCTGTGAGTTTAAAAAAAAACACAGGTAAATTTATTTTTTCATATCTTGTTTTCAGGTCAGAGATCCTTTCTTGTATTGATGTATGGAATTAATGCGTGAAACCCTACTTCAGCTAATGATGCCCTTTTTTGGCAATAAAAATGTAAATAGTCTACTTGGGAGTGAATAAATAGAAATTCAGGTGTACAGTATTGTCCTACTTGTAACAGGGGTCAATCATGAGTATGTTTACTGAGCAATCAGTGTTTGCTAAGAGCAGGAAACTGACCTGCTCACTATTTTGACTTATTGATTAACTAAGATCTTACTTCTTGGCCTTTTCTCTAAGAAACCAGTAAAACTATCTTTTAAAAATTCAATTATAATGTATATTACTGGTATATGCAAGCAATGCAAAACAAAACAGTCTTCTAACAAAACCTTGACCAAAGAATTATACAGGTGCTGTGGCTCACGCCTGTAATCCCCATGCTTTGGGAGGCCAAGGCAGGTGGATTGCTTGAGCTCAGGAGTTTGAGACCAGCCTGAGTAACAAGGTGAAATCCCATCTCTACAAAAAAATACAAAAAGTTAGCTGGGTGTGGTGGTGCATGCCTGTAGTCCCAGCTACTCGGGAGGCTGAGGTAGGAGGATTATTTGAGCCCTGGAGGTCGAGGCTGCAGTGAGCCACGTTCACACCACTCCACTCCAGCCTGGGTGACAGAGCAAGAAAAAAGAATAACATCTTGGTAGTTATATAGCAAAAAACTGACCAGGGGAAAATTTGTCTGGTTAAAAATAATCAACATGAACTTAAAAAGGCAGTGGCTAAAATTATACATGATAATTAAAAAAATACATTATGGAAAAATCGAGTCTTTTTGAAAAAATTTAGTTCTAAAAAGCTTGGGTTAGAAACATTGGATTTGACCAAAATATTGGCCACAGAAAGACAAGACAGAACAAACGAGGAACACCTTCTGTGATGATTAATTTTAGGCGTCAACTTGACTGGATGGAGGACTCCCTAGAGTGAGGGTATTTCCAGAAGAGACTCGGCGTGTGAGACTTAGTGGACTAAGTGGGGAAGATCTGCCTTCATTGTGGGTGGGGCATCATCCAGTGGGCAGTGGGCCCGGATAGAACAGAAACAGAAAAAAAGGCAAATTGGCTTCTTTCTCTGGGAGCTGGGATACACTCTTCTTCTGCTGCTGGAACATCAGAACTGTAAGCTCTCTGGCCTTTGGACTCCAGGACTTAGACCAGTGGCTGTTTAGGTGATTAGGCTTCTGGGCTCAGACTGAGAGTTACACCATCAGCTTCCCTGGCTTCCTGGGTGCTACTGGCTTCCCAGGGTCTCCAGCTTGAAGACAGCCTGTCGTGGGACTTCTCAGCCTCCAAAATCATGTGAATTCCCCTGATAAACCCCCTCTTGTATATCTGTATACCTATATCTGTCTTCTCTATCTCTGTCACCTTTATTTCTCTATCTATCATCTATCGATTGTCTATCTATTGTCTATGTATCTATTGTCTATCTCTCTCTCTCTCGATTGGTTGATTCTATCTCCCTAGGGAACCCTGACTAATACACCTCCCAGTGGCAGATGCTAAATTCTGTAAAATTTGGTATGGACATAAAACTAATCAATGAACTAAATTTCACTGGACTAAATTTGTGCCATAAATTTTATGAGGAAATGATTTAATAGCAATCAAACTAAATTTATTAAAATAGAAATAAAAATGGAAATAATTGAGTATCGTTTAACTAAGCAAGGAATTAAATTAATAGAGTTCACTTCTGAAAATGTCTCTTTATGAACATGGATTCATGTTGGTGCAACTCAGACCTCTCCTGGTCCACATGCTCCAGGGATGTTCTGACACAGTACAAATTCTGAGCCCTAGCTGTGGCCTGGCCCTGCGTGGCTTGGCTGTTGGTCATGCCTCTTGCCTCATCTCCTCCACCTGGCCCTGGTTCCCTCTGCTCCAGCCACACTGCTGTCCTTACTGTTATTTGTACATGCCAGGCACACACTCCTTTGATCTTGCCATGTTACCTCTTCTCCCAGATATCACCCAATTCACTCATCACTTTGTGGTGGTCTCTACTTAAGTATCACTTCTCAGAGAGAACTTCTTGGACTACCCTACTCACTCTCCACCCTCTTTCCTTGCTTTCTTTTTTCTCATGGTAATTACTATTTCCTGACATTATTATATCTGTCTATTTGTCTTGCCTCCTTGGCTAGACTGGGGGCTCCAAAGGCTTTGGTTCACTGCTCACTCTGCAGTGTCTCAAAGAGGGCTGGGGATGCAGGAAGCTTGACAAATACTGGTTGAACAAATTCTCATTAAAATGTTTGCATTCATTACCACAGAGCCAACATTTTCCCTGCATTGAACTTCAGAGTCAAAATATTCAAGAAGTCAACATTGGAGGAGAAAAGGGACAGGATCTACATATTCTGCATCACCAGAACCCGTGGTCTGCATATGTGGCCAACATTAGTGCCATTCACTGACGGTTCTGATTTTCTTCCTTCTGGGTAATTCCCCTCTGTCTTGAAGATGAGCATGGTCATAGGACTTGACTTGGTCAATGAAACATGAGCAGAAGGGATGCATGTCACTTCCATGTAGAGAAGCCTTGCAGAGCTCCTGTGCAATTTCATAAGTCCTTCTCCCTGCTGTGGTGAACAGAGATGCTCTTGACAATTGTGACTTTATCAGCCTCGGCCCTTGAGGGGGGATGGTGGGTGCTGGAGCTCTCCCACCAACCTGAGTTTGATGTGGAGCAGGAGGCAGAGCTATTCTTCTGTGGTTATAGGGCCACTGAGATTTTAGGGTTGTTTATTGCATCACCACCCCCAACCATTTAATCTTTACCTTGGCCATAGGTGGCATTCATTATTATTATCATTTATCACCGTGGAAATAGACTTCACAGAGGACAAGCAATTTGTCAAATGTCACATAGCTACTAGGTGGCAGAACTGAAAATTCAAACCCAATTCCAGCTTATTGCATGACCTGAGCTCTTCACTTAATCTTCGCCAAAAGGCCGAGAAGTGATGGCCTGAGCTCTTAAACATAAGTCTGCCAACTTCTCAGGAATTATCAAATATGTTACAGTCCACAGGGGCAAAAACATGCTCATAAGAGCTACACCAGGCTTGTTCAAAACGAGGGAACCATTTACATCCTTTCAAAATCATGTGACATGGCAGTGATCCAGAGAGATCATCAGATCTCTAGGTATATAGTTTCCTTTGACTGCCAGCACATGCAATAAATTAACTATTAAAACCCATGTGAAGGTAACTTGGATTTGATGACTTTAGAAGGGGGCTGGACAAGTTCCTGCTTCGGTAGTAGATTTTAGCTATTCCATCATTTCCATTTAGAGTTTTGAAAAACCCAGTGGCTATACCTAGAAACAAAACAGACAAATTCTAAAACTGATATTTGAGGATGCCCAGTATATTCTTTTCCTATGTGCAAATTTAGAAGAAATCAGGCCATCTGATGGTCAGGGGAGGGCATGGCCCAGGACAAAGAGTGGCAGGATCTCAGGCCTGTGGCTGAAGGCTCAGAGCCCACCCTGCAGACTAAAACCCAGCCTAGGGCTGGTGGGGTGGGGTGGGAATATGACTCTTATTTCTATGTTTCCCTGACTGGCACCTCATTTTCTTTTAATCAGACAGTACTTAGGGCCTGTTGTCATGTTGGGGTTCAGTTTTGACAATTGTTTTCCATTTAGATCAATTATGATTTGAATTACTTCAAATTTAGTGGAGAGGGGCTCCTTACTATTTCATCCATATATGGCCAAGACAGGCAAGCAGATAATTTTTCAAACATGAAGAAAACTACTTTTGCAAATTTAAGATGGGATAGTCATTACATGTGCAGGAAAAAATGTTCTGTAATGAGTTTATTTCAGGATATCAGCCATAATGTGTGTATAAATATAAACACACGCTTATACACACACACATTTTATATAATGAGGTCTAATTAAGAATTGCTGAATCCTTTCTTATAGAGCTTTTTGGTTTAAGCACGTGTGTGAACAAATTTAAATGTGAGGGTTTTTTTTTTTTTTTTTTAATAGAGACAATGTCTCACTGTCGCCTAGGCTGGAGTGCAATGGCATGACCATAGTTCATTGCAGTCTTGAACTCCTGGGCTCACGTGATCTGATCATCCTGCCTCAGCCTCTGGAGTAGCTAGTACTACAGGGGTGCACCACCACACCTGGCTGATTACATTTTTTTTTTTTTTTTTTTTTGGTAGAGACGGGGGTCTCACTATGTAGCTCAGGCTGATCTTGAATTCCTGTCCTTAAGTGATCCTCCCACCTTGGCCTCCCTAAGTGCTGGGATAACAGGTGTGAGCCACTGCACCCGGCCTAAATGTGGGTGATTTTAAAATTGTATTCATGTCTCAGAACAGAATAGAACAAGGGACAGGTGGTTTCCTTCAGATAAGAGTCGAAATGTGGCACTTTATAGTCTAGTCTCTCTCAATGTGGTGAGGCTGTCATTCATCAACACAGGGACTCCCACAAGCTGGGTGTTTAGCTTTATTTCTCTCTCAGATTGAAGCCTGCAAAATGTAGGTGAGTGTTTCTTCCACTGAACTCTCACCTTTTACTGTAATTGAAGAGGCCGTTAGGAAGAGGTCTGCATTTGGACTCTTGAAAGGCCCTGTGGACGGACAAGCCTAAAAAAAGGTGAACTGGCATTCTAAAGAGCTCTCTTCAGTTCTTAGAAAAAAGTTGGGCTCCTTCTGCTAACACATTTCATTTCATTTTCTTTTTTAAACTTTACAGCAGCACCAGCCTGAGAATATTAACACGTCTCATTTTTTAAAAAGCTAGGTAAAGAAAGCCAGTGGAACAAAAGCAATTGTGGGCACTAATGAAAAGCTGAGAGAAGAGAAAATCAATAATCCCCTGTGTGTGGCTCCGAACACCATTTTCTGTGGTCAGGAGTCAGGTGGTGTGTGTGTGGTGTGTATGTGGTGTGTGTGGGGTGTGTGTGTGGGGGGGGTGTGTGGTGTGTGTGCTGTGTGCGTGTGGTGTGTGTGTGGCATGTGTGGCGTGTGGCATGTGTGGTTGTGTGTGTGTGGGTGTGTGGTGTGTGTTTGTGTGTGGCATGTGTGGCGTGTGTGTGGCGTGTGTGTGGTGTGTGTGGTGTGTGTGTGAATGCACACGCTAGTGCTGCAGAGGGGGTTGCAATGCAGCAGAGATGGTGGCAGAGACATGGACGTAGTTCTTGCCAAACTGTGTGTCACTAAGAGTCTCGTTAAGGAGAGAAGGCCTGCCGAATGGGAGGGCTTGGAGCTCTGCTGCAAGGGGGAAGAGACTGAGTCTGGGAGGGAGTAACAGTCCTGAAGCCTCCTGGTGACTCCAGGGCTTCCGTGACCCATTGGCAAGCATGTGGGTTGAGTGGTGTTTCTCCAAAAGATATGTTCTAGTCCTAGCCCCTGGCACCTGATGATCTTACTTGGAAATAGGATCTTTATGAGATCATACTGGATTACAGTGGTGCTATGGTCTGAATGTTTATGTCCCCCCAAATTCATATGTTGAAATCCTAACTCCCAAAGTGATAGTCATTGGAGTTGGGGCCTTCAGGAGGTGATTCGGTCATCAGAGTGAAGCCCCCAGGAATGAGATCAATGCCCTTATGAAAGAGGCACGAGGCCGCTCATTCACTCCTTCCACCAAGTGAGGTTACAGCGAAAAAACGGCTGTCTGTGCGGTGGGCCCTCGCCAGACACTGGATCTCTCACCATCTTGATGTTGGACTTCCCAGCTGCCAGAACTGTGAGCAGTAAATTTCTGTTGTCTGTAAGCCACCCCGTTTACGGTGTTTTGTTATAGCAGCCTGAACTGACTGAGACGGGGGGGCTCTGATCTAGTGACTGGTGTCCTGAGAAGGGGGAAGAAGACCTTGTGGTGACGGAGGCAGAGGTTGAAGTGCCAAAGCTCTAGGCCGAGGAATGCCAAAGGCTGCCAGCAACTACGGGGAGGTGGGAAGGGGAGGGAAAGATTCTTCTCTAGAAGCTTCAGATGGAACCTGGCCCTGCTGACACCTTGATTTCAGACTTTGGGTCTCCAGAACTGTGAGAAAATACATTTCTGTTGTTTGAAGCCAATCAGCCTGTGGGTTTTGATATGGCAGCCCCTGGAAACTAAGACAGCATGCAAAAGGCCATCGTGTCAGTGTCAGGCAGTGGGGAAAGGTGAGCAGAGTGGGACTCAGAGGTGCTGAGAGGTGAGGAGAGAGGGGTCTGCAGCTTGTTGACGGTACCAGGTGTACCACCACAGAGACTGCTGGGGAAAGTGCTGATTTCTCACTTAGTGGGACTAGGGCAGAGCTTTTAGGTTGGCTGCAGGAACAAGCAGCACACAGGTATTCAGGTATAATCAGGTTTCTCAACCCCCAACCTTTTTCGCTGTGAGACAGATTGTATTTTCCAAAGGTGCCCATGACAATAGCTCCTATCCCTCTTGCTCTTTAGAATTTTGCTACCCCTCATTATGCATTAAGGTCCAGTTCCCTTCTTCTTGGATCTAGGCAGGCTTATGGTGTCTTTCTAACAGAATATGTTAAAAATGATGCTGCATGATTTCAAGGTTAGGGAATGAAAAGCAATGCAGCTTATATCCTGTGCACTAGAAATGTAGACTTGTTCTGTAGCCCAGTGCCATCATAAAGCAGTCCAATTGCCCTATAGCTGCCATGTTGCAAGGAAGCTCAAACTATCCCACTTGGAGAGACCACATGGAGAAGCTCCAAGAAGAAAGAGATGACAGGCCATTCACAGGCTACTCCTGGCCCCTCTCCTTTAACCCACAGTGTTCCAACTCCAGTCAGTAAACTACCCTGAGCCAAAACCACCTCACCAAGTTTTTCCTGAATTCCTGACATGCACAAACTGTGAGCAACAATAAAAAAAAAAAATATATATATATATGTATATGTATTTAGAGACAGGTTCTAGCTCTGTCACCCAGGCTCACGTGCAGTGCTGTGATTATAGCTCCCTAAAACTTGAGCTCCCGGGCTCAAGCGATCCTCCTGCTTCAGCCTTCCAAGTAGCTGGGACTAGAGGCATGCACCACCATGCCTGGCTAATTTTTAAACATTTTTTGTAGGGATGGAGTCTCACTTTGCTGCCCAGGCTGGTCTTGAACTCCTGGCCTCAAGCAATCCTCTCACTTCCCAAAGCGCTGTGTGTGAGCCACTGTGCCTGGCCAAATAATATATATTTCTGAAGACAGTAAGTTTTAGGGTGCCTTATAATGCAAAACGGTAATAACTGGAATCCCTTCCAACTTTTGCCCAAGTCCCACTTCTCCCATGAGACCTTCTCTGATTCTGGAGGCCATGACTCCGTTCCTTGAAACTCTCCTTTCTCTTGAAGCCATTTAGCTATTCCAGTGCCGAGCATTTTCCTCTATTTATTTATTTATTTGTTATTTTTGAGATGGAGTCTTGCTCTGTCCCCAGGCTGGAGTGCACTGGCATGATGTCAGCTCACTGCAACCTCCGCCTCCTGGGTTCAAGCGATTCTCCTGCATCAGCCTCCTGAATAGCTGGGACTACAGGCATGCGCCACCATGCTCAGCTAATTTTTTTTGTAATTCTAGTAAAGACAGGGTTTCACCATGTTGGCCAGGATGGTCTCGATTTCTTGACCTCGTGATCCATCCACCTCGGCCTCCCAAAGTGCTGGGATTATAGGTGTGAGCCACCGCACCTGGCTTTTCCTCCATTTAGAGCTTGGTCTTGCTGGTGCCAGTCTCTATTTTCTGCAGTTCCTCTGGGACACCTCACACATCCCATGCCTTCATAATACAGAATTCATGGTGTTCTTCCTCCCTCTGCTTCTAACCCTGCCAAACCACGCCCATCCCAGTTCTGTCCGCAACAAGAGGACCTCCAGGGATTAGATCTCCTTAAGATCAGGGCTGATGATCTAGTGATGGTAATGGGGTTTTCATTACAACAAGAAAACATTCTTCTAGTTAATCATGAACTGTTAAATGAAAAGCCTGTCTGTCTCACCCTTGGGGGCTGTGTCTTACTCTCTTTTGCATCCCTACATGAGTTCAGTGATTGGCCGAAAAAAAGGCCAAGAATGGATGGATGAATGATGGGTAAATAAATGAATGGAGAGAAATACTTGGAAAATATGCAGTGGAATTTGCAAAATTGCCACACATGTGCTATGTCTTCCCAATTCTGTGCGTGTGGAAGTCATGGCGAACAGACCCCCGCACTCCCGAGGGCCAGGGAGACTGCCTCATGCTCTCTTTGTTTAAGCACAGAACTACAAATAGAAACTAGGAATCAATCCTATTTTGTACTGGAGAGGACTAAAGCATAAAGACTCTTTTTTGCTACTTCAATTTATTAAAAATGTTGTTAAAATAGAAGTTAAAATTCTGCATACAATTGCTTTTTGGATCTCCTTCTACAGTTTTGAGCAAAGTTCATTAAGCCCATCTATTTACATGTTCCTGGACTTTTCACATGCATAGATTTCACATTAAGGAAAAATACTGTGATGCTTTATGGCCTTTGCAGTTGACTGGAGTGTGGTGAAGTATTTAAGTAAGGAGTTCATCTCAAAAAGGGAACAAATAATAAAGCAAGGTGTGGGATTCTAGAGTTGATAGAGTCAATAATGTTGGCAATGTTTACAACCAATCCCTTACCAGGATGACAGGACCAATGGAGAAAGGAAATTACCCACCCACCCACATAATTGCACCAGTTGTTAGAATCGGTTAATAGACCATAAAAAAATCAATCCAAGAGAAGCATAAAGAAATACCTACGAGAGTAGATGTTTGTTATTACTGGTTTTCATGTGCAGCCCCATGTGAGCACCTTACTCATTGAAAACAGGGTGGCATTTCTGATAATTATCCTGTCACTCTCTGCTTTTGTGCCTTCCTTTTATTGGGAATGATTTTTTTGTTTTCTGTTCTTTCATGTTTTGATTGTTGTATTACTGGCCTGGGTTCTGTGGAACGAATGGGGATATTATGTGGTGAAAAGTATTCTTTGTTGTGCACGGACTGGGGAACCAGGGAGGGTCTTAAATTCCGTATATAAATTATCCCATTTAATCCCAACTACCCTTCTCCCCTCCTCCCCATGAGGAAGTTACCATTATTAGCTCCATTCTACAGAGGAGGAAACTGATGCCCAGAGAAGGGAAGCCTCTTGCCACAGAACTAAAGAGGGCTTTCAAATCCAGGCCTGCCTGTCTGGGCCAAAGGTACTGCTGTGTCTATTGAACGAGTCCACAATTCCTTATTCGAAAGGTTTAAAGCCAGATGTTTCTGAAATTCAGTAGGGTATAGGAGGAGGATATGACACATATTCCATAGAGTACTTAATACTCCCAGTGGGGTCTGGAGTAGCACCCTGTAATCAAATCCATTAATATTTTAGCAGTGAAACATATCGACATTCAAACTAATGTGATACACAAAAAGTACAAAATATCTCATTTTTTAGTTGCCCAATGATTTTGTGCCTATCTTATATTTTTGTTTCTTTGGAATTCCAGAGCTTCTGGCTCTCATCCATTTAGATAAGGAGTTGAGCCTGTATTATCCTGGCTCCAAGGAGTGAGTTGGCACACATATCTCCTCTTTCTCAGGGAACTCTGAAATGGAGCAAGCTAGAGCTAAAACAAAACAAAATGAAGCAAAAACCTGATGCTGTTTGTCACTGGCCAGACTTATAACTACTTGACATTTGAAAAATGAAAATGGCTTTAAGGGCAAATTGGGAGCAGAACTGTAACAGTCCTTCACAAACTACCAAGTCCAGAGAAGCAAGAAGACGAGGGATCTGTCTGTGGTCTTTGTGAACAGATCTCATTGAGGGCCCCTTGAGCTGTAATTCTAAACTGCCATCCACACAGAGGAGCCATTTGGATGGCCCGTGGGACTGAGACCCTGCTGCTCTTCCAGCCCTCCCTTTTCAGATCTGTCCTCTGAGGATTGATGGAGGATCAGAGTGCCACTGGTATGTGTCCCAAGTAATTGGATTGACCCTTAGAAGAAAAGGTTAGTTCAGATAAAATGAAAATTATAAGTGAAGGGTGAGATTCACATTCTGGAAGATCTGTAGTTTACTTGGAGGATGGGTTTTCAACCTTGTTCTATTATTCCATGCTTCTCTATTATACAAGATAAATGGATGGTTTCTGCCCATCCACAGCTCCCCAGGAGCTCCATCTCTCTTGGTGGTGCCATTTGACCACCCTCCCTGCTACCCTGTAGTCACAACTGATTGGGCCAAGTTGGGCCATTCTCACTTTTCTCTCTTGAAATTTAATGTTAAGACATGGAAACTGAGTACATCAGGTGGTTACGAGCTCTGGGTTTGTAAGTCACAGCCCTAGGTCCATACCTTTGTATTCCCTTCACCCTGTAGTGCTGTAAAGGAAGAGAAACCAGGAAGGTGATACTCATGGAAGAGATTTGAAGATACACACACACACACACACACACACACACACACACACACACACAGAGAGAGAGAGAAAGATCAGATTGAGCTTGGTAAATCTCCTGGGTCAGGGTACCCCAAGATTGTCCAAACAACCCGGAGGCTAGGGATTGGTGGGATGCAGAGGTTGGTAGCTCCTGTGAACTTCCTATCATAACCCTTGGATATCCCTGACTGGAGAAGCTGCTGAGAACTCATCTGTGAAGTTGTTGCCTCAGACCCCATGTTGTCCAGTAATCCTTCCTTCCAGGCCACTGTCTTTCTCCCTGGACAAAACTCAGTGTGGAGTTGGGCTCTTTAACTTTCTCACATTTTAACTTGAGGAGTTGGACCAGATCAATATTCCCTGAAGTATGATATGTGGTCTCCTGCTAGTATTATACTGATGTTTCAATTATACAAGATAATTTCAGGAACTATGTGAATAGATATTTCTTTTATTGTGTATTTATTTTCATGTATATTAGACAAAACTATATATATTATATACATTTATATTTACACTATATATTATTATTACATATATATTGTACATTATATTTTAGTCAGGGTAGATTAGGCCTTGCTGTATAACAAGTATACCACCATGCAGTAAAGGATCAACTAAGCAAGTATGAGTGGTCCAAACCCTGCCCCTTCCAAAGAAGGCTTTGGCACTTACCTGGCTCCTGGGAAATAATCTCTTAAGTCCCTGGAACATTTTGCCTGTTAAGAATGTGTCTGTTTGCCAGACACCTTGGGTCCCATCAGAGAGTTTATGCTAGCAATGTGATTTATGGTGGAGATCTTGAGCAGCACAGTATCAGCTTGACCTCTGGAGGGGATGGAGAAAAGGTCAGCCACCTGGGTGATCTGCCATGTCTATGTTGTTAAACCCCCAGTAAAAACTCTGGATGTTGAGACTCTGGTGAGACTATCTGGTTGACAATACTTAACACGTGTTGTCACACATCATTGGTAGGAGAACTAAGTACTGTCTACATGACTCAACTGGGAAAGGGCTACTGGAAACTTAACGCCTAGACTCTCCTGGCCTCTGACCAATGGAAAGACCCCATGTGCTTTTTCCATTGCTGATTTTAATCTTTGTCCTCTCACTGTAGTAAACTGTGAGCATAACAGCTTTTTAAAGTTCAGTGAGTCCTTTTACTGAATCATTCCACCAAAGTGTGGTCTTGAGGACCAAACACAACTACAAAATCTTAATGGCATAACACAATAAAAGTTTACTTGCTGTTCATGTGAAGTCTGGTGCAGGACTGGATGCCCTATTGTCATCCATTCTCTAAGCAGTTAAGAGAGAACCCAGCTCTGCCATCTCAGAGTCCACTGTTTCTATTCACATAGATGCCAGAATGAGATCAAGGAAGAACATGCAGGATGTTTTAGGGGCCAGGCTTGTAAGTTTAAGTATCACTTCCATTGAGAGTCTACTGGCCAGAATCCAGTTATATGGGGCCAACCTAATGCAAGGATGGTTGAGGAGGAGGGTCTTCTTGTGTCACCAAGAAGAGGAAATAAAAAATGGTAAGCATCTAACTAGTCTTTATCACATACCTCAAATCTTTGATTTCATGGATATCAATGCTTAAGGCAAAGTCAAATTTATGTAAGTATAAAAAAGTGTGTTGGTCTAAAGAAAGATAGTAAAAGAAAAAGTAAATACGAATGCATATAGTGCATAACATGACAAAAATCCCGAAGTAGTAGGTGAATAAGTGAAGGCTGGAAACCACTGGTCCATATATGATGGTTGTCAGGACATTTCAGCCATCACATTCTTTTATGATGATGGCACCAGCTAATGGGTGTCTCAGCCTACCAGGTTGCTGGGTTGGCTGGTTTATGATTTTAAGAGTTTGTAATTTAAGTCAATCTGTATTTTGAAAAATTAATATCCAGAAAACTTTTTTTTAACATGCTATGTCAAAAATTGAATAAACATTTAATTTTCATTCAAAATTTACTTCTTGGGAGTGAGTACAAGAAAACCTCTGTTTCAACCCTTAAGTATATTATTTTTCTCCTTTTAAAGAAAGATCCATCTTGGTCTAGTATAGAATATTCTGCTCAAAACTTTTGGCTTACTCATGGTATATGATTTAAGTGGCTTAGTGAACATTTTCTTGTCAAAAATATAGCAAGATGTTTGAAAGCCCAGGAATAACTTTTGACAGCTGCCAAATCTTCTGAATGCAGTGAATTTGTCAAAAGCATCTTTCCAGGTAAACTTTTGTTCACCCTGTGAAGCTCAAACAGAACAAAGACAAATGATACAACAAACACAACTATGTTGGCAGAACTCTGTATTAGAAAATTAGCATTCTGCGCTACCAGCCATTACCTTTCCTGGTAATAACTTTTCACCAGATAGCAAAATAATTTAAATACATTCAGGATTTTAGAGGTTCTATTATAAGAGTCTCATCATGGATAGTTCTAAAACTTTGGAATCTGAGGACTTTAAGTGCCACTTGTTCATCCCTGTGCCTTTGTCAGGGCTGTCTGGAAATCACCCAAGAGTTCTAAGAGCTGATGGACCAGTTGTGAGCTCCTTTTCTCAGCAGCATCTTTCAATTGGTGTTTTAGTGCTATATATGTCACATCTGAGGAAGTTATTGAGTAATTTTTACCTAATGTAGTAAAGCCTTACGTTTGAGTTTTGATTTAGTCTACTATTTTGAAATAAAATGGTAGCCTTTAAGTTGTCCGAATAATTTCTTATAATATTGAATAACTTTTAGTGAAACTTGGTAGAGAGTGAATATGAGGAAATTTGATTGCTTTGAGAGGAGTTCTTAATTCACATGATACTACTTTACTTTTAAAAGTCTAAAAAAAAAAAAAAAAGGCCAGTCATTGGTAAATACCTGTAATCCTGTATATCTCATGCCTGTAATCCCAGCACTTTGGGAGGCCAAGACAGGTGGATCACTTGAGGTCAGGAGTTTGAGACCAGCCTGGGAAACATGGTGAAACCCCATCTCTACTAAAAAAAAAAAAGAAATACAAAACTTAGCCATGTGTGGTGGCACATGCCTGCAGTTCCAGCTGCTCAGGAGGCTGAGGCACGAGAATTGTTTAAACCCAGGAGGTGGAGGCCGCAGTGAGCTGAGATCATGCCGTTGTACTCTAGCCTGGGTGACAGAGAGAGACTCCGTCTCAAAAAAAAAAAAAAAAAGTATAAAATAAAGACTCTAAAAACTTACGTCAACTATAGGTGGTATGTGAGGGTAGCAGTGAGATGCCCACAAATAACCTAGAAATGAGGTAGATTAATTAAATATAAATAAATTAGACTAATTACATAAAATTAAATAGGAGTTGGCCCATGGGAGTCTATAGATAAGGTTGCTGAATTAGGTAGAAATAAATTAGTCTACTTTAAATGGAAAGTGTCAGCACATGGGAACAACTCTGACTTGTCATTTAATCAGTGATATTAATATAGTGCTATAAAGAACACATTTATTACAGTACAAAAAGTGGGGTTAAGAGGCACAAACTCTGCCATTATGTGAACATCACTGTCTGGGATAAAAACCTACCTGGGGGACATAGGGTAATCATAGACAGGTGCTCTCTCATAAACAGTTCTCACTTTGACTCACACAAAATATTCCTCAGTACTATCTACTGACATTATATGCTGTGCCTGTAACTTCCTAATTACTTATCTGGCTACCTGGGATGCTGGAAATAAGCCATTCCAGCTACATGATGCTGAAATGAAGTTTATTGTAGGATCGTTCATAGCTCACATAATCTCTGGGAGAGTCAGAAGGGTATGCTTAGGTGCTCTGCAGCCTGTAGCAGACCTCATGATGGGATGGCTCCAGGGACAATCCCATGAATGTCCCCCTTGGTCAAAGGTATACTAGTAGAGGTCACCACTGATGCTTGTATCAGTCCATCTGCATTACTATAAAGAAATACCTGAGACCAGGTAATTTATAAAGAAAAGAGGTTTATTTTGGCTCATGGTTCTGCACATCGTGCAGGAAGTGTGATGTTGGTATCTGCTTCTGATGAGGGCCTCAGGAAGCTTACAATCATGGTAGAAGGTGAAGGGCAGCCAGCATGTCACATGGTGACAGAGGAAATAAGAGAGAGGGGGAGGTGCCAGACTGTTTTAAACAACCAGATCTTGCGCAAATTCATAGAATGAGAAGTTATCATGAAGACAGCACCAAATGATTCATGAGAGAGCTGCTCCTATGGCCCAAACACCTCCCACTAGGCCTCACCTCTAACATTGGAGATCACATTTCAATATGAGATTTGGAGGGGACACACAACCAAACTATATCAATGTTGGAAAGTACATATCCAATCATTGGCCACTGCTGCTTTAAAATCGCCTTCAGTGCCATCCTCTTAAAAAAATCAGATTCTGCACAGTGCTAAGCCAAAATCTCATGTGGATGTATCTCATTGGAAAAATCCAGGTCACATGGCTTTACCTTAGCTTTCAGGGAGTCTGAGAAAGCATCCTCTTCGACTCTACCTTGGGAGATGCCACTCATGAAGGGCAAAGTCTGCAAATACAGAGAGGGCAACAAAGGTCCACTGCAGAGAAAGAGCCAGACAGGGGAATTAGTCCTCTAGTTATGGGAATGCCATGTTTCCCACTGTAAGTGGATACACTAACCATTTTGTATGTGTTTGACTTCCTCTGGGAATAGTGAGAAATTGCACTTTCTAGACTTGCAAGGCTGTGGAAAGAACTTGAGCAGTGATAAACTCATCAACCTAGTGTTATCCTGAGTAAGCCCTCCACTGCTAGCCAACCAGCCAGCTTTCCCCTCGGGACACCTTGTTTGTTCCATATTGCAATAAAAATGTCTTAGACCTCCTATAAATCAATCCCAAGGCCAAATGGCCTGAAATGCAAAAAGAGAGCTATAGGGATAGCTTCATCAATAGAGGCTTTTTTGATAAACATGAATCTCTACTTCCCGTGTGCTGAGGTTGGAAGTTGGAGCCATAGCAGCTGGGTTGATGAATGAGCGAATGTGCTGGGGTGTGTATGGGTGAGAGCTGTCTGCCTTGGGTGGGGGTAATGTCTATAGAGAATTTAAAAACGATAAAACCAACTAAAAGTCAGTTTTCTTTCTATTATCACTGTGTGTGGGCCATTCTACACCAGGTTGGTGATCAAAGATTTGTACCTAAACAAACTTTTGGTTGGTCTGTATTTTTAAAAATTATTAGAATTACTGTTGAAACTTAGTAATGTATATATCAGCTTCAAATTAGCATATTTAAATTTTTTATTCTGTAATAAAGATAGTATTCTACATGGACATTAATTTGGAGCCTTCTTTGTCCCATGGTGGACCTCCAATGCGCATGGACTCAGCTACACATTTTATTTGAGAAGAAAGGAAGAATGCCCCAGAGTTGTTCAAGCTCGCTTTGGGATCACAACATGTCTCCAATCCCTGTGACACTGCATATTTCCGTGTTTAAACTGTAGGTAGATTTGAAGTAAACAATGACATTCCAGTGACTATAAAGACAAAAACCCAGAATGTGAGTTATTTTAATTCTGTCCTCCTATGTGACTACTTAGAGTTGTTATTTGTTTCTGAAGCTTCAAAGAGTAAATCCAAGGCATAACATTTTTGTTTGGTAAGTGCAAATATTAGTTCATAAATGAAATAGGTTACTACATTTAATATTTTTATTTTTTATTTTTTTGAGACACAGTTTCGCTCTTTTTGCCCAGGCTAGAGTGCAATGGTGCAGTCTTGGCTCACTGCAACCTCTGCTCCCAGGTTCAAGCGATTCTCCTGCTTCAGCCTCCCAAGTAGCTGGGATTACAGGCACCCGCCATGACACCCGGCTAATTTTTGTATTTTTAGTAGAGGCGGGGTTTCACCGTGTTGTCCAGGCTGGTCTGGAACTCATGACCTTAGGTTATCTGCCCTCCTCGACCTCCCAAAGTGCTAGGATTACAGGCCTGAGCCACCATGCCCGGCCAGGTTACTACATTTTAAATAATATATTTAAAATAGAAATTTCTTCTTTTTAAATTAATTGTTTTGCTTTTTATTTTTATTTTTTTTAAATTTCAACTTCTATTTTAGATATGGGAGGTACATGTACAGATGTGTAACATGGGAATATTGCGTGATGCTGAGGTTTGGAGTATGGATCTTGTCACCTTCTTTATTATTTTTTTTAGAAAGAGTCTCTGTTGCCCAGGCTGGAATGCAGTGATGCAATCTTGGCTCACTGTAACCTCTACCTCCTTGGCTTAAGTCATCCTCTTGCCTCAGCTTCCCGTGTAGCTGGGCCTACAGGCATGCACCACCATGCCCAGCTAATTTTTGTATTTTTAGTAGAGACGGGGTTTCACCATGATGGCCAGGCTAGTCTTGAACTCCTTGCCTTAAGTGATCCACCTGCCTTGGCCTCCCAAAGTGCTGGGATTACATGCATGAGCCACTGTGCCTGGTGATTATTTTAAAACTAAAGAACAAACATCAAAAATAATGATTATCATAGAACATTATTATAATTGAAAGTAATTTTGTTCTGTGGAGAAGGAGGTGTTAGAAAATGATCTGCTCCAAGTTTCAAATATACTGGGTCCTCTATAAGGGGTTTCTCAAGGTCCCTGAGGACTTGGAATAATACTGCTGATAGTTAACCCTGTTCTCGCCATGGCAAAGTGAGTAACATGAGTTCGACATTGGCCCTGTGGCATTCTTTCTAGCATTTTTTTGACAAATATTGTGCCTAAAACAAATAAAAAATACAAATAACAGCAAATCATTGCTTCCATGTTATGGCAAAGAACTGAACATAAAATTAATAATAGTAATGCTAACAAAGTATTGGATGGAAGAAGTTACTCTTTATTTGGACCTTGGTCTGTCACCATCACCTCTAGGTTCCCATTTGAATTAATAGTTCTCCCCAGAAGGGAGCCAAATCTGTGGTAGGGGCTGGATCACAACATCCCACTGTCCCATCCTCCTGTAGGGTAGATCCTGGTGTCCTATTTAGCAGATGAAGAAACCCAGGAGTGGAGAGATTAAACCATTTGTCTGATGTCACACAATTAGTTAAGTGAAAGGAGCTGGGATTTCCGGTTTCAAAGCCAGGTTTTCCCTTCTCTGTTGTGCAACCCCTGAAGTGCAGAAATTGATCACCTCAAAATGTCCAAAGAACACTTACAGTGCTCTGAGGTCTTAGTCTCATGGCTAGTCTCACCCCCATACTTTGTTGCTGTCAGAACGAAAGCATGCTTTCAGTGGCAGCCATGGGCTGTGGTGAAGTAGAAGAATAAGGGCTGCTGACATCGTGAGCACCTTCCCTTGCCCAGGCCCCACGCCGCGGCTGTCTCTGCACCTCCTCTTTGGGCCTTCACTGTGTTAGCTTCGCAGAGGAGGAAACTGAGGCTCAATGAGAAGAATCATCACCTCTAAGCCTGGAATCCAGGTTGTCTAATTGCAGAGCAGATGCTCCTACCTGCTGCCTTTCTAAGATCCTCCAGCGTGTCTTGCTGCTACGTGTCTCTGTTCCTAGCCTTGATGGAAAAGTTTAGATTTTCTCTGCTTTTAGGTTTTGGTTTTAGGACTTCTATACCATTTATTGCTCTAAGGACCCGGCGGCAGCTGTCACAGTCTCAACTTCTGCTGAGTTTTGGGATGTTCCAGTTACTTGCAAAATCAAAAACCCAGGCTTGGTGAAAAGAGGAAGGGGAAAGGTGAGGGGTGGAATGAAGGAAAAGAGGAAATCCTAGTGGGGTCTCCCCCCTCCCTCCTTTCCAAATCTGATGTAAGCATGGCTGGGCTTCTGCTAGCTGCCATTGAAATAATTTGCTTTTTTGTTGTTGTTGTTTTGCTTTGTTTTTGAGATGGAGTTTCGCTCTGTCAGCTGGGCTAGAGTACAGTGGTGCGATCTTAGCTCAGTGCAACCTCCGCCTCCCAGGTTCAAGTGATTCTCTTGCCTCAGCCTCCTGAGTAGCTGGGATTACAGGCATGCACCACCACGCCCAGTTCATTTTTGTAGTTTTAGTAGAGAGGGTTTCACTATGTTGGTCGGGCTGATCTTGAACTCCTAACCTCAAGTGATCTGCCTGCTTTGGCCTCCCAAAGTGCTGGGATTACAGGTGTGAGCCACTGTGCCCGGCCAATAATTTTTTTTTTACATTTCCACCTATTTATTTAATTTTTTGGATAGGCAGCATGTTCACATGGTTCAAATATCAAAATGTGTAACAGATACCCAAGGAAGAATCTTGGTTCCAACCTTGCCCCCTCCCACCCGAAATTGCCTTGTACCTCACCCAGGGGCAATCACTGTTGCAGTTACTTGTGTTTACTTCCAGTTTGGTTGCATGGGTATCCATGAAAATATAAGCAAATACTATATATGTTTATGCCCACCTCTTTTACAAAATGTGGTAGCACTTTCTACATGCTATCTTGCAATGTTAATTTAATTAGCTTTTCCGCAGGGGATGAGAGGGAGAGGAGATGAAGAATGTATGACAGCTATCCAGGGAATTTGCATAATTGCTCAGTGAATTAGCAGAATGGAGAATTTGGGGAATGTTCACTAGTTCAGACTAGTAAGAATGTATTGGACTTCTTTCTTCTTCATTTCTTTTATTTCCCTTTTCTCTTTCTTTCTCTTTCCCTTGCTTTCTTCCTCTCTCCCTTTCTTTCTTTCTTTATGTTGAAGTGGGTTACTTCTCCAGGTATTTGCTACTATCTTGACCTGCCTGAACATCGTCGACCTTGATCTTTGTGGCTGAGACACACAGCTCCCCACTGAGCAAGCCCCCTAAGTTGGTCTTACTGCACAGCCTTCCTTACGCCAAACAGAGATGGGTTTCCACTGGCAGATCGTCTCTAGCCAAAATGCGCAGATATGTTTCTCTCGGCTTTAGTCAAAGCCGAGACTCAAAGTTTGTCTCTTGGAATTCATCTGCCTATCGAGTGTAATTGTGCTTGGGTAAATACTCAGCAAATAATGAAATGATTTCTGCTTCACTACTCCTGGGAATGCAAACCTTTGTGGTGCCAGTTCAGAAGAGTCCTTTGAACTGCTCTTGCCAAAACATCATGTGGGGATTCTTCTGCCAGGGCCAGCATTGTCAAATGCTGCCAATTCTTGCTCAATATTTTAACAAACATGTTGACTGGAAATCAACTGGTTAGTTGGAGGAGCTAAATCAATGTAGGAATATGGTCAATGTTGTAAAGCGAGGAATGGGATGGGAATGCTCTTCCTCATCCCTTAAACAGAGACAATTCCCTTCTCTCTGCCCTGCAGACTGGTTTAATCTAATCACCAAACGTGCCAGATGCCTGACCCTGGGGAGGCATTGGAGATAAATCTGCACTTAGTCTCTCCAGCAATTTAAAAATACTTTTGCAATAATCTGAATGAATTCCTTGAGGGAGATAACTTTTACATAGTGGATCTTTATTTTTCCTCTTATGGCCAGAGTCTCTCGTAGGCCCTGAAAAGCATCATTAACCTTTTAGGCACAGTGAAATCCATTAAGCCTTAAAGTAAGGTGTTGGATACCAGTGTTTCTTCCCTACCTGGAGCCGCTCTTATGTCCTGGGTGATTTCCAGCTGCAGGTGGTTATGAACGGAAAGGTTCAGGGGCCTTTGGCTTTCAATGTATTATTCAGGAATTTTTCCTTTTCCCACAAACATATATTTTGAGAAATAACTTGATGTAGTGGGCTTCCACAGGATGTGGTCTCCCTCACTCTGGACCTGCAGGGAGCTGGGGGAGACTGTAGTTAGTAGCGCAGTTGGTGACGGTAAGACAAATGGTTAACGTCTTGGATTTCCTCTGCAGCCCCTACGAAAGATGTGTGGGTCAGCCCTGTAATTCACCCAGGGGTGATCTGTCACGGCGTTAGATGGGTTTCAGGCTACACTGTTTAGACAAAGAAAAAGAAGCAGATCCTGTCCTGGATAAAGGCGGATGTGAATGATCATATTTATGGTGGGTTCTGTGTCCCTGTGTGCACATGAGGACTCTCAGGTTGTTAGGCCTCCTTCCATTCATTCCGGAGTATGTGAGGCTGCTTTAGTTTTGCCCCAGAGAGAGGGAGAAAGGGGCTTCTCTGGTGAGGTCAGGCATTAGTTCTGGGCTGGGGGTAGAGAAGTTGTGTCTTCCTCTTTTCCTGAGGAGAGAATCTTATTTTTAGAATCCCTAGGGTTTGCTCAGCATTTTATTCTCTTTCTCCTACTCCCTACCTTGAGGTCAGATGGGCCCCCATGGAGCAGAGGACCTGTGGGCCCAGGGGCGCTATTTTCTCAAGGCAAGTAAGTTACTTTCTTCTGGGGCTGTTCATTTTTCCATTTCCTGGAGTTCTTTCTTTTTTGTCTTTTTCTTTTTTTTTGAGACGGAGTCTCACTCTGTTGCCAGGCTGGAGTGCAGTGGTGTGATCTCAGCTCACTGCATCCTCTGCCTCCCTGGTTCAAGCGATTCTCCTGCCTCAGCCTGCAGAGTAGCTGGGATTACAGGCGTGTACCACCACACTCAGCTAATTTTTGTATTTTTAGTAGAGACGGGGTTTCACCATGTTGGCCAGGATGGTCTCGATCTCCTGATCTTGTGATCCGCCTGCCTCAGCCTCCCAAAATGTTAGGATTACAGGTGTGAGCCACTGCGCCAGGCCCACTTCCTGGAATTCGTTCCACCATCACTGCCTCCTTTCTGTCCTCCATGGTTTCTGGTGTCTTTGTGTCCTCAGACCATGCAGGGCCCCCATTTTTCTGACTATTTAAGGTTAGATGCAGACCAGTCCTCAGTCCTCACTTCTTCACCCTTCTTCACGACTTCTGGTGCTTTCCTGGATTTAGTTGCTTAAATCCATGCTGTGCGAAGGTCTTGATTACAGATGGCTTCTTGCTGATTTCGAATATCCATTTCAGCCTGACTTATATTTTGGAGCTGCTGCAGGAGCCGGGGTTCCTGCTGTCATGGCAAAGTCACCTTGAGCTTCCTGGTTTAATCTCTGGAAGGCTGTCTTTTGTTGCACGGTGGTTCATTTGTGTGTGTGTGTGTGTGTGTGTGTGTGTGTGTGTGTGTGTGTGTGTTTCATGAGGCTGGGAGGGCAGCATGCATGGCTTTGGAGTTGGAAAGACAAGAATTTAAATGCTGGCTCTCTCACTTTCTAGGAGTGGACCTGGGGCCGTTTCAGTATCTCAGGACTTGTGTGTGTGCAGTGGGGACAATAATATCTCTCTTTCCTGGGCTCCTGGAGCCTGGGTTAGATAAAAGAGTGTTCATACACCACCTGGCACAGAGTAGACATGCAATTATGTTAACTTCTTTCTCCTTCCCTTTCTCTTTACCCATCTTTTTTTCCCTTTTGTTACCACATTTTCATCTGCCTTTCCCATAGTCCGGACTTTACACCTGGATTGGAGTTCAGCTTCTTCTGCCTTTAGACTGCAATGCTGTTTCCCACCCCCATAGCTGTGACCCATACTGCCATAATGTATACGAGTTACTGTGTAACCTGAGCAAGTGTTAGGAATTAGTACATACATTAAAATGTCTCCTGTAGACATTTTGCTTTAGGCAGTGATGGAGAACCCATTTGTCTCCAGGCAGATGTTGCTATTGGGCAGTCTAAAGAAAGGCTTGGCTGTGAACACAAGTAGGCATAGGCTGGCAAACACCATAGTTTACTTGTTTGGATTGGACAGGATATACACTGTCCTTTGCGGCTGCCTCCAATGAGGTCCTGGAAAGCACAAAGGAATTTCAGGCCTTGTAGCCAATCATGGCTTAGGATGCAAGGGTTGCAGATGCATCGATCTGACCACCTTCCTGTGGTTTCTCTCCAGCCTGGCTCTTTGGGGCTGAGAACTGCTGCCTCCACTGGAGGGGATTTGTGTGGAGACTGACATGTGGATGCTTGGGCAAAACCAGGCCTTAGGCATAGTCGAAATTTTAGACCATGTGTAACTTTAGACTCTAAAGCATGTGTTCTCAATGGGAGCAATGTCACCCCAAGAGGATGAAATTGGTTCTCAGAGAGCAAAATCTTTTAAATAATTTTTTTGATATAAATCAAAGGTATGTGTACAACACATGGATATACAGTATATCTGTAATGGTAAAATTTTATGGAGGGTATTTAGGGATAAAAATGTCTAAAAAGCCTCCTAAGGGAAAAATAATGAAAAAAAAAAGATGGAGAAACGTTTGTCTTGGGCAGTGGTTCTCAGTGTTGGTTACACACTAGAATTATTGAAAGAGTTTTAAAAATGTTGATGCCTAGGCTGTACTCCAGACCAATTAGATCACAATCTCTTGGATTGGTTTCAGCCACTAGTATTTTTTTTAATTTCCTTCCTTCCTTCCTTCCTTCCTTCCTTCCTTCCTTCCTTCCTTCCTTCCTTCCATCCTTTCTCTCTCTCTCTCTTTCTCGAGACAGGGTCTCCCAACGTTATGCAGGTCTTAAACTCCTGAGCTCAAGGGATCCTCCTGCCTGGGCCTCCCAAAGTGCTAGGATTACAGGTGTGAGCCACCACACCTGGCCCAGCTACTAGTATTTTTAATGCTCCAGATAATACCATTGTGCAGCCAAGTCTAGTAATTCCTGTTCTAGAGACTTGGTACTCAGAGTGTGATCCATGGGTCAGTATCATTATCATCTCCAGGGAGTTTACTAGAAATGTAGAATCTCAGACTCTTAGGTGATTCCTGCACCTATTAAAGTTTGACAAGCACTTAGATAAATACTTACTGCTACCAAAATCTCAGAGCATTTCAATGCAGCTGTGTTAATCAAATGTCAACATGTTTCTAGCTGTTTGTTTTGGGACCTCACTGTTGGCCTTTGGAATGAACAACCTGGTGTAATGGGAGTGGCCCTAGGCTGTATTTGTGTTCTGACATTTTGGGAAGCCCTGCCATCTCGGAAACTAAACAGACAGCTCATTCCCAGGAAGGGGACCAATGTAAGCAAAGACGGCCAAGTCCAGTCAGCTGGAACTAAGTAAGGGAGGATCTCACTGTTAAACCAATTACTTTAGAGTTGGTAGTTCTTGAGTAAGAGGCTGGTGCGTGGATGCATGGAGAGTGACGTTTGGGGCAGGACTAGCTTGGCAAGGCTACAGGATGGATGAGAACTGAGAAAGAATGGGAAGTTGGAAAATTGCTTGTATCTTATGAGGTCTATGTACGGTCTGCAGCTCATTCATTTGTTCATTCATGTATTAATTCATTCAACAAATATTTATTGAGTGGTCACTATTTGGATTTGATGTGGAGTAATTGTTATGGAAAAAAGAAGGATAAATGTGACAGA
This sequence comes from Gorilla gorilla gorilla, assembly GCF_029281585.2. Taxonomy (NCBI): domain Eukaryota; kingdom Metazoa; phylum Chordata; class Mammalia; order Primates; family Hominidae; genus Gorilla; species Gorilla gorilla. Next base: position 80,690,159 of record NC_073237.2, read on the forward strand.
CCTTGAAGGGAGAGCTTTGGAAATAATGATCCAAAGAAATACGCTAGGAGTAAGCTGGCTTCTATTTTTTTCTTTCTTTTTTTTTTTTTTTTTTTTGAGACGGAGTTTTGCTCTTGTCACCCAGGCTGGAGTGCAGTGGCACGATCTCAGCTCACTGCAACCTCCACCTCTAGGGTTCAAGTGATTCTCCTGTCTCTGCCTCCTGAGTAGCTGGGATTACAGGTGTCCACCACCAAGCCCAGCTAATTTTTGTATTTTTAGTAAAGACAGGGTTTTGCCATGTTGTCCAGGCTTGTCTCGAACTCCTGACCTCAGGTGATCCACCTGCCTCGGCCTCCCAAAATGCTGGGATTACAGGCATGAGCCACTGTCCTGGCATCTATTTTCATTTCATTTTCAATTTTAAAGTATTTATTTAATATTTAATTATTGATGATTGTATATATTTAAGGTGTACAATGATGATTTAATATATGTATATACTGTGTAACAATTATCACAATCGAATTAATTAACATGCTACCCACGCTGTGCCTTAGATCACCTTATAACTTAAAGTTTGTACCCTTTGATCAGCATCTCCCCATGTCTCCCATTCCTGCAGCTTCTGGCAACCACAATTCTATTCTCTGTTTCTATGACTATGACATTTTTAGTTTCCACAGGTGAGTGAGATCACACAGTATTTGTTTTTCTGTGCCTGGCTTATTTCACTTAGCATAGTGTCCTCCAGGCTCATTTACATTGTCTCAAATGGCAGAAATTTTTTATGTCTGCCATTTTTATGGCTGAATAATTCCAGTGTGTATGTGTGTGTGTGTGTGTGTAAATTTTCTTTATCCATTCATCCATTGATGAACATGTAGGTTGTTTCCATATCTTGGTTATTGTGAATAGTTCTGTGACAAACACGAAGGTACAGATATCTCTTTGAGATACTGATTTCATTTACTTTGGATAAGTGGGATTATTCAACTGTGGGATTGCACTAATTGGTACAGCCATAGGGGAAAACAGTATAAAGACTCCTCAAAACATTAAAAATAGAACCACTGTATATTCTAAAATCAGCTAGCTTTAATCAACTTAAAAATACTGGCTTATCTATCAAAATCTAAAGATACAAAATCTTTTTAAAATCTAGGGCTTACAAAGTAGTTTTGTAAACAAATGACTGAAAATAAGTGGAGTTTCATGTCATCTATGCTAATTTACAAGGAAAACATCATTTCTGGAGTATTTTGCACCTCTCATTTTAGATGGACATAGGTTTTGGATTAGCATCTTGCAATTTTCCTTTGTTCATTGTCACAAACTATTTCTTGATGGTTTATGAAATGTTATTAGAGGGGTATAAAACTGGTGAGTCCATCACTATTCAGGCTGACTTAGGTTGTGAGCTGATATATTACCAAGGTACTCCTTAGGGTTTCTGCATCTACCTGACTACTTCATAGATAATTACTCTTAATTGTGGTTTCATAATTTAGCCAATTTATGGTTACTGGGATAAAGCATTTGAAGCTATTATGTAGCTAATGGTGTAGACATTTTCATATCTTTGTCTTTAGGGTGATAAATGTAAAAGGTGCCTAACTCTTCCACCAACATTAACTTCTCACACTTAAAATATCGAATTAAACAATTTAGTGTCCTTGACAGTGTAATAGATTTTGTTTAATAGGTAATGTCTAAACCTGGACCTAGTTCACCTCATTTTAGTGAATGTAATTTTTCCCGCAAGGAGCGTTCAGTGTAAATCTGTCAGACATGTGTGGATCTATGTGACCTGGTAACAACCCCTCTGGAGGTAACATAAGAATCACTTCTATTCCCATTACCACACAATTGGTAAGGGTGACCCGGAATGATAAGAGTAATGTGAAATAAAGCAAAGGTATTTCAGTCACATGTTCCCTTATTTTCAAAAAAAGCATGTATATTCCACATTCACAAAGAAACAGTTTATTTTATAGTATTATATATTTACAGGGTTTCATTAACATTTCCTAAATGTTCTTCCTAGCACTGTTATGAGATTGGTCAGATTTTCCCCCTTAGTCTTTTCAAACCACACACAGAAAGCACAGAGAGATCAGACAAAGAGGAGCTTGGTTGACATCTCCTGAACAGAATGTTCTTCTGTGCTGGGTTTTCCATTACGAGCATCGAGCCACCACTCTGTGGTCAGATCACCCTGGGTTTTGACACCAGCTCTACATTCACTAGCTATTTGCTTCAATCATTTGTTTGCTCATCCAATATGCACTTATTTGAGTACCATGTTTCAGAAATGGTGACGTAGATACACAATACTTATTGACCTTGTGGAGCGTACAATTGCCTTTAATGGATGTCACCAAATGGATGAAACCTTTATTCCTTATCTGTAAAATGGGACAATAACACCAAACTCCTGGGATGGAGGTGAGGAATAAACAAGCCAGCAGGTGCTCAATAATGATAGTTACTTCCAAATGTTTATCAGGAACCACTTAACACCATATGGATAAATGTTGCTCCTATTACAGGATTCAATGGCCCTTTCTACTTCTTGACTACAAGAAAAGGCAGTGGTAGTATAGGAAATAAGAAGTTAAAGGTGTTTTCTGGGCCCTCAAAAGTAAACACACTTTATCATTTTATGTTCTGTAAACCTTCCCAGAACATCTAGGGAACACTGTTCATAGAAAAGCCACTGCACAAAGCCTTGCTGATGAAGAATTTCATCTTTTCAACAGTGACTATGCTAAGGACTCAAAAAAAGCCCTGAATTTATAGACAGATTCACTCCCTGAGGGCTCAATGAACTAAAAGCAATATAGCATGCCTGAGGTGACCGTTTGGTCCATAATTTTATTCAGAGTGGTGACATTGCCAGGTGACAAGAATGCCAAGTATGTTGAGCAAGCATCAAGAGATTAGGTTGGAAAGGTGGGTAGGGTGGGCCATGGAAGGCCTTGAATGACCACCATGACCACCACTGGAGAGTGGTGAACAAGGAATGACATGATTTGATTTGTGCTTTAGAAATATCTCTTTTAGATGTAGTATGGGGAAGGGCATGGGGGGGCAGAGGTAGGTCAACAACAGTGGAGATAGATAACACACAAGGAGGAAACTGCAGCAACTCAGGTGAGCAATAATGGATCATGTGGGAGCAGAGAGAGGTAGATATTAGAGGTGCAATGAAGTGTAAACTTGGATATGGTGGTTGATTCTATGTGGGTCTAGGAGAGAGAATACACTCTCTGGTGACTTCCAGGTCTCTCTCTTTAGTGAACAGGTAGATAACAGATTGGATTCTATTAAGTGGAAGATTAAGTAAAGTAGGTTTTGAGGGAAAGATGATAAGCTAAGTGTGATGCACATCTGGGATCTTGGGCAGGCTGTTGATGGGTGTGTGCGTGGGAGAGAGTAGATGAGGCCTTTGAGATTGGGGTGTCAAAAAAGAAGAAACACAGACCAAATAAAGACCTCGGGGGTCTTGGGGAGAAATAGCAAAAAGAGAACACTAGGGAAGAACAAATTTAAGGGATGGAAAAAGTAGGTGGAGGCAAAAGGGGGAACCCATGAGGTCTGTTCCTCCTTCACTGTCCTCAGTCTTGGTAAACGGTACCCAGAAATCTAGGAGTCATCTTTAACTTCACCTTTTCTCACATTCCGTCAAAACCAAGTATTGTGAGTTCTACCTCCTTATCTTCCAATAAGCAGAATTTTTCTAAACAATTTTTTTTTTTTTTTGAGACAGAGTCTTGCCGTGTTACCCAGGCTGGAGAGCAGTGGCGCGATCTCGGCTCACTGCAGTCTTCACCTCCCAGGTCCAAGTGATTCTCCTGCCTCAACCTCCCAAGTAGCTGGGACTACAGGCACCTGCCACCATGCCTGGCTAATTTTTTTTTTTTTTTTTTTGTATTTTTAGTAGAGACGGGGTTTCACTATGTTGGTCAGGCTGGCCTTGAACTCCTGACCTCATGATCCACCCGCCTCGGCCTCCCAAAGTGCTGGGATTACAGGCGTGAGCCTGTTGTTACAGGCAGCTGGCCATAATAATTTTTAATTAGAAAAGGTTTAAGGTAATTGCTTGGAGGGGTCCCAGTACCCTGATGGTACACATGATAAGTGAATTGGATTTGGTCATTAGCAGGTGTCAACCACATTCTCTTTTAGCTGGTTTAGTGGTTTGGTGTTAGGAATGCTGAGTTAATTGTTCAACTGGCCTTCTAGGCTTGCCAGCTGGACAGATTGAATCTATTTAACCCATCCGGGTGGTGAAATTGTTCTCAACTCAGATATGGAGGTGGTTTGCAAAAGTAAGTCACTTTTCTTTTCATGTGCTGCACAAGTAAAAGACATCTGCTGGCTATTTTTAAAGCCCCAATAGTTTTATGGAATAGTATGCTGAGAAGTTGCATGTATTATACATGTTTATGCTAAACGGAATTGTGATTTCAGTTCACAGCTTTGAGCTGGCTACTTGAAGAAATCCCACAGGGAATTGTTTGGGCAGAAAAACAGCCTTTTACATGGAATCAGCATGGTTCCAGTCTATCGCATTAGGTTTGTTTAAAGGTTGTGTTTTATGAGAATCAGAGCTTTGGAATCAAAGAACCCAAGGTTCTAATATGGGTCAAATATCACCTGCTTCACCCTGGATTATGGTTTACCTGAAATTTTCATGAAAACATTGTTCTTTTCCTAGTTCAGTGTTTGTCAATATTGGCTGTGTATTAAAATCACAGGGAGAGCTTTAAAAATGTAAATGGTCTCCTGATGTCTATGCTCCTTCCAGGAACTATTAAATCAGAATTTCTCAGGGGTAGAGCTCAGGCTTAAGTATGTTCAAAGAAGTCCCCAGGTGATTCTAAAGTAGTCAAGGTTGTGGAATCACTGCCTCTCCCTAGTTAACACACTTTGAATTTCTAGGCCAGTAAAACTTAACTTCCCCACTGGTGATGTCATTTTCAAGTTAGCAGGCTTAAATCAGTTAGTAATTATAAGGGAAGCTAAATGTAATTAAGTGTGCAATATTGAGCTCCTCAAGTGTCTTCCACTGAAATTACATTTAAAAACTGTAATATTTTGAAGGCGTCTGACAAAAGAAAATGTATCCCTGAAGCTTCCATAAACACTTGACTTTCTTCTTGATTATGTCCAATTTTCATATGCCACTGGGGACCCTCTAGGTTCACCTCTGTCATCAATTAGACATCCATGTGGATCACACACATTGGAATTCTATCTCCCCTCATCGCAGTAGAGACCCCTAGAACACATCCAATTGTCTGGTTCACTAGTATCCTGAGTGCCTCACATGGCACCCACAGAGGAGAAATTAATACACACTGCTGGAAGAAACAAAGGACCACTGATGGTAAAACTTCGGACACCTAGGGCTGGAATGACCCTTAATGCGTGAAGAGGCTACCTTTCTCATTTAGCAGAGAAGAAAATTGACTCCTGATAGTTAAATGATTCGCCTAGGCCCAATTCGTTAGAGGCAGAATCAGACTGGAACCTGAGTCTTTTTATAGGTGCAGTCTTTTTACACTCTACTGAGTTGCCTCACAAGATCTATAGGTGGGATTGAGATCAGTGAAGAACAGCCTGTGTTATTTAATGGCAATTTGGAACAACAAAAATAGATAACAAACTGTTAGCATAAATAGCAAAATTGAAAACAGTATTATGGTTGTGTTAGCTTTTGTGCTAAGCATTTAACATGTAATAAATGCTGACTTTGTCCTAGATTTTTTGGCATAGTAGTGATGCAATTTTAACTGTATTATTTCTTATACATCAAGGGGAAATATTCATTCTATGAGAATTATTCTGATAGTAAGGAGCGTGAGTTTATTCTTTTGCCCATCTTCTTGTTAACAGTGACAGCTTATCCAGAGGCAGTCAAGAAACTTTACTGATAGTGTAGAAAGGCATGGTCAGATGAATGGATGGATGGAAAAGGTAATCAGAAAGAAAACTTTGTCTACAAAAGGGAAGTTTGTCCCCATATAGAAAACTTTATCCTGCATCTTGGCTTGGACAAAAGGTTTCTTTCAAGATGCACATTCATAAATAGAATAATAGTTAAAGAACTTAGCTTATTAACTGTTTACATAAAATATTAAAGCTGTTGGTATGCTTTGGCTGAGAATGACTCCCAAGATTTGGAAATATCATTCAGTTATGTACATACAGTGAAGAAAGAAATTGTTTTGGCTATATGCAGACCAGGTTGCTAGAAACTTTTGGAATGAAGATAGGAGAGTGCTTAGTTGAGTCTAGAAACTCCGGGGTAGAGCCACAAATGTATGTTTCCAGCTGGGTTCCCTCCAAGTCCAGGCAGCTCTGATTCCATGTCTGTAGGCTGGACCAGCCCTGGAACCTCTGCACTTCAGGAGACAAGGGGCAGAATTCCCCAGAAGTGAACCTGAGGCCCTGGCTTCTCCCAAAGCTATTTCCTGACTTTATGTATGACTTCTTCCCAACTTTCATTTGCTTCAAGGATTTTGTCAACTAAATTAGGCCCTGAAGTCACACAGTGAAGCCAACAAGACGTATTTACCATGTATCTTTGCAGGAGAAACTCTAAGAGGTAATAAAACTATTTACTTTCTGATTAGAAAGTTATGTTCTTTGCTTCATACTGACAAACTTGAACACGACAGCTCCCCTTTCATTTTGGCCTTTGGGATTTAGTGGATGTCGTCCAAAGCTCTTTAACTTTTCCAGTCATTTGAAGTTGGTTTTACTTAGAAATGTCATATTAAAATGTATGGCTGTAGAGCTTATTAGTAAGTGTTTGGCCTGCTCATGGCTGATCTCAGAAGGCCAAGCAGAGGGTTACCAGCCAAAGGCACAGTTAGTTCTGCAAAGGGAAAAACAGAGGAGAACTGATCTTTACCTAGTGCTGACTGTATGCCTGGTGCCAGGCAAGGGGCTTTCCTGTCCATGGACTCATTCATATTTCCCTGACTTTGGAACTATGTGCCAAAGACTTTGACAGTGAGAGATGTGAGTGGTATTCATTGGTGGGAATGGATGGGTGGAAGGACCGAGAGGATAGTATTAACCATCTAGATGTTTGCAGAGCAATGCATACATCCCTGTCTCGGTCAACATGTTTGAAGGCGCAGGATGCTCAAAACTATAATCAGGGTAAGACAGAGGCCAGAGGAGGATGGAGCAGGCAGGATTTAACAACAGGGAGTGCTGAAGGCAGGGGCAAGTGGAGGACGCATTTCCTGCCAAAGGGGCAGCTACGCCTCAGCTCCAGCAGATGATGGCAGTGTCTCTTCAGCTCTGGATTTGCTGAGGAAGTCAGAAATCTGAATTTCTATGTGAAATCTCCTCTTAAAAAACCATTATTGACCCATTAAACCACATACACCTGGACCCCAGATCTGGCAACAGCCAGCTAGCATACAGTCTGCACAGTTGGTTTCTGGAGTTCAAATCTGTACAGACTGAAAATCAGGCAAGTGTGAGGGCTGGAGTGCTCCAGGGGAAGGCTGCAGACGGAGGACAGCTGTCGCCATGGGGCTGCTCACCTGCATCCTGCCTGGGCCTGCTGTGCTCACACCTGCTTGTCTACTCTGGCCCCTGTGGCCTGCAAGCTTTACCTCTGGGTGCTGCCTCTTTCTGCAGTTGACTGGGGAAGAGGGGCTACTGGGAATATGGGCACTTCAGTGTTTGTTCTGTCCCCACGTCAGTGAGGGCTGAGCTCACTCCGTGGGCTCTGGTTACATTATTCAGTGACAGCAAAAAGGAAAACAGTTCAACTTCTTATTGCACTGTCACCTCTTCTCAGTCTTCTCATCCTCTGCTCGGCCCAGCCTTCCATCACTTGTGTAAATACTTGCCTGGATTAAAGGCCCTCTGCTTAAAATACTCAAGTGGCTGGGAGCAGTGGCTCATGCCTGTAATCCCAGCACTTTGGGAGGCCTAGGCGAGAGGATTCCTTGAACTGAGTAGTTCAAGACCAGCCTCAGCAACATAGTGAGACCTCGTCACTACTAAAAATTAAAGGAAAAATGAGCTGTGCATGGTGGCAAGTTCCTTTAGTCCCAGCTGCTCAAGAGGCTGAGGCGAGAGGATTGCTTGAACCCAGGAGTTTGCAGTGAGTCATGATGGCACCCAGCCCGGGTGACAGAGCAAGACCCTGTCTTCAAATAAATAAAATATTCAAGTGATTTCTATTTTCTGATTAGACTCTGACTGATGCAATGGAATTTTCATATCACATGTTAAGAGTTATGTATTAATTTAGAAATAGTGTTTTTCCCATTTCCATTTATTCAATGTCTTCATATTGTTTTTGTCCTTAACATAATCATTTGCTTGTCACATAACTCAGTTTTTCACTATACAGTATATTCATTTCTATTAAAGTTGTTTAGAGAAAGAACTTTTGGAATTGATCCATAGTGTTTCCACAGGTAGTCTTATCCTAAATAAAAAGTACTTTTTTATAATATTAAAATGTATTTCCATTCACCCTGCTGATATATTTTTGTGATTGCTACAATATTGTCTTACAGTATTTTTTAAGATTACCTTTATTGAAATGTAATTTAATTTATATAAAGATAAACATTTTAAGTGTATGATTTGGTGAGCTTTGACAAATGCATACACTTCTGTAGCCACCAACACAGTCAACAAATAGAAAACTTTCATTATCTCCAAAGTTCCCACAATCCCACTTGCGGTCAATCCCCACATCCTTGGGCCCCGCTGACTACTTGTTTGCTTTCTGCCACTCCAAATTAGCTTTCTTCTTTTCTAGAATATCATATAAAAGGAATCCTGTGTATGTTTTCTTAGTGTCTGCCTTCTTTCAGCCCAATAATTTTGAAATCTAGTCATGCTATGTGTATCAGTACATTAGTTTTTTTTCTTGCTTAATAGAATCCATAATATGGATTAAGTGAAATGTGCCTATCTATTTACTTCTGGTGGATATTTGAGTTGTTTCCAGTTTGGGGGATTATAAGTGAAGCTGTTATGACAATACAAATATAAGTCTCCTGGTGAACATATATTTTTATTTTTTTTTAGTAAATACCTAGGAATGGGATTGTTGGGTCATATGGTAGGTATATGTTTAACTTTACAAGAAAGTGGCAAATTGTTTTCTCAAGGTAGTTATACCATTTTAGATTATCACCAACAATGTGCAAGAGATGGAGTTGTTTCCCATCCTCTCCAACAACTAGTATTATCAGTCTGTCTCATTTTAGACTTTCTAGTATATATGCAGTAGTATCTCAGGAGGGTTTGGATTTGCATTTCCCCTGTGACTAAGGTTGCTGAACATCTTTGCTTTGTGTGTTGGGTATTGGCACATGTTTGTTCATTTGTTTTTGGTAGTATGTGTATTTATTTATTTGTTTGTTTGTTTATTTTTGAGATGGAGTCTTCTTCTGTTATCCAGGCTGGAGTGCAGTGGTGCGATCTCAGCTCACTGCAACCTCTGCCTCCCAGGTTCAAGCAATTCTCCTTGCTTCAGCCTCCCGAGTAACTGGGATTACAGGCACACGCCATGCTTGGCTAATTTTTGTATTTTTAGTAGAGACAGGGTTTTGCCAAGTTGGCCAGGCTGGTCTCAAACTCCTGACCTCAGGTGATCCTCCCACTTCAGCCTCCCAAAGTGCGGGGATTATAGGTGTGAGCCACCATGCCCGGCTGCGTCTGTCTTTTTTTTACAAAAATTTTATTTCAGTAAATTTTTTTGGGAACAGATGGGTTTTGGTTATGTGGATAAGTTCTTTAGTGGTGATTTCCGAGATTTTGGGGCACCTGTCACCTGAGCAGCGTACACTGTACCCAATGTGTAGTGTTTTATCCCTCATCCACCTCCTACCCTTCCCTGTGAGTACCCAAAATCCTTTTTTTCTTTTTGAGACAGAGTCTCGCTTTGTTGTCCAGGCTGGAGTGCAGTGGTGCGATCTCCGCTCACTGCAATATCTGCCTCCCGGGTTCAAGCGATTATCCTGGCTCAGCCTCCTGAGTAGCTAGGATTACAGGTGCCTGCCACCACGCCCAGCTAATTTTTGTATTTTTAGTAGAGACAAGTTTTCACCATGTTGTCCAGGCTGGTCTTGAACTCCTGACCTCAGGTCATCTGCCCACCTCGGCCTCCCAAAATGCTGGGATTACAGGTGTGAGCTGCCACGCCTGGCCCCCAAGTCCATTATGTCATTCTTATGCCTTTGTAACTGCATAGCTTAACTCCCACTTATAAGTGAGAACATGCAATATTTGGTTTTCCATTCCTGAGTTACTTCACTTAGAATAATGGTCTCCAACTCCATCCAGGTTGCTGCAGATTGGCACATGTTCTTAGAAAGTGTCTGTTCGAGGCTGGGCGAGATGGCTCCTGCCTGTAGTCCCAGCACTTTGGGAGCCCGAGGCGAGTGGATCACCTGGGGTTGGGAATTCGAGACCAGCCTGACCAACATGTAGAAACCCCGTCTCTAATAAAAATACAAAAAAATTAGCCAGGCGTGGTTGTGCATGCCTGTAATTCCAGCTACTTGGAAGGCTGAGGCAGGAGAATCGCTTGAACCCGGGAGGCAGAGGTTGCGGTGAGCCAAGATCACACCATTGCACTCCAGCCTGAGCAATAAGAGCAAAACTCCGTCTCAAAAAAAAAAAAAAAAAAAGCAAGTGCCTGTTTGAATCTTTTGCTGATCAAATACATTGGGCTTTTTATTGTATTATTAATGAATTACAAAATATATATTCATGTATATGTATATATACTCAATATAGATATATTGAATATTCTCTTTGATTCTTTGACTTGCCTTTTTATTTTCCTAAAGCTATATTTCATAAAGCATATGTTTTAAATTTTGATAAACTATAATATATCAATATTTTATGGTTTGTGCGTTTTCTTAAGACATCTTTGTCTACTCCAAATCTGAAGATTTTCCCCTACGTTTTCTTCTAGGACTTTCATAGTTTTAGTTTTTAGTTTAGATCTGGGTCCCACATCAAATTCATTTTTGTGTTATGTATTCAGGTGAGAGTTGAGATCTTTTCCCCCAGATGGATATCCAGTTGTTTCAGCCTCCAGTATTGCTTTTTAAAGTGATCTTTAAGGGGCTTGTTTATGACAACCTTCAACCCTTTCCATTGTGAAGTCGTGTAATTACTAAATCTACATTAAGCATTTACCCCATACGAATGAGGAAATACATGGCATTTATTAGGTCCTGTTTCCTGCAGATCTTTCCTGAGCACACAGAAGATCAAGACCACACTCACTGACTTCTCATAGTCAAGCAATTTTGGCCAATTAAATGTCAGTTGGAAACTCCTGTGTCAGCTTCTCTGTGGCGGTGAGAAGTCCTTGTGTGACATCCCAACTCTCCCCCTACCTGCGTTGGCAACCAAGAAAGCCTTGTGTTGGAGGTGGGGCCACAAGTTTAAAGCTAAGTTACCACCTCGAGGGCACATTCCTGGAGAGCTTCCCAGGCCCACAGTGGCACGTGTATGAGTGACAGGTGAATTTTTATGTGTTAAGCCTCTGAGATTTCAGAGTTAATTTCTTACTACAGCATGGTCTATTCTATATACTGGTTAATATACTTCCTTCTTTCTTAAGGTAACCTCTTTAAGCAATTAAACTACCATTGGTTATGATTTTTCAGGCAAATGTGGCTTTGCCAACAGTAAGGTGAGGTAGTACTTCCATACTATGAGATAATTTCCTTTTTTTTAAAATTTTTTGAGACAGGGTCTCACTTTGTCACCCAGGCTGGAGTGGAGTGGCATGATCACGGCTCACTGCAGCCTCCCATGCTCAGGTGATCCTCTCACCTCTGCCTGAGTAGCTAGGACTACAGGTGCCCGCCACCACACCCGGCTAATTTTTGTATTTTTTGTAGAGATGGGGTTTTGCCATGTTGCCCAGGCTGATCTCAAACTCCTGGGCTCAAGTGATCTGCTTGCCTCAGCCTCCCAAAGTGCTGGGATTACAGGCATGAGCCACCGCGTCCAGCCCTATGAGAGAATTTCTAAGAAATAGAATAAAAGGACTTTGAATAAAAAAACCATCTTTCTTGTTTGAGGGATGATTTAGGGGGAAAAGCCTCACCTCATACTTGGGCATATATCATTTGATTTTACAATAATAGGATTGTAAATCTCGAAGTTTTGAGACACAGTGCTGCACCAAGAGGATGAAAATATGTTGGTGCAGTGCCCAAATCTACAGCATAACATATGACCCGTATAAGCTGCCCATCAACACTTCCTTTCTTTCCATAAACTATATTTCCTGCAATAGAAACATTCATAGGAGACCCAGGCTTCAGATATTTCCTGGATGTCCAAAGGCACATCTGGAGGAAATCCTATAGGAGGTTCCTATAGGTCCTAAAAGATACAGCCTGAGTTCTAGATCTGATACATTGTAAAAGTCAAGTACAAAGTCTGTTTCAATGCTCTGCCATCATCTCTCCAGAGAAAACAGCAGAGTTCAGGAGAACCTTTTTGTTTTCTTCTTTGTTTTCTGAAAACAACAATAATGCTGGTTTATTGTGATTTGGTTCAAGAGAAGCAGCATGAATGGACAGAATCCTGGATGGGAAGTTAGGAGTCACGGGTTCTGGGTCTGGCTGTGTGGTCCAGGGCAAATTGCCTACTCCTCTTTGGAACTTGGTTTCATCATTCGGAAATAAAAGACTGAGTCTGTATTAGATTCCTAGTTGGAGATTAGAAGGGGTTATCATACTATTTGTAATATTTCAAAAAGTCTGCCAGAAATAGTACCTATTTTCTGATGAGGGTGCACAGGGTTAGCAAAACATCACATTTCTTAACACTTTGACTGTATGTTTTTGAACTCGACAGAGTAGCATTAGTTATCTCCTGTTGAATTAAAACAGGGTTTAAAAATTATATATGTCTTGGCCAGGCGCCTGTAATCCCAGCACTTTGGGAGGCCAAGGCGGGTGGATCACCCGAGGTCACGAGTTCGAGACCAGCCTGACCAATATGGAGAAACCTCAACTCTACTAAAAATACAAAAAACTAGCCAAGTGTGGTAGCGTGCACCTGTGGTTCCAGCTACTTGGGAGGCTGAGACAGGAGAATTGCTTGAACCCAGGAGGCGGAGGTTACCGTGAGCCGAGATCAAGCCACTGAACTCCAGCCTGGGAGACAGAGCAAGACTCTCTCTCAAAAAAAAACAAAAACAAAAACAAAAAATATATATATATATATACACACACACACACACACACACACACACACACGTCTTTAATACCAACAGTAGCTAGCATTTGTTGAACGCTTACAATGTGCTCAGTGCTGGTGTAAATATTAGACCCAAGGGAAATCTTATTATATTCTCCAAAGCAGACAGTACTTTGGCTGCATTCACTATTCTTTGGTTGATAATTTCTAGCTTTATGCTATTGTGGTCAGCTGTTAGACTTGGTTTTTAAATGCCCCCACATAATGTAAGTGAAGTAGAGCATATATGGACATCATAGTTCCTTCTTGTAAGAAGTCATTATGAAGATGATAATGGAAATATTAAACCCATGAAATTTATATGTCAGTCATCTCTAAAATATGGAAGAAATTGACAAGTCAGTTTTTTTCAGTATCTGAAGTGAATCTGCTCACTACAAAAATGAGGGCTCTTCCTGATTGTTTAATAAAGCAGAAATAGACAGACCCAAATACACTTATTCCAGAAGCATCGATTAGGTCTGCCCTTGGTGCAAAGCAAAGTATTTGGTGGACAAGAGAGTAAAGGTTAGTGTGGGATAACAGTAGTTAATTTCTAGGAATTTGTAACTGATTAGATAGTTGTTCTGGTTGTTTGTTGCTGTGCAATGAACCATTCTAAGACTCAGTAGCTTAAACAGCTACTATTTTGCTCTCCTCCACAAGTCTGTGGGTCAGGAATTAAGGGAGGGTACAGCTGGGTGATTCTTCACCTCTCTGTGCCATCAAATGAAGCTACTTGATGATATTCAGCTGGTGAAAGGCTGATCTGCAGGCTCCAAGCAAGTTTCCCTCACAACTCAGGCACCCTAGCAGTCATGCTAGAAGGCAGGGTTCAGCTGGGGCCATCTACCAGAATGCCTGCACATGGTCTCACCTGCAAGGCAGCAGTACCAGGGTAGTCAGATATTTTGCACTGTGGTGCAGGGCTTCAGGAGTGTATTCTGAGTCATCTGGGTAGAGGTTGTGAAGCTTCTATAATCTAGACTCAGAACATCACTTCCACCACATCCTGTTGGTCAAGCAAGTAATTAAAGTCAGCCTAGCTTCAAGGGGAGGAGAATTGGACTCCACCTCTTAATGGCAAGTATGGTGAAGAATATATGCCCTTCTTTAATTTATGATAGTGTTCACACCAAAAATACTGCAAAGAATTAGTAAGAGTGCAGTTGCATGACTCCTGGCAAATACATATAAGGGCCCACATGTAAGGGCTGGGGATCATAATTTGCTGAGAGAAAGTGGAGTCAAGAAGTGAGGCAAGTAAGATGTTATCAAAAGTGCTTTGGAAAGGTCCTTGTTCCTTGGCCTGTGTGTTAGAATGCATGTGTGACTCTCTAGGCTTCCTTGTACTGTCTGTAGTCTTTGCAGAGTTTGTAATTTATGAGGAGGCAACTCCAGAATGGATGGCTCTGAAATAATCACATAGCCTTAAAAATTTTCCAATCTCATTGCCTTGTCTTCCAGGGAAGCACTTTGGAAGTTTACTAAATGAAACCAGCTGTCATTTTTATTTGTCAGCATTCAGTGTTACTTAGCTAGGGCAGGTGGCCAGTGGCTTTAGAGGCTTCTGGCTAGCATTAGCCAGAGGTCACATGTACTCATGGAGAATATCATTGAACAGGCCCACCTGGAGGAGAGTGTCCATTAACTGCAATAGGTTACAAGGGAACAACCATTCGTTCAAATAGAGCCATCCCCTACCATCACCAGGGGAGCCACGGTGTCTGTTGAGAAGGCCTTTAGCAAGGTACTTCCCAGAAGGTGGAGGCATATGCAGATAACTGGCATATGCTTCCTAGCATCACCTCTCCCATCCCCACTCCCTCTGCTGCTACCACACTCAGCCTCTAACAAAATCACATCATTTCTTTCCAAGTCCAGGCTTTTTCCTCTGTACTCTTCAGGTCAGCTGAGACAGGCCAACATCTTCTAAACAAAATTTGTCAAAGAACATAAGGCAAGAAGACATGCTCTTGGAAAATACAAATTATGTAATAGAACTCAAGTTTCAAGGTACAGTTTTCTGACCCCAAGGCAACTATGGTCTACCCCCAGAAGGCTGGATTGAGGCTCTAGCATTTTGTTTCTCCTCTAACTTGTCTTTCTGATTCCCAGGAGATGTGTTTATGTGCCACCTCATTTGGTTTTCTGCACAAATGCAAAAGACACTTTTTAATGCTAATATATTTTCCTCCCTGATTTGACTTGAACTCGCTTGTTACTCATGGGCCTCTCACCCATTACTTTGTTCATGGCCAGTTGGCAGAGCTGTGGAGGAGCTAGACAGAGCAGGTCCAAGTTCCAAACTCCATCTAGTTTCTAGTCTTTTCCATGACTCACTAAAAAGGCATCTTCCCTGGTTTCCAGAACACTGTAGGTTCACTGGGTCTAGCATGGTGATCAAGAGTGGAGGCTTGGGACACAGATTAACTCTCTACCTGTCTCCAGTTATATCACTTTTGACCTTTAGTTTTTCATTTGTAAAACAGAAATATTAATAAATACTTCATAGGGTTGTTCTGCATATTAAGTTACACATACAGGATATTTTAGAAAAATTCTTGCCACAAATGTTCAAAAAATGTTAGCTGCAATGATGATGATTAAAGAATGCCTTGAGTGTAACTACAGAATATGATGTAGTAATGGCTTCCTGAACATTATCTCAGAGAGGAACAGAGCTTTTACTTCTTCAGGAAACAGCCATCCTTCCTGACTCCTGAGATGTGGACAGCAGAGAAAGAGATAGTTTTAAATAGCACATATTGAACTCTGTGTTATAAGGGCATGGGAAGCTGGAGGGTGAGGAGGGGGAAGTGGGGAGTTGGCATTGAGTGTGCTTGCCTTGTGCTAAGTGTTATGAAACATGAGTTCCATGTATATGTCTCATGAAATTGTCTAAGCAACAGAGTGAGGTAGTATTCTTACCCCACCATAGTTGAAGAGAAAGGGGCACAGAGTAAATTGCACAAAGTCTTGTAACTAATAATGATGTAGCTAAGATTCCAATCCAGGAATGTCTGGCTGAAAGTCTTCTGTTCTTTCCTCCATATCATCGTGGACATTAGGATTATGTGAGGGCTCTGGTGTTTCTCTTGATCTGGCTGGAAAAATTCTCAAAGTATCAGAGTAAAGAAGAATGTGAAAGACAAAGCCAAACAACAACAACAAAATACCAACTACCCCTCTGGCCAAAAAAAACTCAAACCACCTTGACTTAGAAAAAGTTATGTCCTTGGCTAACTTCAGTCAGCATTTTCTTTTAAGGTTGAAGTTAGACTCTGTCAATATCATTTTTAGACAAAGAAATAAGCTTTAAATAAGCAGGCATTTCAGGACCCATATTTTTTTTAAGCTGTAGCTAGACTACAAATGCTGTTGACTGAAAAAAAAAAAAAAAATCTATTTACATCCAATGCTGTGCTCTGCTCTGCTGTTCCATTCTGTTCTTATCTGTTCATTCATTTATTCATTCCCTAAATATTAACTGAGGGTCTTTAATATAGTGGGTACTGTTTTTGGTGTGATGGATTTACTATTGTAGAATTCAGTGTGGTATGTAGAATAATGACACCCTCCTCCCACAAAGATACCCATGTCCTAATCCCCATATCCTGTTAATGTGCCACCTTGCATGAAAAAAGGGACTTTGCAGATGTGATTAAATTAAGGATTTTGAGATTGGAGAGATTATCCTGGATTATCTAGGTGGGCTCAATGTAATCATAAGAGTTTTTATTAGAGGAAAGGATGAGTCAGAAAGAAGGCGATGTGATGATGGAAGCAGAGGTTAGAGTGATGTGCGTTGAAGATGGAGTAAAGGCCGACTAGCTAAAGAATGAAAGTGGCCTCTAGAATCTTGTATAGCAAGAAAACAGATTCTCCCCTGACAATTTCAGAAGAAACACAGCCCTATCAACACCCTAATTTTTACTCTCATAAGACTCATTTTGGACTTCTGACTTCCACAAATCAAAGATAATAGATTTGTGATTTTTTTTAAGTGACTAAGTAGGGTTACATGTTACAGCAGCAATAGGAAACTAACACAGTCAGGATAGCTAGAGTATGGTACAGTAACAAACAGCCTCCAAACCTCAATGACTTAATACAACGAAGATGTATTTCTTATTTACATTAGAAGTCTAGTGAGGGCCGTCAGGGGGCTCTGACCATTGTCACTAGCCACTTACCCAGGATGATGAAGACTCCATCAGAACATGTGCTTCTGTAACCACTTCATCTTTATTTGGCAAATCACACACTAGTTCATAAACCTTCCTCCTGGAAGAGACACACACACTTTGATTCAGCTTTTATGTGATCAAAACAAATCACATGTCTGTGCCCAACTTTAATTGGAGAAGGGACATGTAATCCTACATATGGAGAAGAGGGGAACTTGAAATTTGGGACCAGCCCTGGTGACTCCCCCAACTAAAGAAGAGTCAAGATCCCTAGGCTCATGAAATTTGTGTTCCTTGGAAGATAGGGACTAACAAACAACAAAAACAACCCTAGTAAATAACAAATGGGTCAATTTCAGATCTTGATAAATGTTATGGAGAGAAGAAAATAGGGTAACGTGACAAAGTAACTGGTGGCTGGTCGTCGAGGGAGGACTATGAAGATGTACATCTGAATTGGGAGATGAATGACAAGGGTCAGTCATGTAATGGTCTTGAGACAGCATGGTCCATAGGGATCCAAAATAACTATTTTCCATTCTACATTAAGAAAAAACAAAAACATTGGGGAAAGATATTTCATTCAATCTGTTTCTGTGAGACTGAACAAGTCTTAATGGCTGAACGAAGATTGATGGTACACAATGGCTTTCAGACTGAAGAAGATTTCTTTACAAAGTTTTAATAAACCAGGATTTTCTATAAAACGGAATGCTCTTCCTACCACTGGAGCCTGGAGCCATTCAATTTAGATGGGTTTCCAAAAGACTGGTTAACGTTTCCCTGGAAATGACAGGAAGGAAAGTCAGACAGCGAAGGACTCAGCAGGGAGGAATGACTGAGCAAAGGAACTTGCTGCAGTGCTGGACTTGAACTCCTTGGCTGCATGACTCATTTAAAGCACCCAAGGTTTTGTCAAGGGAAGGTAGTGGTGAATAGACGGGAGAAGAGTCCACTGGACATCGGCGATAAACTAGCTGCCAGGAAAAATTGTCAAAACATCCAGAGTATTAGCAAAGGGTCAGGGGCTTCTGTTCTGGACACATCCAGAAAAATAAATAGCCTTGGATCTTGTTGGGTGAAGTTGGAAGAAAAGAGGATTATGCTCTCTAATGGAAGGTGCAATCCCAGAGAGCTTTAAAACCTAGGGAAAGGAGAGATTGAAAGGCAAACTCTCTCTGGAGAGTGGAGCAAGAACAGCCTAAGGTCATCTTAGCTCCTTCACCAAGACACTACAGTGGGGTCTGCAGCAGGAACATGATGCCTGCTCACAGTGTGACCTAGAAAAACCCAGCTCCTCTGTTCATCTGGCCCGTGTTTCCCTCTGGGTCACTAGGAGCCTGCGTCTCCCCCAGGTGCGTTCTTCTCCATGGAGGAGTCTTGGAGACCTCTCCTGCCCTTCCCCTTCAACAGCAGACAGCACAGGGCCAGATGCTGCCCACCCATCTTTGAAAAACCTGGACATTCTCCTGGCTGTCATCAACAAGTGAAAGGACTCATTCTGGAGTAAGGGAAAGAGGATGAGATTTACGATTAGGGAAACTGGGTTTGGATCTTGACTTTTCTTTGGCTGAGACTCTTTCACAGAGTTTCGATAAATCAGGATTTATTGAAGTGAAGTGCATGTCTCACTACCATGTAACCTAACTGAGACCTTCTGGCTGACCCAGCAAATTCCTTCTCATCTGCCAGTGAGCTACAGCCACTGTCTTTGTCTCTGTGATTCTTTTGTGGATCCCTTTCAAAACTTTATTTTGTGACCCGCTTTCTGCCTGTTGATCACATTTGGTAATATCCTTCTCCTTAGGAGCAACTTTGACCCCTAACCACATGGCAAACCTTGTCCTATGCATTCAATAAGACAGCCCTGTTAGATAACTACTTCATAAATCTAAATGTTGAACAGGAGACACATCATTTGGGGTAGCATATAAGAAGCAGGCTAGAGTTGCTACTTAAAATCAAATATCAAATTCTAAGCAGTTGCTAGGGATTGGCGTGCTGGATAAAATGTGGATTCTTGGCAAGCAGAATTAGGCTCTCTCCTTGTAGCAGATGCCTCTCATGTCCCACATCACATTCCATTGGCCCATCTCTGATTTCATCTGTAGGTTCAGTGAGCAGTTCTGGGTAAGCTTGACAATGTTCCACCTCAAGCGCATGCCTGGGCCTTCTCTGATGTCATGTAGCCCACTTGTATTAGTCCATTCTTGCATTGCTATAAAGAAATACCTGGGACCCGGTAATTTATAAAGAAAAAAGGTTTAATTGCTCATGGTTCTGCAGGCTGTACAGGAAGCAAGATGCTGGCATCTGCTTGGCTTCTGGGGAGCCCTTAGGAAACTTACAATCATGGTGGAAGGCAAAGCAGGGAGCCAGCACTTCACATGGCTGGAAGCAGGGGCAAGACAGAGAGAGAGGGGCAGTGCTACACAATTTTAAACAACCAGATCTTGTGAGAACTCACCATAGTGAGAACAGCACCAAGGGAGATGGTGCTAAACCATTTGTGAGAAACCACCCGATGATCCAGTCACCTCCCACAGCCTCCACCTTTAACATTGGGGATTACAATTCAACATGAGATTTGTATGGGGACGTAGATCCAAACCATATCTCCACTCAACCAGCATGAAAACAGCCTGGCAGTGAGGAGAGGCCATTGCTCCTAGGACCAGCTCTCAAAGGAAGTGGAAGCCTGAAAATAAATGCTCCAGAAGCCCTTTGCTCAGATAGGCTATTCTGGGAGCTCTCAGAATCAGGAGGTTTTGGCAGAATCAATCTGTTCCCAGTTGTGGCCTTTCATTACCCTGTGTGGAAGGGAGAATAATGGATCCGTAAGATGTTCTAATATGAATCCTCAGAACCTGTGAATATGTTAATGGGCAAAGGGATTTTTCACATGTGACTAAATTAAGGATATGGATTATCCAGGTTGGTCCCATGTAATCACAAGAGTCCATTTAAGAAGGAGGCAGGAGGGTCAGAGAAAGAGATGTGACAATAGAAACAGAGGTCAGAGTGATGCAGCCATGAGCCAAGGAATGCAAGCAACAAAAGCTGGAAAAGGCGAGGGATGAATTCTTCCTTAAATTCTCCAGAAGGAAAGCAGCACTGCCATCACCTTGATTTTACCTCCGTACATTAGTTTCATAGGGCTATTCTAACAAAATGCCACTATATTTATGGTAATTTTTTACAGCAGCAATAGAAAACTAATACATGTCCCAAATAAACTACTGTATATAAGTCCTTCTCTCTGACTCTGCTTTTAGGCGTTCCTGTATGCAGGCATATCTTGTTGTATTGAAACTTTGTTGTATTGTACTTTGCAGATATTGCCTTTTTTTTTTTTTTTCCCAAATTGGAGGTTTGTGGCAGTGCTATGTTGGGCAAGTCTATCTATTGGTACCATTTTTTTGAGACAGGGTGTTGCTATGTTGCCCATGCTGGTCTTGAACTCCAGGACTCAAGTAATCCTTGTGCCATTTTTCCACCAACATGTGCCCACTTTGTGTCTCTGTGTCATAGTTTGGAAATTCTCCCAACATTTCACTTACTATATCTGTTATGGTGATCTCTGATCGGGGATCTTTGATATTACTATTGTAATTGTTTTGGGGCACCACAAACCATGCCCATATAAGATGGCAAACTTAATCAATAAACGTTGTGTGTGTTCTGAGTGCTTTACCAACCACTTGTTCCTCTGTCTCTGTTTCTCTATGTCTCCTTGGGCCTCCAAATTTTCTCAATTTCCTGAGATACAATAATATTGAAATTAGGCCAATTAGTAACCCTACAATGGCCTCTAAGAGTTCTAGTGAAAGAGTCAGATGTCTCTCACTTTAAATCAAAAGCTAGAAATGATTAAACTTAGCAAAGAAGCCATGTCAAAAGCCAAGATACGATAAAAGCTAGGCCTCTTGCGTGTAACAGGTAAGTTGTGAATGCAAAGGGAAAGTTCTTGAAGAAAATTAAAAGTGTTACTCCAGTGAACACATCAATGATAAAAAGCGAAACAGCCTTATTGCTGATATGGAGAAAGTTGCAGTGGTCTGGATAGAAGATCAAACCAGTCCCAACATTCCTCTAAGCCAAAGCCTAATCTGGAGTGAGGCCCCAACTCTTCAATTCTGCGAAGGCTGAGAGAGGTGTGGAAGCTGTTGAAGAAAAGTTGGAAGCCAGCAGAAGTAGGTTCATGAGGTTTAAGGAAAGAAGCCATCTTAACATAAAAGTGCAAGGTGAGGCAGCAAATGCTGACATAGAAGCTGCAGCAAGTTATCCAGAATGTCTGACTAAGATAACCAATGAAGGTGGGTACACAAAACAGATTTTCAAAGTGGATAAAACAGCCTTCTATTGAAAGAAGATGTAATCTAAGACTTTCATAGCTGGAGAGGAGAAGTCAATGCCTGGCTTCAAAGGTTCTCAGGATGGGCTGTATCATTTGTTAGGGACTATTGCAGCCTGTGACTGTAAATCAGTGCTCATTTACCATTCTGAAAATCCTAGGGTCCTTGAGAATTAGGCTAAATCTACTTTGCCTGTGTTCTATAAATGGAACAACAAAGCCTGGATGAAAGCACATCTATTTGTAGCATGGTTTCCTGAATATTTTAAGCCCATTGTTAAGATTTGCTGCTCAGAAAAAAAGATTTCTTTCAAAATATTATTATTCAATGACCATGCACCTAGTCATCCAAGAGCACTGATGGAGATGGACAAGGAGATTTATGTTGTTTTCACTCATGCTTACACATGTCCATTCTGCAGCCCATGGATTGAATACTAATTTTGACTTTCAAATGTATTTAAGAAATATATTTTTTTTGAGATGGAATCTTACTCTGTTGCCCAGGCTGGAGTGCAGTGGCAAGATCTCGGTTCACTGCAACCTCTGCCTCCCAGATTCAAGTGATTCCCCTGCCGCAGCCTCCCGAGTAGCTGGGATCACAGACATGCGCTACCACACCCAGCTTTTTTTTTTTTTTTTTTTTTTTTTTTTTTGGTATTTTAGTAGAGACACGGTTTCACCATGTTGGCCAGGCTAGTCTCGAACTCCTGACTTCAGGTGATCCGCCCCCCTCGGCCCCCCAGAGTGCTGGGATTACAGGCATGAGCCACTGTGCCCGGCCAAGAAATACATTTCTTAAGGCCCTTACGGCTATATCTGTCATAAACAGTGCTTCTTCTGATGGATCTGGGCAAAGTAAATAGAAAACCTTCTGGAAGGGATTAGCTATTTTAGATGCCATTAAGAACACTTGTAATTCGTGAGAGGAGGTCAAAATATCAACATTAATAGAAGTTTGGGAGAATGGATTTTGACTCTCATGTATGACTTTGAGGGGTTTGAAACATCAGTGGAGGAGTGACTGCAGAAGTGGTGGACATAGAGCACTCGAATTAGAAGTGCAGCTTGAAGATATGACTGAATTGCTGCAATCTCATAATAAAACTTGAACAGATAAGTTGTTTCCGATGGGTAAGCAAAGAAAGTAGTTTCTTGAGTTGGAATCTGATATTGATGAAGATGCTATGAACATTGTTGAAATGACAACAAAGAACTCAGGATATTATGTAAACTTAGTTGATAAAGCAGCAGCAGGATTTGAGAGGATTGACTCTAATTTTAAAAGACGTTCTACTGTGGGTAAAATGTTATCAAACACCATCACATGCTACAGAGAAATCTTTCATGAAAGGAAGAGTCAATGGATGTGGCAAACATTATTGTCTTATTTTAAGAAACTGCCACAGCCACCCCAACCTTCAGCAACCAGCACCGTGATCATCATCCACCAACATCAAGGCAAGACCCCCACCGGGAAAAAGATTATCACTCGCTGAAGACTCAGATGATTGCTAGCACTTTTTAGTAATAAAGTATTGTTTAATTAGATTATATACTTTTTTTAGCCATAAGGTTATTGCACATTAATAGACTACAGTATAGTGTAAACAACTTTTATATGCATTGGGAAACCAAAAAATTTACGCCACTTGCTTTATTGCAATATTTGCTTTACTGTCATGGTGCAAAGGTTGGGAGCCTGGAAAACATATTTCCTACAATCCCATGCCACCAAAATCTGGAAGCAAATTAAATTCTGCATTTAAGATGCATTGATGAGGAGTCGGGCATTGGGAGACAGGTAGAAACTTCATTCTTCTCTGCCAGTGATGCCAGACATGAATTCGCGCAGCAGCCTCTGGATTCCCCTGACATTTGCCTGCCCCAGGGCTTTTGGTAGAGTCAATAATGAAGAGGTTTTTGTTTGTTTGTTTGTTTTGTTGTGTTTTCCCCTGGTTCCTGTATGCTGCAGGTAGTAGTTATCTAACTGTCTGTGGTAGTCCTCCTGATTTGCATTCTCCAGGCTTTGGCAACATTAAAAAAAAAAAAAAAAAAAAAAAGCTTTACCGAGGTGTAATTTACACACAACAAGTTTACTCATTTTAAGTACACACTTTGATGATTTTTTTTTTTTTTTGAGACGCAGTTTTGCTCTTGTTGCCCAGGCTGGAGTGCAATGGCGCAGTCTCGGCTCACTGCAACCTCTACCTCCTGGGTTCAAGGGATTCTCTTGCCTCAGCCTCCCAAATAGCTGGGATTATAGGCGCCCACCACCACATCCGGCTAATTTTTGTATTTTTAGTAGAGATGGAGTTTCACCATGTTGGCCAGGCTGGTCTTGAACTTCTGACCTCTGGAGATCCGCCCACGTTGGCCTCCCAAAGTGCTGGGATTATAGGCATGAGCCACCACGCCCGGCCAATATATATACATATTTTTAAGAGACAGAGTCTCTTAAAATATCTATCACCCAGGCTGGTGTGCGGTGATATGATCATAGCTCACTTCAGCCTTGAACTCCTGGGCTGAAGTGATCCTCCTACCTCTCAGCCTCCAGAGTAGCTGGGACTACAGGTGTGTGCCATCATGTTTGGGTAATTTTTTTTTTTTCATTTTTTTGTAGAGACAGAGTCTTGTTGTGTTGCTCAGGCTGATCTTGAATTTCTTGCCTCAAGTGATCATCCCGCCTTGGCCTCCCAAAGTGCTGGGATTATGGGCATGAGCCACGGTGCCTGGCCTGGTTTTATGAATTTTGACAGATATGTACAATCAGGCAAGCACCATCATATTGTTTCCCTGTGCCCCTTGGCAATCAATTCGCCCCAATCCTGGCCCAGGCAACAACTCATCTGCCTCCTGTCACTCTATCTTCCTTTCAGTAGTCTGAAAACACCCAACTTCTGATATGAAATCACTTCCTGCTGGAAACAGTGGTTTCTGTTTCTCTGATCGAACTGTGCCTGGTACAGGAGGACTTCACTATGGGAAGCCAATTCCTGTACATCATCCACTATTCATAAAAAAACAAAACCAACATTTGTGCAGTTACAGGGAAGTGGTTAGACACCCGGAGCATATCCTCTGTTTCTGTGGACCAAGGTGGTTAGACTTCTGAAGTTCCAAAACATCTTTCCGGAATCGAAGGCTGCCATGAGATCAGAGGTGCCATCTTTGTCAGGGTGGGTACAGGCTGTGTGGCTTGACTGAACTCCAGGGGCAGGGCCTTTGGTTCAAGATGACTTTGTCGATGTTTCATTAACCTCTCAGTCCATGGTCGGCTGTGGTAGGAGTCACAAGACAGCATGGAGTATGGCAATGGTTTTCAAAGTTTCCTTTTTAATAATGAGACACTTAGGTTAAAAAAAAAAAAGTATGTGAAATGCCAACAGAGAAAGCAGATAAAGGTAAAGCTGCTTTGGTTGAATTCAGGGAATAAGTGGCTTTCAGAGTTTGCCCTGCTGTATGGAAGTGAGACAGACCTGGTACACATGCTGGGGAGCCTTTCCTTAGTTGGAGAACCTGGGCAAGTCACGTTACCTCACCGAGTCTCAGTTTCCTCTTTTATAATTGGGCATAATTGTATCTCCTCCTTTTGGAAAATCATAAGTTTTAGACATTACACATGTAAAGCTCTTAGCATGACCCTTAAACATAGTGGGAGCTTAAAAAATCTAGCTCTTATTTATCATGTATTATTATTTTATTAGTTACTTTTATCTATTAGTAATAATTTTATTATTTATCATTCAATTTTATTATTTATTATTATATGTGTCATGAGCAGTACAAGGTTGGAGATAGCAGGTCCATGCATGTTTGTGTCTTTCCACAATGTCAGACCTTTACTGATGCTATTTCAATTGCAAAAGCCATGAGCTACATAGAGTTCCCAAGGAGGCAGTTCTCCTTAGTACTCTGTGTTCACTCAGCAGTCAGAGCCGTGGGCACACAGGTTCAAGCCACACCACAAGTCAGCCAATATTGCAAACCATACATAATAGTACACTTAATCAATATATAAGTGTTATAGATTAAACATTCCACGACAAACATTTAACATAAAGAGAAAAAGAGATAGGAGAAAGGGTTAACGAACCAGTCTAGGGAGAGCAAAGAAGACAAAAGTAGTCTTGGTTTGGGCTGGTTGGTCTTGCAGGGAAGTCTTTGATGTGGCAGAGCCTTTGTAGGCAAATGCCAAGTTCTTACCATGAGTGACAGCAGGACAGTTGTCAGTTAAGATGGCTGATTCTAGCTGCTAAAGGCCAGCTCTTTGATGGTCACAGAGTCCTCTGGGGAGAACTGATGGTGGAAGTGTATACTTGTTTGTGTCTTTATGTGGTGGAATGCAGTCTTTATTTTTTATTTGTTTGTCAGGCAAAACATCTTATCTTTGTTGGCAAGGTGGCCTATGAAATGTAAAATGGAGTCTTTTCCTAAGATGGAGTTAGTTGCATCAAGGGTGCTCCATACAATATGATAGGTCAGTTTAGCCTCTAAGCCATCAGCAATTAGCCAAGTTCAGTAAGCAAGGACAACAGACTCTCAGGGAGTCTGTCAGTTAGTTATGCCCCCAACAATGCTGCATAACAAACCAGCTCATGACTGAGTGACTGAGAGCAGCAATCATTTATGCTCCGTGAATCTCCAGTCAGCTGATGCTGACTGAGCTCTGCTTCTGGTGCGTCTCATCCTTTTCTTGCCACCAGCCGGTTGACTCTTCTGGATTCAATGGGCTAGTCTGGGCATGTTCTTCTCATGGCAATGGCAGAGGCAGAAGAGGGCAAGCACAGTCACTCAAGAGAGCATTTGATTATGTCATGTCCACTAACTTTCCATTTGTCAAAAGAAGTCACATGCCTGAACCTGAAGTTGAAGATCAGGGAAATATACTCCTGTTTTTCAGTGAGAGGAACTTCAAAGTCACATTCCTCTTCTTCAGTGAGAGGAACTTCAAAGTCATATGGCAAAGAGTATGGATAAAGGTGGGATGAATAACTGGGCCATTAATGCTCTCTCTTTCAGGGAGCATCTGGATTTAAGATGCCAACAGAAGAAAGAGGGATTTCATAGGGAAATGCTGAGAAGGAGCAGATAGGGATGTCAGAGGGGACCAGAACATGGTAGTGTCTGGGAAGTAGAGGGAGAAGGGAGATTCTAATAGTGTCCAGTGCTTCAGAGGGGACCCACAAAATAGGATAAGAGAAAAAAACTTGGTCAAAGAGAACATTGTTAATGACCTTAAGAGACTATGTAAACAGGCAGGCTCAGTTAATCTTTTAGTAGCAAGGCTGTGCTGGCTGATGATCTCCAGTCCAGAAATGAACGGTGTTTGACTTGTTTTCTTCATCAAAAGTGGAAAAAGAAAACTTTGGCAAATTATAATGCTGGCTCTTTATGAAATATTTTGATGTGCATTTTAAATGCACATAGGTACCGGATTTTCTGTGCAAATTACCCTTGGTGTAAGAAGTGAAAGTTGCTAAGTAAGCAATTAGAAAGGAGAAGAGTAATATTTACTTCAAGTTTGATGATTTGCTAGAGCATGCACATATCTAAAGGTAAACTGTGCTCTGAAATCCAAGTTCAATAAATAGAAGATATTAAAACACAACTGTTGATTAACTCAGTGAGCAAGTCCAGTGCACACATCATGCCAAAAAGATATTACCCAGCACAAGCTACACAAGGGGGGGTGGTTGCAATCACAGGGCAAAGTGTACGCAGGTGATGAGGATTGGGTAATGAGATTGAGCTAATCAAGGAAAAATTCTGTGACTTCACACACACAGAGTATCTTAAATTAGAATTGTAGTTGGCAGTTGCATAGATACCTTACTTTGCAGTCCCCAGTGTGGGAAAAACTTTTTTCTATTTTGATCCAGTACTGAGAGTATCTGATTTGGAAAACACAACTGCTTATAGCTTTTTGATTTTGTAATAAATGTTAAACCTTGGTTTTGACTAAACAGAAAAAGCCTTGGTGAGACCTTAACAGGTTTTGGGACCCCGTTTCCTAATGTCTTCTTTTTTTTTTTTTGAGACGGAGTCTCGCTCTGTCGCCTAGGCTGGAGTGCAGTGGCACGATCTCGGCTCACTGCAAGCTCCGCCTCCTGGGTTCACGCCATTCTCCTGCCTCAGCCTCCCAGTAGCTGGGATTACAGGCGCCCGCCACCACGCCCAGCTAATTTTTTGTGTTTTTAGTAGAGACGGGGTTTCACCGTGTTAGCCAGGATGGTCTTGATCTCCTGACCTCGTGATCCACCCGCCTCGGCCTCCCAAAGTGCTGGGATTACAGGCGTGAGCCACCGCGCCCGGCCTCCTAATGTCTTCTTGACCATTTTCTTGAAAACTCTTTCAGTTGCCATAAAATTTGCATTTCCACATCTTGAATGACCTATACAAGTTTTATCAGCCAGAGTGGATAAAAATCACTCACCAGAATACAAACACATGGAAGAAAAAGAGACACAGGAAAGTAAACAACACGCATGACAGAACACACACAACTTAAGAGTGCTCACTGCTTGAGAGAGTGCTCAGTATGGGGCATAAATCGCCACTGGCCAAGTGTGTCCGTATGATCTGTCACTTACTCATGGTTCAGAGCAATGGGCATCATTCTGATTGTGAGAGGACATACTGTGTGTTGTAGTGGACTGCACTTTATATAATATGCACACACATACACATATAATTTATATATTTATAAAATATATGTTCCCATATCTATAAGTGCATTTAAAATACCTTTTGAATACACTATATATTGTGTACTTTTCCAAACAGAAATTATTTCAAAGACAAATAGAATTTTAATAAACCACCTGGGTAGATGTAGATGGCTTTTTTTCCCCATTGGGAGACTGCAGTTTTGCCTTTTCAACTGTGTTTTGTCACTAATTTGAAATTCTTCACTGCTGTGCTGTCAGTTGAGAGGAACGTTTGCAGATAAGCTCACAGAAACACCCAGACAAGAAGGGTTTTAAGTAGGGCAAGCGAGCTGGGTTGTAACAAATCCGGAACAAAATAATTAAGGACAGACAGCCTCATTTTATGTTTGTGAGATGACTTTGAGGGAGGAGGATTTAAAGGTACAGAGCAATGGTCAGGACTCTGATTTAAATTGGTCCACATGGGAAGTACCACGGGTGACAGTAAACATGAAGATGCCTCTGTCCCTTCAAAAAAAAAAAAATCTTTCTGGCCAGGCACGGTGGCTCACACCTGTAATCCCAGCACTTTGGGAGGCCGAAGTGGGTGGATTATGAGGTCAGGAGTTCAAGACCAGCCTGGTCAAGATGGTGAAATCCCATCTCTACTAAAAATACAAAAATTAGCCAGGCATGATGGTGGGCGCCTGTAATCCCAGCTACTCATGAGGCTGAGGCAGAAGAATCACTCGAACCCTGGAGGCGGAGGCTGCAGTGAGCCACTGCACTCAAGCCTGGGTGACAGAGCAAGACTCCGACTCAAAAACAAAACAAAACAAAACAAACTTTTCTTTTTTATTTTTCTTCACCTATTTGTTAAAATGAATCATGTCAGAAAGCTGTGGAGACTCTATAAAATGAAAGCAATTAGTGAATATGCCACAAAAATCATTTATATTATTTCCTCCCAATTCATTTATTATTTGACATATGTTTTTTGATAGAGTTCAAATGCAGAGGAGTGTATTGTGGTGGGCTAATGGATGGAGAGTCCTGTGGGAGGGAAGGGTAGCTGTCAGGTCAGCAACCATCCCATTCCCAAAGCCTTTAGATCCCTGGCTCTGCCTCCATTGTCTAAAGTAGTTTATGCCTCTGGCTTATCTAAATACACTTTCTAAAACCTTCGCACTTCACTCTCTTCTACAAAAGAGCACTTACAGACACCAGGCAGAAGCCTGGCCCAGTGTAGCCATGCACATCAGGGCTACCTTCTTTTGCTCTTGGCCCTTGTACCTGTCCCTGTAGAGTGTCAGCCCAGGTGCATATGAGCCAGATTTGAGGAGCTTGGGCTGGCAGCATTGAACTTTGACAGCATCCTCTGC
Source organism: Gorilla gorilla gorilla (assembly GCF_029281585.2). Lineage (NCBI taxonomy): Eukaryota > Metazoa > Chordata > Mammalia > Primates > Hominidae > Gorilla > Gorilla gorilla. Next base: position 80,719,989 of record NC_073237.2, read on the forward strand.
AGGTAATCTGCTTGTATGCCTTTGTTTACTTCTGGCTTTAGAGTAAACCATTACTTTGTTTTATTGTTTTTGTTTTTGAGACAGGGTCTTGTTCTGTCATTCAGGCTGGAGTGCAGTTACATGAACGTGGCTCACTGCAGCCTCAACCTTCTGGGCTCAAGTGGTCCTCCTGCCTCAGCCTCCCAAGTAGCTGGGACCACAGGCACATGCCACCATACTGGGCTAATTTTTAAATTTTTTGTAGAGACAGGATTTCATCACATTGTCCAGGATAGTCTCGAACTACTGGGCTCAAGTGATTTTCTTGCTTCAGCCTTCCAATGTGCTGGTATTACAGGTGTGAGCCACTGCATCCAGCAGTAAACTATCACTTTGAAGATTCTAACTGTATCTTAGAGGAATTAAGGAGAAAGAGTTTTGTTGCTCCTATGTCAGGAGAGCATGGAGGAATTCAGGGCAAGGGTGGGGAGGGCTTGGCCTTACAGGTTCTTGGCTTAGAGGAGGTGAGACTGGGGCTGATGGAGGAGCAGGATAACTCTTCTCTAGATCTCTTTCCTGTAGATGGTTTGTATGTACAAATAAGGCAGATTGTGAGATTTCTGTATTGGGGTAGAGTCATTCAGGCTGTTGAGATGAGCTGCATTTACTTTAGAGAGAATCACATTTGCAGCATTACCTGTTAAAGCTCTTCATTAATTCTCTGTCTGTCTCTGCCTCTTTTTATATGTGCTGACAAGATGCACTGTTGATATTTTAAAAAGTTAAAAGGCTGGCAGAGTGGCTCATGACTGTAATCCCAGCATTTTTTGAGGTGAGGCAGGAGGATCACTTGAGGCCAGGAGTTCAAGACAAGTCTGGGCAACATAGCCAGACACTGTCTCTACAAAAAAAAAAAAAAAAAAAATTAGCCAGGCATGGTGGGCATGGTGACACAACACCTGCAGTTCCAGCTACTTGAGAGGCTGAGGCAGGAGGATTGCATGAGCCTAGGAATTAGCGGTTATAGTGAACTATGATCGCATCACTGCACTCCAGCCTGGGCAACAGACCAAGATCCTGTCTCTTAAAAAAAAAAAAAGTAAAAAAAACTTAAAAACACAATTTTCATACTAATATAGAGTAAGTATATGTAAAAGATTTAACTAATTAATGAGGGCACCAGAAGGATGACAAAGAGGATATTAAGGCAGATATGAGACGCTGATATCTATATTGTTATTCATATCTATCTATATCCATATCTATAGCTACATATACATACATACATATATAGTGAGGAGGAAAGACTGCTGGGATAGGATCACACAAAGTTAATACAAAAGTAGTTAATAAAAAACTAGTTCCTATCCTGCTGGGCAATAAAGCTGTAAGTTTTGGGGTTACGGACTCTACCAGTTAGAAATCACTTGCCATTTATCAATCTACAAGGTAACATCTAACTTTACTCAGTCTGGGACTTTATCAGTCGTAAATGAGGAGTCAAAGAGAAGTTACATGCCCTAGAGCAGGATTGGCAGTTGAGAGCTGGAGCCCCAGCCTGCTCTGTGGAGCCCAGGAACACAGCACGCCTATTCATCTGTGCATCATCTGTGGCCGCTTTCGTGCTACTGTGGCAGAGTGAGTAGTAGCGACAGGGACCATATGTCCCACACAGCCAAAAATATTTACTATCTGGCCCTTTACAGAAAAAGTTTGCTGGCCCCTGCTCTAGAGACATAAGTCAGATACTCTGTAGGTAGCCTGTAAAGAAATCCTCTAGGATAATCCCAAAGGCCTGAAGATACTTTTGCCTTGTTTTCATGTTTGGTATAATTTTTTTCAACAATATTATGCACATGTACAAAGATGTGTGTTTAATCTTAAAAAACAGTTAAACCCTCAGTGAGTGAATATTCAAACTAGAGAGAATCTCACAGCTCTGGCTAATTCTTATTGCTCTTCAACAATTACTTTGCTCCAGAAAATACTCCTTGACCTCAAGTTGCACCCCACCCTGGCTGGGGGCTCCCAGTGTTTATGTCTTTGTTTGCACTCTCTCTTTCTTCATATTCATGTGTCCTGCAGGACTGACTATGTAACTTGTGGGGCTGCAGTGCACAATGAAACTGCAGAGCCCTTGTTCAAAAATTATTAAGAATTTTAGGACAATGATGTAGAGAATTAAAGCAAGGACTGTCTGAGACTGCCCAGGTAACATATTCATAGCCCTGCCCTGGACCCACTCATTGGAATTTGACCTCTCTGTAGTATTCACCTTTGCCTCTCCACTGTACAATAACAACATAGTAGGCACTGAACAAATATATTTTGTGGAATGTTATTAATTATTCAACAGGTGCTATAAAAAGTGACCCCTTTGATGATTGCATTTTTGAAATTCTATTAATTTTTGAGAATTTAGTGCAAAAAATATTTGTATGCACATATTTAAATGGAAGAGCAGATTATGATGTGTATTCAATATATTATCTGCATATGTTCACTTTTCACTTTTCTTCAGTTTTTTCTTTCTGTTTCTCAGACTCAATAATTTCAACTGTCCTATCTTCCAGTTCACTGATTCTTTCTTTTACTTGCTTGAGTCTGCTGCTGAACTCCTCTCCTGGCTATTGTTCTACTGGGTGAAGCAGGATCTTCATCCTCTGACAATGCTGTGTCAGTGTCTCTTCTGTTCTCTTGAGTCATTCTGTGTTTGGAGTTGGTTCCTTCCAGTGGGTTCGTGGTCTCGCTGACTTCGAGAATGAAGCTGTGGACCTTTGCGGTGAGTGTTACAGCTCTTAAAGGTGTGCCACCCTTAAGAGTGAGCAGCAGCAAGATTTATTGTGAAGAGTGAAAGAACAAAGCTTCCATGGTGTGGAAGGGGACCCAAGTGGGTTGCCGCCGCTGGCTGGGGTGGCCAGCTTTTATTCCTTTGTCCCTGCCCACGTCCTGCTGATTGGTCCACTTTACAGAGTGCTGATTAGTCCATTTTACAGAGTGCTGATTGGTCCATTTTACAAACCTCTAGCTAGCCACAGAGCATTGATTGGTACATTTTTACAGATCACTGATTGGTGCATTTTGCAAACCTCTAGCTAGCCACAGAGCACTGATTGGTGCGTTTTTACAGAGCACTGATTGGTGCATTTTACAAACCTCTTGTAAGACAGAAAAGTTTTTCAAGTCCCCACCTGACCCAGGAGCCCAGCTGGCTTCGCCTCTCAATTCTTCCAGGCCCATCTGCTGGACAAGACTACTTTTTCTGGGTCCTTCTGCCTGGTCTTGCTAAATGCTGTCCTGCACATCACAGGCTGCCTCATGATTTCTCCCTTGCATCTACCAGGGGCTACCCCTCATCTTGGTACAGACACTTCAAGCTGCCCAAGTGGATGTTATTGTGTGGAGAGGGGGAAAAAGAGACCCCACTTCCTCATGTTAAATTTGTTAGGGATGTACGGAAGCTGAGAGCCTCGTGTCTCAGTCTTTCACAATGCTTGGTAGAACAGCATTTGTAATATTCACTTTTCTTTGATTTCCCCCCTTCACCCCCACACTCATATGCCCACATAAAATTTGGACACAGATTAAGGTTTGGAGATACAGTTTTTATAACACAGCACTTGGCTTTTCTACCAACTCGAGGTTGTCTCACTGTTCCTTTCTTATAAGTCCTTTCCTGTAAAAATTTTTAGGCCCTTATGGAATAGACTTTTCTGTAAGGCCACACCTGACTGGTTTATCAGACAGGATCTTACAGTCCTTCCCCAGCATGGGACATGCTGAACTATAGCTCCCTGTGTGGCTCCATTCTCCTCAGCTCCGTGAATATCTGAGGACATACTTTGTTTTCTCTTAATGTCGCTTGAACCCTATTCAGACCATCTGGGAGAACCAATGACTCATTTAGTGCAGTGGAGAGCTTGTTTGTATTGTAATTAACCAGACTTACTTAAAATGTTTTATGTATTCAAGGTTTCATATATTTGTCATGTTTGCTCAGAGTCCGTATTTAGGAACGTAGTATAGCTGTGTATGCATGTTTGTCGTGTCTTGACGGGTCAGATTGGTCAAAGTAAGAGGGAATAGCAGATCATGTTTAGGCAGAGAGTTGGTTCCAGGCCATCACCCACACAGTTGTGGAAAAACAAAAAAGCCCATAAGTAAGTACGAATAGGTTGTGAGTTTTAATCCATGATGATTAATTCACAGGTTTTACATTTGAAAAGCAGAAAAATGTTTAACATCAAAAAATAAACTTTAAATGAAACTTCTGACAAGTTTTTCAAAAGACTTTTGAAAAGAAAGTTAACAATTCTATCTTAAAGCCAACACTGCTAACAGTATTTGTATAGCATTTACTATGTGCCAGGGACTGTTTTAAGCACATTACAAATATAACCTCATTGAACCTACAGAACAGCCTTAGAATGTAGGTCTTTTTTGTTATTATGGTTCTGTAGTTCACAGCTGGATAGGGTTCATCTGCTCTCTTGCAAATATGCACTACTGTTTAGAGAAATGGGCCATAACATACATAAGACTATTGATTTTCATTAAAATGTGTATAATTTTAAGATGTGTCTGATGATCATCATAATTTTATCCATTAGCAATTAGTACAATATTGCCCTAATCACAATTGTCTACCTAATGGTTTATTTATATAATAGTTCTCATGAGTCTTTTAGCAGAGTTCAAACATTTTAACGAATAATTTTATATTTGTCTTAGAGAAGAGGTAATATAAGGATACATGATCATTTTGTCAGATTAACTAACCTAATGAAGATAGTTGATATGAATTAAATAAGCAACTGGAAAGAAGAACAAAATCAACATTAGCAACTCAATTAGTTGACCTCTGAAAGACTGTTCATGTACATTGGCTGGTACAAAGACACTAGCCAGCCTGTACATCTATATATTATTCATGCAGATCATTCTTTATATATAGTTAATGGCATGCATGTGGCCTGGATTTTGTGGTTGGCTAACTATTCTGTCCCCATAAATATACTCCTGACTGTCAAACCAAATGTCCTGATATTTGTTTCAAAAGCTGTGGCCACTATATGATATAACAAATACCCATAAACACTATTGGGATATCAGCGTGACTGAGTGAAACTAGAATTTTTTCCCCAGTAATCGGTAAGGTGTACCAAGTTTTTAAGAACACAAAACATGAATCAAAATCTCCTTTGAAGTCTAATCTACAGTGTGAAAATGTTTAGGGTCAGATTTTCAAAATGTGACCCTATGGGACACCAGAAGATGTTCCCTGGTGAGGGTAAATGGGCAACAATGATAAAACGTGCACATGTAACTGCCTTCACTGAATTTCAGGCAGCGGGTATGGGGCTACTTTTATTTTTAAAAGATAATTTGGCATTTTTTTTTCAGATCCACTTCTTTATTACCTTTTTGAAGAACAGGAACCTTTGTCTGGAAATTCCACAAGTATGCCTTTCGCAGGATTAAAAGTGCCACAAAGAACAAAAATGAGCCCAGGACCAGATGCATGTTAGAAGCCATCAGACACGTTAAGTTTCATCTCCATTGACCTGGTAAGCCTGCTAATATAAATATACTTTTACCTCTTTACATATTATCAGCAGTAGAAAGTACATAGCAGGTTTAGGGGAGCCAGGTGGAATATGGGTTTGAGTTCTGACTCCACCAGCTCAACAGCCTTGTGACCTGCGTGTTAGTTAATGAGTGTTTAGAATGTGAACATTTACATTTTATGCTTAGGACAAGTAGCTGATGGGAGGAGGGGTTGGAACTATGGGAGAAACTCCCCTTGAGCACTTGCCATTAGAGCAGGGCCTTCATAATAATTGGAAGCTAATAGGCCGATGTGGCCATGGTGAAGCCCTGGTGCAATCCTTGCTATTGGGGGTGGGGAGACTGGGACCCACGTGGGAAATGGTAACATAACAGCAAACGTGGAGCACTTCCAGTGTTCCACCTTATATAACACTCATCCGTGGCAGCAGGCTATTAAGGTAGATACTATCTTCATCGTCTTTATTTTACAGATCTAGAAATGCAATCACTGCTAGGTAAAGTAATTTGCCTGAGATGATGCAGCCATGGTGACAGAGCTGGGATTCGAAGAGAGCCTGGCTTTAGCCTCTGTTTAATAAACTTCACACCAAATATTTCTCCCAGATCAGGAAGCCACAGTGTGCTGCTTTTTTGGGCTTCCTCTGCAACATGCTCTGGGGTACAGGTCCTGCTATCTTATTAGTCCCAGACTGCTTTCTTATGGATGAAATGGGAATGCTGATGTCTGCTTTAAATTGTTAGTGGGATGAATGTCTGCAAAGAGTTGCTGCTCAGTGAAAGAGAAAAAGTAAACAAACAAACAAAAATCTTTTGAGCTACTTTAAGATACTTTAAGAGATATTAAAAAAAAAGTTAACAGGCTGAATAAATTCAGTAGCAAAACCCAGAAGTTTCCAAACCTAGAATTTCTTTGCTTAAACTTCATCTTTCTTGCTTTTATTCTCCTCAATATAAATTATTTTAAGTTTTTTTCTGATTCTGTGGCACGCAAAGTCTCACTAATGCAGGTCTCCATAACAACGATTTCAGTACTGACCAAGTGGTTAAGTTAAAAGCCAGTACCCTTATACAAAGGCTAGGATATAACAAAAAGCCAATTAAGAGTTTTGCCTAGGTCTTTTCTGGGCCTTAGAGCATGACAAAATAACGAAGGAATTCTTAACAGGACCCATTTAGGGTTAAACAAGTTTTATTGTGGGTCTGAAGAAACTCCCCAGGCCTCCACAAAAGTTTATTGGGGGTCTGAAAGAACTCCCCAAACCTCCGTGATGTAGCAGGAGACAAGATAAGGACAATTACCCCAACACCTGGGCCCATTTAGATTAAGTAAATTTACTGAGGCTCCAGAGGAAGGTCTTCAGGACTCAGACCTTAGTTACAGCTTAAAAGAAGTTAATCACTTCTGACTGCACACTTAACGTAGACATGTAGCTTAGAAGGTATATAAGCTCTGGAAAACTTTGTAATTTTGAGTTGCTCTGGTGATAACTTCCAGGCCTTCTCCCTATTACCAGTTGCAGAAATAAAAACTCTCTTCCTCCCCAGTTCATCTGCATTTCGTTATTGGGCCATGAGAAATAGCAGCCCGACCCTCAGTTTGGTCTGGGAACAATTCCTAAAGTAAAATATTTTCATTGTAAAAAAAAATCAGATAATCAGAAAAATATAAAGAAGTGGAAATTCCCTGTAATTCTACTGCTGAGAGAAAAAGGCTGTGAAAATTTCACTGTATATCCCTTAGACTTTTCCCCATGCATTTATACATTTATAGGCGTGCGCGCACACACACACACACACACACACACACACACACACACACACGTAAAACTGGGAGAAAATGGACAAGCTGCATTTTTCACTTACTATAATGTGGACATTTTCCCATGCCAATGAATATAGTTCTATGTCTTCTTTTTTAAAATTTTTAATTTTTATGAGTACATAGTAGGTGTATATATTTATGGGGTACATGAGATACTTTGATACAGGCATGCAATGCATAATAATCACATCAGGGTAAATGGGGTATCCATTACCTCAAGCATTTATCCTTTGTGTTACAAAAAATTCAATTTTACTCTTAGTTATTTTAAAATGTACAGTTAAATAATGATTGACTATGGTCAGCTTGTTGTGCTATCAAATACTAGATCTTATTTATTCTATTTTTTTGTACCCATTAGCCATCCTCACTTTCCCTGCCCCCAACTCCTCCACTACCCTTCTCAGCCTCTGGCAACCATCATTATACTCTCTATCTCCATGAGTTCAAATGTTTCAATTTTTAGCTCCCACAAATATGTGAGAACATGGAAAGTTTGTCTTTCTGTGCCTGGCTTATTTTGCTTAACATAATTACCTCCAGTTCCATCCATGTTGCTGAAAATGGCAGGATCCCATTCTTTCTTATGGCTGAATAGTACTCCACTGTGTTTATGTGAAAAATTTTCTTTATCCATTTATCTGTTGATGGACACTTAGGTTGCTTCCAAATCTTGGCTATTGTGAATAGCACTGTAATAAATATGGGAGTGCAGACATCTCTTCAACATACCGATTGCCTTTGTTATGGGTATACACCTAGCAGTGGCACTTCTCTATCATATGATAGCTCTATTTTTAGTTTTTTTGAGGAATCTTCAAACTGTTCACTATTGTGGCTGTACTAATTTACATTCCCATTAACAGTGTACAAGGGTTCCCTTTTCTCTACATCCTTACTAGCATTTGTTATTGCCTGTCTTTTGGATAAAAGGCATTTTGACTTGGATGAAATGATATCTCATTGTAGTTTTGATTTGCATTTCTCTGATGATCAATAATGTTGAGCACTTTTTCATATACCTGTCTGTCCTTTCTATGTCTTTTTTTTGAGAAATGTCTATTCAGATCTTTTGTCCATTTTTTTTTTTTTAGATTTTTTTTAAATTATACTTTAAGTTTTAGGGTACATGTGCACAACATGCAGGTTAGTTACATATGTATACATGTGCCATGTTGGTGTGCTGCACCCATTAACTCATCATTTAACATTAGGTATATCTCCTAATGCTATCCCTCCCCCCTCCCCCCACCCCACAACAGGCCCCAGTGTGTGATGTTCCCCTTCCTGTGTCCATGTGTTCTCATTGTTCAATTCCCACCTATGAGTGAGAACATGCAGTGTTTGGTTTTTTGTCCTTGCGATAGTTTGCTGAGAATGATGGTTTCGCATTATTAGATTTTTTCATATAGAGTTGCTAGAGCTCCTTATATATTCTGGTTATTCATCCCTTATCAGATGGATAGTTTGCAAATATTTTCTCCCATTCTGTCAGTTGTCTCTTCACTTTGTTGATTATTTCCTTTCCTGTGCAGAAGCTTTTTAATTTGATGTAATCCCATGTGACCATTTTTGCTTTGGTTGCCTGTGCTTGTGGGGTATTACTTAAGAACTCTTTGCCCAGTCCAATGTCCTGGAGAGTTTCTCCAATATTTTCTTTTAGTAGTTTCACAGTTTGAGGTCTCGGGTTTAGTCTTTAGTCAATTTTGATTTGATTTTTTTATTTAGCAAGAGATAGGGATCTAGTTTCATCCTTCTGCATATGTATATCCAGTTTTCCCAGCACCATCTGTAAAAGAGACTGTCTCCTCCCCAATGCATGTTGTTGGCACCTTTGTTGATAATGAGTTCATTGCAGATATATGAATTTGCTTCTGGGTTCTCTATTCTGTTCCATTGGTCTATGTGTCTGCTTTTATGCCAGTACTATGCTATTTTGGTTACTATATCTCTGTTGTATAATTTGAAGTCAGGTAATGTGATTCCTCCAGTTTTGTTCTTTTTGCTTAGGATAGCTTTGGCTATTCTGAGTCTTTTGTGTGTTCATATAAATTTTGGAATTGTTTTTTCTATTTTTGTGAAGAATATCATTGGTATTTTGATAGCAATTGCATTAAATCTGTAGATTGCTTTGGGTATTATGGATATTTTTAAAATATTAATTATTCCGATCCATGAATATAAAATATCTTTCCATTTTTTGTGTCCTCTTCAATTTCTTTATAGTTTTCACTGTAAAGATCCTTCACTTCTTTGGTTAATTCCTAGGTATTTAATTTTATTTGTGGCTATTATGAGTGGAATTTCTCTTTAAGTTTCTTTTTCAGATTGTTCATTGCTGGCATATAGAAATGCTGCTGATTTTTGTATGTTGCTTTTGTATCCTGTAACTTTAATTTGTTTAAATTCTAACAGTTTTTTAGTGGAGTCTTTAGGTTTTTCCAAATGTAAGATATCATCTGCAAATAAGGATAATTTGTCTTCTTCCTTTTCAATTTGGATACGCTTTATTTCTTTTTCTTGTATCATTACTCTAGCAGGATTTTGAGTACTATGTTGAATAGCAGTGGTGACAGTGCGTATCCTTGTCATGTTCCAGATCTTAGAGGAAAGGATTTCAGTTTTTTCCCATTAAGTATGATACTAGCTGTTGGTTTCTCATATATGGCTTTTATTATGTTGAGGTATGTTACATCTATACCCAGTTTTTTTTTTTTTTAAGTATTTATTGATCATTCTTGGGTGTTTCTCAGGGGGGGGGGAATGTGGCAGGGTCATAGGATAATAGTGGAGAGAAGGTCAGCAGATAAACACGAGAACAAAGGTCTCTGGTTTTCCTAGGCAGAGGTCCCTGCGGCCTTTGGCCCTGTTTGTGTCCCTGGGTACTTGAGATTAGGGAGTGGTGATGACTCTTAATGAGCATGCTGTCTTCAAGCATCTGTTTAACAAAGCACATCTTGCACTGCCCTTAATCCATTTAACCCTGAGTTGACACAGCACATGTTTCAGAGAGCAGGGGGTTGGGGGTAAGGTTATAGCTTAACAGCATCCCAAGGCAGAAGAATTTTTCTTAGTACAGAACAAAATGGAGTCTCCTATGTCTACTTCTTTCTGCACAGACACAGTAACAATCTGATCTCTCTTTCTTTTCCCCACATTTCCCCCTTTTCTTTTCAACAAAACCGCCATCGTCATCATGGCCCGTTCTCGATGGTCGCTGTCTCTTCGGAGCTGTTGGGTACACTTCCCAGAGGGGGCGGCCTGGCAGAGGCGCTCCTCACTTCCCAGATGGGGTGGCCGGGCAGAGGTGCTCCTCACTTCCCAGACGGGGCGGCCGGGCAGAGGCACTCCTCACTTCCCAGACGGGGCGGCCGGGCAGAGGCGCACCTCACTTCCCAGAGGGGGTGGTGGCTGGGCAGAGGCGCTCCTCACCTCCCAGATGGGGTGGCGGCCACGCAGGGGCACTCCTCACATCCCAGACAATGGGCGGCTGGGCAGAGGTGCTCCCCACCTCCCAGACGGAGTGGCCGGGCAGAGGCGCTCCCCACCTCGCAGATGGGGCGGCTGGGCAGAGGCACCCCCCACCTCCCAGACGAAGAGCGGCCGGGCAGAGGCGCCCCCCACTTCCCAGATGGGGCGGCCGGGCAGAGGTGCCCCTCACCTCTCAGGCGGGGCGGCCGGGCAGAGGCGCCCCTCACCTCCCAGGTGGGGCGGCCGGGCAGAGGCGCCCCTCACCTCCCAGGCGGGGTGGCCGGGCAGAGGCGCTCCTCACTTCTTCCTCCCAGGCGGGGCGGCCGGGCAGAGGCGCTCCTCACTTCTTCCTCCCAGACGGGGCGGCTGGACAGAGGCACGCTCCTCACTTCCCAGACGTTGGGTGGCCGGGCAGAGACGCTCCTCACTTCCTAGACGGGGTGGCAGCCGGGCAGAGGCACTCCTCACTTCCCAGATGGGGCGGCCGGGCAGAGGGGCTCCTCACATCCCAGATGATGGGCGGCCAGGCAGAGACGCTGCTCACTTCCTAGACGGGTGGCAGGCGGGCAGAGGCTGTAATCTTAGCACTTTGGGAGGCCAAGGCAGGCGGCTGGGAGGTGGAGGTTGTAGCGAGCCAAGATCACGCCACTGCACTCCAGCCTGGGCAACATTGAGCACTGAGTGAGCGAGACTCCGTCGGCAATCCCAGCACCTCGGGAGGCCAAGGTGGGCAGATCACCCGAGGCCAGGAGCTGGAGACCAGCCCGGTCAACACGGCGAAACCCCGTCTCCACCAAAAATACAAAAACCAGTCAGGAATGGTGGCGTGTGCCTGGAATCCCAGGCACTCGGCAGGCCGAGGCAGGAGAATCACCGGAGCCCGAGGCAGGGAGGTTGCAGCGAGCCGAGATCATGGCAGTACAGTCCAGGCTCTGCAAGAGAGGGAGACCGTAGAAAGGGAGACGGAGAGTGAGAGGCAGAGGCAGAGGGCAGAGGGCAGAGGCAGACCCCAGTTTTTTTTTAAATCATAAAGTGATGCTGAATTTTATCAAATGCTTTTTCAACATCAGTTGAAAGGATTATATGGTTTTTGTCCTTCATTCTGTTGACATAATGTATCACATTGATTGATTTACGTATACTGAACCCTCCTTGCATCCGTGGAATAAATTCCACTTGATCATCATAAATGATCATTTTAAGATGTTGTGGAATTTGGTTTGCTAATATTTTGTTGAAGATTTTTGCATCAAAGTTCATCAGGGATACTGGCCTGTAGCTTTCTCTTTTTGATATGTGTTTGGTTTTGGTATCAGGGCAATACTGGCCTCTTAGAATGTATTTCGAAAGCATTAATTCTTCTTTAAATGTTTTGTAGAATTCAGCAGTGAAGCCACTGAGGTCAGGGCTTTTCTTTACTGGGAGACTTTTTATTATGTCTTCGATCTTGTTACTTGTTATTGATCTATTCAGGTTTTGGATTTTTTTTTATGGTTCAGTCTTTGTAGGTTGTATGTGTCTAGGGATTTATCTACTTCTTCTAGCTTTTCCAATTTATTGGCATATAGTTCCTCACAGTAGCCTCTAATGATCCTTTGAATTTCTGTGGTATCAGATGTAATGTCTCATTTTTCATCTCTGATTCTATTTATTTATTCTTTTTTTTTCTCAGTCTGGGTAATGGTTTGCCAATTTCGTTTATCTTTTCAAAATACCAACTTTTTGTTTCACTGATCTTTTTTGTTGTTTTCTTCATTTCAATTTCATTTATTTGCACTCTGATCTTTACTATTTCTTTTGTTCTACTAATTTTGAGTTTGGTTTGCTCTTACTTTTCTAGTTCCTTAAGATGCCTTGTTAGGTTGTTTATTTGAGGTTTTTCTACTTTTTTGATGTAGGCACTTATAGCTAAGAACTTCTCTCTTAGTACTGCTTTCGTTGCATCCCATATGTTTTGGTATGTAGTGTTTCAATTATCATTTGTTTCAAGAAATTTTTCAGTTTTTTTCTTCATTGATCCACTGGTCATTCAGAAGCATATTGCTTAATTCATACCTGTGGGTATGGTTTCCAAAATTTCCCATTATTGATTTATTCCATTGTGGTCAGAGAAGACACTTACTATTATTTCTTGGTATGTTTTAAGACTTGTTTTGTGGCCTGACATATGGTCTGTCCTTGAGAATGATCCCTGTGCTGAGAAGATTGTGTATTCTGTAGCTATTGGAGGAAACATTCTGTAAATGTCAATTTAGTCTATTGGACAGATTAAGTCCAATGTTTCTTAGTTGATTTTCTTTCTGGATGATCTGTCCAATGCTGCAAGTCTCCAGCTATTATTGTATGGGGGTCTTTCTCTCTCTCTTTAGCTCTAATAATATTTGTTTTATATATCTGAGTGCTCCAAGGTGCATATATAGTTACAGTTGTTATATCCTGTTACTGAATCGATCTCTTTTTAATTATATAGAGATGCTGTCTCTTTTTATAGTTTTGTATTGAAGTCTATTTTGTCTGATGTAAGTATAGCTACTCCTGCTTTTGTTGGTTCTCATTGGTATGGAATATCTTTTTCTATCCCTTTATTTTCAGTCTCTGTGTGTTTTCATAGGTGAAGTGTGTTTTTTGTAGGCGACAGATTATTGCATCTTGTTTTTAAAATACATTCAGCCAGTCTATATCTTTTGATTGGAGAGCCTAGTTTATTTACATTCAATGTCATTATTGACAGGTAAGGACTTACTTCTGCCATTTGGTTGTTTTCTTGTTTTGTGGTCTTTTCTTGCTTTTTTTCTTTCTTCCTGTCTTCCTTTTAGTGAAGGTGATTTTCTGAGATGGTGTGTTTTAATTTTCTGCTTTTTATTTGTTTTTATTTATTTTATTTTTATTATACTTTAAGTTCTAGGGTACATGTGCACAATGTGCAGGTTTGTTACATATGTATACATGTGCCATGTTGGTGTGCTGCACCCATTAATTCATCATTTACATTAGGTATATCTCCTAATGCTATCCCTCCCTCCTTCTCCCACCCCACGACCTGCCCCAGTGTGTGATGTTCCCCTTCCTGTGTCCATGTGTTCTCATTGTTCAATTCCCACCTATGAGTGAGAACATGCGGTATTTGGTTTTTTGTCCTTGTGATAGTTTGCTGAGAATGATGGTTTCCAGCTTCATCCGTGTCCCTGCAAAGGACATGAACTCATCCTTTTTTATGGCTGCATAGTATTCCATGGTGTATATGTGCCAAATTTTCTTAATCCAGTCTATCATTGATGGACATTTGGGTTGGTTCCAAGTCTTTGCTATTGTGAATAGTGCCGCAATAAACATACGTGTGCATGTGTCTTTATAGCAGCATGATTTATAATCCTTTGGATATATACCCAGTAATGGGATCACTGGGTCAAATGGTATTTCTAGTTCTAGATCCTTGAGGAATTGCCACACTGTCTTCCACAATGGTTGAACTAGTTTATAGTCCCACCAACAGTGTAAAAGTGTTCCTATTTCTCCACATCCTCTCCAGCACCTGTTGTTTCCTAACTTTTTAGTGATCACCATTCTAACTGGTGTGAGATGGTATCTCATTGTGGTTTTGATTTGCATTTCTCTGATGGCCAGTGATGATGAGCATTTTTTCATGTGTCTGTTGGCTGCATAAATGTCTTCTTTTGAGAAGTGTCTGTTCATATCCTTTGCCCACTTTTTGATGGGGTTGTTTGTTTTTGCTTGTAAATATGTTTAAGTTCTTTGTAGATTCTGGATATTAGCCCTTTGTCAGATGAGTAGATTGCAAAAATTTTCTCCCATCCTGTAGGTTGCCTGTTCACTCTGATGGTGGTTTCTTTTGCTGTGCAGAAGGTCTTTAGTTTAATTAGATCCCATTTGTCAATTTTGGCTTTTGTTGCTATTGCTTTTGGTGTTTTAGACATGAAGTCCTTGCCCATGCCTATGTCCTGAATGGTATTGCCTAGATTTTCTTCTAGGGTTTTTATGGTTTTAGGTCTAACGTTTTAAGTCTTTAATCCATCCTGAATTAATTTTTGTATAAGGTGTAAGGAAGGGATCCAGTTTCAGTTTTCTACATATGGCTAGCCTGTTTTCCCAGCACCATTTATTAAATAGGGAATCCTTTCTCCATTTCTTGTTTTTGTCAGGTTTGTCAAAGATCAGATGGTTGTAGATGTGTGGTATTATTTCTGAGGGCTCTGTTCTGTTCCATTGATCTATATCTCTGTTTTGGTACCAGTACCATGCTGTTTTGGTTACTGTAGCCTTGTAGTATAGCTTGAAGTCAGGTAGCGTGATGCCTCCAGCTTTGTTCTTTTGGCTTAGGATTGTCTTGGCAATGCGGGCTCTTTTTTGGTTCCATATGAACTTTAAAGTAGTTTTTTCCAATTCTTCAAAGAACGTCATTGGTAGCTTGATGGGGATGGCACTGAATCTGTAAATTACCTTGGGTAGTATGGCCATTTTCACGATATTGATTCTTCCTATCCATGAGTATGGAATGTTCTTCCATTTGTTTGGGTCCTCTTTTATTTCATTGAGCAGTGGTTTGTAGTTCTCCTTGAGAGGTCCTTCACATCCCTTGTAAGTTGGATTCCTAGGTATTTTATTCTGTTTGAAGCAATTGTGAATGGGAGTTCACTCATGATTTGGCTGTTTGTCTGTTATTGGTGTATAGGAATGCTTGTGATTTTTGCACATTGATTTTGCATCCTGAGACTTTGCTGAAGTTGCTTCTCAGCTTAAGGAGATTTTGGGCTGAGACGATGGGGTTTTCTAAATATACAATCATGTCATCTGCAAACAGGGGCAATTTGACTTCCTCTTTACCCAATCAAATACCCTTTATTTCTTTCTCTTGCCTGATTGCCCTGGCCAGAACTTCCAACACTATGTTGAATAGGAGCGGTGAGAGAGGGCATCCCTGTCTTGTGCCAGTTTTCAAAGGGAATGCTTCCAGTTTTTGCCCATTCAGTATGATATTGGCTGTGGGTTTGTCATAAATAGCTCTTATTATTTTGAGATACGTCCCATCAATACCGAATTGATTGAGAGTTTTTAGGATGAAGGGCTGTTGAATTTTGTCAAAGGCCTTTTCTGCATCTATTGAGATAATCATGTGGTTTTTGTCTTTGGTTTTATTTATATGCTGGATTATATTTACTGATTTGCATATGTTGAACCAGCCTTGCATCCCAAGGATGAAGCCCACTTGATCATGGTGGATAAGCTTTTTGATGTGCTGCTGGATTTGGTTTGCCAGTATCTTATTGAGGATTTTTGCATTAGTGTTCATCAGGGATATTGGTCTAAAATTCTCTTTTTTTGTTGTGTCTCTGCCAGGCTTTGGTATCAGGATGATGCTGGCCTCATAAAATGAGTTAGGGAGGATTCCCTCTTTTTCTATTGATTGGAATAGTTTCAGAAGGAATGGTACCAGCTCCTCCTTGTACCTTTGGTAGAATTCGGCTGTGAATCTATCTGGTCCTGGACTTTTTTTGGTTGGTAGGCTATTAATTATTGCCTCAGTTTCAGAGCCTGTTATTGGTCTATTCAGGGATTCAACTTCTTCCTGGTTTAGTCTTGGGAGGGTGTATGTGTCCAGGAATTTATCCATTTCTTCTAGATTTTCTAGTTTATTTGCGTAGAGGTGTTTATAGTATTCTCTGATGGTAGTTTTTATTTCTGTGGGATCGGTGGTAATACCCCCTTAATCATTTTTTATTGTGTCTATTTGATTCTTCTCTCTTTTCTTCTTTATTAGTCTTGCTAGCAGTCTATCAATTTTGTTGATCTTTTCAAAAAACCAGCTCCTGGATTCATTGATTTTTTGAAGGATTTTTGTGTCTCTATCTCCTTCACTTCTGCTCTGATCTTACTTATTTCTTGCCTTCTGCTAGCTTTTGAATGTGTTTGCTCTTGCTTCTCTAGTTCTTTTAATTGTGATGTTAGGGCATCAGTTTTAGATCTTTCCTGCTTTCTCTTGTGGGCATTTAGTGCTATAAATTTCCCTCTACACACTGCTTTAAATGTGTCCCAGAGATTCTGGTATGTTGCATCTTTGTTCTCATTGGTTTCAAAGAACATTTTTATTTCTGCCTTCATTTCGTTATGTACCCAGTAGTCATTCAGGAGCAGGTTGTTCAGTTTCCATGTAGTTGAGCAGTTTTGAGTGAGTTTCTTAATCCTGAGTTCTAGTTTGATTGCACTGTGGTCTGAGAGACAGTTTGTTGTGATTTCTGTTATTTTACTTTTGCTGAGGAGTGCTTTACTTCCAAGTATGTGGTCAATTTTGGAATAAGTGTGATGTGGTGCTGAGAAGAATGTATATTCTGTTGATTTGGGGTGGAGAGTTCTGTAGATGTCTATTAGGTTCGCTTGGTGCAGAGCTGAGTTCAATTCCTGGATATCCTTGTTAACTTTCTGTCTTGTTAATCTGTCTAATGTTGACAGTGGGGTGTTAAAGTCTCCCATTATTATTGTGTGGGAGTCTTAGTCTCTTTGTAGGTCTCTACGGACTTGCTTTATGAATCTGGGTGCTCCTGTATTGGGTGCATATATATTTAAGATAGTTAGCTCTTCTTGTTGAATTGATCCCTTTACCATTATGTAATGGCCTTCTTTGTCTCTTTTGATCTTTGTTGGTTTAAAATCTGTTTTATCAGAGACTAGGATTGCAACCCATGCCTTTTTTTATTTTCCATTTGCTTGGTAGGTCTTCCTCCATCCTTTTATTTTGAGCCTATGTGTGTCTCTGCACATGAGATGGGTCTCCTGAATACAGCACACTGATGGGTCTTGATTCTTTATTCAATTTGCCAGTCTGTGTCTTTTAAGTGGAGCATTTAGCCCATTTACATTTAAGGTTAATATTGTTATGTGTGAATTTGATCCTGTCATTATGATGTTGGCCGGTTATTGTGCTCGTTAGTTGATGCAGTTTCTTCCTAACATCAATGGTCTTTACAATCTGGCATGTTTTTGCAGTGGCTGGTACTGGTTGTTCCTTTCCATGTTCAGTGCTTCCTTCAGGGGCTCTTGTAGGGCAGGCCTGGTGGTGACAGAATCTCTCAGCATTTGCTTGTCTGTAAAGGATTTTATTTCTCCTTCACTTATGAAGCTTAGTTTGGCTGGATATGAAATTCTGGGTTGAAAATTCTTTTCTTTAAGAATGTTGAATATTGGCCCCTACTCTCTTCTGGCTTGTAGAATTTCTGCCGAGAGATCCACTGTTAGTCTGATGGGCTTCCCTTTGTGGGTAACCCGACCTTTCTCTCTGGCTGCCCTTAACATTTTTTCCTTCATTTCAACTTTGGTGAATCTGACAATTATGTGTCTTGGAGCTGCTCTTCTTGAGGAGTATCTTTGTGGCGTTCTCTGTATTTCCTGAATTTGAATGTTGGCCTGCCTTGCTAGATTGGGGCAGTTCTCCTGGATAATATCCTGCAGAGTGTTTTCCAACTTGGTTCTGTTCTCCCCATCACTTTCAGGTACACCAGTCAGACGTAGATTTGGTCTTTTCACATAGTCCCATTTTTTTTTTTTTGAGACAGAGTCTTGCTCTATTACCCAGGCTGGAGTGCAGTGGCATGAACTGGGCTCACTGCAAGCTCCGCCTCCCGGGTTCACGCCATTCTTCTGCCTCAGTCTCCCGAGTAGCTGGGACTACAGGTGCCTGCCACCACGCCCAGCTAATTTTTTTGTATTTTCAGTAGGGACGGGGTTTCGCTGTGTTAGCCAGGATGGTCTCGATCTCCTGACCTCCTGATCCACCCGCCTCAGCCTACCAAAGTGCTGGAATTACAGGCGTGAGCCACCGTGCCCAGCCCATAGTCCCATATTTCTTGGAGGCTTTGTTTGTTTCTTTTAATCTTTTTTCTGTAAACTTCTGTTCTTGCTTCATTTCGTTCATTTGCCCTTCATTCACTGATACCCTTTCTTCCAGTTGATCAAATCGGCTACTGAAGCTTGTGCATTCATTACGTAGTTCTTGTGCCATGGTTTTCAGCTCCATCAGGTCATTTAAGGACTTCTCTACACGGGTTATTCTAGTTAGCCATTCGTCTAATCTTTTTCAAGATTTTTAGCTTCTTTGCGATGGGTTCAGACTTCCTCCTTTAGCTCAGAGAAGTTTGATCGTCTGAAGCCTTCTTCTCTGAACTTGTCAAAGTCATTCTCCATCTAGCTTTGTTCTGCTGCTGGCGAGGAGCTGCGTTCCTTTGGAGGGGGAGAGGCCCTCTGATTTTTAGAATTTTCAGCTTTTCTGCTCTGTTTTTTCTCCGTCTTTGTGGTTTTATCTACCTTTGGTCTTTGATGATGGTGACGTACAGAAGGGGTTTTGGTGTAGATGTCCTTTCTGTTTGTTAGTTTTCCTTCTAACAGTCAGGACCCTCAGCTGCACGTCTGTTGGAGTTTGCTGGAGGTCCAGTCCAGACACTGTTTGCCTGGGTATCAGCAGCGGAGGCTGCAGAACAGTGAATATTGCTGAACAGCCAATGTTGCTGCCTGATTGTTCCTCTGGAAGCTTCATCTCAGAGGGGTACCTGGCCATGTGAGATGTCAGTCTGCCCCTACTGGAGGGTGTCTCCCAGTTAGGCTACTCAGGGGTCAGGGACCCACTTGAGGGGGCAGTCTGTCCGTTCTCAGATGTCAAACTCCATGCTGGGAGAACAACCACTCTCTTCAAAGCTGTCAGACAGGGACATTTAAGTCTGCAGAGGTTTCTGCTGCCTTTTGTTCGGCTTTGCCCTGCCCCCAGAGGTGGAGTCTACAGAGGCAGGCAGGCCTCCTTGAGCTGTGGTGTGCCCCACCCAGTTCCAGCTTCCTGGTGGCTTTGTTTACCTACTGAAGCCTCAGCAATGGCGGGCGCCCCTCCCCCAGCCTCGCTGCTGCCTTGCGGTTTGATCTGAGACTGCTGTGCTAGCAATGAGCGAGGCTTCGTGGGCCTGGGACCCTCCACGCCAGGCGTGGGATGTAATCTCCCGTATGCTGTTTGCTAAGACCGTTGGAAAAGCGCAGTATTAGGGTGGGGGTGATCCGATTTTCTAGGTGTCTGCTTTTTATTTTTAATGAACTTGTATGTCTTTTGATTTGAGGTTATCATGAGGGCTGCAAATAATATCTTATATCCATTATTTTAAACTGATGACATGTTAACACTGATTGCATAAACAAAGAAGCAAGCAAAGAGAAAACTAATAAAAACTCTATACTTTAACTTCATCTGCCTACTCTTTAACTTTTAACTTTTGTTGTTTCTATTTATATCTTATCATATCATGTTATCTATGTTTTAAAAAGTTGTAGTTATTTTTGATCAGTTGATCTTTTAGTCTTCTACTCAGGATATGAGTAGTTTCCACATCATACACATCATAATGACAGTGTTATAATATTCTTTTTTTCTGTGTATTTTGAGGTTTTTTGTTTTGTTTTGTTTTGTTTTAACATGGAGTCTCCCTCTGTCACTCAGGCAGGAGTACAGTGGCACCATCTCAGCTCACTGCAACCTCTGTCTCCCTGGTTCAAGCAACTCTTCTGCCTCAGCCTTCCAAGTAGCTGAGATTACAAGCTGATTTTTGTATTTTTAGTAGAGATGGTGTTTCTCTATGTTGGTCAGGCTGGTCTTGAACTCCTGACCTCAGGTGATCTGCCCGCCTCGGCCTGATCCCTAGTGCTGGAATTACAGGCATGAGCCACCATGCCTGGCCTGTACTTTGAGTTTTATAACTTCAGATGATTTCTTATTGCTCATTAATGTCTTTTCAGATTATTATTCTTTCATATTGAAGAACTCTTTTTAGTATTTCTTGACGGACAAGTCTGGTGTTGATAAAATCCCCCAGCTTTTGTTTGTCTTGAAAGTCTTTATTTTGCTTTCATATTTGAAGCAGATTTTATACAGACATACTATTCTAGGGTAAAAGTTTTTTTCCTTTAGCACTTCAAATATGTCATACCCTCTCACCCGGCCTGTAAGATTTCCACTGAAAAGTCTGCCTCCAGATGTACTGGAGCTCCTTTGTACATTATTTGTTTCTTTTCTCTTACTGCTTTTAGGGTCCTTTCTTTAACCTTGACCCTTGGGAATTTGATTATTAAATGCCTTGAGGTTATCTTTTTTGGGTTAAAGGTGCTTGGTGTTCTATAACCTTCTTATACTTGAATATTGATGTATTTCTCTAGGCTTGGGAAGTTCTCTGTCATTATCCCTTTGAATAACCTTTCTACCCCCATTTCTTTCTCTACCTCCTCTTTAAGGCCAGTGAATCTAAGAAGATTTGCCGTTTTGTGGCTATTTTCTAGATCTTGTAGACAGGCTGCATTCTTTTAAATTCTTTTTTTTCTTTTGTCTTTGACTGTGTTTTCAAATAGCCTGTCTTCAAGCTCACTAGTTTTTTCTTCTGCTTGATCAATTCTGGTATTAAGAGACTCTGATGCATTCTTTAGTATGTCAATTGCATTTTTCAACTCCAGAATTTCTGCTTCATCCTTTTTAATTATTTCAATCTTTTTGTTAAATTTATCTGATAGGATTCTGAGTTCCTTCTCTACTATCTTGGAAACTTCACTGAGTTTCCTCAACACAGCTATTTTGAATTCTCTATCTGAAAGGTCTTTGTTTTTCTGGGGTTAGCCCCTTGTGTCTTATTTAGTTCATTTGGTGAGGTGATGTTTTCCTGGATAGTTTTGATGCTTGTGAATGGTCTTCAGTGTCTGGGCATTAAAGAGTTAGGTATTTATTGCAGTCCTGAAAAGGTATTTATTGCAGTTTCCCAACTGTAAAGTTGAGAAAACTTTACAGGTATTCAAAGGGACTTGGGTGTTGTGATCTACATTTTTGGTCACTGCAGCCATATCTGCATTTAGGGGGAACTTCAAGCCCAGTAATGCTGTGGCTCTCACAGACTTGTAGAGGTATTGCCTTGGTGGTCTTGGGTACAATCCAGAAGATTTCTCTGGATTACCAGGGAGAGACTCTTGTTCTTTTCTCTTACTTCCAAATAAATAGACTCACTCTCTTTGGGCTGAGCTGCCTGGAGCTGGAGGGGTGGTACAAGCTCCCCTGTGGCCAGCACCACTGGGACTGTGCTGTGTCAGACCTGAAGCCATCAGAGCACTGGATCTCAACCAAGGCTCACTGTAACCATTACCTGGCTACTGCTTATGTTCACTCAATGCCTAGGGCTCTATAGTCAGGTAGTGGTGAAGCCAGCCTGGCTAGTGTCTTTCTCTTCAGGGTGGTGAGCTCCCCCTGGCTCCAGGTGGGTCTAGAGATACTGTCTGGGAGCCAGGGTCTGGAGTTGGAAATCTTAGGAATCTACCTGCTGCTCTATTCTACTGCAGCTGAGCTGGCACCCGAGCCACAAGATAAAGTCCTTCCCACTCTTCTGTACCCTTTCCACAAGCAGAAGAGTCTCTCCCCACGGTCACCACCACCACAGGCCCATGGGGAGCACTGCCAGGCCACTACTGATGTTCATGTAAGGCCCAAGGGCTCTTTAGTCAGCTTCTGGTGAATGCTTATATGCCTGGGATTCACCCTTCAGGGCTGTGGGTTCCCCTCTGGCCCAGGGCTGGTTCAGAAGTGCTAACCAAGAGCCAAGGCCAGGAATCAGGGTCCCCAAAAGCCCACTTGGTGCTCTACCTGACTGTGGCTGAGCTGGTACCTAAGCTGCAGGACAAAGTCCCATTTACTCTTCCCTTTGCTCTTCTCGAGCAGAAGGAGTCTCTCACCACAGCCACCACATCTATGCATGTGCTGAGTCACATGTGAAGCCAGCACATCTCAGAGTCTCACCGAAAGCTCATGGTATGTACTACCTGTCCACTGCTATTGATTATTCAGTGCCCAAGGCTCTTTAGTCAGCAAGTCATGGGTCCTACCAGGACTAGGTCCTTCCCTTCCTGACAGTAGGTTCCCCTTCTGGCCCAGAGTGGGTCTAAAAGTGTTGTCCAGGAGATAGGGCCTAGAATGAGGACGTTATGACCCTTCCTAGTGCCCTATTCTACTGTGGCTGAGCTGGTGTCCAAGTTGTAGGACAAAACCCCTCTCCTCTCCTCAAGTGGAATGAAAAAGTCTTTTTCAGAGTTGCAAGCTGTTCTGCCTGGGGTTGGTGGGAGAGTTGGAACAAGCACTCCTTTGGCTACCCCGACTGGTGTCTCCCTAGGTCATGTGCTCCCCAAGTCCACGGGCTTTGAGCCCAGCACAGCACTCAGACTTGTCTGGGAGTTGCAGTCCTTGTGGCCTAGACTGCCCTTCAAAGTTTTTTAGACCCATAGAGCACTTTAGTCCGTGGTGGCGAGGCTTACCAGAACTCAGGTTCTGACCACTGGGATGGATGATTCCCCTCTTGCTAGGGCTTTTCTAAATGTTCTCTCCATGGGCGATGCCCGAGTTTTGCCCAGTATTGCTTTCTGCTGTGACAGGGCAGCACTGAGTTCCAATGCAAAGTCCCACAATCACTGTGTTCTCCCTCCCCAAGTTGCACAGATTCTCTCTCCATGCCATGTGGCCACTAACAGGAGAGAGGGGAAGGGTAGCTTTGGCAACTAAAGCCAAACTACCCTCTTTCCTGCTGCTTTCGGTGCTATGAGGTTAAAACCAAGTGCTATGATTGCTCATCTGATTTTTGGTTCTTATGAATGTGCAATTTTGTGTAGATAGTTGTTGAAGTTGGTATTCCTGTGAGAAAGATGATAGGTGGAGGCTTCTATTTAGCTATGTTGCTTTGCCTCTTCGTATGCCTTCATTTTTAATTATTCCAGAGTGCTTTATTGGGTGTGTCTCACAATTTCCTTAGAAGTTCCACTATTGAATAACACTTCCATTGTTTGATTTATAGCTATTATAAACAAGCCTGAGATGATTAAAGGTAAATTCAGGCACTCCTGCTTGATTATTTTCTTAGGATAACTCCTAGAAATGAAATTCTTTGATCAGAAAGTATTCTTGTTTTTAGGGATTTTAATATATTAATGGATTTTGTCAGTTCTTTCCCCCATCCCAATTGCATTGCTCTTTCACTTTCATCACCCAGTAAAAGAGTGCTTGTTTTCCCAAATACATAGCAATGTTTGATCAGTGACATTGAGTGTTCACTCACATTTTTACCAATGTGTTAAGTAAAATTTAAAAAAGAAAAATAATAAATGTATATTTTATTCTTTTAATTTGCATTTCCTTGTTTACTATTAAAGTAGTACTTTTCTCAGTTGTGTTTACTAGTCATTTGTATGTCTTCCTTTGGGAAGTGACTATTTATGCCCATTTTCCTTTTTTTTTAATTAATTCATTTTACATTTTATTTTATTGTCATTTCAGTGCGTACATGTAGATGTTTGTTACATGGATATGTTATGTAACAGCCGAGTTGGGCTTCTAGTGTACCTGTTACGCAAATAGTGACCATTGTTCCCAATAGGAAATTTTTTAACCCTTATCCTCCTCAGCCTCCCTCACTTTTGAAGTCCCCATTGTCTATTGTTTCCACTTTTATGTTCATGTGTACCCATTGTTTGGCTCCCACTTGAGAGCAGGTGGCATTTTGCCTTTGAAACACTTTTCCCTTTGACCAAAGTCTTGAGATTGGCTTTGGAGACATCATGCTTCATATAACAATTAAATTGAAAAGTCCTTGGCACTAGTGACACAATGAAGAGAGCAGAAAATCTTTCTTCTGAGTCCCATAGAAATGAAGCAACCAAACTACACTGTTGAAAACCTTCTAGGGAGGGGAGCCAACAAGAGTATAGAGAGCGATGAAGGCTGTCTATGTGCTATACCCCTGCACACACCTCATTAACTATCACAGCTGCACGTTGGGTGGATCTTAGCTTTCTACATAGCCTGTATCAAGTTCAGGACATCTGGAAATGTCACACTTGGAAGGAGATCACACAAACCCCTGCCTGATGCAATGGAGTGGTAACTTACTGTCAAGAAAATTCTCTCTTCTATCTAGCTGATTTATGCTCATTGAAATGTGTTGGGTCCCCTTCAAAATTTTGTTGGGTCTCTTGAAAACAGCTGGTAATGCGGCCTGCAAGATACTAGGCATTGCCCTCTAAGCTTCTCTTCTTTCACAAGTGAAGCCTCTTTTTATTTGGACAAAGTGACCTCATGATGTGAAGCGATTATAAAAATTAACATGAGAGGGACAAACAGGATGTGGCATCAGATTTTCCAGACGTCCAGACAAAATCTTTTCTTTCTTTTCGAATCAGAGGATAATTAGAAACATAGAATGTGCCATATTTTTCCTTCTCTCTGTTTAAAATAGGACCTTGTGGATTAATTAAATTAATTATATGTTCTGTTTGCAAAAGAATGTATATTTATCTCCACTTGGTATTCATTTATTAATTCAATTGATATTTATTAAACACACATTATGTACAAGGACTGAAACTAGTATTTGAGTTTCTGCCAAGTACTGTGCTAGGTGCTTTTACAGATTTCCTCCTTTAATCTGTGTGAGAGAGATATTACAATCATATAGCATATGAAGAAACCAAGGCCCAGAGAGGTTAAGTGATTTGTTCAAGGACTTTCAGCAGGCAAGTGTTAGACCTGGGATTCAACTGTCTCTATCTTAGAGTGCATGGCCATTTTTTCCTTCCTACTCTAGGGGTGATTCTTTTTGTTTTAAATTATCTTTTTATTTCTCTCTAATTTAACCGCCTTATTGTGAGAGAACATTGCTTATATGACATCTATTCTTTGAATTTGTTGAGGTCTTCTTTGTTACCTTGTACATGGTATGTTTCTGTAAATATTCCATGTTTACTTGAAGAGATTGTTTTCTGCTAGTGCAGAGTTATATATCCTTTAGATCAGGCATGTTAATTTGGTCATTTAAATTTTCTGTACCTTTAGTCTGCTGTATCTATCAGAGAGTGTTAAGATCACCCACCATGATTATATATTTGCCAAATTCTTCTTGACATTCTATTAGTTTTGAGATATATATATATATGTATGTATATATAAAACTATGAATTTGTATGCAACTAATAGTATAGCCTAATGTGTGTGTGTATGTGTGTACATATATACATATATGTACATGTATAACTAATAGCATAGCCTAATGTGTGTGTATATGTGTGTATATATGTATATACACATATATAAACTGAAAATATAAAAACTATGAATTTGTATGCAACTAATAGCATAGCCTAATGTGTGTGTGTGTGTGTATATATGTGTATATATGTATATATGTATATGTGTGTATATATGTATATATGTATGTATATGTGTGTATATACACACATATACACACATAATACACACACATTAGGCTATGCTGTTAGTTGCATACAAATTCATAGTTTTTATATTTTCCTGGCAAATTGTTCTAGTCACTATTAAGTAAGGTTCCCCTTTATCCCTCTCAATGCTTTTTCTCTTAACTTCTATTTATCTTATCCAAATATTGTTATATTAGCTTTATTTTGGCTAGATATTTTCTTGGAAAAAATATATATTCCTTCTAATTTTATGCTTTTCCATGTGATTTTGTTTCAGATATGCTTTTGGTAACCAGCTCATATTTTTATTTTAAATGCATTCAGATAAATGCTGTCTTTTAATAGCAAGTTTAATTGCAAGCACTGCTGAGGCTGGACTTATTTTTTTATACTTGATTTTGTGCTCATTCACATTCTTCTAATGTGTTCCTTTTTGCTCTTTCTCTGCCTTCAGATGGACTGATAAACTTTTCTATATTCCCTTTTCGCTCCTCTGCTGGTTGGCAAGCTAAAAGATTACACTTCTTTTAGTGGTTACTCCTAACATTTTAACATACATATTTAACAAAATAGTTTTCTAACAATATGGCAAGTTATATAAAATTTCTATCTTTCTGCCAGAAGTGACATGAACCTCCTTGTGCTGGAAGAACTCAGTGACTGTCATTCTGTCTTGCCATTTTGTGGAGGATTCTGGTTTTTTTCTTTTGTAGCATCTCCCTACTTGCCATCCATGGCTGCAGATCTACCCCTGTCCGCTCCCTGGCTGTCCATCCGTTTTTCTCTCTCATTTTGCGCTCACCCTTCTCGCTCACTCCTTTGCCAGGGCTCTGGCTCTGCTTGTCAGTTTGTATTTTTCTTCTGTTTTTAGTCTACAGACGTGTTTGTCTTGTGTTAGAATCAGGCTGCGACTTCTTTTTACTTTTTAAAAAAAGTCTATCATTGTTATGTATTTGGAGGAGCAGAAATGTGTCAGATCAGAGCTCGCAGTAAGAGAGCTGTCCTGGCTGGAATTCTCAAGAATGATTTTTACAGTGTTCTAACTAGTTTGTAGGGGTCTCAAGAGAAGGCTCCTGATTGAAAAGTGCAAGTCTTTTGTTGTTGTTTATTGATCTTATATTTGAATGACTCCCATTCTACAGTCCTTTATTTATTATATATATATATATATATATATATATATATATATATTTTTTTTTTTTTTTTTTTCTGAGGCAGAGTTTCGCTCTTGTTGCCCAGGCTGAAGTGGCAATGGCGTGATCTCGGCTCACTGCAACCTCCACTTCCTGGGTTCAAGCGATTCTCCTGCCTCAGCCTCCTGAGTAGCTGGGATTTACAGGCACCTGCCACCACGCCTGGCTAATGTTTTGTATTTTTAGTAGAGACGGGGTTTCATCATGTTGGCCGGTCTCGAACTCCTGACCTCAGGTGATCCACCCACCTCAGCCTCCCAAAGTGCTGGGATTACAGGCGTGAGCTACCGCGCCTAGCCCAGTCCTTTATTTTTAACTATAACCAAGGGCTATTTACTGTCAGGATAGTCCTTAGTACATAACACACCTTTGTCAATTTGTATGATACTAGGTGGCTGTAGCCCGGCAGCTTGCAAGTGGAGGGCAGATTGCACTTCAGTCCCTGCTTGCCTCTTTGGCAGGTGCACATAAACCAAATCCCCCACACAGTGGCTCTGTTTACCAGCAACCTTACTAAATGAATTACTAAGGTTAACTAATGATTGGTACTTGCAAACTACAATTGGCATGTTCTTAGTATTTCCCAATGACACTTTCAGAATTCTTTCCAAAACACTTCATTGTTATGCCTCACTGCAGTTTTTCCTGTTCTTGTTAATGCACTACAGCCAGGATTTCCCTGGCACCTGGGCTCTGGTCAGAGAAGTTTGATATTTCTTGTACTGTGTGTTATAAGCAGCATCCTTTAGGTGTGGGTGTCTCTCTAGATAGTAGAGGGAGCCCACATCTTTTATCATAACTTTTATCCCTGCATGTTATATCTTAAATGTAAATCTAGGTACAAGTATCAGAGCCTTAATATTTTAATGAAAACAAATATTAGCTATCAATAATCAAGAGAATTCCAGAACACTAATAGTTATTACCAGAGTTATGCTAACAAGTTATTACCAGAGTCGTGCTGACAATCGATTATCTGAAAAGATAAAACCTTGATTTCTGGTGTTTGTCAATTTCTGTAGTGTAAAAACTTCCACCCCAGCTTGATTTCAAGCCATCTCTGCATTGATGTCACTGAACATGGAGTTGGGAAGACATACATACAATTGTCTTCAGCATAGCCCTGGATCACAATGTATGGCTATCACATAAAATAGGACATTGATACTTTCATTTCACATTTCGTGATAATCTTAAAACTTGATTTTCAAAGTTCAAAGAATAAATAGTCCAAAAGAGTGTCTAGTAGGCAAACAATGACCACAATCTTGAGGTCTGTCTGTAAATTATTTTTATTATAATTATTATTTTGAGACAGGGTCTCACTCTATTTCCAGGCTGGAGTGCAGTGATGTGATAATGGCTTACTGCAATCTTCATCTCCCAGGTTCAGGTGATCCTCCCACCTCAGCCTCTTGGGCAGCTGGACTACAGGTGTGCGCCACCATGCCCAGCCGATTTTTGTATTTTTTGTAGGGACAGGGTTTCACCATGTTGCCCAGGCTAGTCTCGAACTCTTGGCCGCAAGTGATCTGCTTACCTTCGCCACTGGGAGTGCTGGGATTACAGCCATGAGACACCATATCTGGCCTGTATGTTATTTTATCTGCAATCTATGAAGATGAATGGCTCCTACTCCAGGGATGTTATTTTTTATTTTTTTGGGGACAAGAGTTTTGCTCTTGTAGCCCAGGCTGGAGTCCAATGGCGCGATCTCGGCTCACTGCAAACTCCACCTCCAGGTTCGAGTAAATTTCCTGCCTCAGCCTCCCAAGTAGCTGGGATTACAGGCACCCACCAACACACCTGGCTAATTGTGTGTGTGTGTGTGTGTGTGTGTGTGTGTGTGTTTAGTGGAGATGAGGTTTTACCACGTTGGCCAGGTTGGTCTCGAATTCCTGGCCTCAGGTGATCCACCTGCCTCGGCCTTCCAAAGTGCTGGGATTACAGGCGTGAGCCACCGTGCCCGGCCCAGGGATGTTATTTTGAAAAGGATACCTTTTATTTAGAAAATAGTAAGTGGTTTTCTTAATAAAGATATCACTGTGGGCACTTGTATATTTTCCGTCTTTTCAATGTGCAATGTCCTTTTCCCATTGGAATTTTGGTTATCTTTGCTACCTCCAGCTGGTATTTGCCTTTCAAGAACTGTGGTGCCAACCAAGTATATCTCATTTGTATGCTTCATATCTTGAGTATCATATTCACTCTTTATAATTTGGAATAATACTTTGGACCTCCATGGCAGCTTTAATTTATCAGTGTATTTTTTCTGTAGTTACGATGGAATGATACATTTTACTTTTTTTCTTTTCATTTGAGAATGTGATGTTTTCCTGAACATTAAATTGATATTGTTGACAGTATTTTGTGTTACTTGGCAAAGCAATAGCCTGGGAGCATGACCCAGCCTCTCATTGACTCCTTTGAGTTTTATATTTCTAATAACAATTTGGAGAAAGAAATGTAAATTCTTTTCCATCTGCTTTCCTTTAGCATGTTATTGCTCTTTACTTGAAAAGGGCAGGTAACTGGTAGACATGCATTTTTATTGAACATATTTGTGAACTTATCTTTTATAATTTTATCTTGAAGATTTTAATAATTTGCTTCCACAGTTACCTTTCTCCCCCACCTCCTTTTTAACAGGTTTCCACAGTGACTGCCCTGGGGGGCTTAGTTGTTTTCCTGTGTTGCAATGTTCCAAATCGAATTATGCTAAAAATATAAATATGGAATTTGCCTTTAAGCAAAGGTAAACCAGCACCCAAGTAGCAATGGTTTGTTTAAATTTCATTGTTGACAGATGACAAATATTTTCAATGATCCCAAATACCACACTTCATACAATACACATATTCTATGAAGAATCGGAATGTAAGTCAACATTTTTCCAAATGGTGGTCTTCAAAATGTTCATCTAGGGACTTCAATAGCTATAGGAAGAAAAATTTGCTCCATGATCAAATATATTTGAGAAATGCAGCATACTCTTTTCTTTTGAAAAGGTACAACACTTGTTTACCCACTAAAGTCAGTAGTCCAGTAGTTTTTAAAAAACTGACAAATCCTCTCCTCTCTCTCTCTCTCTCACACACACACACAACTTATTTGACCCAGTGTTTAGCAAATATTTAAGAAAATGTTTTTCCACACCATATCCATAAATACCATTTGAAAGAATGTTCTGTGTAATACCAGTTTGGGAAATTTGCTGTAAACTCATTGACTCGCGATGACCATATGTGGACTCTTGTAGGTTTCATTGTTGTATTCATGATGGGAATGTGCAGCATTTTAACACTATTTAAGCAACAGACTCTAAAACTCATTCTAAGAGTAAATAAAATTATTCTTGGATTCATCCATGTACATAAATATGATTGTGTTTCCTGAAAGAAAAGTTGAGGGCCATTTTACTTCTGTTAACTTGTCACACATATGTCAGAGGAGAAAGTTTGGCATATAGATTTATCTTTTAATCAGTAAGAATTGTGGCACCAAGTCAGGAAGTCTTATCCTTATTATCGCATATTGTTGGTTATCAATGAAGTTGTAAGTATTGCAACTCTATGTGTTCAACTATGCAGTGTTTTAGAGAAGACTTGGTGGAGCAGCTATAGCTTGTGAATAAACTGTTCAGAAGACTAGAAATGTCTTATTAAAGGGAAGAAATTCTTCGGGAGCTAAAACATCTTTCGTGATCCTTATCTGATAAAAAATAAATCAAAGATTACAGCTTGTGTAATATGGAGAAAGCCAGAAATATCACTTAAACTAATTTAATCATTTTAATGCCAAAGCAAAAGATAGTCTTTCAAAGAAATTTTGATAATAACAGAAAAGTAGACAAAAAATAAAATCCACCCACAGTTATATCACCTAAATATAAACATTGCTAATACTTTAGGGGTACTTCCTTTCAGCCCTTTTCTGTACATTAGCTTTTTGTGTGTGTTTGTTTTGCTTTGCTTTGTTTTTAAACAGAGTACAGAGACATATTTACTGTGAAAGTCATAGATCTGCAACTTCAGTGCCCCTCACTTGTAAAAAACCCTCTTAAGGCTTGGGAGAGACACTAGCAATGTGTTATCATGGTCACATGTTTTTGTAAACTTTGCAGAAGTAAGGTCAATTAACTGAAATTGTTAAGACTGCTGTCTTTCTCCACTCAGACTTTCATCCGTTATGCTTCTTCTCACATCAGGTGGTAATGAAGTGGCAGCAGGCATTTTGGGGATCTGGCTAAGAGAAGATGAGTTGTGGATGCATTTCGGTAGGTTTTGTTTAAATGGTTCACAGTCGCTTCTGTGGAAATGATGTCCAAGAAGACTTCTTTCTGCTGACCTGGCTAGTGTTCTGACTTGATGTTGCAGGGCCAGAAGTTGTATTGCAGTATGCACACGTCCTTTGATGCCTGGCACAGAAAATTGTGAGTAGCAAACAAGATCTGATGTTTTTGGAACCAAAAGTTAATATGGGGAAAAGTCTTCCGGTCAGCCAACATGAACAATTGTTAAGTGCATGATTCAATTCTTATTGATGCCTAGTCAAATCGTCAGAGAACTGCAGAGAATTGCAATTCACCAGAATTATAATGACACTGAATATGTAATTCAAAATTCTGTCATTTTCACTTAAAAATTATATCACTAGAATTTTCCATGTTAAAGTGGCCTTTATAAATCTTTTATATGCTGCCATAATATTCAATTTAGCTTAAGTCAGCTCAGAGTTTTTTGTTGATATCCTATCTATGTGATGAACTGTACTCCACAACATAATTCTGTTCTGGACCAACTCTAACACAACTTTTCCTCTCTCGGTGCACTTTCTCTGGCTTTGCTTCTATCTCTCAAGTTCAGTGATTCCCTTTTCCTAGAATACCTTTCCTTTCTGTTTCTGCCTGGTAAATTACTCTCTCTCTTTTAAGATCTAGCTCATATCTCATCCTTTTGATCCATAAGGCTTCCTTGACTCCATGAATAATTAGTGTTCCCATAACACGCATCTGTGATTGCCCTCGTAGTGCATGATGGTTTTAATTTATCCATGAGCCTGACTCTCGAGTTTGTGAGTACGTAAGTGAAAAAAAAAATCTTCTGTTATGCTTCACTCCACTGAAAATGTTGCCTTCCACACTGCCTGAAATATAGGGTTATAATAAAATTTTATTTAAACAAAGAAGAGGGAAAGCACCACATAAATATTACAGTTGTGTCCAAGAATATATTAAACAGCAACCATCTTCTAATAATAAGAACTTTTTTTTTTTTTTTTTTTTTTAAGACAGAGTCTTGCTTTGTCACCTAGGCTGGAGTGCAGTGGCATGATCTTGGCTCGTTGCAACCTCTGCCTCCCAGGTTCAAGAGATTCTCGTGCCTCAGCCTCCCAAGTAGCTGGGATTACAGGTGTGTGCCACCACACCCGGCTAACTTTTGTATTTTTGGTAGAGAGAGGGTTTTGCCATGTTGGCCAGGCTGGTCTCGAACTCCTGGTCTCAAGCAAGGAGGCCCGCCTCGGCCTCCCAAAATGCTTGAGTTACAGGCATGAGCGACTGCACCTGGCCTAATAATAGGAACATTTTAAAGATCTTACCTTGTTCTTATTTGTATAAAGATTAATTGTAAACCCTATTTTACTCTACAATTATTTCCAAGTTTCTTAGAAGAAATATAAAAGAGAAAAATATATGTTTCAAAATAACAAAAATTAGTATATTAATTTTGTTAGGTTTGGCTGCAAATTTCTCTTTGTCTAAACCAAATAATGATGGCTTAGACAAGATATGTTTACTTTTTGCTAAGTTCTGGTTGGCATCAGAGACCCAGGCTCTTTCTATCTTATTGTTTTATGCTTATATGCTTATGTGGCTTTTATTCCCGAGGTCACCTTATGGTCTAAGATGGCTTTTTTTTTTTTTTTTGCTTTTTCCAGCAATCATGTCCCAGGTAGTAGGAAGGAGAAAAAGGGAGGAAAAGCTACGCTGTTCCTGTAACTGCACTTTTGAGACTTAGTTCACATTTATTTATTTATTCCAGTTGCACTTCATTGACCAGTATTTAAATATGTGGCCATGTCCAGCTGCAATAAAAACTAGAAACAATAGTCTTTGTTCTAGACAACTGGGTACAATTTGGGGGTTCTTTTCCTGAGGAGGAAGGGAAGAGTGAATACTGGAGGACAAATAGGCTCTTTGCATTTATGATTGGGAATTTTACTGACATATCTTCAAGCTTACTGATTGTTTTCTTGGGATGTGTCCTGTCTATTGATAAGCCCATCACTTCATTTCTGCTGTAGTATTTTTTATTTTTAGCATTTTTTAATTCTTTCTTAGAGTTTTCATCTTGCTTATACTATTCATCTGTTCTTGCATGTTGTCCACTTTTTCCATTAGAGCCTTTAAAATATTAATGATAGTTTTTAAAAAAAATTCCTGGTTTGGATAATTCTAAAATATCTGCCTATCTGAATCTGATGTGATGCTTGCTTTGTTTCTTTAGACTGTGTTTTTCTTGCCTTTTTGTATGCCTTGTAATTTTCGTTTGAAAACTTGAAATCATATATTGAGTAATAACAACTGAGTTAAGTAAACCTTTCATGTGAAATTTTATATTAACCTGGCTAGAAGTTGTGTTGCATTTAATATTGCTGTAGCTGTAGGTTTCAGAGGTTTCATTTTCTTCTAATGTCCTCATTTTGGCTCCTCTCTTGTGTTTGAGATTCCCTGAAAACTCCCTAAATAGGGTTGTGTCTTGTAGCTCTTTTAGCTGTAACCCATTTTTATTATACTGGAGTCCTGTTGATATAGTGGTAAGGTGAGGGGTGAAATGTAATGTTCTATAATCCTATCACTAAGCATCACTCTTTTATTGGGCCTGTGTCCCTGGACTGTGAACTTCGCAAATGTTTCTCAACATTTTTTACCCTTAGGTGAGACAAAGAGACTAGAAGGGGTAGAGTCAGCTAACTTCTGTCCTCCCACCACTGATGAGGTTTTGGTGAATTCTCTTCCCTTGCTCAGTAAGTCATTATTATGGGGAATGCTTCGGGTTTATTCAAAATGTTTCACTTTTCCTTTCTCCCTGACAGAAACAAAGGCTTTACTTGACTCTTTACTATGAAAGCCTGGTTGGGTTCCTGAAAGTGATACTCATAAAAGTGTAGGGTCCCCTATGACTGCAGCCCTCAGGAGTTTCTCATTCTTAACAGTAATCTAAACTCCGCCCCCCATAATTTGTCAAAGTTCCTATTTAAATGTTCCCACCAATTTATGGCTCCAACTGCTGTTGCTTCAGGTAAGTTGATCTTGATTGTGATTCTCTCTGTTCACCTGTGTCTTCTGATTTCAAGTGGTGGTTTTTCATGTGACCTCGGTTCTATAGTGGGTCCAAGAACAGTTGTTAATATTCAGTTTGCTGAGCTTTTTCTTGTTGTAGAGGTGGGAGTGATGACTTCTGAACTATTTTTTTTTTTTGAGACTGAAGTGTCTTGCTCTGTCACTCAGGCTGGAGTGTAGTGGCATGATCTCGGAGAATAGGGTGAAGTAGTTCTCCATTTAATTTTTTTATATAGATAATTGTCCCAACACCATTTATTAAATATTCCTTCTTTTTCCATTGATATTTCTTATATGTCTTACCACTTTCTATATAGTTGGTTTGTTTCTGGTCTCTTTATTCTGCTTTATTAACTATTTATCTACATCTGGCCAGTAACACACTTTTAAAAATTACTGTATCTATTAAGGTCAACCCTCTCACCTAATTCTTCTTTAACACTATTAAAGAAGAATTCTTGGCCTTTTGCAATAAGGATTAATTTATGTCTATTTGTCTTCCTTGCGTTTAAGAGGAGTTGTCAGTCTTTTGCAATAATGTTTTGCTTTAATTTTGGAAATTTTTCTATCATTATTTCTTTGAATATTTCCTCATAAACTTTTTTTCTCAACGTTTCTCCCTGTTTGCTAATTAGGTTATTATTTCCACATTGTCATTATTGTTGATATTTATGTTGTGTAATGTAACAATAATTTTCACATGTATTTACACTTACTTTTACATTTATGTTGATTTAGTAGTCACTGCTATACTTTATAATGATGTTCTTTATTATTTTCTTGGATGGCTGCAATTTGTACCATAATACTTCTTCCTAGAAAGGTTTATGAAACTGTCTTGTATCAAATTGTTTTCCTGGGACTTGAAAATTAATCATCATTTAAAGTAATCA
This sequence comes from Gorilla gorilla gorilla, assembly GCF_029281585.2. NCBI lineage: Eukaryota > Metazoa > Chordata > Mammalia > Primates > Hominidae > Gorilla > Gorilla gorilla. Next base: position 80,755,530 of record NC_073237.2, read on the forward strand.
ACACTTAAATTTATTTCTTTAAATTAATCATTAATTAATTAGTTACTTAAACTGCTGTTATGGGAGACTTCTATTTTATCTTTGAATTTTTCTGTTTGACTTTTTTTTTAATCTTCTTCAGAATACAGTGAGTGCTCTTCTTTAACTGTCTTCCATAATTAACATTTAGCCTTTGTTAATTAACAAAACTAGTTCTTTTTCTTTCAATATGCTCAATTTTCTTAAGCTTTCTTCTACATGCTCTTGACGTTTTAGTAATTTCTATGTCTAATGTGACTTTCATGTTTTTATGCTTTGATTTTCTCTATCACTTCATGTCCTTTATAAAAAAAAAGTCAATTCCCCTTGAACCTTTATGTTTTTTCTTTCTGCTCTCCTTTTTTTCTCCCCAGTGAGGCCATGCTTCATTTAATTTCTTTGATTTTCATTAAGATGTTTGATTATAATCTGAAACTGATTTTACCATAATTTTCTGATGTATATTCTTTATTGACCTTGTTTCATTATGTTACTTTTCTCTCTGTTCCTTTAAGTATGTTTACATAAATTCCATGATTTTGCCCCTCATTGAATGCTGGAAGTTTTCCTGCACCAGCTGTTTGTAGAAAAAAAGTATAGGGAGAAGCTGAGATAAGCTGGGATATTAGGAGAATTTGCTAAATGGCCTCTGAATACCTTGTCACAGCACCCTGCTGGGTTGGTACGATTCTGTTCCCTAATAAGGAAAAATAATTCTGGCTCTTTGGTCACAGACATTGGTTGACAATTTACATTTTATTTACCTTCACTTATCCAAGGTCACAGCTCTGCATGTCATCCAGGTTTATTGTAAATCCAGCCTCGGTCACACCCTATTTCTTGCAAAATTAGCTGCTCTCCCTGTCTGTGGGAAGCTCCCTCTACTTGCCCACACATCCTGACCTTTTTCTGCCAATTAAGGCATTTTAGTTTACCCCTCCAGTGGGCCATCTAGTCTGGAGAAGTTCATGTTAGCTCAAGGTTTGCAGAGCTCAAGTTTCTCTTTCTGAATCCTCCCTTCCCTGTGCACTATTTCCAGTGCAGTCAGCAGCCCTTCTTTATAGACTGTGTTTTCCTTGTTACTTTAAAGGAGAAGAGGGAATAGATGTGTGTTATCGGTACTATCTTAAATAAGGAATTAGCATAATACATTGTTGATAAAAATAGTCAGGTTTGCCAACCATCAGTCAACATTATTACATAGGTTAACTGATGACAGTACTTAAATAACCAGATGTACTCTTTTTTTTTTTCCTTACCACTTTAAAGTTTGGATTTTTTTTTCTCTTCTAATTAAATCCAACAGGTCAAAACCTAATGTTAGAATTGATCAGCAAAGCTAATGCTTTATGGTGTGTCTAACACCTACATCCAAAGAGCCTGCATCTTAACAGTTCCCTTGCTTTTTTCAGGAAAATTTTTGTTTTTATTCCAAATACTAAATGTAAATATTAAAATTTTTTTATTGGATTTACCTACACAGAAATAAATTGTTAGACTAAGACCTGAATTCTGTCTAAATAATAAAAACTAATTGATATGGGGCTTTGATGCTACCTATAGGTCTTTTTAAAACATTGACCTGAAAATAAATGACTCTAAATGTTTATTTCTTCACCAATCATCAGAACCAGCCAGGCTCTAGAGAATTAAATAATCTAAAAGTGGTACATTTTATAACAGCTGGTGGGATTTTTATTGACACCTTCACATGATCAATTCATGGTTGTCACCTTGCTTAAGTTGATCAACCTAATGTGTACGTGCAATGTTATAATTACCTTTCCTTTTGACAAGGATGCATTAAGTGTGGCTGTAATATGGGAACTCCTTTCAGCTTTCATTAACTCAATATAAATCCAAAGCTTGCAGATTCAGCAGAGTTGTCTATAGTGGCTTAATTGGAATTGCTGGACAAGAACATTGATTCTGCTTCACTCAGGTAAAGATGAAGGTAACTGCAACAATGGATATTGCATTTGAAGGTCATTGAGTTGTAGTCAGGCAAGGGGAGCAGATATTAAAACATACACGCACAAAATAATGGGATTTTTATTTAGCATCTTGCAAGTCTTGAGTAACATAGTATTAATTGACCTTGAGATTTCATTCTTTTGTGACTCATTGCATTTGCTTTTGTGTTTCAGATTAATATAGAATATTTTAAAGAAAGAGTAATACAGCCAATTTTAATCTCTGGGAAGTTTATGCAAGACATAATTTATTTGTAAACTTTATAATAATATGTGAATTAAAGACCCTTGTTAGTTTGGGATGAATCTGACATAAGGGCTAAAATCACTTTTTCATTAGCCTTCTCCTGATCTCAGGTTTACACCTAAGAGATTCTTCACTCCAAAGTTTTCATTTCCAAGCACAACCTGCTGGGTGCTGCGCTTTTCTGAGGTCTCCTCCCCACCTCTGCATCTAGCAGTGCTTATGATGCAATGATTTCCTGTCTGACTATCCCATTCCTATCCTTTGCAAAGTTCACATAGACCCATTTAAGCACACTTTTAGTGGCATACCAAGTTTAAGTGCCAAAGTTGTGTTTTAGTTCTTTCATCCAGAAAGAAAACATCAGCTGTTTCAAATTTTAGAGTCCAGCTTGGGCAACAAGAGAATTGTCATGTCGTCGATTGTGTAGTAAGACACAGTGAGTGTCCAGCAATGTAAAATCAGTCTATAAATGAGAAGATTAAGACCAAAAGCATCGGGTTACAAACATCTCACTAAAGCCCCATTAGCAGGCAGAGAGCTCTCCGCGGAGCTAGAAAATGAGACTTTTCCCTCCTTTCTGCCCCATACGTTAGTGCTGATCTCAGGAGCTCATTTTTGCACCCTTTGTGGCAGACAACCATATAATCAAAGGGTTCCCATTGCTAAATCATTTGAAAAGACAAGTAGAAATTAGCTTTAGCTAATTTAACTAGCCTTTGCCCCTCCTCCTGACCCTGAGGGTGAAGCACATTTTATCATTCATCCTCTGGGGTCTGGCTTATGCTGGCTCCCTTTCCTTTGGCAGTGATTTTAAGCAACCAAGTTCTTATTACAATTCTCAAATTTAAAATTAAGTTCTGATCACATCTTCTCAGGGCATACCTAAGAGGCACTGTTTATCCCCAGCCAAATCAATTGTTTCCTCAAGTGACTCATTCCTGAAAATGTTATTGTTTCTAATAACCAGCTCAAATATGTATTTTCATTAATCTTTTCTTTTACCTCCATTTCACACGTGTTGCTGCATGTCAGGCAGTTTCCACAACGATCTGCCATGACATCGTGTGAGGTATGAAGATTTTTTTTTTTTTTTCTAATTTAAGAATTACTTTTACTCAGATGGTGGCTGGGCTGGGAAATGTTCCCCATTGCCCTGGGAGTTTTAGGCCAAGGCTTGTGTGTGTGTGTGTGTGTGTGTGTGTGTTGGAAGGGTCTCTCATTGCCTATTTCTGCTTATATAACACACACTGGTTTAGGTAGGTGGAGTCAGAATGGGAAGAGGAAGTTCCCTAAGTGTTTCTTGCATGCAAAGGTAAGCAGAGAATGCCCATCTGGGCACACAGGGCAAGGATGCAGTGGAGTGACCTCTCCTTTCCCCTCCAACTCACATGCTGGAGTTTAAAAACTGTATCAGGGTGACAGAAACCAAGGGGTAAGACCACAGCTTCCTCTGGGGATCTTCTATAAACTGTAAGAACAAACACAGGTATTTTGTAGTTCTTTATCACAACGGGTCCTTTGTGATGATTCTAGGTTTTATGACTGCTGTTTTATGTCCTACAAATAGTAACAGGCATTTCCCTTTGCCCTACACCACAGTAAGCCACTGGCCTAGACAAGAAGCAACTCTGCACTGCTTTTCAAACATCATCCTCCCTCTCGACCGCAGGGACTATTTGGTTTCTATTCTACTTCTGGCCTTTCATATTCCTGATGGTGCATTGGATGAAACCCAGCAGCCAGGCGTGTGAACGTGGTTGAAAAGACCCATGGAGGACCAGCAATGCTTCCCCACAGCGTGGGATGGTCCCCTCCTGAGATGGCCCACTGTCAGCGGGACTGGTACATGAGTTGTTTTCCCAGCTGAGAGGATGGGTCATAAGACCCACTTATACTTTTTTCCTGGTCTCTTTTTAGCTAACTACACAATTGTACAATCCCTGGCCAGGGTCCATGACTGAGAACAGAGTTTTCCTGTGTAGATTTTTTTTCTGCAGCAAACATTTGCACTGAGCTGTAGGAATAGACCGGGCATGGCCACCATTTTTCCAATTCCAGTGGGATTATCCAGGCAAAAACTTCAGAAAACGTGTGGGATTCTAGAGGAGGCCGAACAGGCTCATGACACATTCCCTGTCCTTACCAGATGCCAAGCACTGCATCCTGTCTGCTTCTTGAACAGCCCCTTCATTGTTTGTTCAGCTATTCTGCTGCATCTGCAGATAGCCCCGCCTGAGAAACAGCCTCAAACCAGAAGGAGAGGATGGCGGCAAGCCTTAGAGAAACATGTAAGTCAAGGGTGGTGGTGGATGACTGTGAGGCATTTTCTTTTGCAAAAAATACCCAAACCAAAACAGGCAAAAAAACTACCAAATAACAATGGTGGGTATTCATTACTAGGTTAAAAAATTGACTTATTGCAAGTTCAAAGCACTGTAAACAATCCCCATGTTTCTGTCTCTTTGGCTATAGTCAATATAGTTTGAAATGAGTCTGCTAAGACAAATGCTGATTTGGTGAATAAAAAAGATAATCTGAGTTTTAGAAGTGGGGATATTCAGCCACATAAGACACGGAAAATAAGGAAGATTGAACTTGACATGTGTCATCATCATGGTCAAGACCAGGGAGATGCTATCTCAAGGTCTTTCCAGCTCTTTAATCTATGCAAAAATGTATATGATTTTTAGGGGGAGATGTTGGTCAAAGGATACAATATTTCAGTTAGACAGGAGGGATAAATTCAAGAGATCTATTGTGCAATATGGTGACTATAGTTAATAACAATACATTGTATTTTTGAAAAAAACGCTGAGTAGATTTTAAATGTTCTCACCACAAAAATGATAACTTTGTGAGGTAATGCATGTGTTAATTAGCTAGATTTAGCCATTTCTTCACTCTGCAAAGTGAAGGGCATCATTGCAGTTTGGGAGCCAGGACTTTGAGAGGCTAGTAAAGGGCAGAACTTGGATTTGGATCAGGAGCCACCTTCTATCAGCCTTGCTTGGGCTACTGTCCTGCCTTGAGTGGCTGCAGGTGGTAGCCTGGACCTCATGGATGAGGCATTTGAATCCAAGCAGAACTTGGTGGAAAGGTAGAAGGAAAGAAGCGAACCTTCCATGGCCTTAAACTTAAGATAGTACGTGGGCAGGAATTCTATCTACTCTCTCCCACTTTTTTAATAATTGGAGGAGAGAGAATAGAGAAGCCGTAACTAGGTGCCCATGTGGTAAAACAGCATGTTGAAATGGACATTTTGGCTAAGGCCCTAGGATGACAGATGTAAGAGACCAAATAATGTGCCAGATGGGGAGGCAGATGTTGAAAGCAGGTAGCTGAGCACCAGTTAAAAGCCCACCTTCCACCCCCACACTGAGCAGTGAAGAAGGAAGGAATTAGGAAAGATTTCTTTGGCAAGAATCATTGGTATACTATGAATCCTAGTGCTACCCCCCAACAGAAAGGGGAGATACAGGCGCAACAAGTCCAATCAGTGAGCTTGATGTAGAGCCCCCACAGCTGGCTAGACAAGTGCCTGATTTGGACCTGAAGAAAACAAAGCTTGCTGCCTGCCCTGGTGGTGGGAGTGACAGAGGGGCTGCTGGTGCCCTAGGCATGTCCTCCTAGAATTTGTGGTGGTGAAGGGTACATGAGTGTCCTCAGGACCAGATGTAGCCACACCAGAGACAGGGCTGGCATTTTAGACCTTGTCCAAGAGGGCCATTATAAAAGGAAACAGACTAATTGTTGATTTAGGTGGTAGTCACAGAGGCTTACTCACTTGAGACATTTCTAGTAGCACACTTATGATTTCTGCATTTATTAAGTTTGTTATATTTCAGCAAAATTTGCTATTAAGAAAATAGTGAAGAAGTCTCATCAGAGAGAAGTTAAAAGCATACTAGTGGATTCCTTGGGGCTGCAGAAAGAGTAGCAAAAAGTTGGAGAAGACATCAGCTACACCAAAGGAATTTTAGGAGCTTGGTCCCCAGCAAAGCTCATGGAATCTCTCTGTGAGGAAGAGTCAGTTTTAAAAGCCCTCAGCCTGCTCTCAATGGGTCCTGCCTCCTTCCCTGCCTACACCCCAACACTGGGGAAAGGAGAAACCTCCGTTAGCAAGTTGGAGAAAAGGAGTTGAGGAAGGAAGAGGATAGCCCGGCCCCCTCCCTGACTGCAGGTTTTTCTTTTTAACAGTAGATTCTAGCGAGGGGAGGGCAAATCCCTGAAACCTTGAATGAAGTTGGAAGCCTTTACTAGTTTGTGTGTTTGGAATTCTAAGTAGAAATTGAGACTGTGTTTTGTGACTCAAATGACTAAGATTTTCTATTACCTACGAGTGGCCAAAATGTCAAGTATTCATCCGGGGGCAGGGTGAAAACTAGACCTACTGAGAAAGTTAAAAGACAAGGGGAAAACACAATAAACCTGCTGTATTTTTACCTCCAAAGTGTCCATTCAATTTACTGGCTGTAGTAGTTTGAAAGCAAGGTTCTGTGATATCATTCCAGAGTTGAGAGTAACAAAAGCTGATAATTGTAAATGCAGCACTATCCAATGGAAATATAATGCAAATTATATGCGTGACTTAACATTTTTTTCTGGTAGATTCATTTAAAAAGTAAAATAAACAGATAAAATTAGTTTTAATAATCTATTTTATTTAACCTAATAATATATTTTCATTTCACACTGTAATCAATATAAATGTTTTTAATGAAATATATTACATTCACTTTTTATTTTTGTGCTTACCTTTTGAAATCGGGAAAATTTTATACTTTCAGCACATCTCAGTTTGGACTAGCCACACATAAGGAACTCAGCAGCCTCGTGTGGCTGGTGGCTGCCATATTGGACAGTGCACTTAGAGGGTTTGGATGGGGTGGAAAATTATCTCAGATTACTATAGGATTTCGTGCTTGACAAACGTTGAGGCAGTATCTCCAAAGTGAGCAAGAGGATGAGCTAAGATTCAGTCTTCACTTGTATTGGGTCTGATGAGTATACATCCAGATGGCTATTGGGCAGAAAAATAATGGGTGATGGAGGAGAGCTGAGAAGGGTCTTCATGAACTGTGATGCCACCTTACACATTGCCACTGGAAACTGACCCTAAGCTAAACAGGAAGAGAAGAAATTGAAAGAAGACCTGACCCAAGGGAGTAAAAATAAATTCAGGACACTTTTCTGCAGAAATAACTACTGAGTTTAAGCATACATTAAAATGGACACAATATGTCCTCAAGGAGTTGTTACGGTCTGCACAAACCAGCATGCTTGTCTGAAATAAGTGTCCTGTACTGGGCTTAGCATTATAAACAGGGTAAGTCCTACTGTTGTTCTGGTTTTGCTGATGAGGAAATTGAGACTGAGATAATATGAACCAAACAACCAACTTCTTGTTGATTAAAACATTATCCCTAAGGAAACCGTGAGAATCACTGGGTACAAGAGTCCCCCTGCACAGATGAGGAATCTGGGCTGCAGAGAGGAGAAGCAGTTGCCCAAAGGTTATACATAATCAGAGAGAGCTTCCTATGTTGTGTGTTAAGATTTCAGGGGCACCAAGATAGATTATTTGTCTCTTTAAAAAACTTACTAGAAAACAGAAGAGCATGTTTTGTGTGTCAGTAACCTCCCTATAACTGGACCTTGACTACAGAGATTGGACAGTGCATCCAGATTACTACAAAGAAGTTCACAGAATTGGGTTCAGGTTGAGCTAGAAGATTTCTGAGCTTTTTTTTTTTCTTTTTTCCAACATAAAGATTGATGGTTTGATGGTATGAAGTTTTTAGCATTATGTGATCTCCGACTCGTACTATAGATCTAACTACAGGTGATGGTGAGAGTTGTGAGAATTTTATATAGGCAAGGAAAATCGAGGCAGAGGCCAGAAGAATGGAGGTCTCAGCCTGACCCTCAGCAAGCTCTGAGGGTAATTTGGGCTTTAATTGGGTTCTTAATCCCTGATTTCCATGTACAAGGAAAATTCCAATGACAAGGAAAACTCCAATATGTGGGATCATCCTAAGCCCATCCCAAAGGCTTCACGATTCATCATGGCTAAATGGAGTTTGAACACTTTAAAATAAATGAAAATACTTCATTACATCTGAGCAAGTGGTATTTGAGTCAGGTATATGAGGGAGTAAAGAGATCATTTTTCATTTGTTTTTCTTTTTGCCTTTTTTTCTGAATCTGATTTTTATAAAATGGCTTTGAAGATAAGTGATTTCTAAGGACTATTGCCCTCATGTGGGCTATGCAAATGCATTAATAATTTGATCCTCAGTTTCCTCTCTATAAAATCGTAGAATGTGATGAGATGAGCTTGAAATCACTTCTTGATTTAGTACAGTATGAACTTTCTATGCACATATGAATGCAAAGAATGGAAACATCTTACAAAATACAAAAATAAAGATTAATTTTTTTCAGAAAAAAATAATTTGCTAGAGAACAAAAGTGACAATGAGGCTTTTTGGTTTACCTTTTGTTCTGTTTTGCTTTGTTTTAAGATGTCAAGCCTTTTTTTGTATGGAGAGTGAAAAGTCTTGTTGGGATGGTGATGTGGCTGTGACTGATACTGCCGTGATCTCGCACACATGAGCCAAAGCCTCGGGATGGTTTTGATGAGAAAATTGGGTGAAGGTTGGGGAGCGAGACCCGAGATGCAGGAACACAGGTGTGCTGTGGCCAGAAGTGTGGCATGAGGAAAGAAGGGAAGGTGGAGGAATTGGAGGGTGAGAACACTGGTCATTTGCCAAGGGCATTGAGAAATTGGTACGTATTCATTTTGGTTGATGGGTGGGGAGTTTTAAGAGAGAAATGCAGGGGTGTGAGAGGTGCTTTGTAAGGTGAGGAGTTAGACTAAGAGGAGTTAGTCAAAATGGAACCTTTTGACTAACAGGAAAATAATTGGCTTGAAATAGAGGTCCAATAATTCTCAAATTGTTGTTTAAAATTGCAGTTCTGTAGGAATTTTGAATACAAAAAATTCAGAAAGGTTGCATACCAGAGCTGTCCAATAAGGATATAGTATGAGCCACATATATAACTTAAAATTTTCTAGACGCCACTATTAAAAAGTAAAAAAAAAAAAAGTTGGAATTAATATTAATAGTATATTTAATTGAAAATAATATATATAAATACTATTATCTAAATACATCATCTACATATAAGTATTAATGAGATATTTTATGTTCCTTTTCTTATACTAAAATATGTCTTCAAAATCTGGTGTGCACTTTGTACTTACAGCTCATCTTAATTTGTACTGGACACATTTCAAGTTCTCAATAGCTACATGTGGTTGGTGGCTGTTATATTGAACAGCGTAATTCTAGACAGCTTCCTCTGCATCATCACATTTTTGTCCTTTATTTAATAAACTTTAAAACAAAATATGATTACTTCTATGTAAAATTTCAAAATGGGCAATGCTAAACAGTTGCTTGCTTAGGGATGTATAAGTAGGTGGTAGAATTAGAACAAAATGCAAGGAAACGATGATCACAAAGATAAGGAGAGTGTTTCCTTTATTCCACGGAAGTAAAGAAGAAGAAAATTAAAATCTTCCCCAAATCTCATCAAGTAGAGACAACAACTGCTAATTTCCACTTGCACCTTTTTAGGAAGGGAAGAGCCTGGAAGGGAATGATGAGCAGGTTGCATAGAGGGTGACAGTGTGGTGCCTGCTGCGCTGTGGGCCCTGGGCATTGCCCATTGAATGGAATTTTTCAAAGTCAGACTTGCAGTATATCAAGGTCTCAGACAAAAGAAAGTGGGAGCATTTGAAATAGGAGAGAAAGGCAGACAATAACAGACCCTTGGCCAAATCTGATGATGAGCATTCCCATGGGGCAACACCCTAAAAGAAAAGAAAACGATTAAAGACATTGACTTTTTTTTCCTCTTTCAGACATGAACTTAACCAATTTCCTGGAATTTTCAAAAGAATTTACTAGAAAAGAAAGGCATCAAAACAAGCCAATAACCTCACAAACCATTAGGTACTCAGGGTTTCTGGAAGGGCAGCTCTAAATGCACAGTCTATATCCAATTTGCACTGTCATCTTGGAATGGGAAGAACATTGGAATGACAAGTTAGATTGAAAAGCTGTTAAAAGCCAGAAAAATAACGAGTGTCTAATCCATAAATGGAAAACTGTCAGTCCCTTATGTCTTTCTAAGACTTGGCTTCATGGTAATTCAAGCACAACTCCTGAGTTTTCAACCAGCCCTTAATTGCAAAGAAAATAAACCATTCAGAGAAGAGGAACAATGGACCTCACTTTGGTGTCTGCAGTGGGTAAATTTGGATAATATAATTTATTTTGAAGATCTATACAGAGGTATGCATCTACAGATGTAAAGCCTGGCTGGTGATTTTGGAAGTTAAATCCCTTTGCTTTATGATGATGACCTCCAATGACCTTGCTCTGGGCATCACACTGGAATGTGTATCCCTGGATAACAAAAAGATCCCTGGAAAAATTATCACTCTGCTGCCTATATCCCACCCTCCCCTGCTTACTATCAAGGATTTGTATCTGAGTAGTTGGCCTCCTAGGCTAAGAGAGCTGTCTCAAAGCTTGGGGTTTCCATGGCTTCTCTTTCTCTACGCTGAGATCTGGGAACCCCCATGAAGTCTAAATGGCAGCTGGTGGTTGTTGGTTACATTAAGGGAAAGCCTAAGAGAAACGTGGAATGTATAAAAGCCACTACAGCATGGAAGCCAGCGGATCCCCTCTGATTCTGGACTCAAACACTGTAGGAACCCTCTGTCATGCCATAAAAACAGCTGTGAGCAGCAAGCCTGGGGACGCAGATTTGCGTTGACAACTCACGCACTCACAGCAGTCTTAGGAACGCCGGCTTTTGATATCTCGGTAAAGGCTTCTTGCTGAGAAGTTTCCAGTGCTATGCCAAGTAGATCAGAGAGGTGTTTTCTTCTCTGCCTATCTCACTGCAGCCTTGACCATGTAGCTGAGGATGGTTAGACGTCAGAAATGAGGTCTGCTCCATCAAGTCTGCCAATGCTCTGCTCTATTTATCCTCCCCCTGCTGGGCATCCTGGCTTCTTTTATTGCTGCCCGTGTAGATGCACTCAGAAAGGCACACACTATTGCCTGCTGCAGAAATATTTACAGTTCCTGGAAAACCAAGTCAACAGAGCACGCAGTGGGGATGTCAAAAGAGCATCAGGGAGGACTTAGAGCTTGGGCTCTGACCTTGACTCTGGCATGACCTCACTGAATGACCTTGGGCAAGACTCATCACCTCTCAAGGGTTCAGAGAAACTGGGGCGAACTAGTATGATGGCTTCAAAACTGGGCTCTTGGGGAGCATAGTGGCCAGCTACTTGGAGGCTGAGGCAGGAGGGTTGCTTGAGCCCGGGAGTTTGAGGCTGCAGTGAGCTATGATTGCACCACTGCATTCTAGCCTGGGTGACAAAGTGAGACCCTGTCTCAGAAAAACCAAAACACAAAAACAAAAGCAAAAATAATCCCTGGTCTCTTGGGTCTTTGGAGTCTGCTCAGGGGGCTGCTGGGAAGTGGAGATAGGGCAGAGAGAGGGGAATTCTAGCATCTTTAAACCATCCCAAGCAGAGCAGGTCTGCTTCGGTGTGTTCACTGTTTTACTTACTGGGGTTCCTGAAAAGCTTTTATTTGAGGAAAGGGTTAAAAGGCTTAAATGTTTTCAAAACCACTTAAGTAGATGATCTTCCACTTACCAAGTTCTGATTATAGGATTTTCCCTGTTTGTTAGTTTTGGGACATTTTGCAGAGTGTTTTGTTGATGGCTGATGTAGCAGGCTCCTGAATGAATTTTGCATTCAATAATTACTTTTCATTAATAGCATATATTAAAGACTATAAAGAGACAGATAATGGCTTTTTGTCACTTCTAGAGGATGGCTGTTGTCTTAGGAATGATATTAGTGGCCAGCTCACTAATGGTTGGAACGTATAATTAGAACTCGAGAATCTGGTGCTTGTCATGACTGTGCCACTAATCATGGCTTTAAACACATCATTCGCTCTTTTGGGAGGGAGGAAATATATGGTATGATTAAGAACTTGAGACATGAACCTAGATTGCCTGGGTTCAAATCCCAGCTCCGTCACTTATGAGCTGTATATTTTTGGACAAGTTACTTCATTTCCATGCTTCAGTGTTTTGTTTTGTTTTGTTTTTTGTTTTTGTTTTTGTTTTGTTTTGTTTTTTTTTGCTGTAAAATGGAGATGATAATACTGCTTACATCATTGGGCTGTTATGAGAGTTGAGTTAACTCATGCAAAATGATTAATGGAGAGCCTAGAAGAAATTGCATTCCTCATAAACATTAGCTATGGTTATCTTTCGGGTCTTTTTTTTTGTTATGTATAATATGAAGGGTTGGGTTGGGTACCTGATGGCTAAAGTCAACGAGTTTATTAGACTGCAGACCTCTGGGTTCAGAATTGTATTCTTAGGGTCTGGAACAGGGCCTGGCAAACAGCAGGTGCTTATTATATTCTTGTTGACTAAATGACTAACATTCTGCTTTTCTCATAAAAACTGTGTAAGAACCTATTTGCAGAACTGTTACCTCCTAAAATTAAAAACATTCAGAGTGCTAAGATGAATAAATTGAGAGCATAAAACTTTTAGTCAGGGTCCAGTCATAAAAATGGAAAAGCTCAAGCCACAAATAGTTCAATGGACACAATTGAATATGGAGAGCTAGTTATAAAGAGGCCAGGAGAGCTAGAAAGCCATGGTGAGGCTGCCCAGCGACTAGCCACTACCACCCCTAGGTGGGTGGAGGAAAAGTGAAGAACGGTGGTCCTGGGGCTGCGGAGGGGGGTGCGCTCTAGCCCTGCTGGATTTGCAGGCTGACCAGAGAGCTCTCCCACCTCCAGACTCCCACTGGTGCCTCCTATTGGCTAAATCCATCTCCTGAATCCATCCAGTAGAGCATCATGGCCTTAAAAACAAAAGGTGTCAGTTACAAGGAGTGGGTCAGGAGTATTGTTTTCACTGAGGCAAGAGAGGATGGGAATTGTAGTTTGCACGTGTCAGCCTCCCTGCTTCACCCCAACAGTTATCCAGAGAGGTGCACGGGAGGACAAGGAATGGATCTGGGGACAATGGGCCCAGGCCCAGGACCCCAACGAGGGGGTGTGTAGTAGTCATGTTCTAGATGAGGTGGTTGGCAAACTATGGCCCTTGGGTGGCATCCAGCCTGCTGCCCATTTTTATAAATTAAGTTTTATTGGAACACAGCCACACCCACTCATTTCCATACTGTCTATGGCTGCTTTTGTGCTACAATAGCATAGTTTAGTTGTAACAGAGACCACATATCCCCCCCAACCCTAAAACATTTAGTATCTGGCCCTTTACAGAAAAAATTTGCCAATCTCTGTTCTAGATTACGTCTAATCCTCACAACCACCTGCTAGGTAAGTATTTTTACCCTTCTTTTACAAATGAGGAATAGGCTCAGAGATGTATCTGACTTGCCTGAGGATGAGCACACTAGGCCAGAATGGAATCTGCGTTTCATCTTCATCGGATCTTTTACCAGTTTCCAACTCTTTCCATTGCACCCCTCTGCCTTCCTACTTTAAGGAATCTGGTCATGGTGACAGGTGCCCCACATGTCTTCCTGCATCATCTGAGCCATCCTTGGCCCCTGCAGCTCTGCTGAAACAAAAGTATACCTTGGTTTGCTATCTCTCCGTGACATGTCTATGTCCCCTCATCTCACCGTCAAATTCACAGAATACGCAGGAATTGAAGATTGTCTCAATTGGAAGCAGCCTTAGGTCATTTCCTAGGAGTGACTTAGAAATGTTCTGCAGCTTGAAGCTGCTTGTTGGACTGTCCTTTCCAGGTAGGCAGCTGGTCCTTAAGAAACTCACTTTTTTCCTTTCTTTTTGTTTGCACAGTCATCACAACTAAGCAATAATAGCAAAAGATTTGGGAGAACGTCTCTGACATAATGGAAATCAATGTTAAAATGAGATTGGCTTTACAAAATAAACAGTATAGTCAACTCTTTAGGAATGCTTCTCCTGTAACGCTAAGTACACCTGGCTGATGGAAAAACAATCCCTTCAGAATGGAATATTATTGCCAACACTTCCCTGCATTGCTTGGAGATTCATCTTAGGCAACAGTATTTATGAGTCAATCTGTGTAGTCTTTGTATAACAACAATAGCAGCAGGAAAAAGCTCTTAGAATCCATGTGAATTTATGTTTACTGGAAATTCCGAGTAACTGTAAGCTAGACACTGCTTGCATTTGCTTTGTTCACACAGATGGCAAAAATTGCAGCTCTGGGAAGGACTTAGAGAGGTAAACAGAATGCTTGTGAGATTAATAAAATGAGGATTTACATGTGATGACACATAAGAAGGCAGCACCATGGCTATAGTATTATTTGACTTAGCATTTAGCCAACACAGGTATTTTTATAATGTATAATGTGCTCTCTTGCCTCAGTGAAAACAGTACACCTGACCCGCTCCTCGTAGGGTGACTGACACCATTTGTGTTTTTAAGGCTGTGATGAAGCTCTACTGGCCACCCATTCCCTCTTCCCATGACCATTAGAGGTTTGGAATGACTTAGCCTGCACTGCAGGGAGCTGGCAGATGGCTGTGGCCACAGGAGGGACTGCGGGGGTGCCTGTACCCTCGCGGCAGGCAGCAGGCACTTGCTTATAAGGGGCTCTGGAGCTCAGGAATCTATTTCCATTTTGGGGATCCTGGGTAAATGTCTAAACCCCTAGGATACAGAAGTTCACAACTATTTCATAAGAAGCAATATGATGGTGTAGGAAAAGCTTGGGCTTCAGAGGCCAAAAGACATGAGTTCGAATCCTGCCGTTATTAGCCAATCCTCTCATGAATCTGATCCCCTTTCCAGGCCTGAGAGGGAGGTGGGGAGGCCTATATGACAGCTGAATAATTGCCCTCAAAGATAACTAAGTCCTAATCTCTGGGATCTGGGAATGTTACCTTATATGGAAGAAGGTCCTGTGTGGATTTTGTTAAGTGAAAGGTTTTGACATGGGGAGATTATCCTGGGTGATCTGAACGGGCACTAAATAAAATCACAAGAGTCCTTCTAAGAAGGAAGCAGAGGGATATTTGACACAGAAGAGGAAGAAGACACTGTGACCACAATGGAAGCAGGAGGAGACGTGAAGTTACCACACAATTGCTTTTGAAGATGGAGGAAAGGACCACGAAGCCCAGGAGCACAAGGAATGCAGCAGCCTCCAAGTGAGAAAAGGCAGAGAAACAGGTTCTCTGCCCACCAGACTCTGGAGAGACTGTGGCACTACTGACGTCATGATTTTAGGCCAGTGAATTTGACTTCTGACTTCTGGCCTCCAGAACTATAAGTGAATAACTGTGAGCTGCTTTAAGCCACCAAGTTCATGGTAATAATTTGTTATAGCAGCCACGGGAAACTGATACAGTCTCCCCTCATGAGTGTGTGCATAAGAATCATGCCTAAGAAAAGATGCCAAATCAATCCCCCAGATCATGCCCCACACAAGGGGGCAGGACCTGAGGTCAGTCATCTGAGGTGATTTTGAGGGCAACATGTTATAACTGAGAATAAACTCACTGGCGCTCCCAAGTTTATGCTAGAATGTAAGAAGCTGCTCCCAGCATGGGCACTTAGTGTCTGGCATGGATCAGCCCACCTTCCCCTGTGTTCCATCTCCCTGCTGTCTTCCTTGGACCTTCCTGGTCTTCCACCCGACCCTCTTGTCTGTTCAGCCCACTTGGTCTGCAGCCATCTCTTTCCTGCCAACCTGCACCTCAGGTTCCAGGATGGTGGGGAGGGCACACCCAAGTCCCTGGTCAGGAACTGACCCTCTTCCATTCTGTCCTGTCTTTGGCTTGGGAGTAAGGGTCAGAGCTGGTGGGTGGGAAATGGCTGGATTCTTTTCAGGGAGGAGGCCAGTCAGAAGAACCTGAGGACTCAGGGGGAGGAAAAAGAAGATGGGTTGGAGGCAAAGGCTATGTGCCCAACCCATGTGGCCTCAACCTCAGGATAGTACTTTTGAGCTCAGGAGAGCTACTGCTCCTCTCCTCCTCACCTGAAGGGATCGAAAGGAGTTCCCATAGCACTTAAGGAGACTTCACTAGGACAATGGCTTCACTGCCTAAGGAGCAAGGGTGGCAGTAGGAAGTCCCTGTGGGGCTTCTGATTCTCATGTGGGAGGTCTAGACATAGGGCTGAGGTTAAGAATGACCCACAGAGAGGCTGGGCATGGTGGCCCATGCCTGTAATCCCAGCACTTTGGAAGGCTGAGGCAGGTGGATCAACTGAAGTCAAGAGTTCAAGACCAGCCTGGCCAACATGGCAAAAACTTGTCTCTACTAGAAATATAAAAATTAGCCTGGATGTGGTGGCAGGCACTTGTAATCCCAGCTACTCGAGAGGCTGAGGCAGGAGACTCGCTTGAACCTGGGAGGCGGAGGTTGTAGTGGGTTGAAATCATGCCATTGCAATCCATCCTGGGTGACCAGTGAAACTCTGTCTCCAAACACAAACAAACAAAAATAATCACCCAAAGAGTTCTTTCTTTCGGTGCTGAAAAAAGGTCACACACACACACCCCTCAGGGCTGCTTAGTGTAGAAACATTAGTATCCCTGGGAACAGAGCCCTAGAGAACCATCAGAGTGGTTAAAAACAACAGTCCCCACTAATGCAGCAATAACCACAACAAAAGGTTTATTTCTCTACCTTCCAAGAAGTGCAAGGTTAAAGACCTTTACAAGAAACTTCAAAGCTTTACTGATGTGCTCAAGGCCTCTGGCCATCTGTTTGCTCAGGAGATAGGAACTTCTACCTGGAGAGAGCACATCCTCAGGTTATAAGGAATCAGGCAGACAAGTCTGGCCCAGAACTGAGGGCCCCACCTCAGGGCAGCATGATGTTTGCAGCTCAATTGTCTCCTGGCCCAGCCTGCAAGGAGGAGCTGGAGGAAGGGTGCATTAGGATGAACTGCAGAGCCTCTTTCCTGTCCCTCAACTGCCCTTCTACAGAATCAAAGGTCGTGTCATGTTTCTTCTCCAAGACGTCCATGGAAATCTGTTATATTAATAGTGGGCCTAGTGGTTCTTCTACATTAGACCTGGTACAGTGCCAAATGATCCTTAGCCCAAGGATGAAAGGGTGGTTTACTATGAATAGTCACAGCCCTGCTGTCAGGAGAAAGTCCTCCCTCGTATTGGGCTAGGCAGTGCTGAATCTAGGAATGACTATACTCTCCTTGGTGAGCTAAACCAGCGGAGAAGTCACCTACAGCCTATACTGGTGGAGAGATTGGGCTGAAATTCAACACGAATACTTTTGTCTTCACCCTGTGGCCAGGCCTCACAGATGTCCTCTCCAGGTTCAGCAGTGACTGAGCAGAGAAAGGCTTCAGCATTCAGTTTGCAAGATGATAGCAAGGAGGAATAAGGAGAGGCAGAGAGTCCCAAGGGAGGGAGCTCCAGATCCATGGGGACTTGGAAGAGAGGATCACATGGAAGGGTGGTAGGGTTGGCTAGAAGGTGGGAGAGAGGGAACCCCAGCATTGGGCTCTCACCTTTGGGAGATGTGATGCTAAAAGGCCTTTTCCCTGAAAATTCCAAAATAATAGCAAGTTCAATAAAGCTCCAATGTTTGTTCTTCCCATTCTGAGATCTCCTAGACTTTTTAGTAAAGAATTCCACATATTGCACATGACTGGTCAAGATAAGATGTATAAGGTGGAAGGTATGGACAGTGATGACAGCCCCACTTTTCTTTGGAGGGCTTTGGCTGGACAGGAGTGGAGAAGGGAATATTCATGGGCCAGTAGGAACAGAGAGGGACTGAATTCCCTGCATTTTGCCCTGGCCTGATAAGGCACAAACTTTAAGTCTGCAAAGGTGGGTCCTTGGCATGCTCCCGCTACCATTGCTTCATGGAAAATGCCACAGAACACTGGGCACAGCCCCTTGCTTCGGCAGGAGACCATGCCGTGGAGTAGTTAGGAGCACTGACTCTGAATTAAGTTGCCCTGGGTGTGTGGCCAGCAGCAGACAGAGAGACTAGACAATTAACCTGATTTTCCATGGATCAGTTTTCTCTTTTATAAACTGATGTTAATTGTGCTACTTCCCTCATGGGGCTCCTCAGAGGATTGAGTGACAGAATACATGTAAGGTGCTTGGCCCAGAACTGGGCTGTATTAGTTTCCCGTGGTTGCTATAACAATTACCACAAACTTTATGGTTCAACACAACATACATTTGGTATCTTACGGTTTTGGAGGTTGGAAATCTGAAATTCCAAGCCAGCAGTATATCATCTTAAGATCTCTCTATGATTCAGATTCTCCTGCCTCCAGATAGCACTTATAAAATTCTTCTGATTACATCAGGCCCACCCAGATAATCCAAGATAATCTCCCCATCTGAAACTCACATCAGCAGTGTCCTTTTCTTCCCAGGTAAGATAATATATTCTCAGGTTCTGGGGATTAGGATGTGGTTACCTTTGGGAGGGAGCCAGTATTGTACGATCAGCACATTGGCTTACATTAAAAACTCAGTATATATTGGCCACTATTATTTTTCTTGTATCTCCAGCCAAATGGAAAATCATATATAGGAAAAGGAATGCTTTCTCCTTTGGTCTGGACACCACCATGTTTTGTTACCTTGAGTCTAACAATACACCACAGAGGTGGTAGAAATGGCAGTAGCACTATGTGAGGGCTTGTCTCCAGCAGAGGTGTTCATGGTACCTCACCAGATAGTGCTTCTTCCTAGGTGGAGAGAGAAGTAGTCTCTGATAGAAACAGTGATATCTAGTGGGTGTTCCAGAGACATCAATACTCAACAGAAGGACTGATGCTTAGAGAACCTGCCAGGTGCTGGTTGGGCTTGGTGGGAAACAGCATGATGGTGGACCCCAGAAGCAATGATCAGGTGTGGTGCCCATGTCTTCCCATAGCTTTGTAAAAAATTTTTTTTTTCCACAGTGATTAGACAAAAAGAGAAAGAAAATGGCAGTTGCTGTAAGGTGAATGCCAGGACTTGTTGTTAAGGACATGTTTGACCCCACTGGGCATAGCAAAAATAATATGGAAACCTTTATAGGGGGCTGGAACTCCTATAATAACAAGTAGGGGCAAGATCAGGTTAAATGTAGGTTCTGTCTGTCAACATGTGCCCATTTTAAACCATCCACTGGTGTGGTCTGGGAAACCCAGGTTGCATAAGTCAAGTTTGCAGCTCAGTGCTGAGCACTCTGGAGGGGCTCTGGAAATGCCTGACCTCATTCCTCCCCTTCTCTCCTTTTCCTTGACTATGACCTCATTGACTTGCTCTAGATGCTCTAATGTTTCCCAGCAGCCTTATTGCTTATACCTCTCAGCTTATGCTGGCATCGTTCCTCTTCCCAGAGAGCTGCCTAAGCACTCTTCTCTTCTCACTGCCCCACTTTGAGGCTGAGGGTGAGGTCACAGGGTGGCTGTGCATCAGCATTTGCATTGCTAAAGCAGCACTGTCAGAGCCTGAGCTTGCATTCTCTCCGTGCATCCATGCTCACTGACCTGTCAATACTCTCATCCGGGAAGCAGCATATTCCTCTCCTTGAACTTGGCCCAGACATTGCATATATGAACTCTTATGGGCCAATTTACAGCCCCTTCATTGAGGCAGCTCTGCAGTTGATTTCCCAAGTTTCTTATTTTAGTTATCCATCCCTACTTCACCTACCCATCCCCTCTATTCAACCTAGTACTTACCTTTTGGGTATGTCACTCCTCATTAGCACCTCTTCCAGAAAAGATGCTCATGACGGAGAATTGTCTTAGTCTGGTTTCCTCTAAAAGCAGAGCCTGAGACAGGTAGTTTATTTGGGAGTGATTCCTGGAAGCCAGAATGTGTTAGAAGTGAGATGGAGAGCGAGGGAAAAAACCAATAAAGAGTATGCAATTGAGCTCATTACCACTGCAGGCAACCGAGGCTCAGTTCCCTGGGATCCCTGAGGAGCTGTGTAGAATAAACCTTAGAATTGTCTTTCTGAATGTCAGAAGCCTGGGACATTTATCCACAAACTCCTGCGACCAATTGGCAGAGTATTAACACCGCTTTACTTCTGGGATGAGCCTGGGCATGTCTCAGTGGTCCTCCAAGGCTTAGGAGAGAGGCTTGGGGCAGACCAACAGGGAGCCTTGACTCTTGAGATGGGAAGCTAGATGTGTGCTTAGAACTGTCCATCTCAGGTGTGCTAAAACTAAGTGGGCTTAAAAAGTGTCCCTCGGGGTGAAATTTACATGAGGCAGAAGTAACTTTAGAGAAGGCTTAAGAATGTAATCGTTCAAAATTGATTACCTAAACTGGTCATTCCTAAATTATCTATAGATTTTATATGCCTAGGCTGTTCCCGTTGCTCCTGCTATGTTCACGAGAGGAGTTGATCTGTTTGCCACTATGATTCCTTTAGGATATATGATTGACACTCTGTTGGTGACTTATACTCCCTCTGCCTAGATGCCTTAGCATTATCATTCATTCTCTAATTTAGCCAATTAGTAAACATAGTCAACCCCAAAGAGAGACTGGTTAACATATGGAGGTGCATATTCATGTATTTATAATTCCTTCCTTTACACTCCTCTCATTCAAATAGGGAGGTTATGTGGACTTCATTGCCTCAGAGAAAATTCCTTTTAGGGCTGAAGGCAGAGAAAGTCAGCATTGATTTCTGGCCTAAGGTCTTGGGAGTTTAGAGGGTTTGTCAAGGAGCCAAAAGAGGCAAAGGGACTTGAAGATTTGGACGGCATGTCTCGGAGAAGTAGCCCCACTCCTAGAGGAGATGACATTTGGCTTGTGGGAGAAAGAGGTGAGCAAGAGCTGTGGTCCTGGAGTAGAAGGGATCCAGGCCCTGCTCTCTGTAAGGGCTCCCCAGGATGAGAAAAAAATCTTCAGGGTGGAATGGTTGGGTGATACATCTAATTCCTACCTCCCAAGCCTGCTGCAGAAGTACTAGAAAGGCTGCATAGACACAGACAGTGAAAGTCTTAGCAGTAATATGAGCAGACAGGTGACTGAGCCCCCTATGCATAGCACTTTGATGCAGTGTGAGATCTTGGACTTTTGAAATGACCCCCAGGAAGGGGGAAGACAAACTAAGAAAGGCAGAGGGTAAATTTCCTGCCAGCCTGGTGAAGTGGGGGCTTAAAGTTGGTAATTATATTGACTTATTCAAAATACACAGTTAGGGGGCTTAGATGCATACCCACCACATAAACATTTATTGCATGTTTACTTTGTGGCAGGCATTGTGCTTGACATTAAAAATGTAAATATGACAAAGACATAGCCCGTTGCTTCAGTGGGGCTCATATCCAGTCAAGGAGGCATATATCTAAGGTGATGATCATTGAAATATACGTGTGATGATAGATATCTATACATACTATGGAGCCTAAGGAGAGGGTTTGAGGAGAGTTAAGAGAAGGATTCTTGAAAGAGACGATGTTTGAACTGAGCCTTAAAGGGTGGAAGACTTTATCTAGAGAGAAGAGGAAGGGGATGGGAGGCTGTATAGGCAGTGAGAACAGTGTGAAGGGAGAGGTACAGGGGTGGTATTAGTTTTATATTGCTGCATAACAAATTGCCACAGATCCAGCAGCTTAAAAGAGCATACATATTTATTAGTTTACAGCTTCTGTGGAGCAGGACTCCAGGAATAGCTTAAGTAACTTCTCTGGTGCAGTGTCTCACTTGACTCTAAACGTCCAGTAATTCACATTTAGGTTTCAGTGGTGAGACTGTAGTCAAGAAAACAACAATTCCCCTACAATACATAATCTCTAGGCCTCCTTTTGATAAATATGGTCATCAATTTACTCCTCCCACCTCCCACCAGAAACTGTAGTTCAATGGTACTTTTTGTTTTGGAAGGAGGTAGATTTTTATTGCAATGCATGACTCTGACCTTGGAAACCGCATTATCATTAATTTTGCCTTTCATGAGTTTTTAAATGTTTCCATCTGAACAATAATCATATGAACATGAGGTTGACACTTTCCCAAGAAATTGCCAATACTGACAATAATTCAGAAATGCACATTTTGACAAGGCTAGATTTGATGATTTGCACATCTTGAGAAACTTAGAATTTTCAAGTGAGACCTTGAAACCAAGAAGGCTCAGCCTTCTGGATTTACCTGAAGCTTATTTATCACCTGTCCTGAATACTGATTCCAAGGGGACTCAACGTCCTCATAGAGTGTTATCTTCTCAGCATCTTCCAATTAATCTGTCCCAGAGCAGGTTCTGGAATCCAGGACTCCCAATAAGATTCAATGTGGTGTTGCAATCTTGGACCTGATTATCCTAATATTGAATTTATAGTGTTTAAAAGGAGAGTGTTGGGGTCACTACTCTTCTCGAGTGGTTTACTTTGGAATCACTCTGAAGCCTCTGTGCATTCTTCAGCCCTAAAAGTTGCTTTGAAAGTTGCTTTCTGAAAGGACCTTAAATCATCTTCCTTAGTTCTTCTATTTTAACTGCTCTAATCAGTGTTCTGTTGAAATTTTGCTAGAAAATGAAAACTTGTTGCCATCAATTTGAACAGAATGTTCTCTTATGATAAATTTGATCTCCTCTGTATCTGTGGTTATGTCTTATTTCTAACCTTAAATATATTTTCTCTTTTTCCTTCTAAGAGCTTACCTTTTTATTGGTCTTTTCAAAGAATAAAGTTTTGGTTTTATTTATCCTCCTTTTTTTTTTAGATCCAGTTAATTTTATTTCTCCTTTTCTAATTTATTAACATGAATCTTAAGTATATTCAGTTTTAGCCTTTGAAAGTTTTTAAGGCTATAATTTTTTTCTAAGTATGCTTTTGCTGTGTCCCATAGATTTTGTTATAATTATTCTAATTTCAATGACTTGCTAGAGAACTTGAAGTTTCAGTTTTAATTAATCTTTGATTCAAAGGTAGACATGTATGTTTATTAATTTATAAGTAGTTAAAATTATCATTAAGCTTATGATTGAATATATGATCACTACAATTCCTACTTTTAAAAATTTATGGCCTGGTGCAGTGGCTAATGCGTGTAATCCCAGCACTTTGAGGGGCTGAGGGGGGTGGATTACCTGAGGTCAGGAGTTCAAGGCCAGCCTGGCCTACATGGTGAAACCCCATCTCTACTAAAAATACAGAATTAGCTGGGTGTGGTGGCACACACCTGAAGTCCCAGCTACTCCGGAGGCTGAGATAGGAGTATCACTTCAACCCAGGAGGTGGAGGCTGCAGTAAGCCCAGACTGCGCCACTGCACCCCAGCCTGGGCAAGACAGAGCGAGACTCCATCTCAAAAAGAAAAAAAAAAAATTAGAAGGTTTTCTTTGTGGCCAAATATGTGACTGATTTTGGACATACAAATAAACATATTTTTCTATTCTGGTATGTAGGTTCTTATATATGTACTAATTACTCTACATCCTTACTTATTTTTTTTTTTTTTTTTTTTTTTTTTTTTTATTGATCATTCTTGGGTGTTTCTCGCAGAGGGGGATTTGGTAGGGTTACAGGACAATAGTGGAGGGAAGGTCAGCAGATAAGCAAGTGAACAAAGTTCTCTGGTTTCCCTAGGCAGAGGACCCTGCGGCCTTCCGCAGTGTTTGTGTCCCTGGGTACTTGAGATTAGGGAGTGGTGATGGCTCTTAACGAGCATGCTGCCTTCAAGCATCTGTTTAACAAAGCACATCTTGCACCGCCCTTAATCCATTCAACCCTGAGTGGATACAGCACATGTTTCAGAGAGCACAGGGTTGGGGGTAGGGTCACAGATCAACAGGATCCCAAGGCAGAAGAATTTTTTCTTAGTACAGAACAAAATGAAAAGTCTCCCATGTCTACCTCTCTCCACACAGACACGGCAACCATCCGATTTCTCAATCCTTTCCCCACCTTTCCCCCCTTTCCATTCCACAAAACCGCCATTGTCATCATGACCCGTTCTCAACGAGCTGCTGGGCACACCTCCAAGCCGGGGTGGTGGCCGGGCAGAGGGGCTCCTCACTTCCCAGTAGGGGCGGCCGGGCAGAGGTGCCCCTCACCTCCCGGACGGGGTGGCTGGCCGGGCAGGGGGCTGACCCCCCCCCCACCTCCCTCCCGGTCGGGGCGGCTGGCCGGGCAGAGGGGCTCCTCACTTTCCAGTAGGGGCGGCCGGGCAGAGGCGCCCCTCACCTCCCGGATGGGGCGGCTGGTCAGGCGGGGGGCCGAACCCCCACCTCCCTCCCGGACAGGGCGGCAGGCTGGGCAGTGGGCTGACCCCCCCACCTCCCTCCCGGACGGGGCGGCTGGCCAGGCGGGGGGCTGAGCCCCCACCTCCCTCCCGGACAGGGTGGCAGGCTGGGCGGTGGGCTGACCCCCCCACCTCCCTCCCGGACGGGGCGGCTGGCCGGGCTGAGGGGCTCCTCACTTCCCAGTAGGGGCGGCCGGGCAGAGGTGCCCCTCACCTCCCAGACGGGGCGGCTGGCCAGGCGGGGGGTTGACCCCCCCACCTCCCTTCCGGACGGGGTGGCTGGCCAGG
Source organism: Gorilla gorilla gorilla (assembly GCF_029281585.2). NCBI lineage: Eukaryota > Metazoa > Chordata > Mammalia > Primates > Hominidae > Gorilla > Gorilla gorilla. The sequence goes on from NC_073237.2 coordinate 80,780,387, forward strand.
CGGGGGGCTGACCCCCCCACCTCCCTCCCGGACAGAGCGGCTGGCCGGGCAGAGGGGCTCCTCACTTCCCAGTAGGGGCGGCCGGGCCGAGGCGCCCCTCACCTCTCGGACCGGGTGGCCGGCCAGGCGGGGGGCCGAACCCCCACCTCCCTCCCGGACAGGGCGGCAGGCTGGGCGGTGGGCTAACCCCCCCACCTCCCTTCCGGACGGGGCGGCTCGCCGGGCGGGGGGCTGGCCCCCCCACCTCCCCCGCGGACGGGGCGGCTGGCCGGGCGGGGGACTGACCCCCCCCCCACCTCCCTCCTGGACGGGTTGGCTGGCCGGGCGGGGGGCTGACCCCCCCACCTCCCTCCCGGACAGGGTGGCAGGCTGGGCGGTGGGCTGACCCCCCCCACCTCCCTCCCGGACGGGGCGGCTGGCCGGGCTGAGGGGCTCCTCACTTCCCAGTAGGGGCGGCCGGGCAGAGGCGCCCCTCACCTCCCGGACGGGGCGGCTTGCTTGGCGGGGGGCTGACCCCCCCACCTCCCTCCCGGACGGGGCGGCTGGCCGGGCGGGGGGGGGCTCCTCACTTCCTAGTAGGGGCGGCCGGGCAGAGGTGCCCCTCACCTCCCGGACGGGGCGGCTGGCCAGGCGGGGGGTTGACCCCCCCACCTCCCTTCCGGACGGGGTGGCTGGCCGGGCGGGGGGCTGACCCCCCCACCTCCCTCCCGGACAGAGCGGCTGGCCGGGCAGAGGGGCTCCTCACTTCCCAGTAGGGGCGGCCGGGCAGAGGCGCCCCTCACCTCTCGGACCGGGTGGCCGGCCAGGCGGGGGGCCGAACCCCCACCTCCCTCCTGGACAGGGCGGCAGGCTGGGCGGTGGGCTAACCCCCCCACCTCCCTTCCGGACGGGGCGGCTCGCCGGGCAGAGGGGCTCCTCACTTCCCATTAGGGGTGGCCGGGCAGAGGCGCCCCTCACCTCCCGGACAGGGTGGCTGGCCGGGCGGGGGGCTGATCCCTCCACCTCCCTCCCGGACGAGGTGGCTGCCGGGCGGAGACGCTCCTCACTTCCCAGATGGGGTGGCTGCTGGGCGGAGGGGCTCCTCACTTCTCAGACGGGGCGGTTGCCAGGCAGAGGGTCTCCTCACTTCTCAGACGGGGCGGCCGGGCAGAGACGCTCCTCACATCCCGGACTGGGCAGCAGGGCAGAGGTGCTCCTCACATCTCAGACCATGGGCGGCCGGGCAGAGAGGCTCCTCACTTCCCAGATGTGATGGCGGCTGGGAAGAGGCGCTCCTTGTTTCCTAGATGGGATGGCGGCCGGGCAGAGACGCTCCTCACTTTCCAGACTGGGCAGCCAGGCAGAGGGGCTCCTCACATCCCGGACGATGGGCGGCCAGGCGGAGACGCTCCTCACTTCCCAGACGGGGCGGCAGCCGGGCAGAGGCTGCAATCTTGGCACTTTGGGAGGCCAAGGCAGGCGGCTGGGAGGTGGTTGTAGCGGGCCAAGATCACGCCACTGCACTCCAGCCTGGGCACCATTGAGCACTGAGTTAACCAGACTCTGTCTGCAATCCCGGCACCTCGGGAGGCCGAGGCTGGCTGATCACTCGCGGTTAGGAGCTGGAGACCAGCCCAGCCAACACAGCGAAACCCCGTCTCCACCAAAAAAATACGAAAACCAGTCAGGCGGGGCGGTGCACGCCTGCAATCGCAGGCACTCGGCAGGCTGAGGCAGGAGAATCAGGCAGGGAGGTTGCAGTGAGCTGAGATGGCAGCAGTACCGTCCAGCTTCGGCTCGGCATCAGAGGGAGACCGTGGAAAGAGGGGAGAGGGAGAGGGAGAGGGAGAGGGAGAGGGAGAGGGAGAGCCATCCTTACTTATTTTTTGACTTCAGGTTAAGTCCTGCAAGAAGTATATTAAAGTATCCCACTGTTTGCATTTCTGATCATTTTTATTTATTTATCTAGCATATATATTGTGTGTGTTCTGAAAAACTTCATGCAAACAAATTATATAAGAGCGGCCAGGAATTTGTTGTAATCTTAAATATCTGGCAGAATCAGATGTAAATCTTCTCTGGGCTATCATATTTTCAACTCAGGCCTCAAAGATTTCACATATCTAAGTCCAAGGAACTTGAGCTCACAGTCAGACATCATAAAACACACAAGGAAAGAAGGCATCGTGAATAAAAGCAGGAACCAATATTATTAGACACAACAGATAAAGTAAGTGTATTTAATATTTACTCATAAATTCTTACATGTTTCAGCTCTGTGTTGGGTATTATTCTAGGTACTGGAGATACAACAATGAAAAACAACAGAAAATATCCCTGTCTTTAAACATTTATATTCGAGTTAAAAAAATAACTGTATAGACTTAGAAGGAAAAGGGGCTACAGAGAAAAATAAAGCAGGAAGTGGGTGTATGAAATGCACATGAGCAATTTATATTTGAACAGAAACTTGAAGGAAGTGAGAAATGAGGCATGTGTGCATCTAGAGGGTTAGATGGAAACATTCTACAGAGGAATCAGCAAGGGTAAAAGCTTGAAGGTAGAAGTATGCCTGACATAGAAGGTCAGGGTGGCTGAGGTGTTACTAAGTGGGAGAGGTAGAATTTAAGGTCAGAGTGGCAATTAAAAGAAAAAAAAAGGATTGAAATATGATTATGGGAAAAATACTATTAAAATAACTAAGCAGGTATAAGTCAAAACTTATAAGACTAGAAAAATATCACAGTTGATATTTGAGAAATATTGGATGGATTAAATATCAGATCAGACATAACTGAAGAGAGAATAAGTGAACTGAGAAATAGGGCTGAAGAAATTCTATACAACACAGCAAGGAAAGACAAGTAGATAGGAAATGTAAAACAGAGATTTAACATATTTAGCGGAATTACAGAAGGAAAAAATAGAATGAAGGAAAAGCAATGTTGAAAGTCAAAAATGGTTTAGTATCTCAAGAATGGAAAAACACCAACTGTCAGTTTCAGGAAGCTCAGTAAGTCCCAAATAGGATAAATACAGAAAAAGCCACACCTAGAAACAACATAGGGAAATTGCCCAACATTACATACAAATAAAAAAATTCAGTGAAGCCGGTGAGAAAAGACAAATACCTACAAAGAATGACAATTAGATTTATAGCTGACCTCTTAATATTACTAATGGAAACCAAAAGACTATAAACTAATATTTAAAAGTTCTGAAACTATATCTAGTGAATATATATAGTGAATTTACTATATTTTATAGGTAATGAACTGTCTTCCAAAGTTAAGACATTTTCAGACAAATAAAAATTTTGTTTACCACCCACAGATGACCGTAAAGAAAATTTGGGAATGTGTATTTCAGGGAAAATGAAAATGATCCCAATAAAGATCGGAGATGCAGGAAGGAAGGAAAACATAGAAATTGGTAAATATGAAATTCAATATAAACACACATTGATTAGATAAAACACTGATGATGATAGATGTCTAATTTGTGGATTAAAAAATAGAACAAAAACATCGATTAAGAGTGGCATATAAATCATTGTAGAGGTGATGAAATTCAAATTGTTCTGTAGTTCTCAAACTCTTTCTGACAAAGGTAAACATGGTGAGCAATTTTAGATTTCTTCGATAAGTTTTCATGTTTAAATTTCTAGAGAAACCACTTCTTCTGCCCCCAGAAAAAGAAAGAAAAAAAATAGTGTGTAATTTCTATTTACTTGAGGAAAAAATTGGAATGAGAAAAAAATGGAGTCTGTATAAGAACAGGTCAAGAAAGGAAGGAAAGAGAGAAAATAGAAAAATTAGAACAAATATAGAGCACAAAACAAGCAATCCAAATACCAGTAATCCCAATCAATGGAAATGAAAAATCAATCCTGATAAAATGGAAAGGTTATCAAACTGGATTAAAAATATTTATGCTGTATATTAATAAAAATGAGAACAAAGAAATATTGAAAACAAAAGAATGAAAAAGACATGTACTAGGCAAATAGCAACAAAAAAGCTGACATATTTATATTAACAAACTAGACCTAAAACAATATTTAGCAGAGAGGAAATGAGTCACTACATAAACAAAATATTCAATTTACCAGGGAAGACATAAAATTCTAAACTTGTATACTTTAATAAAATAACCACAACATATTTAAACTAAAAGTTGATAAAAGTATGAAGAGTTAAAGACAAGTCCACTGTCATGGTGAAAAGGTAATACATAACCAATTTTAGAAATGAACAGATCAAACAGTAAAGTCAATAAACATATGGAATATTTGAATACTATAATTAAATTTTATAAAATGAATATGTTTATAATTAACTCTAAAATCCACATTCTTTTATGCACATGTGGATAATTTATGAAAAATGGTCACTTTTTAGGCTACCAAGCAAGTCTTAACAAATTTCAAAGGATTTTGACAACATATAGAGCGTGTTATCTGACTACAAAATAAGTGTTTTTATTCTCTGTTTCTACTAAAAAAAAAAAGTAGACAAAATCATGTGTGGAACTTTAAAAGCCATATTTACTAAATAACCCATGAGTTAAAATGGAATCACAATACAAATAAAAATATCTATGTAACTAAACCTTAATGAAAATATCAGAACTTGTGAGATGCAGCTAAATTAGGATTTGGAAGTTAATTTAAATTCGTATATTTGCACTTAAGAAAAAAAGGCTGAAAACTAATGATGTCAGCATCCCGTTTAAGAAATAAAAGAGTAATAGAATAAACTCAATGGCAGTAGATATATAAATTGAAAACAAAGAGAATCAACAAGACCAAATGAGGGCTCTTTGTAAATATTAATTAGATCGACAAAACTGTGGTAAGAGGAATAAGAAAGAAATATATATGCCAAATAAAATATGTAGATAACTACAGAAGGGTCAGAGATTTAAAAGATAATGAAAAAATATTATGAACCAACTTTATGACAAAAGGAGTTAAAAGTTAGATGAAGTGCAAAAATTGCTAAAAATATATTGACTCAAGAAGAAATGGAAAACTAGTATAATCTTAGAAGCATTAATCAGTAGTTCAAAAATCTTCCCCTTAAAGAAAGCAGGATGACTAGATAATTTTACAGGTAAATTCTTGCTAACACTCAAGGAACAGATAATTTCAACATTACATAAACACTTCCAAATATGTACCATGTTAATGTAAGATGTTAATAATAAGGGAAACTGGGTGTAGGGTATATGTGAACTGTACTATCTTTGCAATGTTTTTATAAACCTAAAACTACTCTAAAAATAAAATGTATTTAATAAAAAAAATAGGAAAATGGGAACACTTCTTACTCCTTTAAAGAGGCTAGTATAACTTTCATGCCAAATCAGAAAAGGAAATAAAATGAAAGACAAATTACAGGCCAATTTTACTTTTGAATAAAAAGAAATTCTTTGGAAAATATTAATAAATTGAATTTAACACACTTAAGAAATAGCATATCTCATTATCTAATTTGGTCTATGACAGGTATGAAAGTTTGGTGTAACATTAGAAAATGGATTAGTGTAATTCACTACAATAATGGAAGAAAGGGCAAAACAATATGATTATTTCTATGGATGTAGAAAAGAAACTGCTTGATAAAATTTAACATCCATTCATGATTTAAAAATAAAAACTCTTTAGCAAATAAGAAATAGACTTTAAGTTTCTCTATCTGATAAAAACTAACTACAAAAAAGTTTTCAGCAAATATTATTCTTTATGGTAAAGAAAGGGAAGAAGAAAGTATGTATGCAGTTATTACTTTTTTCTATACTGTCCATGATGACCTAGCCATTGCAGTAATGCAATTTAAAGACATTACATGTGTATTGATTAGAAAGGAAGGGCAAAATTTTAGGATTGTCTTCATAGTAAACTCAAAGAAAGATACAGATAGATCAATTATTAGAATTAAGAAGATATATTAGTAAGGTTGCTAGATATGAAATCAACATGAAATCATTGCTATTCTGTATGTCAGCAACAAACAGAAAAATAAACCAATTTTAAAACAGCATTGAGAAATATCAAGTAACTAAGAATAAAGCTATCATAATATATGCAATAATTAGGGAGAAAACGGAAGCTTTATTGAAAAAAAACCCTTAAATTAATGAAGAGATACATTGTCATGAGTCAGAGCACTTAACATTGTAAAATATCTCTCCACATTGATCTATAGATTCAACCTGATTCCTGTGAAGTACGAAGGGTTTTCTTTTGTTGTTGTTGCTGTTGCTGTTGCTGCTGTTTTCTTCCCCCAACCCCCGTGGAACTTGACAGCCTACAGCTAGTTCTAAAGTGAATGTGGAAGTTCACAGGGCCAAGAATAGCAAGAGCATTCTTAAAAAGAAAGGGTGGGGGGGACTAGTTCTATAAAAGATAGGCATTTGCTATAAAGCTATAGAAATGAAGACAATGTGATATTGGCACAGAGATAAACAATGCGATGTTGAAACAGGAAGAGAACCCTGGAATAGAGAAACACACATATGAACACTAGACATGTGATAGAGGTAGTATTGCAGTTCAGTGGGTAAAGGGTGGATTTTTTGTTACTTGGTACTGGGATATTTGGTTATCCATATGGTTAAAAATGAAGCTGGAGTCCTTCCTCATACAAAATAATGAACCAATTCCAGGTGGTCTAAATGTAAAAATGAAAAACAACATTATAAACATTTGTAAGACAAAATAGGAGACTATGTCTATTCTCCCACAAAGATATTCCCAGAAGTTGAGAATGATTTCCTGAAACATAAATGAAAAGATTGATAAATTCCACAACATTAAAATTTGGAATTTCCATTTATTGAGAGAGAAAGAGAGAAATTGAGAGAGTTAAAGACAAGCCACAGCAGGGAAGATGGCTGCTGCACAAATAATCAACATGGCATGCTTACCCAGAACACATAAAGAAATTCCATGATTAAGTAAGAAAAAGACAACCAAATAAAAGAAACTTCACAGAAAAGGAAACATAAGTGGCCTATACACATGTGAAAGTTATTACAAAAATTTCAACTCGGAGCAGTTGAGGAGCAGTGGACACTTTCATCCTCTGCTGCTTTGTGTGTAAATTGCTTCCACCACTTTGAAAAACAGGCATCGTATAGTAAATTATAAAAAGTGCACAGTCAAAGATTCAGCAATGTCACTTCTAAGACATATACTCTGGAAAAAACTTTTACAAATGTGTACCAACAGAGGTGTATAAAAAACATAGCAGTGATAGTACAACACTGGAATTAATTGCAGCATATCCATGCACTGGAATATTATACTGCAGTAAAAATGAATTAAATACAACTGCATGTAACATAAATGTAATGCTTAGCACAAAAGGCAAGCAGCAGAAGAAGGAACATAGTATAATTCCATTTGGGTAAATTTCAAAACATGCAAAATGAAACAATATGTTTTTGGGGGAATCTATCAAATGAGGTAACATTTTCACAAAGAGACAGAATGATGATGGCTTTTACTAAAGGGTATGACAGGGGATGGGGCCTAAGGGGGCCCAAAGATGGCTAAATCTGCTGGGTAGAGAACACCTGAGTGTTTTGTCTTTTTGTCTCCTCTACCTAGGCATATAAGTGTTCATCTGGAAGTGTTTAATAATTAATAAAAAACTATTTTAAAATAAATGAATAAAATATCTACCACATCCAACAGCCCTGCCTACAGGTAAACACATGGGAGTTTATGAGATTAAATGACTTGCTTGGTTTCTTTGTTTGGTTATTTCAGAGCCAGTTGGAGTGTGAGGCTTCAGAATTGCCTTCCAACTCTCTCTGCACTGCACCAGCTGCTTCCCATAGACTCCTGGTAAAATATGTAAGTATTAAAATGTTTTCATACACATGAGTGGATAGGCAATTCCAATCTACTGAAGCAGCCTCTTTTTCCTAGCATCTTCCTTTATGTTTCTGCCTTATCAGAATGTAAGGTAGAACTAACACTCCCTACTATGAATTTCTAAAATTCACTTGATAAAGTACCTTGAATTGTTCAGGTCAAAGGCAAATGTGGACTAGAACTTTTCAAAACCTTGTCATGATAATACAGGAAAAAATAATACTATTTTGTGTCATTCAAATTCCAGGTAGCTTTAATCAATCATTCAATATGTCATAAGCACCTAGTAACTAATCAGCAATCTGATAGACAACATGCTTATTATCCTCAAGGACCTCAAAGCCTAGGTAGGGAAACAAAACAAATACACAGGAGAGAGGAAGATAATGGATAAGCTAAACTGCAATACTAGTATCTAATATCTGCAATTAGATTATGGAAAAGGGAGGTGTCATTGGACGCTGTTTTAGATGGATCAGACTCCCATTGAAGACCAGGGAAGGATAAAGATAAGTGTATGGGAGTAGGAAGAATTACTTCTTGACATTTGTTCATGGTATCAGAAGTAATGAATTTCAAGTTTACCCAATGAGCACATCAGTTTTTGCAGATGTTTATTTCTCACAAGCCCCAAGCTGACCTCTATTGAATGGTATACTAGGTAGGTGGTTAGATTGTGGTCTTTTGTGTGCTGAGGATGGCTTTGTTTTACACCCTGATGACTTATGTCCTTCTTGGCCCTAACTGCTTCCTCATTCTTTGCTTTGTGGCTTACAAGAGAGCGGAAGGAAGAAGAGCCACTACCCATAACATCAGTGGCTGCTAACTAAGGAGTGTTTTGACATGCTGGTACAGCCTATCCTCAGCTTTCCAGAAGGTGGAATCTTGTGATAGTGGAAAGAAGTAGAAGAGATGAAGGTAGGCCAGTAACCAGCGATGCCCAGCTGGCTCTGCTAGGATTACTTACAGCCTGTATTTGCTCTGATTGGTGAGGGTCTGTGCCATGGTTGGTATTATTTGAAAACCATTTCTGGCTACACACCAGTTATAAAAAATAAGCCACACTGTTGCCTTTTCTAGAATAATGTAAGATAACAAATTTGTTATAAAGCTAGAAAATGAAAGTAAAAAAAAAAATATGAGCACTGGTAAATCTCACTGTTTGTAACAATTCAGTTGAGCCATTTACATCTCATTTTATTAAAAAATATGCAACCAAAAATAAAAGTACTCAATCTTTTGGAAAAATTTTAATATGATTTTTTTTCTCGCTTGTTTAATTAAATGCTTAACCTTATGGCAGAGTTTCTCAAGCTCAACACTGTGGGCATTTGGAGCTGGGGGTAATTTTTTGTTGTTGGGGGCTTTTGTGTATTTTAGGATGTACAGTAGCACCCCTGGCTTTTATCCGCCAGACGCCAGTAACACCCCTACTCCCAGCTGTGAGAACCAAAAAGGTCTCCAGACTTTGTCAAATGTCTTCTATGGAACAAAATCAACCCCCTAGGGAACCACTGCCTGAGACATTCCACTATGATTTTCAAGTAGAATCTGCCCCAGACATTTTATTCACGTGGCGTCAGTGGAGTCAATCACCTATCTACATCCCTCACACTTAATGAAACACAGCTTTCATTTAAGCCATCTATCAAAACAAAATTTCTGAAGTATTTTCTATTTATTTCTTAAGTTTATGCTCTTGAGTTTATGCTCAGCTGCCACTGAGCCCTTTATTTGTAATTGTAAGTTGGGAAACTCACCTGAAATGGAGAGAAATGGTAAGCGTATCTAGTTTGTGTTGGAGATAGGTTTAGTGTGGGTCATGAGTATTGAGAACCAGATTTAAGAAGATGTTGTCCTACAAGAGTCCCAGATCACTGCCATCCCAGCTTCCAGGAAACCTGATATAAATTTCTCAGTAGCTATACAAGAAAACAATTGCAATAAATTGTTTATTAATGTCTACCATGTGCCACACCTTTGAAGAATCACTTGGTTCCTCAAAAGCAGTTAGGATTCTTGTTGCAAGCAATAGAACTCTCAAGTGATTTAAGCCATAGGGAATTTATTAACTCATGTAATTGTGAAGTCCAAAAGCAGGGTGAGTTGGTTTGTTCTCAAGGCTCATGCTGTCATCAGTCTGTGGCTCGGTTTCCCTGTGGAAAACCGAGTTTTGCCCTTAGTTTTGCCCTCATCTCAGTGACTGCATCATCCTGAAGCCGGTAGCCAAATCTCTGCCATCAGTTCCTGGGGTCACATGTTTCCCCAGCCCATAGGTTCTCTTTCCTCCATTTGCAGAACAAAAGCCCATTTAGGACACAGGTTGAACCCACGTAAGACACAGGTTCTGCCCCTGGATCAATCACTACCATGAGGGTGATGTTTTGCTCTGACCTGTCCAGGCTGGTCTCATGTGCCCATTTCTGAACCAGTCACTGTGAGTGAGGGGCACTTAGGCAGAACCAAAGGAGTCCTAACCTTGGAGCGGAGGGTGGGGACAATCCCATCCAGACCATATGACTTCTCCATAGAGGGTGAATTAAGTAAGTGCTGGGGAGTTAATCACGATACCCACCACCCCACAATCTGTTTGGTGTTGAAAGTACTGTGTAGCACATGGGGGAGCAGCAACTTAAGAGATCAAAAGAGCTGCCACACTGGGGCGGGGCGGGAGGTGACACAACCCTCTTTAAGCTTCGGTAACTCTTAGCAAAGGGTCTGTATTGGGGCTGGAAGCAGGGGTTGGAGCAGCCTAGCCCAAGAAGACAGACATTGGACAGAATAGGAATGTGATTTTAGTTTCTGCTGCCTCTGGGCCATTTGTCCTCACACCGTTTCCTCATCCTTCTCCAGCTCTACTCTGTGCCACAGTGGGACACATGGCTATAGACTGCATTTCCCAGGCTCTCAGGTCAGTTGGCCTCTTAGCTGGATCTGACCCATGAGAGGCACTTGCAGGAATTAGGAGGGTAGAGGAAAGGGAGACACAAGGCATTTGTCCCACTCCTGTGCCTCAGGCAGCATCTCCAGCAGTGATAATGTCTCTTCTGAGTACATGACTCCAAATCCCACTGGACAGATCTGGTTTTCTTCCAGAATCCTCCCAGAATCCTCCCAGAATCCGTGGTCTATGGGTCCTCACACAGCTTCATCTTCCCTCTGTCCCTCCAGCCAAGGTGTGGTAACAGTTCCCTGCAGTTGCCAGTCTCTGGGTGGCACCACCATCTCCTGTTTGGCTTCTCAGCCTTTCCAGTCACATCCACTCCCCACACCACAAAATCCCACCACTAAACTTCCTCTAGTTTAAATACTTAGAGTAGTTTCTCTTTCCCTGGTTGTTCCTAACCCAATCCTTAAATTTTTCCCAGTGTAGTGTGGCCTGGAGAAGCAAGGGTTACATGTTGAACTACATTAAGCTGAGACCTCCAGGGTGTTACTGACCCAACCTCTACACTTCAGTAAGCAGCTCTCCGTTGGAAATTAAAATGCATCTTCTTTATTTTTTCCTCCCATCTCTAGAGTCAGGGATTGAGGGGATGGTGTCCTTGGGGATGAGGTATTGTGATTGTCAATAGCAGTAATGACAACTGATGGAACGTTTAGGTTTGATTTACAAGGAATGCTGGATTTGCATTAGTGTGGTGGGTTTAAAATAACATACATGCATTAGATGATATTCAGATTTAATGGAAAAATAATGACTGCATTAAATCAGGTTTTATTGTTATGGAGGGTTTTAATTTGGCAGGACCACTTTCCTTTTGTGATCTAAAAAGGACTCAATTGAGGAAGGTGGGGCCTTCACGCTGGTTCTTGACCTATATCCATTTTGTACTCACCCAGAAATGATTGCACCTTTTAAACAGGTTAACCTTTTTCTTTCCTTTTTTTCCCCGTTAGAAGATGGTTTTTACTTTTTAAAACCTCACAGATTAATTTAAAAGTAATAAAAATTAAACAGAAGTCATTGTTATGAAATGGAGTTTCCATTGTGGGTTTTTTAAAGAGGAAATGCATCATTAAAGTCGTTGCATTATTTATCAGAGAAGCTAATGAAATCATAACTACAGTAACTGAACACACGCAACACAGCACTTGTTTGAAACACTGCCTATAAAACCCTAGTTAATCACCGTAGGACCAGTGCTTTTTATACTTCATCTCATGAAATAAAAATCATTGCAGTGTTTGTGTAAAGGCTTCCAAATTCTCGACTTTTACCAAGTTTCTATAGTTACAGTTATGGGGTGACCATGAAATTTGGTCAGAATTCGCTAGTAGAGGCAGGCTCGACCATAGATTTTAATGAGACTTCAAAAGATTTTTAAAAGATTGCCTCCCATCTTACTTGTGTCTTGTTTCAATGTTGCCTGTTAACTTATTAATCTTTCCACCTGCCTAGGTCAGCTGTTTTTACGGGGATAAAAGCTATCACTGTAGAGAGAGAAGAAACCATGCCAATACATAGTACAGTCCATGATTTTACAAAGGAGAAGTTGAAGTCAAGGATGTAAGTGACTTGCTAAAAGCAGGCAAGATCCAGATCCTTCCTGGTTGCCTCACTACCTGCCTTGTGGCAGCTTGGAAACCAGGTGGGGGCTGGGTTTGGAGGTTCTGAAAAGGTCTCAGAGTCCCAGGCTAATAAAAACCTCAAGAGGTGATCTGTTCTAGGGACAGCCTGCTCTTGGGCCAGCTGCAAAGCTGCCCCTCTGTCTTCCATGCCAACACCTCGCTGCATCCACCACCCCTCCTGATCCATGTCCCTGCATCTGTAGTTTGCTCTCTCTTCAATCCTTGTCTCTTTTCCCCAACCTCTCCTCCCACTGAGGAGCTTGTGACCTGGCAGGTGGCCTTTTTTTTTTTTTTTTTTTTTGTGAGACGGAGTTTCTCTCTTGTTGCCCAGGCTGGAGTGCAATGGCACAATCTTGGCTCACTGCAACCTTCACCTCCCGGGTTCAAGTGATTCTCTTGCCTCAGCCTCCCGAGTAGCTGGGAATACAGGCATGTGCCACCATGCCCGGCTAATTTTGTATTTTTAGTAGAGATGGGGTTTCTCCATGTTGGTCAGGCTGGTCTCAAACTCCCGACCTCAGCTGATCCTCCCACCTCGGCCTCCCAAAGTGCTGGGATTACAGGCGTGAGCTGCCGTGCCTGGCCTGGCAGGTGGACTTTTATGGGCACGAGAGCAAACCTGCATCACCAGACTTATGGGAAGACCCATTAGGCAAGTACTGGAGGATTCTGCAGTATCTCAGTGAGGCTATCCGAGGGCCAGGGCTGTGGAGTGACCTGGAGTTTTGGTGTCTTCCATCTAGCATTAGTGGCAGCTTTATAGAAGTGACAAAGACAAGATCAAGCCACTGATGTTTTGACACGACCAGAATATTAGGCTAAAATACACCAAATCTTACATAAGCTTGTAGCCTTCATTTAGTTCATTTTAACTCTATGCTTACTCCTCCAGTTAACTGCTGACTTTTGGGACTGTACACCTAGAAACTTCCTCTATCCTGGCTCTCTCCTTCTCACCCACCTGCAAACTGCTTCATGTCATGACTGAGAGAGGGGTCTCCATATGACACCAACCAACCACCCCAGAGCTCCAGTTGATTGGTCCTGGGAGAGACACCTGACCTGAGCCACGTCAAGGAGGACCTTCCTGGATCAGTCAGACTTGGGACTCATTTTAGGATCAGTTTCTGCAGATGATGAATAAACTGTAGGCCTAACATTTAGGAGCTATTGTAGACAATGTCTAGAAAGTCAACCAAAAGAGGAAGAATGCAGCTGATAGGTGGAGAAAAAGTGAGCTGAGAGTTGGTTAGCCTGTGCTTGGTCCTCTTTGCTCTTGAAGCCCAGCTGCACACACCCTGCCTTCAATGCAGCCTGGGCAGGTGACTTTTTCTGTGAGCCAGTCATTTCCTCTTAAGCTCTAGATCTAATTGTGTATCTGATGCTGCAACCACAGACAGCCTATTGATTGATTGATCTCTTTCTTCATTCACGGGTGTGTGCACACATTCAAAGATGGTTGTCAAGCACCAAGTGTCACACCTTTCTGGGCTTTCCCGTCCCGTCTTGCTCACATTATCCACCCACCTTTTCATAATTTCCTCTTTATTGTCTGGTTTTCTTCATGTCACACAAACAAGGGAAAAAAACCCCTATGTTTAATAGCTATTTTAGTTTAAATGAATTGGAAAAAATTGATGAGAAGGGGCCCGGAGTATGAGTTTATGACAGGCCTTAGGAGGTAGGACACTGCTAAGGATTTGTGAGCATGTGATTAAGTAATCTGTCACCAAGCTTTATGGCACATTTCTTATTCACTGGAAGCTACCAAAGACAGGGAAGTTATACTGTTTGTTCTTGAGATGCTTACAGTGAGAGAAGTGGGAAAGGATTAAGATAAATGTGGAGTATTTGCAAATAAGGAAGGGAGATCTATGTAAGGGGAAGTGATTTGGACTGCCTAACACCTAAGGAATGCTGATCTGCTCTTTCTGAGATCAATTTGTACTGTTATAGCACTTCTCATTCAGAGCTCTCAAGGTGTATGATAAATACTAGCTTATCATGGCTCACTATCCCCTTGGGCATAAGAGATTTAGAATAAGGCATAACCATGGGCCGGAAGGGATAGGAAACATACTTAATAGATGTTCTATGGGGATTTTGGTACACAGAATGTAATTACCTGTACTGGAACTTGGCCAGAATACCAGAAGTGAATGACCTATCCGACTTGTGATCCAAGGCAATAATTATATCACTCTGTCAGCTCAAATGCAAGGGAGAATTGAGGTTAGTATCATTACCCATTTTCACTGCATATATTTCTTTCACTATGATCCATGAAAATATTTTATTCTTGAATTCCTCAAACTCACTCTGTCCAAGCTGGATGCTTCCCACAAAGCCTGCATCCAATGCATCTCTCCCACATCATCTGCAGTCATCTTTTCACTTTTCCTTCCTGCCCCACCCCAGAGCCTGCATAAGTGATGAGCAAGGGAATCTGTCCCGGGTGGGATTTCAGAGAAGACAGATGATGATACATTCTTTGTTTACTTCCCATTTCCCTCCTTCCCTCATTTCTGACTTGGACTTCTCATGACTTTTCCAGGTGCTGCCTGGTTTCCCTACATTCTTTCCCAGCTCTCATCTTCTCACAGTTCAACAGTCTCTCAAGACCTGAGGTCAGGTTGATCAGAAAGGCGAGTTCTGATTGGACTGCACTCACACCTAGGCACTTTATCCGTTAGTGAAATGGACTCAAACTTCACAACTCTCAAGGTCAGATATATAAAATGGAGCATTTGTTTGGTAATAAAAATATTATTTCTGGCTTTGAGCTTCCATTTTTCCTGATACAGAAAATGGGATCTCATTACTTCAAAGTAAACTCATCAACTTTCATAATTTCTCAATCACTTCAGGTTAAAAATTTAGCCACATTTGGAATTTGTGTTTCCTCATTGTCTTGCAGATTGCTGCTAGCTTCAGGAAGGGGCTCAAAGGTCATTTGGTCGCTTCTTGTTCTCTATCTGATGAGGTTCCCTGAGGCTGTCCCTTGAGATGGGCTTTGGGCTGCCTGGTCCTTGGACGCGGCCACCTCTGCCCAGTGGCTGGCTGAGCTGCAGCCCTGTGCTCATTGGAGGCCTGGTGGCTGGTTGAAAGGGAGAAGACTCCAGTTCTGACTCATACATCTCCTTCCTAATTCTCTTTTCTTTATACTTGAACCCCTAGTTTTTGAGCTTAACCCTTCAAATTGGGAAACTTTGTTTTCTGTTTTCTTTATGATGTTCTCACTCTCCTTCCCCCACCCCTGGAAAAATTGCAGGTTAATGTTTGCAGCCCAAGGGAAGGATCATTAAAAAGAAAGAAAAAGGACATCTTAGTTAGTATCTCAAAGTATCATCTCTAAGTAAGCCAAATTCTTCTATCACCTGTATTTTGAATTTACATAAAAAACTAAGAACTTACTGGAGATGTTTCAGACAAAACCTTAAAAAGGATATAGCATAGAAGTCCCTATTTTCTTATAAGAACCACTAGGATGTGGGTGGGTGGAAGGACAAGGAGGACAAGCCGAAGTTGCTCAGTGTGTATTGATGAGAGTGGCTATGCTCAGAAATTAAGATTTTTTCCTTAGTTACTAGTAGAACTGGGATCTGTCCATTTTCACAAGTGAAATGCTAGACCAAGATAACAAAATTAACAACATTGAGAGTTATCAGAGTTATCAGATTTGATGAGCGCTTATCAAACAGAGGTCCAGAAGTTACCCACACTAGGAAGAAACATATTTATTCTCACGATACAACATTATTAGGTAGAAATACCTGAGACTATTCTCATCAATCAGCAAGGGAGAGAAACTACATCTCCAGTGTTAATGTTTATATTTACCTGTGTGCCTGTATCTCTCAGCCTTGTCAGTACCACTGGTGGATTCCAAGCTGCTGGAGATGGGCCTTGGGCTGTCTGGTCCTCAGACGTGGCCACCTCTGCCCTATGGCCACTCAGGTCGTCCATTTGAACTTGGTTTTTGCTCCTAGAAAAGTTTGTCCAAGAAAAGAAAATATTTTCTTTTGAATCTCAGTATTTTTAGTTCAACAGCTTATAATCTTCCTTTGGCTGAAATATCTGTCTTGCACGAATGTCATTTCTTTTTTACTTTTGCACGTCACATAATCAGAATATATCTCACATTGCTTAAGCACTAAGAAAGAAGGAGTATATTATGTTTTAGAACAAAATGCATGGTCAACACTGGGTGATTGTGGTGTGCTGGGGGCAGGGAGAAGGGGTCATGGTGAAATCAGAGGAAGTGAGGTGAGTGCCTACAAGAGGCCTATTAAATGATCTGAGAGTGAGATTGGAGATGAAAGTCTTTGTAAGCCATTTTTTTTTAAAGCTATACTTAGTAACTGTAAAATATTTTGGAAGCTGTGTTAACATGTCTGGTCACCAAGGCAGTAAAAGCATACTTATTTACTCTACTGTCATCTTAGAATCAAATTTATTAGGTTGGTCTTAGGGCATAAGAATGCAGCATGTTCCCAAGTCATTCTGCTAAACACCAACACTAACATCTGTCAGATGTTAAAGGGTGAATAATAGCAAAGTTCACATCTACAGGCAACAGAAGCTGACCCTGGATGACTTAAGCAGGAAAAGGAGGGTATGCCAATTCGAAGTCTTGTTGGAAAATCTGGAGAACAGGTTGAGAAAATGGGCAGGAGCCAAAGGAGAGGCAAGTGGCCAGAATCACAGCCAAAATCACACCATGGGGATAGGCTTGTGGGGATGCCACTGCCACTATTTGTAGACACCTAACACCCAACACTTCCTTTGTGCCACCAATGGCTCTCACACTGAGCCTGTACCTCTGTCATGGCCATCTGGATGTATCTCTCTTGTCCTGCTTCTCTGCCACTTTCTTCAGAGTCAATGTCCAATGAAGGAGCATCCACCTGGCCCTGTCCAGAGTGTGTAATGCACTAGTCCCATGAACTGAGGCAGATGACACGCTGCTCTTTGACCTTCTGTGGTGACAGTAGGTCTTGGCTCCTGGTAACAGTCACACAACTGAGGATTCCCCAAACCTATGAAGATGCTTCAGATTCCTGGCAGCCAAAAAATGATAAATGACAACAGGATATTACATAAGAAGAGGTTCCATGGTCAATTAATTTTGGAAATTGCCAGGTTTGACAGGTTTTGCTATAGGGCTTTTAAAAAATGTGATTGCATGCATGGGAAATCTCCAGGAAGGACTGTAGGATCCCTCCCTTCTTTATTGTCTCGTATGAGTGTTCTGTGGAATACATTTTATGACTCAGTACTTCAAAGCAACAAGACTTTTTCTTGCTTTTAACCTCAGCAAACGAGTTTCTTTATGGACGCATGCAACGTTTCTGGGTATGTGAACTAGAACCGCAGTTATGAAAACTTTAAGGCTGTACTGAGGCCTCATGATTGGTTTATATCTCACCATGAGGGTAAGATTACTATTTTATGCCAGCAGCAACCATCCAAAGCTTGCTCTTCTTGGATTTGCAAGTTTGGGGTTAGTGTTGTAGATATATCACCACCATGCACTTTTCTGTACTGAAGCTTCTCCTTTTGTTTCTGGCTGACTATCCAACCTGCCTGAACACATTAATGCAGCTTTACAAAATGTCCAAGAGACTAGCTTGTGTCTGAGAGACCTACATATAGCAGAGATGGATGTTGCCAAGATTCAAATTCTCTGATAACTCAAAACAAATGTCCTGCTTATTTTTATAGCACTACAATGTAAGGACACGTAATTCAACAACCAAACAACAGCTGACCTTTAAGCCATGTTTGGCACAGAAAATCGCTCCTATCTATATTCATAGATGATGTCTAAACTTTAGGTCAGAGTCATATTTTATTTGAGAATTGGTAAGCTGAATATTATATCTTCACATGCAAATCCAAGGCCCAGCTCTCTAGGCAGTGGAGGTAAATATAAGTTATGGGTATGACTTAAATCAGCACTGAAAGTTGAGTTTTAAAAAAATAAAGTGTTTCTTTTTTCAAATCTCCCTACTTGAAAACAAGAAATTTCTTACTATCCTTCAACTTTTATAAAATACAAAGCTAACACTATGAGACGCACTCATTCATTCAAAAATATTTATTTGGGCCCATGATGTGCCAGGCTGTGTGCTCAATGTGGGGGATAAAATTGTGAATAAGGCATACTCCACACCTTTAAGGAGCTTACACTTAAACTATTGTTTTGTTATCTATTTGTTTATTCCAAAGACTTTCGAGGCATACTACATTTCATACACAGTGCTAGGAGCTCAGGATAAGGAAGCGAACCGGAAAATAATGGTTTCTACTTATCAGAACATAAGCCTAGAGAGGGAGGCTGACATTAAACCATACATCACACAATTATTTGTAGAATCATGCTTGTGATCAGAGTCACAAAGAAAAAGACCAGAATGCTGCGAGTATGTGATGGAACATGTTCTTTGGGGAAGTGGCCTGTGAGTTGTGCTCAGAAAGATGATCAGGAATAAGTGTGATGGAGACACAGAGAGAGGATGTGAAGGTAGACATAGAGTGTTAGAGCCAAAGAGACTTTTTCTGGTGCCAGAGGAAGACTGGCCCCAAATGATGAAGAAATGGATGGGGCCTGGCCAGACAGAGCCTTGGAGACCATGAGTGGATTTTGATCTTCATCTTAGAGGCAAAAAGAAGTCATGAAGAAAGTTTCATTAGAGGGATGACATAATCAGATGTGCACTTTAGAAAGACCACTCTGCCCTGTGTGTTGAATGGTTTGAAGGGGCAATAATGTTTGCAGAAATACCAGTAGGGAGGTTATTCCATTTTGCTAGGTAAAAGTCACGGTAGTGCAAGAGACAATGGTAAGAGATATATAGACATGAAATATAAACATTCTGAGTCAATAGTACTTGATGCTTATTTGAATGAGAGAGAGAGAGAGAGAGAGAGAGATCTAAGAGAAATAAAAGTAAATTGCTAAATGCAGTATGGTGAGCCAAAGGCTATCAAGGACAGTAGAGACACCTAGCCAGTCACTGTCAGCAAAGGCAAATACAAGGAAGCATGTGACCTCAAGTTGTATATTGTTTATTTGAAGAAACTAGATAAAAATAATAAAAAGTTAACTCACAATCAAGGCAGTGAATAGCAAGCATCAAATGAGTGCTTTGGGCACGGTGGTCTGTGGGTGTTGACTGCTTAGTTGTGGATAGGTGCAGTCAGGAAGGCTTCATGCAGTGGGTAACACCAGCTGGACTCAGCAAAGAAAGGAAGAGGAGCAATCCTGTTGGAGAGAACATGTGGAAGAAGGTGACGAGGAAGTAAGAATAGGCTAAGCATGATGGGGGTATCAGATAAACTAATTATATAAAAATGGGAGATTCATTTGGAGGAAAAGTGATGAATTTGGAAGGGTAGTCTGGGGGCAGCAATGGGGTTGCAGAATTTCTATTAAAAATTCATAAAAGCTGATTTATACCTGGATTCTCATGAGTAGGCTAGAAATCTCATGCAATAGGAAAAGTTCAAGTTCTGAGTCTCCTCCGACCTTCTCTACCATGGAACCTTGAAACAGACAAAAACACTAATCCTTCTCCATGACCCCGATCAGATCAGAGTGTCCCATGAAATGCAAGTTGTTTGTGTGTCTGTAAGTTATATACCTAAGAGAAGTCCCTGAGAGGACTGGGAACTCTGAATCTACATTAGTGATTTGGGCAGTTTCCTTCTCCTGTGAACAAAGCAGAGAGTCCATGGTCACAGTCACACTACCTCTTGCAAATCAAACACATTTCTGACTAACAGTTGAGTCTCTAATGGATGCTCCCAGATGATTAGCTCTGGGAAGTGTTGATCTCTGTCCTGGAGGTCATAGAAAGGCTATAGGTAAGAAATTATCAATTAGAACTGCTAGAAATTGAAGTAATTTCAGCCTAAGTCTAAGACAGCATGGGACAAGAAAAAAGGAGTGAATTTGACATAGAAGAACTTGGTTTCAAGTTTCAGTTCCATGTTATCTTGGGCAAGTCCATACAATCCTTTAGAGGTGCCATATCTTTACTTATAAAATGGGATGTTCACACCTTAGGCAATGACAATACCTGTAATAACTGTAACCATCACCAAAGCCTCAATTTTAAGTCTTCTACTGTGACCATCACTTCCTATTCTAACTATTCACTTACTTTGGTACCTTCATAATACTTCCTCAACTTCATCAAGACCTTTGATCCATTTGACTCCTTTTCATTACCACCATTTTTCTCCTCTGTTCATTTCCCTTCTCACTCCACTTACGGTCTATGGTCTATCACTTTAGCCCCTTCCTTGCTGACCTCTGCAGGTCCTTTTCCCGTCTTCCTCCTCTCTCCTCTCTTGACAAACCCCAAACAGTGGTTGAGCTTATCCAGTCTTCTTTTCCATCTCCACATTTAAGCAATTAAATGTTGACAGAGAGGTACCCAACTGGCCAAGATGGATTTCTTTTCAAATTTATGGCAACATATAGCAATGAATATGCGACACTGCTTGACAATGTTTCCTAATATCTTGGTGATTTCTATTTCACTAGAATAACTATTTTCTAAAACAATGACTTCACATCATCTCTTCTCCCCTGAAATTTATCCCATTTCTCCCCTAACATTACTAGCAGTAAATAACCTGGCTTCATATTTTGTTTAGAAGATAGCATCTGAAAGAGTGCCCCAGCTCATCTTCCCACCACTGGCTGTGCCATCTCTTTATCTCTGCCCATCTTCTCAAACTTTCCTCTATGACAGTGCTTCCACTATGTCCCTGCTCTGAGCAGTGGCCACCTTGAACTCTACTTGTGAGGGTCTCTTTGCCTATTGTGGGACTTTGCTCCATTAGTTGTTCCCTCTCTCTTGCATTATCAACTGCTCCTTCATTCCTAGCCATTTCTGTAGCATGTGAACATGTTCTGGTAGCTCTTTTCCTAAAACAAGCAAGCAAACAAATATTTTTTAAAAAGGAATTAAAGAAAAAGGAAATCATTTGAATCCTCATACCCCTCTAGCTTCTACTTACCCATCACCTGCCCCTCTCTCCAAAAAGCAAATTTCTTTTTCAAGGGATTGTTGCTATGGTCTGAATGTTCATGTATCCCCGAAATTCATATGTTGAAACTTAATCACCAATGTAATGGTCATGGGGGCAGAGCCCTCATGAGTGGGATTATTGCCCGTGAAGGTGCCGTCCATGAGAAAGTGGGCCCTGATCAGACACTTAATCTGCCACCAGTGCCTTGATCTTGGACTTTCAAGCTTCCAGAACTGTGATAAATACATTTCTGTTGCTTATAAGCCACTCAGTTTTTGGTATGTTGTTGTAGCAGCTCGAGTAGACTAAGACAGTTGTCCATACTTTCTGTTTTGACTTTAGATCACTTCCCATTCATCCTTCCTTCTAGGCAATAAGGCTTTGGCCCCTCATAGAAGCACTTCCCTTTCCTGTGGCTTTTAGGACAAGTCACTCGCCTGGTTTGTTCTTGCCTCTTGGGTTACTCCTTTCAGTTTCCTTTTTGATGCCTCCTGCTCTTTTTCGATCTGCTTATGTGAGAGTTGCTCAAGGTACCTCTAACACTTCTCGTCTCTGTAAGATCACCTCTGGGTGACCTTATTCAGTTCCAGAGCTTTAATTAAATGTTGTCTCTATGTTCACAATTCCCATGCCTCTTTCTTCAGCGCTGACCTTGCCCTAAATTTAGTCTTGTATATCCACTTGTATCTTTCATATCTCCAGGTCTGTGTGAGAGGAATTTCATACTTCACTCAAAATGTAACACTGGCTTTCATCCCAGATTTGCTCCTACCTCACCCCAGTCTTCAATATCTCAACAAATGGCTCCACTGTTTGCTCAAGCCCCAAACTTGAGTTGTCCCTGGTTCCTCCTTTCCCATCACTCCCCTACAATTAATACACGAGGGATTTCTGTCAGTTCCACTTCCAAAGTGCATCTTGCATTTATCTACACTCAATCTCTATTGGTGATGCCTTACCTGAGCCACCATCTCCTCTCATCTGTAATTTTTTCAGAAGCTTCCTGGGGGTTTTTTTGTTTTTGTTTTTTTACTTTTTTTTCCCCCCTACAACTCATTCTCCATCAAGCAGTCAGGGTAATATTTTTAAAACATAAACTATGTCACACTACACCCTTCACAGACTTACTGTGTCACTGAGGGGAAAGAAAAACTAAAAAGAAAACTCCTTACCATGATGGTTCTAGCCATGTATGATCTAGCTTCTTCCTTACACTCCATTGTATCTCATTCCATTCTTTTCCTCATTCACTGAGTGCCAGCCACTGGGTTTTTGTTCTTTGAATATGCCAAGCTCATTCCCACCACAGGACCTTTGCATCTATGGTCTTCTTTTGCCTGGATTGCTGTGCCCCTGGCTTTTCACGGATGGCTTCTCCTTTCCAGCTCTTCTGTTGAAATGCTCCACCCTCAGAGAGGATGATAATTGTACTTATTTTAGGAAGTTGTGTTGTAAGGATTAAATGAGATAATATAGTAAGTGCTTCATAAATGTTATCATTTGTTGTTGTTGCTGCTGTTGTAGGCTGAATGCACTGGCATCTTTGTCCATTCACAGTCTTTTCCGCTGAGCCTATTTCACCCATTTACACCCATGTTTTGGTACTCAGAATTCAGACTCTACCCAGTCCCTGTTGATCTATCTTCTCTCTCAGAACTGATTTCTCAACTTCCCCTCATTTGAGCTCCACCCTCTGCCCTTGACTGATAACTTTGTTTGACTGGCTTTCTTGTCCATGTCGTTGAATGGTCTCCTTTGTATATAACTTTTCATATGATACGTTAAAGGCACTGCACTTTCACGCTCCCCTGGCCCTCCGGGATCATCAGGACATGAGACCTTTCCTGCTTAGTGAAGAATGATTATGGAGGACCCTTGTCCTTGGTGCTACAAGTGGACTTTCATCAATTCCTTAAATCTTTAGTATTGAGCTGGAATAACATGGCGGTGGCACCATGTGTTGGGGTGGGAAATGACATGGCCTTACATGGACTAGAGGGTACCCAGCCATCCAGGTGGTATCAAAAGAAAGGGGACTATGTTTGTTTGTTGAGGTAGCTTTTTATGTCTTGGCTCCCTTCTCTCTTTCTCCAAATCTCCTTCTGCCTCATTGTTGACAGAAATTGGGTGGTGGCCTTGTCTGGAATCTGACCCATTAGATTCTTACACATAATTGGAACCAGACACAGTATGGATTCTTTGCCCTTGTTTGCGCGTATAGCAAATGATCCCATATTCATGCAGTGTTGCTATAATCCAGAAAATAATCAGGCATTTCCTGGTGCATTGGAGGGTAATTCATCTGGCCTTCTCCCAGGAAGTTATCCAACCCCTTTTCTGTTGAGATGTTCTTCATTGTTTTTCAATTATCTTCAAGCATCCTCATTTTGTCCTGTGTTTCCATTTAAAACTTCAGATTTTTTCAGGAGAATAATCCTCAACCAATTATCTTGGTTGTCAGTGGGTGAGATGAAGCATCACTGGCAGTAAACGAACGCAGCTGAAGCTCCCAGAAAATTCTTCATGTGGCATTTACTGCTTGTTGGGATTTCCAGAACAGCATGCTGCCATTCTTTAGTGAATGTAATGTGCTGTGCCGTGGACTCATTGTGAATGAAGAATTACTGAGACTTCTGAGTTTTCTCAGAAATGGCATTGCTTACTATGCACATGTAGTTAGAGTGTATGAGGATCAGGAATGTGAGTTTGATCCACCACAGGCTCCACACACCGTGTTCAAATGGTGAATTCCTGGTTAATTTTCTCACTCTGGCTCTGTGAAAACTCTTAGCTCTGAACTGCTGCAGTTCTTTAAAGGATTCCCTGGCAGTCCCAGAAGCCAGGAAAGATTTAATTTCAAACAAGAATTTTGGTGTTTGTATCACTGAGTCCTTTATTTAATTACAATAACACATTGTTTAAGTTAGCTTTCTTTTGAAAAAATAAGGGTTTAAATGAAGGGGAAAATATTATGTCAAACTAGACAAAGTTTTGAGAGGCTGAAAATGATTCCCCTTCCCCAAAGACAATTCTAAAGCCTTCATGAGCCCTCTCTCCTACTGGTCCATTTGTTCAAGCTGTGGCATTAATCTAGGAGCAGTTTCTCTACCCCTTTACTTGAGTTAGGTCTAAAAGAGAAGTACTTTCTAGAGCCCAGGCAGGCATCAAATCAGCGTCCTACAGGGCTCGAAGGAGTTCTTTTAGATTTATAAGGAGTGAATGTTTATAAAATTCTGAGGCCATCAGTTTCCTTACCTTGAAAACATCGGTTTTAGCAGGCTATATTAACCATATCTTTATAGTCCAGGAGAAAATTTGTAGTGGTTAACTGTAGCCCATCAAATGATGGAAAGACAGACCAGAATTCAAGAAGTAGTGGTTATAAGAACTCATTGTTAGATCAATTCTCCATCTTTTTTTTTTTTTTTTTAAAGACGGAGTCTCGCTCTGTCACCCAGGCTGGAGTGCAGTGGTGCAATCTGGCTCACTGCAAGCTCCGCCTCCTAGGTTCATGCCATTCTCCTGCCTCAGTCTCCCGAGTAACTGGGACTACAGGCGCCCACCACTACACTCGGCTAATTTTTTGTGCTTTTAGTAGAGGCAGGGTTTCACCGCATTAGCCAGGATGGTCTCGATCTTCTGACCTCGTGATCCACCCACCTTGGCCCCTCAAAGTGCTGGGATTACAGGCATGAGCCACTGCACCCAGCCTCAATTCGCCATCTTTCCTTGCCTTCCTTCCTCCTTACCTTTTCCCTCCCTCCCTCCTTTCCTTCCTTCCATGTTAAAAGTTGTCTTCAAGATGGGTAGAGTTGGTAGATTTGGGGACACTGAGGGCTAACCTTTATTTTAAAAGCCCTCTTCACCCCAAGCCAAGTTCAAGGCAGAGCAATAGAAATGTGTCCCAGTAGCCCTTGAAGTTTGGCTTGATTTACTTATGTCCTGCAGTGGCCACTTGAACAGGAGGCTTCCAGACTAGGTACAGAGACTTAAGTGAAACTTTCTGTTTGAGTTCTGCTGCTGTGCGACTCCTCATGACTCAGCCTTGCTCCCTTGGTGAGGCTGTGCTGGCAGCAAGGCTGTGTAGCTAAGCCAAACAGTTGCCACAAAAGTCATCTTTATTGCCCCTTTCCTTATAGTGCAGAAATGTGGAGTTGACAGAGTAATCACATCAGACATCTACGTGTTTGACAGCTGTCATGGATGATCTTTCTAGTCCAGAACATTCAGCAAATATTTATGAAGTGCCAAAGAGCTGGGGTTGAAAATGAATTATGCCCGCAAGAAGCTTATGTTAGTGCAGGGATAAAAAGATCTCCAAGATGAGGGTGGGAAGTGGTATGTGCCTTAAGAGGAGAGCAGAGAAAAGAGAGGAAGATATAAGGGTGGAGCAAGGGGAGGTTGATTTTGGTTGGAAAAACCAGGGAAAGCTTCTTGTAAAATGTGGCAATTAAACTTTCCCAGCAGACTAGGTAGAATTTGCACATCTACAACTGGCTTGTACACAGATTATAAGTTAGGGCAGCCATCCAAAAGGCACACAGAGAAAATGCAGGAGAGAGAGAAATAGGAGTCCAGTTTGCAGTGTTGGTGCAGGAAGGAAACATTGGCTGGGGAGGTCAGTTGAGAGCAGACAGCAATGGGTCTTGGCTACCAGGCAAAGGAATTGAAGCAATAGAAATGCCGGGAGAATAATTTGGGAAAGTTCAGGCAGACTGGAAAAGTGGATTCATGTTGAGTTGTCTGGGTCTGGGATCCTCAATGAAATCTTTCATCTCTATCTTGTGAGGAACCGAAATTGCCACCTTAGGTAGCATCTTACTCTAGCCATCTTCTTATATTTGGCCAGACTTCTTTCCTTGCACAAGACAAGCCCTTAACATGCTGCTCTAACTTTCCCATTTGTCATGATACTTAGGCAATAAAGCTGCGGGCTGCTGAGAGCCTGCCATGTGCCAGGCACCTTGGTAAGTTTGTCACATGTATCATCTTTTTAAATTTTCTCCCAAATCTGACGCGGAAAATGTTCCCCCTCGCCCCCCTTTTCTTTTCAGGCAAGGAAGCTTGAGTCCTAGTGTGGTTAACCATGTCCTAAGACAACCCAGCCTCTAAGTGACAGAAAAGTGATTTGCCCCATTGTATTCTGTTCTTTATTCTATGCAAGCACTCAGAGCTCTTAATGTTGATAAATAAATAATAACAGCTGACAATGCATGTGCTCAACATACCACATGCAGTCACTCACAAAAATAACATAAAGTCCTTTTACTATTTTTCTCATTTTACACATGAGAAAACTGTCTTAAAGATTTATATAATTTCCCCCAAATCACAAAGTTACCAGGTGGCAAAAGCCAAGATTTGAATCCAAGTTTAAAGCACATGGTCTTTACTCCTCTATTATAATTGATTACTAGTCTTGTTAGCACAGGGACCAGAGTCTAGCAGAGTGCCAGGCACATGGTGGGCACATACATGTTTTTAAATGTTCTATGAATAAAATAATGCAAATGAATTAGGGGGGAGATGAAATAAAGAATGAATGAATGAGTCTGGGTATGACACCAAGCCTGAGTTCTTGATATGGTCCTTCACACTGTGTACAAATTTTGGTGAACTACTATCAACAGCACAGACGATATGGCCTGGTTCTGACTGTGTGGTCCATACAGCTGGGCTCTCCACAGGCATGGAATTGTGGTCAACTGCTAAATACTTGCTTTTTAGTCAGTTATGCTTTGCCTATAGAAAGACACTTCTGGGCTGGGCATTGTGGTTCATGGCTGTAATGCTAGGACTTTGGGAAGCCAAAGCAGGCTGATCACTTGAGCCCAGGAGTTCGAGACCAGCCTGGGCAACATGGCGAAGCCTATCTCTACAAAAAATACAAGAATTACTCGGTCCTGGTGGCGAGCACCTGTAGTTCCAGCTACTTGCGGGGCTGGGGCAGGAGGATCAGCTGAGCCTGGGAAGTCGAGGATGTAGTGAGCTGTGATCACGCCAGCCTGGGTGACAGAGCAAGACCCTGTCTCAAAACAAAAAACAAACAAATAACAACAAAAAAACTAGGTACATAGCATGCTTTAATATAAAATAATTCAATTAACAGCAATATGTAAATAATCCCAAATATTCAGGAAACTTTAGCAAGATTTTTGTTTTGTTTTTAACCAAATTTCACCTTTTATCAGTTCCTACCACTGAATTTTTAAAAATGAACTTTTACATTCAGAATAGTTTTAGATGTATAGAAAATCTGCAAAAATGGTACAGAGAATTTCCATGTACCCCCTATCCAGTTTCCCCTGTTGTTAACATCTTACGTTACTGTGGTCACAGCTAAGGAACCAACACTGGTACTTTGTTAATTAGACGCCATACTTCATTAAAATTTCGTTAGCTTTTCCCAATGCTCTTTTTTTGTTTCAGGATCCAGGGCACCATATTATACTTAGCTGTTGTGTCTCTTTAGACTCTTCTGGTCTAAGTCAGTTTCTCAGACTTTCCTTGTTTTCCATCAGTTGAAAACATTGAGAAGTGCTGGTCAAGTATTTTGTAGAATGTTCTTGGATTTGGGTTTGTTTGATGTTCTTCTCATAGTTAGCCTAGGATTATGGGTTGTGAGAGGAAGACCACAGAGGTAAAAAGTGCCAATCTCATTACATCGTATCAAGACTACCACTACGTTTTTAAAGCGAAAGCTTTAATTCTTTCACTTTTGGTGGTGATAGTGCCACATTACTGTAGTTTTGCTAATGGCTTTCACTGAGTCTCACTGGAGAGAGCAAACTCTCCTGCTGGCTTATGAGTTCATAGCTAAGTCTTTTTCTTTTCCTTTTCTTTCTTTGTTTCTTTCTTTTTTTTTTTTTTTTTTTTTTTGAGACAGGGCCTCACTCTGTCATCCAGGCTGGAGTGCAGTGGCGCAATCTGCTCTTGGCTCACTGCAACCTCCACCTCCCATGCTCAAGTGATCTTCCCACCTCAGGCTCCCTAGTAGCTGGGACTACGAGTGCTGGTCACCATGCCCAGCTAATTGTTGTATTTTTAGTAGAGATGGGGTTTTGCCATGTTGCCAAGGCTGGTCTCGAACTCCTGGGCTCAAGTGATCCACCTGCCTCGGCCTCCCACTGTGGTGGGATTACAGGCATGAGCCATCACACCTGGCCCAAGCAAGGTCTTCAGTAGCAAAACATTTCGCAAAGAAGGAGTTCTACTTGTTCAGTTTTGCCTAACCTGGATAAGACAATCTTGGCTGTACTAATCAGGTAAGTTTCACCCAGCTGCAGTATAGAACAATATTTTTCTTGCGGCTGTGAACAGGAAAATGGAGACATTTCTTTTCCGCTTTTCTTTTTCTTCCTCTTTCTTTCTTTATTTCTTTTTTCTTTCTTTTTCTCTTTTTTCTCCTCCTCCTCCTCTCCCTACTTTCCCTCCTCCTCCTCCTTCTTCTCTTCTTCTTCCTCTTCCTCTTCTTCCTCTTCCTCTTCCTCCTCCTCTTCCTCTTCCTCTTTTTCTTCCTTTTTCCTTCTCTTCCTTCTCTTCCTCCTCCTCCTCCTCCTCTTCTTCTTCTGCTGCTGCTTCTTCTTCTTCCTCTTCCTCTTCTTCTTCCTCTTCTTTTCTTTTTCCTTCTCCTCCTTCTCTTCCTCCTCTTCTTTCTCCTTTTTTTCTTTCTTCTTTTTTCCTTTAAATTTCTAATTCTTAATGGTGCAGCTGTCACCAAGGCCTTCATGGATGCCAGCAGGAAACAGCATTTATGTTGATGAGGCAGATGAAACTGAGCTTATGGGGCAAAGTCATAGGGGAAAATTATAAATATGTATCTGCAATCATATTTTTAATAGATGGTCCCCAAATTCCGTATTCGATTTTTTCAGTAAAGATGTGCTCTAATTTGTCTTTGTTTGGAGTCATGCACGCTGTCTGGACACTGAAGCCAGCCTCTGTCATGGACTTGTCTGTGCACACACTTCCCTGTGTCTTCTCTGGGAGGGTGCTGCTGGAGCTGGGCCCTGGCTCGAGAACCAAGATCCATGATCTCCATTCGAAACTACTTTGCAGTTGGGTTTCAGTCAGGTTTTATCCATATTTGTTAAACATTTTAAAATGGTTATAAATTTCAGGAAAGCCAGTAAGTCTCAGATAGATAGAAAATATCAAGGCAAGGTTATATGTATGTACTTAGCGTGTGTCTCTTTTAGACAGAATATAACTCCTGAAAGGCAAAATAGCATCAGACTTTATTGTAGATCTTGGCTTAAGGTGCAGATGTTTTGGCTCAGTTAATAATCATTCTTTAACCTATTTTGAATTTTAGTTCATCAAGTAATAGGAAAATATGACAATTTTTTTGAATGTGTTCTTAGGGGGAGGAGAGAGAAGAGTGAGAGCAAGCGAGAGAGAGAGAGAGAGAGAGAGAATATTCTCTTTTGAAGATGAGTTCTGGGCAAAAAAGGGTCGATCTTGGGTTGGTTTTAAGACATTGCCATGAAAACATCCTTTTCCCATAATCACTTCCTGCCTTGCCTTTCACCACATCTCTTCTCTCATTCTTTAACTCCTTTACCTAGTGTGGACCCACTGCTGAAGTTTGGGATGTGCTTTTCTGGCTGGCGTCCACATCTTCCTCTGGAATGTCAGGCCTCAGAATGAGAAGTCTTAAAGGTCTCTTCCTTCCTGCTTTGCCACCACTGCTGGAGCCCCAAAGACTTTGGAGCTTAGCATTAACTCATCCTTTCAGGTCAAGCAGCACTGGCCTTTTAAAGTGGAAACTGCTTGCTTTGATGCATGGAAATGCACATTAATAGAATCTATCTGGAGAGGGATGGGGCCTATGCATGGGAACAGTGCCCATCAGACACTATGCCCAGCCACAGTAGCTACTCTCCTGGGGAGGTGGTGTCTGAGCAGGTAGGAGGTAAGGCAGCCTGCAAGGGAGGGGTTTGGGGCAGCAGCAGACTTCTACCAATGGGCTATTGTGCTCTTACCTACTCCTGATAGGGTGGCCACACAAAGCCCTTTGGTTCTCTTGACCTTATAAACCAGAGAAGCCAAAAGCACCATCTCAGTCTGGCTCCTGATCACTACATGTGGTTGCCTAGAAGTGACTGAGAAAAGAAGAAGAAAAAAAAAAAAAAAAAAAGGAAAAGGAGAAGAAGAAGGAAGAAGAAGAAGCTGCTGCTGTTGATTATATATATTCAGTGCTTAAGTGACAGGGACTGTCTTGAGAATTTATAAACATCAACTCATTTAATTCATACAGTTCCATCAGAGAGGAACTTTTACTGTTTCCATTTTATGTTAGAGACCTAAAGTTCAAAGAAATTAACTACAGATTGAGTATCCCCTATCCAGAATGCCTGGGACCAAAAGTGTTTCGGATTTTGAGCTATTTTTGGATTTTGGAATGCATGATGAGATATCTTGTGGAAGAGATTCTAAACACAAATTGCATTCATGTTTCCTATAAACCTTATGCACATAGCCTGAAGGTAATTTTGTTTTTCCCTTGGGGATGCTGAATGAACTGTGTTGTTTGCCTGCATTTTGATGGTGACCTGTCACGTGAGATTAGGTGTGAAAATTTCCACTTGTGTCATGTCAATGTTCACAAAATTTTAGATTTTGGAGCATTTTGGATTAGGGATGCCCAACCTATAACTTGTCCAAGATGATGTAGATAGAAAGAGGTATGACCAGGTTTCAAGCCAGGTTGGTCTGAGTTTTGAGCCTCTCTTAACAATTCTGTTATATTAAGTTAAACAAACAAACAAAAACCTAATATCCAGGTGCTGAAGGATATGTGTTATGGGTGTGTATTTGTTTTGCATATGTATGTATGCATGCATGTGTTTTTGTGCTCATGTGTATGTTGTGTATGTGCATGTCTTAGTGTATGCATGTGTGTTTCGCCTATGTGTATATACTTATGTGTGCATGTTTGTGCGTGTGTGCTTGCATACGTATGCATTAACTTGCATATCTGTACATATGCATATATTTGTTGATATATGTGTTTTTGTGTACGTGTATGTATGCCTGTGCATGTGATTTTATAGTACAGTAGAAAATACAGCTGAGAAAAAAACCTTGATAAAAATCAAAGCTCAGTGTTTAAATCATGTCCACACAGTTTCTATAGAAAATGGCTTTAGGTTATACTAATCATAGCCCTGACTAAATGGCGTGTGGCCCCAGAGCAGAGTCAGCAGGAGGGATGCAGGTGGTGTAGAAGCCATGCCTACTTTTAGCTGCCCATGAACTCCCACTTCATATGCTTCTGAATCTTGGGTTCTTTGGATACATTTATCTGGATCGAGATAATTTTCTTATTTTGGAACTGTATTAGTCCATTTTTGTACTGCTGTGAAGAAATACCTGAGACTGGGTCACTTATAAAGAAAAAGAGATTTAAATAACTCACAGTTTTGCATGGCTGGGGAGGCCTCACGATCATGGCAGAAAGCAAAGGAAGAACAAAGGCATGTCTTACATGGCAGCAGGCAAGAGAGAAGTGCGGAGTGGAGGGGAAAAGCCCCATATAAAACCATCAGATCTCATGAGAACTCACTCACTACCACAAGAACAGCATGGAGGTAACTGCCCCCATGATTTAATTACCTCCCACTAGGTCCCTCCTATGACACATGGGGATTATGGGAATTACAGTTCAAGATGAGATTTGGGTGGGGACACAGCTAAACCATATTAGGGACATTGCATTTCTTGAGTAAATTCAAGTGTGTTGTCTTCAGTTTATTTTGATTCTTCATTTGACTTAAAGCAAATGCATCCCTTTCCAGGACCATCCTGGTAAACATAGCCAGGTCTTGAGAAGTGCTTATAAGACTGCATGAGGTCACTATGGGGATGGGGTGGCTCATGACTCTACTGTGGGTTTATGGAATGCCAAGTGGCAGAAACCTAAGACTATTCCTCATTTTCTTAAGCCAGTAGAAGCAATTATAACATGACTCATTATGGCAGGGGTTCATATGTGTCCTTGTGTGCATGTGGGTGGGTCATGGGTTATTCAACATTTCAGCAAAATGTTTATAAAGAGCTGGGGGCTGGGCATGATGGAAGTGGTTGGCCTGCACAAGGGTGAGTATTTTATCACTGGCATGATTTAGAATTGTTGGTGCATAGTGATAATAAAAAGCAGACAACTTGGTTTTATTATTGTTTTAAAATTCTCTACAGACCATGCACTCTCTTACCCCATTCCCCTAGGGCAGGCTTTCTCCACTGTCCCTTCTACTTGGTAACATCCCTGCAAAACATTCATCTAGAGCTAGGATAAGCAGTGAGGAAAATTCACTGTCTTACAAAAAGAAGTCTGGAATCAAGTGGTTTCAGGATTGTTTTAGCAGTTTAAGGATTTCAAACAGGAGTGGGGATTTTTCTGTCTTTCATTTCTCTCTCATCATCCTGGCTAAGGTCATCAGCTTGCCCCTCATAACCCAAGATGGCATCAGGTGGAGATGAGACAATGTCTGCTCCAAAAGGGGGTGTTTCTTTCCAATGTCTCTTTTAAATAGGGAGGAAAGTTTTCCACAAAGCCACTCCATGGTTCAGGATTGGGTCACATAGCCATGAAATAGAGTCAGCAAACTACTATAGCCCGTGGGCCAAATCTGGCTAGCCACCTGTTTTTGTTCAGCTCACAAACTGAGAATGGTTTTTACATTTTTAAAGGATAAGAAAAAATCAAAAGAAAATAAATATTTCATAACATACATAAAATCCAAGTTTCATTGTCCATCAATAAAGCGTTATTGTAATACAGCCACACCCAATTGTTTATGTACTGATTAGGGCTGCTTTTGAGCAGCAGAGCCAGAGACCCCTGTGCACTGTCCATGGAGCAGCCTGAGCAAAGCACCAAGCTGAGAAAGTGCGTGGGGGAGCAAAGTGTCTGATGCAGTTGGAAAAGACACTGAGGAGATTGGGTTAAGGTAAGATTTTGGAAGGCCTTGAGTGCTAAGCTGAAAAGGAAAACTTCGTCTTGTTGAAATGAAGGCTTTTGAGGAAGGATGAGCTGTCCTGAAATGTAACTTGATGAATATGACAGATAGGATGAAAGTCTGATGTGATATGATTGATATGTAATAGTGGTTAGCGCTGTGTCTTAGTCTGCATGAGCTGCTACAACAAAATAAATGTTGTAGCATTTATTTTGTAAATAAGGAATTTTATAAAACAAAATTCCTTAGATCAAGGAATTTATAAAAATAGAAGTTTCTTCCTCACAGTTCTGGAGGCTGGGAACTTTATGATCAAGACACCAGCAGAGTCCGTGGCTGGTGAAGGCTCTTTGCTTCACACATGATGGCTTCTTGCTGCATCCTCTCATAGTGGAAGGAGCAATCAGGTTTCCTCAAGCCTCTTCTATAAGTATACAGATCTCATTCTTGAGGGTGGAGTCCTCATGACCTCATCATATCCTAAAGCCCTCACCTCTTAATACTGTCTCATTGGTGATTAGGTTTTGATATATAATTTTGGAAGTACACAAACATTCAGACCATAGCACTCTGCCATATAACCAAAATTATAAAGAGATCTCACCAATCTTAATATAAAGCTAGGAAAATGCAATGTGGCTAAATGGACTTGAACGTGTGTTTTGTGCTGGATTCACTGAGATTTTTTTTAAATGGAGTTGAACTTCCATATTTAAAAAATCTGAATTTGTAACCTCTCTCACATGACAAGAATCAGCTGGAGCTGAGTTGGGACTGTTATTTTTAGGTTTTCCATAGTCTATCATGAATTAGTATTCTTTTGACATTGAGGCCAAGTGTGAGTTGCTATTTATTGTTGCTGTTTAAGGTAAATGCTAGCTGCTGTAACAAATAAACCCTGGCATTCCACTGGCTCAGTATCTAATATATAGAAGTACGTCACTTACCTATGTAATAGTCCAACACAACACAAAGATTCCTGGTAAGTGTATAGTCTTCCTCCATACAATCGTTTAGGGGCTAAAGGAATTTTCCATCTCATGGCTCAGCCATCTGAACCTTAGAGGCCTATGTATGCAGCTGGTGGATGGGGAAGAGAAGAGAGAGAAGGGTTAGTTTCTGAATTGCCTTGGCTCAGAAGTAACGTACAACAATTTTGCTCATATTCTATTGGCAAGAACTAGTTAATGGTCCCAATCAGCTTCAAGGGAGCTATAAAAAGTATTCCATGCAGCCACTTTGTAGCAACAACTATTTATGGAAAAGGGAACATGGATTTGAGTAGACAGTTGGTCATTTCAGCTACTATCATCTTTTCTCTACTGTTTTTCTAATGGTTTAGGGTTTACTCATGACTTTTCTTATTCTTGACTGATCTCATTTGCATTACTGAAGAAGTACTTGTAGGCAATTGGCTTTGTAGCTCCTGGTGTGTGGTTAATGCATTACTTTAGAACAACAATTTAGTGGATATAAAGAGTCCCTCCTGGATGGGAACGCTTTGTTAAATTTATACTGGTATCTAGTCACTGTGTCTGTATGCTGACCATTTTGGTCTTTCTACCAGCTTCCTTCTGTTTAGATACTGGACTTTATATTTTGTTTTCTTTGTTTGTGTAGCAGACTCCTTCAAAACTTTATGGTGTAAAAATACCCAGTCATTTTATTAAGATTATGGGTTCTATGGGTCAGGAATTTGGACAAGCACAGCAGGGATGGCTTAACTCTGCTTCTTGGTGACTGGGTACCCAGATGAAAGACTTAAATGTCTGGGTGCGGTGGCTTACACCTGTAATCCCAGCACTTTGGGAGGCTGAGGCGGGCGGATCATGAGGTCAGGGGATCGAGACCATCCTGGCTAACATGGTGAAACCCTGTCTCTACTAAAAATACAAAACTTAGCCTGGCGTGGTGGTGGGTGCCTGTAGTCCCAGCTACTCGGAAGGCTGTGGCAGGAGAATGGCGTGAACCTGGGAGGCGGAGCTAGCAGTGAGCCGAGATCCACCATTGCACTCCAGCCTGGGTGACAGAACGAGACTCTGTCTTAACAATAAAAATAAAAATAAAAAATAAAGGCTTGAATATCTGCAGACCAATTCAGATGGCTGGAGAATGGAATCCTCTCAAGGTTCCTTTACTCATATCTGTGAAGACTGGAATGTTGGGATTGTCACCTGTAGTGTTCCAAATGGCCTCCCCGTGTGGTTTGGGCTTCCTCACAGCATGGCAGCCTTGGATAGTCAAACTCCTTACATGGTGCCTTAGGACTCCAAGAGCAAGTATTTTAAACAAACGAGGCAGAAGCCCTGTAACCTTTTATGACCTAGCATTGGAAGTCACATGGTGTCACTTTGGTAGAATGCTATTGGTCAAAACAGTTGTCAGCCTACCTTGATTTAAGCAGAGGGTACTTAGACCCTACCTCTTTATGGGAAGAATGTCAAACAACTTGAAGCCATGTTTTAAAAGGTACATAGACTGTCACATTAATTGGCATCTTTGTGCACATAATATAAAGCAGGCCATTTAGCGAAAGGAGTAAATTTTCATCAAAAGCTCAAAATATCTCTAACTTTCTTTGATCATCTCTCATCACTGTAAGGAGCTAAAATGAATAAGGACAATTCTAATTGCTTTAAACTGTGAAATATGCCACACATCCCAGGTACTCGCTTTAGAAGTCTGGATTTCTTTTTTTGAATTTTAATGCATTGGACTTTGAGGCAATATGGAATCCTGTCTGGTCTGGAATCCTCTCTAGCCTGATATGTGGCTTCCCTCCCAAAATGTGTTTAGGTTTCAAGTCTGGCTTCAGACCAATCAGGCTATCTCAAACAGAATTTATAATTATGGGATGCATTTGGATCTATATCGGGAATATCACCTGGGGTGCACAGATGAATTCTGGGAGTCCATGATCTTGGGAACAATTACATATTTATTTTCACTAACCTCTAGTTAAAATACAGCATTTTCTTCAATTACAAATGTAGGCAATAAATTATATTTATTAATTGTATATTTTTTTATTAATCTTTTCAGTACCTATGACTCCAGGATTTGCCAGTGAAAGAAGTCAACAGTATTTTAACTTTGATCTTAACCAAAAGGCCAAGAAGTGATGCTAATATTTTCATATACTATGACAGTTGCAGGTATCTTGAAATTCTGTTTATGTTCATCACTACTTTAAAGTTGTGATAGTTATTAGCTATGCTTCTAAATGACATGTGACTACGGTCTCCCTGCCTACAGACACACGTCTATCATAGCTGGGTAGTAATCCAGGCAACTCTGCCACAAGTCATGGGCTCAGCCACCAGTCCACGAAGTCTCCAGTCACACATATTGCTTCGGACTATTCTCTATCCCCAGTTGTCAATTAACTAAAACATTAAATGAGGTAAGTTATTTTCATTGTTTGATAATGTTTTGCGAAACTGAACAGGCCAAATGAGAATTTATAGCCCTGGCTAAGGTGGTGCAGTCTGTTCTTCCTGGAATTCCCAGAGGTTGCTCAGGTTTAGGATTCAGGTGTGATTGAGGGAGGAAGCACCATGAGTCAGGGCACAGAAAGTTGATCAAGTGGTATAAGCCCTGGTAACATTTTTCATTTGGAAGTTTCAGTGTTCTGCCCTAATAGATGGGGCCATGTAATGAAAAGACAGAAGCTT
This sequence comes from Gorilla gorilla gorilla, assembly GCF_029281585.2. NCBI lineage: Eukaryota > Metazoa > Chordata > Mammalia > Primates > Hominidae > Gorilla > Gorilla gorilla. The sequence goes on from NC_073237.2 coordinate 80,817,505, forward strand.
TACAAAATTAGTATTTTGGGAGATAGGTGATACAGGCACATTGCACAAAATTGAAAAATTCAAAACGAATTCAGTGAAAATATTTATATTACTCTTGTCCCTCAGCCACCCAATTTTCTTCCCCAGAGACAACAACTGCTACCAGTTTTTTTGGTATAGTTATCGATCGAATGAATATGTATGCAATCAACATCCACCATAAACACATGCCAAGCTCCTACTATAACAAGAGTCCTTTGTTTTGGGGGTATCATGAAAATAAAGCATGACATTATAAAATTCAAATTGGTATGGAAAGATATCAGTTACAGAAGAAAATCTTTCTTGATCCTTCTTTTAAAAAACTTTTTTGGGATCATTTATTTTTTAGTGCTTCTGGTGCCTAGCTCCATATTTTAAATAAAGTGCTTATATCTCTATTTCTGGACTTATCAACTTCAGATAGGACTCTCCAGTATGATATGTTTTATCTAAAGCAACCTATATTAACTAATGTAAGTGAACTCCTCTCTTTCCATTTTTCAGTTAGTTATTCTTAATTCCTCTTTTGGTTATCTTCACAACTTTAAAAACTATTTCTTTTGTAGTGTCAACATCAATAACATTCGTTTTCTGCTCTATAAATATGATTATGCATTGTCCATATGTTCATTCTAAATATTAACAATAATTCAAAACTTCTAAGTTTTTATGAAATATTATAACTTAATACAAATATTTGTTATTTCCAAAATGATTATTGTGATTGGACCTTTAGAGAAGAAAATATAATCAAAACTGCTGCCACGCAAAGCAATGTTAATAATAACACCAATTCTTATGGAATACTATCAATCCCACTTTAAAGATGAGGATGTAGAGATCCAAGGGGTTCAGAACCTTGTCCCAAGGTCTCACCGTATTTGGTAGAGCAAAGTAGACACGGTTTGAAACCAGGCAGTCTGATTCTAGTCCATGATATTCACTATTACACTGTTCTGCCTCTTTAAACAACAACATCAAATGGATTCTCTTGCCTTCTACTCCATCAATTTCCTGTCACCTGAAATTCTTTGTAGTGAAGAATGTGTGAAAATGGTTGAAATAAAATGTAAAAATAACCCCTTTGCCCTTCCCATAACCATTGCCCACCCCCAAAAAAATCAACGTTGATAGTTTGGTGGGTTGTCTTTCCAGTCCTTTTTCTATGTAGTTTAACGAGCTCACATACTTTACCAATTGCTTGCTTTTTGATTTGGATATCTTCCCGTATGAGCATATAAAAATCTACTACATCCTGTTGAGATAGCACTTTAAAATTCCTTTATATGGATGTACCCTACTGATGGATGTTTGGATTGCTTCCAGTTTTCACTATTACACACAAAGCAGCCAAGAACATCTTAGTTCATGCTCTTTGGGCACATGTGTTTTTCTCTAGGATATGTTGGTAGCAATGAAATTGCTGAGAGTGTAGGCACATTTAAAATTGTGATAACTCTTGCTAAATTGCTTCCCTTCTACACACAGAAGGCTTTAAAATGTATACTTCTTCCACGTTGAATGAGAATGTTTGTTTCTTTATAGCACCTTCAGCATTTGAAATCATCAATATTTTTACTTTTTGTGAGGCTGATGGGCAAAAAATTGATAAACTGGTTGTTCGTAAGTGATTCTTTTATCACTAATAAGGTTCACCATCTTTTTATTGACATTTTGTCATCTGTTTGTTGACATTTGTAATTCTCCTGCAAATTGCCCGTTCATAGCCTTTGCTTATTTAACAATTGAGATATGGGCCTCTTATAGATTTGTAGGAGATCTGTATAGTTTGGATAATAATCCTTTATTTAGTGCATTGTATATATTTTCTTCCAATGGCGTGCTTATTTTTCAATTTTATTTGTGCTTTCCTTTGTCATACAGAATTTTACATTTCTATGTAGCCAAATCTGTTAATCTACCATGGATATTTCAATTAGTATCTCAAAGCCAAGGTGTTTAAAACTGCATTTCCCATCGTGCCCCCAAATACCTTCTCCTCTTGACCATTTGAAACTTGAGTCTTGTTTTCGTTTTTTTTTATTACAAGGGCAGTTGGAAAACTTCATGGCCAATGATCTTGTAATTTTTTAAAAAAGTAAAAGAGAAGTGTAAAGATATCTTTTTAAATGCAATTATCATGCTCTTCCACGTTGCAGCAGACAACAATAGGTTGATAAGGTGGTGTCTTTGCAAGTTCCTGCACTGAAACATTATTACAAATTACTCAGTGTGTTGCCTGGGGATAGGTCCTCCACCCTGATGTTGTCAAACTTAATTTGGTTCTCTTTAGCTCACTAATCTCCAAACCAGACCACTTTTCAGCCCACAGAGACCCGCCTTTTTATTGTGAGCACAATAAGGGTCGAAAGCATGTGGAAGGAATGGTTCAAAGTTTTGCATTAACCCCAGGGCAGGTGTTCCTTCATGGTGGTAAAAATGGTTCCTGAATTCTACCCATGTTAGAGTGAGGGTTGATAGCAAACCTAGGGGACATGATCAGTTTAAAAAATTGCATTTCTTTCCTTCCTTCATGGGCTCCTCTCCATGCCTCCTGCTCCTCCTGACCCTCCCATCTGCCCTGGCAAGGAAGAGAGCACACTGCTTTCTGTCCATTCTTTGCCCTCTTTCTTGGCTTCCGTAGCTATACTTTGGGGACCTCACAGTAACTTCCCAGTGCAGAGCACTTGACTGCACGGAACCTGGATTGACTCAAACCTGTGAATTTCCCTTCCTGAAACCTAGGATGCCATGGAGTCCCCCAACTGATTTCATAAATTTGGTGTCACATTGTAAATCAAGCAGCTGCAGAGTGGCTGGGACATCTGTTTGGTTCTGTTATTCTCTTTACTCCAAAAGGAAACTAACTCCAAAAGGTCAGTAAAATGTGCACATTGCCAGTAAGTGCCTGTATTATTCTTCCCAGGCATGGATCAAAAATATCAGGATCTTTTGCTTGTTAAAAGTAAAATTTTGTGCACACACACACACACTTATTGTAGCTTCATGGAACTCTGCCTAAAGGATAAGGCAATATATCCTTTGTTTGCTTTTGTAGGAAAAGCAAATAAATAAGTGGTATCCTGGAGTTTACTTAGATATCTGTTCATCTTTACCAATTTAAAGATGTTGGAAACAGTGATTAAAAAATAGCTAAAGAGGATGAAGAGGATGCAAGACAAGAACTGCTATCCATAACCATTAGGTTGGACATGGGAGGCCACTTTCTTTAACAGGATTTTTCCTATTTCCCTTTCTCAGAGAGAGTGTTAGGCTAGGCTATGCTATGCTTACAAATACCCTTTCCCTATTCCCCACCCACAGGTGCATATTACTCACTTTACATTACACAGGTTCGTTTCTGGTTCTTGCAGGCCTGATAGGGGGCAGATAATCCTCCTGGGAATTGATCTCCATGTTGGGAGGAGGGGAACTCAGTGCCAGAGGGTTGCACACCGCTCTTAAGGGCAGTTCTGTAAGTGATAGATGTTACTTCTGCTTTGTTTCTTTTGACCAGAACTGGCCACATGGCCCTACCATGGGGGTTTGGAAATATGGAAGAGCCTACTTGATAAATAGTAAAGGTCTCTGACACACAAGCTGTATCTGAGGCAGACATAAAAAAGATATAATTCCTCATTTTTACTACTTAATTTTTGACTTAGCAACAGTCCCCTTCACACTTCCCCCTTTCTTTTCACTTCTACTACCAATATCCATAAGATATGCTAAAATCTAATTTTAAATAAAAGGTTAAAAGCCAGTATGACTTAGAAGGTGTGTATACAGAAGAAGAATATCTATGGACTATATATAGCTCTATATAAATAAAATTATTCTATCACAAAATATAGAGTTCTTAATTAAAAGTTCCCAACCAAGTTAATTCCCAGCCCCTAAACAGTTTCTAGAGTAGACTACGCATTCAGCAGCACAAAACACCTTCACTATAAACCCTCCTGACCAACACTAATTAAATATACAGATTCCTGGTCGCTGTCCTAAATCTACTTACACCGGAATTTCCTGGGGTAGGGCCCATTTTGAAAGAGCACCACAGATAATTCTAATAAATACTGAAATTTGAGAAAGGCTAACTTGTATTAATTTTCCCAGGAGCATTTACATATTTCAAAAGACAGCTGAAAGAAGGAAATGTTTCATATGAAGGAGTGATTTGCTAAAAGCTGAGATTCAGACACCAGTGGGGCAGTAGTCTTTGAGTGAGGGCCTTTCTGTATTGGGCCATACTCAGCATGTTTGCTTATGTAGCTATTCAGCTACGTAAAGTTGACATGTACAATATTTTGGGGGTATCCTATAGTATTCTATTTTTGCATTTTCTGGCTCACCCTCCTGGAGGATAGTTTCCTATTAATGGCTTTTCCATTTTGCCTGTAGGATCATCTTCGGTGGTTTTTGTTTTGTTTTGTTTCCTATGGGATTCTCAGATCCCTGGAATATGAAAGTATCCCTACAGAGTAGTTTTTGCTTAGTTTTACCACGTGTCCAGTGGATTTCACTTGCTCAGGACAACTTACCTGAGGTTGGCTTCATGACATATGCAGAGAATTCCTAATTTACTCATGGCACGGGCATGCCTTTTTCGGTCCTGTGCATCCATGGCCAAGGGCAGAGATATACTTCCTTGCTGCTTGGTAGGCCAACTGTAATGTTTGTTTCTGGTCTCCTCTTCTTGAAGAAAATAGTCCCTCCAGTCTGCTCAGGGCAGATATCTTACTCCCTCAGGAGCATCAGAATTTCTAGATCTGATCTGATTTCCCCAGCACCCATCCTTTGGAAGCCGTGGTATCATCTCTAAGATATAACTCTGTAGCTTTTAATTTCTCCTTTTCCTTCCTGGTACCTGAAGATATTCATGTCTTTATTTTGAATTCAGCTTAGAAGTTTTTTAAAAAATGGGTCTATTTGATCCATTATGTGTTTGGAGCCAGGCCCGGGAAAAAGCTTATACTTCATGACTCTTCAGTCTGCCATTTCTCTTGAAGTTTTATAAGGTTTTTTAGGAGGCGTGTTACTTTACCCTTAGTTATATTCATTTGTTTTGTGCTGCCACTGCTGTTTTGTTTGGTGAATTTTCTTTGCTCTTGAACAATATTTGATGTTAAAAAGGTCCCATTTCAAGCAGAAAACAGGCCATTAGTCACACTCTCCCATGGAACTGAGTTTATTTTCCTCACATAGTTCTCATCACACTATACTGCAGTCAGTTCCAGACAGCTTTGCTTTCTGCACCGTAGGCTTCTGGGCCCAGTGATCAGATCTCATTAATCTTTTTATCTCCAGTTCTGGCACAGTGCCTAGCACATAGGATTGGACAGAAGAAGTTTGTGCTATTGGTTATTAAATAGAAATCCTTGCTGCTGCTGATGATGATGGCGATGAATGCTACCACAATAGGAAGGGCCTCACAGAATTCTGATCCTGGTATGGATGGCTAGAACATCCTTCTCTGTTTATTGGATTTTTAAGTGCTGTTAATGGCTATTAACTAGTCTGTGTAGATTAACACCTGCTCCCTGCCTGGATGCATACACAGCCATTAGTTGCAGAGAATAGCCTCCCTGAGGGATCAAAAATACATAAAAATTTGGGAAAGGATTTGTATCCTTTTTCTCAGTGATGGCCTCTGGTCCCCAGGTACATGCTCCACGACCATCTGCTACAAGCTCTGCCTGCCCCTCCACCCACTCAGCCTCCCTTCCTCCCTCTCTTCCTCCTATCCTTCCACTCTTCCTCTCTTTTTTTCTCTCTTTTACAACTATAGATGAGGTGCTTTGCTGAGCAAAACCATAGTAATTTATAATAAATACTTGTTGGATGAATTCTCTAATTATCCTTAAAAGGACAAAAATACTGTCTAGCTCATTTTTTCATACAAAGGCATCCTCTAATGTATAAGTGAATTATAGCTGTTAGCATTTACTAACCACATCATCATCTGCTGGGTACTTGTTGCTAAGCCTTTTACACCTATGGAATCATTTCACCTTGTACATGACCTGTGAGATGGAGGATATTACACATATGTTGAATCTTACTGGAGGCAGGGAGTAGGCAGAGAATAATTCATTCCAGAGCACGTACTCTGGGAATGGTAGAGCTGAGGTCTGAACACAGCCTGCCTGGCTATAAAGGCTGTCCTCCTAAACATTGTACATGCTTCACACAGTACCCATCAGCTGAACAAACAGTCCCTATGGAGGGTCCACCAGGCCCACCCACACAGTTGAGATTCTTGTTTTTGATTCAAGAGTGATATAGAGAGCTAGAGAGTGCTGGGCTCCTCTTTCCCTTCCAGACTGGCAGACTCAGAAGGATGAGGAACCAAAGACATTAGTTTTTCTATGGCAAGTCTGAGGCTGACAGCTGGGGCCAATATCAAGGAATTGTGGCCTAAATATCTTGTACTCCTCTTCTGGTTTCTAGATGATGAGGGTAATATTCCAAGGATGTCATGATAGCAATATTAAAATTATTATTGTCAATATTAGAAAGATAAGGCAATAGCCTCAAGAAGAGAATACCCAAGCTAAGTTTCTCTAATAATCCAAAGTCTGTTTTGAGATGCAAGCAAGTCTATTTTACAGTTTAAAAAGAGAGAGAGAGAAAGGAAGAAAGAAAATGCTAGCCTTAACACAGGCTCTAAAGGGGCTGCCAGCCTCTGTGTGGGCGATGTCTAGCACCATAAGAGAGGAAGTTTGGCTAAGGCAGGACTCTGAATAAGAGAGGATGCCTACCTTCTCTGCTCTGGGGACAAGGATCTAGAATATAATTATGTGTGTGTGTTTCTGTGTAGGGTGCATTGAACCAGATATCTATTCATTGCAGTCTCTGGCAACTCTATGTTAATAAAGAAGATTAAGCGGAGGACATGGGGGAGCCTCCAGAAAACTTCTTTGTGAGGAAGCTAACATGCATTCTGTGTCTCTTCTTCTGGCTTAGCTCCTTCCAGTTGGCTGAGATTTAAAGGATGGTTGGAGATCCAGCAGCCATCTTGGACCATGAGGTGAATCATGATGAAGCAAAATGACAGAAAGAGCCAAGATCCTTGTCCTGTGGAAAGCAATACAGGTCCTGGACTGCTCTTGTTACACCAGAAAAAAATGTACTTTTAGTTTATTTATTTATTTTTGAGACAGAGTCTTGTTGAGTCTTGCTCTGTCTGGCCCAGGCTGGAGTGCAGCGGTGCAATCTCAGCTCACTGCAACCCCTGCCTTCCAGGTTCAAGTGATTCTCCTGCCTCAGCTTCCCAAGTAGCTGAGATTACAGGCACGTACCAGCATGTCTGGCTAATGTTTGTATTTTTAGTAGAGACAGGTTTTTGCCATGTTGGCCAGGCTGGTCTCAAACTCCTGACCTCAAGTGATCCAACTGCCTCAGCCTCCCAAAGTGCTGGGATTACAGGCATGAGCCATCACGCTGGCCCTTTTAGCTGATTTAAACAACTGCTGATTTTGATTTTACACCATTTGCAGTTAAGCCTAATTGTAGCTGATCCATCCTATGCCAAGTGACTCCCAATGGACACTACACAGCATAAGTTGGAAAGAATCAAAGCCTACTTAACAATTAAATTGTTTTGTGTGTAGCACAAAACAGACCAGAGAAATCCTGTTTGAGCAATGGTGAGGGTGTTCACACTGCTCGAACATTGTTCCCAAGTTGTGATAGAGGAAGAGGCGAACTTCCTCTAACTTTTTCTGTGTTGCTTTCACTTCTCACCAACGCTTTTTGCCAGGTGCCTTTGCTGTTTTGATCAGAGAATGCTAATTGCTGATTGTTTCATCTCGTTAGGTGAAGTGGGAATTTGGTGAGGCCCATTCCTTGCATTAGGGCAGGGTGCTAAAACGGTCTTGGTGATGCTGAAAAGCCAGGCTCCATTTCTTTTTCTCCAGAGAGAGAGGCTATGTGGATGAAGATGATGAGGATGGTGGGGGCAAGATGGATGCTCTGGGACAGAAGTACACTTTGCTTTTGGAAAACAAAGAGGCCTCTCCTCTTGACAAGCCAGTTCTGCTAAGTGAACCCTGGATAGAAACTAAGGGAACATTTAAGAGTGAATGGAATTTTAAAAATTGCACAATGCAGTGAGATGGCAGTTACACTGAAGTCTTTGCAATTATTCTTGCTGATAGTGAAGGATCTTATCATGATCCCTGTGGGCCTGGATGAAGCCACTTCCTTCACATGGATGTGATGGTATCCCGTGACTTGGCTCCCGAACAACTCCTGCTTAGAAGCTGATGCTGCACTTGGAAAAATATTTCTAATGCTTGAATAATGACAATACACTGTGAGTCTTGAAATGGTTTCCCAGCTTGAGCAAGGACAAGGACTTTATTGAGGGATTGTGCCTGGAGGGAAATGATTGGCAATTATCTGCTTCATTATGTCTTTTGGGGCAGTACAAACAAACAGGGCATCAAAGTAATACATGTGTTTAGGTTTTGGATATATGGGGAACATTACATACATTAGTAGCAACGGTAGCACTGACCAGATGCTGGATACGTTCTAAGCACTTTACCAATGTTAGCACAGCTGATCCAATAGTTCCACAAGGCAAATTCCATCACTATCCTCATTCCGATTTTCAGATGAGGAAACTAAGGCATGGTTATTAATTTGTCCACAGTTACAAGGTTAGGTTACGTATAGTTAGTATAAGATAGAGATGGGATTTGACCCAGGGAGTGGGTTCCAAAGTCCAAGCTCTTAACCAGTACACGAGACCATCTGTTGACATTGATTGAACACACACACACTGATATGGTTTGGCTGTGTCCCCACCCAAATCTCATCTTGAATTATAGCTCCCATAATTCCCACGTGTTGTGGAAAGGGCTTGGTGGGAGATAATTGAGTCATGGGGGCGGCTTCCGCCATACCATTCTCATGGTAGTGAATAAGTCTTACAAAATCTGATGGTTTTATAAGGGGAAACCCATTCTGCTTGTTTCTCATTGTCTCTCTTGCTTATTGCCGATGTAAGACGTGCCTTTCACCTTCTGCCATGATTGTGAAGCCTCCCCAGCCACGTGGAACTGTAGGTCCATTAAACCTCTCTTCTTTATAAATTACCCAGTCTTGGGTATGTTTTTATCAATCAGCAGCCTGAAAACGAACTAATGCACATGCACACACACACAGACACACAGACACACACACACACACACACACACACACACACACACGATGTCGAGGAAACCTAAAAGTGTCATGTTATCCATCCTCAGATATCGGACAGCTCATTCTTTTTAATAGTTATTGACAGCAACTTGTGCATACATTTTGAATAGTCAAGGTTATTAAGAGTTATCCTCATTCTCTAAAATTAGCGTTGACACCATCTGTGTGGCTTTGGACAAGTAATTTAACCTTTCCAAGCCTTGGTTTTCTTATTTGTAAAATTGCAATAATAATTCTTTTCCTACAGGGTTGTTAGGATGTTAAGCAAGAGAGAGTATATAAAATGCCTGTCATACGCTTTCACTATGACAGGCATAAGTCATGTCCTGGAGTCAGGAGTGGAGGCAATATTGCCTGAAGAGGAGAAAGTTAAGAATGGGGAGAGTGTTTTTCTCTTGATGCAAAATTCAGATGCCTACCTTTATGGAGATAAATGTAAGTGGATGCCAGAAACAGAAACTGTCTACTTCAGTGGTTGGCCCATGCGAGGAACTCCAAAAATGATGGTTTTAGGCCTGTTGTGGCATTCAAACTCATGGAATGCCACTCTGAAACATTTTTCTTTGAATTGTGCAAGCTAGAATGGCATCCAAAAACTGTAACAGGTTGATAGATGTCATCATTAGAATTGTAAGAAAGTACATTACATCCTTACCTTGCTTTTTACTCAACATTTCCTTCCACTCTCACATTGTATTCCCCCAGTAATCTTAAAAGCCTTCCGAATCCTTGCTTCTGATATGAAGACCAGAGATGAAGTGGTAGATAATGTGCCTACCATATCTTATCAGGCAGTCTTCCAGCAAACTCTCACCAAAGTCCCAGCTTTACAGAAATAATCCAATGTAGAATTTGGAGGAAAATTATTATTGCAAGGAGAAATAAAATCAGGAAGCCAAACTTTCCCCCTTTATTATAACTAGTCAAGTTAATTACTCATTGTTATTCATTTATTTATTCACTCAACAAATATCTATTTAAGTACCTGCAACATATCTTGTTCTATGTAGGTACTGGAACTACAAGGGATATGGGAGCTCCTTTTTTTTTAAAAAAAAATTATTTATCTAATTTTTCTTACCCCCTTCCATCACAGAAGAAAACCTGATGTCTGAGCTGAATCCTAATCATGAAGATGTTTTTCCACCATTCCTGTCTGTGTTTTTCTACCATTCCTGTCTGTGTTTTTCTAAGTGTGCTCCTGAAGTTCTGCATTTCCCAGGGTAAGTGGTAGGGTCTTCCAAGGAGTTGGGAAGGAATGGGTAAGCAGGTGGCCATGGCTCTTTTGTCTTTTCTATATTTTGGGGTTTCTCATAAGGATATTTTCAAAGAAAGGGACACACACACACAGAGGTGTTAGAATCAGACAATCCAGTCTAAATTTCAGCTCTGCCAGTGACACTCTAAGTATGTGACTTTGCGTAAGTTACTAATCTCTGTAGGACTATTTTCTTATGGGTTAAAATGAAGATGATAACCAGTGCCTCATGGAAATACTTTACAGAACTTTATAGAATGTGGTGAGGATCCAATGAGATAACCTATGTGATAAGAATTTGTCACAGTGCCTGGCACATAGTAGGAACTTATTAAAAGTTTATTTTCATCCTCATTTCCCTTTCGCCCTCTTCTTCCCATTCTTATTGCCTTCCCCTTTCCCTGTCTTCTGACGTCACCTTAGGGGTAGCTGGTGCAGGTCTAGATGTTCACAGAGATTGATCTAAGTTGTGGCAATTGTTGTCGCTTCTACATGGACCTGCCCCCTTTCCTTGAGTCTCTTGTGGAAGTGACTGCCTGTGAGAGACGACGCCAGCTGGTGGAGGGATTGTGACCTCTGAGAGAGGCCTCCACTTTTCTGAGCAGGAAAAACTGGGATGACCTTGGCTGCCCCACCTTGGGAACTGCACTCCTGGGAACATCATGATACTGGCAGGAACAACGAGGCCGAGGGTGGGGGGCAGAAGAAATGCTTCTCTTTTTAATTACCTGCAGAGCAAACTCATTGTGAATACTCTCCTAAATGCAAACATGGAGAACTGGTACCTACTGTAGTCAGAAATTTTGAGTGCCAAGTTACAGGGACACAACTCAAATTGGTTTAAGCATAGAGAGGGAATAATTGGTTAAGGAGCCAAAAATCCACGTGGCTTCACAATGGCTGTTTTCAGTCACTAAACCCATGTCTTCAGAATCTGTCTCTCAATCTCAGCTCTTCCTTCTTAGGCAGGTCCTCCTCTTGTTGCAGCAAGATAGTCACTAACAATGCCAGGAGTTTTTCTACCACCTTTGCAACCACAGCTAAAAGCATCCCTTTTCTGCTGGTTCCAGCAAGAATTCCCAGACTGAGTCATCTGTCCATCCTGACCGAATTCCTGTAGGGAGTGGGACACACTTGTTCTGATTGGCCAGGCCTCCCTGCTGGAAGGAGAGATTAACCAAATATAGGGTAAATTTAGGTAGTGTTACCAGAAGAAGGGATATTAAGGACACACAAAACAATAAGTGTTTCCTCCAGGCTCAGTACTTTCATGCATTTTCTTATAAAATATCTAAATCTTACAAAGAAAGGACATGTTTCTAGGTATCCTTGTGCCTACAACATAAACATAAGAATATTTCAGGCCCATGAAAAATCTAATTTATAGCCTATTTGCCCTATCAAACTACACAGTGATAAAATAATGAAATTAATATCAGTTTTTGCTTCACCTATGCAATTATTAAATTATCTGGATCTTTGTTTCTAGCTCATTAATAGGTTAACTTGGCAAGCATCAAAAAACATAGGAAGCCATGGGTGATGGTTAGTTTTTGTTTATTTTTAATTTTTTTGTTGCTTTTAATTTCATCACAAGAGATGGTTAGTTTTATGTGTCAATTTAGATAGACTATAGCACAAAGTTGTTCAACCAAACAGGAATCTAGGTCTTCCTGTGAAGGCGTTATGTAGTGGTTAGCATCCACAATCAGTGAACTTAAGTAAGAGATTGTTCTTGAGTGTGGATGGGCCTCATCCACAAGTTGAATAGCTTAGTGGAAAAAAACATGGTTTCTCTGAGGGAGAATAAATTCCACCTTTGGACCACAGAGTCAGCTCCTGCCCAAGAGTTTCCAGCCTGCCAAGCTGCCCTGCAGATCCACGGATTGCACAAACCCACCCTCCTTCCTCCAAATACACAGTAACGTGGCACATACTGAGGTTTCAGTTGACATCTATGATGGTGGTCCCATAAGATTAGAATACTGTATTTTTTTTACCATACCTTTTCTATGTTTAGACATGTTTGGATACACAAATACCATTGTGTTATAGTTGTCTACTGTATACAGTAGAGTAACATGCTGAGAGAAACAGGGTATACCCTATAGCCTAGATGTGTAGTAGGCTATACCATATAGGTTTGTGTAAGTACACTCAGTGATGTTTGCATAGTGACAAAACTGCCTAATGATGTATTTCTCAGAATGTGTCCTTATTGTTAAGTGACACATGAGTGTATGCACACACACGTATGTGTATACATATATGTATGTATTTGTATATATAGGTATAAACATACCTCCTACTGGTTCTGTTTCTCTTGTTAGAACCATGACTGATAGACCATAGAATGTTAAAATGTGTTCTGTAGTTGAAAAATGACATTGGTCATGCTGTCAGTGAGATTCAAGTCAAAGTTGAGGCACAAACCCATTCTCCTTTAGTATGCAAGTTGTTTAATATGCATGCACCTATAGTGTAGTTGCTGAAAAAACACATCTTCCAACAATGGTACCACTTTTTATGGGCCCCTGAAAAACAGTGTCACTGCAATACTTGAAACAAATACTTGATAATACTTGAAATATAGCACCTTTCTACCGAGGAAGTTAAACTACTTTGCAGGAATTATCTCATGATCTACATGTGATGCTAATGAGGTAGGTGGCAAATATGATCAGCCCCACTTTATAGATGGAAATTGGGACACAGTGGATATGACTTGGCCCAAAGCTGTGTTGAAACTCACTAACAAACTAGGGATAGAAAAAGGAGTTTTGCAGGCTTCAAGCCTGCAAGCTTTTTCAAGGTGTATTCTCTCTATCCCTCCTATGAGAATCACTTGGAATTATTAAAATGCAGATTCCTGAACTCTGTCCTAGATGCACTGAATCAGAATTCTGGCATGGGGACCAAAGAGTCTGCCATGTTGGTGAGCTTCTTGGGTGGGTCTTGATATGGTAAAGTCTGAGAACCACCTTGTTAGGTGTAGCTTTTCACCTTGTCTATATCTCAACTGTTTGACTTTGTAAATACATAAATTGAAAAATTTAGGAAGTAAATAACTGGCTTTTCTGGGTCAATTAGGAAAGAAAAAAAACTAAAAGAAAAAATACTGGTTTACTTTTTTAAAAAAGCGTACTTTTCTCAAACTCCGTGCTAGGAGAACCACTACTCTAGAACTCAGGATTAAGAAACTCACTCAAAACTGCTCAACTACATGGAAACTGAACAACCTGCTCCTGAATGACTACTGGGTACATAACAAAATGAAGGCAGAAATAAAGATGTTCTTTGAAACCAATGAGAACAAAGACGCAACATACCAGAATCTCTGGGACACATTTAAAGCAGTGTATAGAGGGAAATTTATAGCACTAAATGCCCACAAGAGAAAGCAGGAAAGATCTAAAACTGATGCCCTAACATCACAATTAAAAGAACTAGAGAAGCAAGAGCAAACACATTCAAAAGCTAGCAGAAGGCAAGAAATAAGTAAGATCAGAGCAGAAGTGAAGGAGATAGAGACACAAAAATCCTTCAAAAAATCAATGAATCCAGGAGCTGGTTTTTTGAAAAGATCAACAAAATTGATAGACTGCTAGCAAGACTAATAAGAAAAGAGAGAAGAATCAAATAGACGCAATAAAAAATGATAAAGAGGATATCACCGTCAATCCCACAGAAATACAAACTAGCATCAGAGAATACTATAAACACCTCTACGCAAATAAACTAGAAAATCTAGAAGAAATGGTTAAATTTCTAGACACATACACCCACCGAAGACTAAACCAGGAAGAAGTTGAATCCTTGAATAGACCAATAACAGGCTCTGAAATTGAGGCAATAATTAATAGCCTACCAACCAAAAAAAGCCCAGGACCAGACAGATTCACAGCCAGATTCTACCAGAGGTACAAGGAGAAGCTGGTACCATTCCTTCTGAAACTATTCCAATCAACAGAAAAAGAGGGAATCCTCCCTAACTCATTTTATGAGGCCAGCATCATCCTGATACCAAAGTCTGGCAGAGACACAACAAAAAAGAATTTTAGACCAATATCCCTGATGAACATCGATGCAAAAATTCTCAGTAAGATACTGGCAAATTGAATCCAGCAGCACATCAAAAAGTTTATCCACCATGATCAAGTGGGCTTCATCCCTGGGATGCAAGGCTGGTTCAACATATGCAAATCAATAAACGTAATCCAACATATAAACAGAACCAAAGACAAAAACCACATGATTATCTCAATAGATGCAGAAAAGGCCTTTGACAAAATCAACAGCCCTTCATCCTAAAAACTCTCAATCAATTTGGTATTGATGGAACATATCTGAAAATAATAAGAGCTATTTATGACAAACCCACAGCCAATATCATACTGAATGGGCAAAAACTGGAAGCATTCCCTTTGAAAACTGGCACAAGACAGGGATGCCCTCTCTCACCACTCCTATTCAGCATAGTGTTGGAAGTTCTGGCCAGGGCAATCAGGCAGGAGAAATAAATAAAGGGTATTCAGTTAGGAAAAGAGGAAGTCAAATTGTCCCTGTTTGCAGATGACATGATTGTATATTTAGAAAACCCCATCGTCTCAGCCCAAAATCTCCTTAAGCTGAGAAGCAACTTCAGCAAAGTCTCAGTATAGAAAGTCAATGTGCAAAAATCACAAACAGAGAGCCAAATCATGAGTGACCTCCCATTCACAATTGCTTCAAAGAGAATAAAAGACCTAGGAATCCAACTTACAAGGGATATGAAGGACCTCTTCAAGGAGAACTACAAACCACTGCTCAACGAAATAAAAGAGGACACAAACAAATGGAAGAACATTCCATACTCATGGATAGGAAGAATCAATATCATGAAAATGGCCATACTGCCCAAGGTAATTTATAGATTCAATGCCATCCCCATCAAGCTACCAATGACTTTCTTCACAGAATTGGAAAAAACTACTTTAAAGTTCATATGGAACCAAAAAGGAGCCCACATTGCTAAGACAATCCTAAGCCAAAAGAACAAAGCTGGAGGCATCACGCTACCTGACTTCAAACTATACTACAAGGCTACAGTAACCAAAACAGCATGGTACTGGTACCAAAACAGAGAGATAGACCAATGGAACAGAACAGAGCCCTCAGAAATAATACCACACATCTACAACCATCTGATCTTTGACAACAAACCTAACAAAAACAAGAAATGGGGAAAGGACTCCCTATTTAATGGTGCTATTTAAATAGGCTATTTAAATAACCTATTTAATGGCTAGCCACATGTAGAAAGTTGAAACTGGATCCCTTCCTTACACCTTATACAAAAATTAGTTCAAGGTGGATTAAAGACTTAAATGTTAAACCTAAAACCATAAAAACCCTAGAAGAAAACCTAGGCAATACCATTCAGGACATAGGCATGGGCAAGGACTTCATGTCTAAAACACCAAAAGCAATAGCAACAAAAGCCAAAATTGACAAATGGGATCTAATTAAACTAAAGAGCTTCTGCACAGCAAAAGAAACTACCATCAGAGTGAATAGGCAACCTACAGGATGGGAGAAAATTTTTGCAATCTACTCATCTGACAAAAGGCTAATATCCAGAATCTACAAAGAACTCCAACAAATTTACAAGAAAAAAATCAAACAATCCCATCAAAAAGTGGGGGAGGGATATGAACAGACACTTCTCAAAAGAAGACATTTATGCAGCCAACAGACACATGAAAAAATGCTCATCATCACTGGCCATCAGAGAAATGCAAATCAAAACCACAATGAGATACCATCTCATGCCAGTTAGAATGGTGATCATTAAAAAGTCAGGAAACAACAGGTGCTGGAGAGGATGTGGAGAAATAGGAATGCTTTTACACTGCTGGTGGGACTATAAACTAGTTCAACCATTGTGGAAGACAGTGTGGTGATTCCTCAAGGATCTAGAACTAGATATACCATTTGACCCAGTGATCCCATTACTGGGTATATGCCCAAAGGACTATAAATCATGCTGCTATAAAGACACATGCACACGTATGTTTATTGCAGCACTATTCACAATAGCAAAGACTTGGAACCAAGCCAAATGTCCATCAATGATAGACTGGATTAAGAAAATGTGGCACATATACACCGTGGAATACTATGCAGCCATAAAAAAGGATGAGTTCATGTCCTTTGTAGGACCATGGATGAAGCTGGAAACCATCATTCTGAGCAAACTATCGCAAGGACAGAAAACCAAACACTGCATGTTCTCGGTCATAGGTGGGAATTGAACAATGAGAACACTTGGACACAGGGTGGGGAACATCACACACCGGGGCCTGTGGTGGGGTGGGGGGAGCGGGGAGGGATAGCATTAGGAGATATACCTAATGTAAATGACGAGTTAACAGGTGCAGCACACCAACATGGCACATGTATACATATGTAACAAACCTGCACATTGTGCACATGTACCCTAGAACTTAAAGTATAATAAAAAAAGAAAATGAGAAGCCGAAAAAAAAAGTACTTTTAATGCTTCCTACTATTTCCAAAGAGGTTTTTAAAGAA
The DNA here is from genome assembly GCF_029281585.2 of Gorilla gorilla gorilla. Classification (NCBI taxonomy): domain Eukaryota; kingdom Metazoa; phylum Chordata; class Mammalia; order Primates; family Hominidae; genus Gorilla; species Gorilla gorilla. The sequence continues at coordinate 80,834,570 of NC_073237.2, forward strand.
AATGAGGCGATCTATAAGTCGCTGATGGGTACAGTCTATCCAATTCCTGGTCTCCATTTATTGGTATTTGTGCACTGTTTTGCTTTCTTAACCCTTCAACCTTGCCTGAGAGCCCTCTCCTGCTGCCTCCTAGAGTCTCTCTGGGCCCTTTAGCCAAACAAATGCAGACAACATTGACAACATTGGCAAGCCAAGAACATTTTTGCTACAGTAGCCCTGACAGGAATTGTACAGGAGCTCTTAAGCTGTCTCTAAGACCAGGGGATGTCTGACAGGGCGAATTCACCTTGGCAAAAGCATTTGGTCCACTGGCCAAACAAACTCAGTTGGTGGTGATGCAAACATTGGCTGAAGCTTATAGCTTTTATGTCCTTACCTTTTTGTCATTGTTTTATTTTTTAAAAGTTTGATAAAAGGAGGTTCCTGTACAACAGAAGTTCTTAAAGACAACAAAAGCTTACCTTTCTATAATAGAAAAAGAGGTTAGGCTATATTTGAACATCTTACATCCTCCATAGAATCTAGAATATTACTGCATACACTCTCTGTGTTTATAGGAGACCTTTGTAAAAACAGAGACCACAAGATCTATTAGGGAGGTGCCATTGATGTGGCCAGTGACTGGGTCGGTCCTACGAGTTAGCAGCCGTCACCGCCCACCCCCTGCACTGAAACTTGTCCTCCTCAGTCTGCAGCTGACTTGCACATAGGATCACAAGGTAAATAAGGGAAAGAGGGTGAATAGAGCACACTTTGGCTTGACACTTTAGGCAAAGCCCTACTTAGCAGAAAATGACTCAAACTCTTACGACCTAAGGTACAAAATTCTAGGTTCAGTCCCTGGAATCCCGTTTTATAACCCTTTCCCCAAAATACCAAAATAGATGATGCAAATAATTTAAAATGAAACTCAAATAATACGCTTTCACAAACCTTTAATTATGTAAAGCTAAACAGTGTTAAGAGTTCTGTTGTGATCATGGAAAACTGGGAATACAAATGCCCATTTGTGTGGAAATGTTTATGGAATTTTTATAGAATGAAACTATGTAAATGGTAATTAAATGAAGTATATCTACCTGTGTGGACATAGATAATAATATCTAGTGTGCATTTTTTATTGTACTTTAAGTTGTGGGATACATGTGCAGAACGTGCAGGTTTCTTACATAGATATACACGTGCCATGGTGGTTTGCTGCACCCATCAACCCGTCATCTACGTTAGGTATTTCTTCTAATGCTATCCCTCCCCAGCCCCCAACCAACACAAATTGTGAAAGGCTACACAGACGCTCCTTGACTTACCATCATGTTATGTCCCAATAAACCCATCATAATTTGAAAATATTGTAAGTCAAAAGTGCATCTGGATGGAAGTCAAGCAGATAAAGAGCATACTGAGTGCATATCACTTTCACACCGTTGAAGTAAAAAATTCAGAAGTTGAACCACTGTAAATCAGAACTGTTTGTAGTCTGATGCTGTTTTGCAAAGTAATAACAACCAGACATGTAAGCATATGGATACACAGAAAACCTACAGGGCTATGCACCTAATGGTTAAGAGATTTGGGACCACAGGAGATATTCGCTTTCTACATTATGAATTTCTCTTATGTTTGAATTTCCTGTAACAAACACAATTCTTTTCTTAATCAGAGCAAATTTTAGGTGTTAAAAAATGAAATGCTGGAGATTTCCTTCTGGGGGATTTTTCCACATGGGCTGGACTAGTTGAGGTGTCCTATAATGCAGTCTAATATAGAGGTTGGACAATGTGTGCTGCTAGTCTGGGTTTTCAGTGAAGCAGGCGCTGGGACAGAGTCATGAGTGCAGAAGGTTTATGGGCTGTCACACCTGTGAAGGGCGGAAGCAGTGCTCCATGGAGGAAGCCATCGCACCTGCTGCAGACCTGACTCTCCCAGCTCCCAGGGAAGCTCTGGAGCCCAGAGGCCCATTAGACCCATGCTGGGCCCTTGTACTGAGCCCTGTATCACTTTCTTGCACAGTCGTTGTCTGAGGGTCACCCGAGAAGAGCATGGCCTGGACTGAACACTGAAGCAAACACTGACAGAGGTGACACTTGGAGGCTGTCAGCTCACCAGGCCCCTCCAAGTGGCAGGGCAAGTCTTTTCCTGAATGGGCATCTCAGCTGTGCTTTTCCACTTCTGCCGCAGTGCCTTTTTCACTTCTCTGTGTACAAGCTTAGGCTTTATTTATGGTAAAGATGATTTGGGGTGAAATCCTCCACTTTTCCCTACGTGATCCACAACACTTTCTAACCATGTCAATTCTACTTCAGCTGTATTATGAAAACAGTGTTTAAGAAGTGGCTTATTGTATGTGAAAGTTATAAAGGATAAAGTTATTTATGTTAGTCAGAATATATAAATATATGTCAGAACACTTTTGTGAACTCCAAATAATTTCTGAGAAGATACTGGAAAAATATCAATGACAAATAATTAAATATACAAATGACTTTATATTTATTCACATTTTGTCTTCACAACAGCCCTTTGAAGAAGTTGCTGTTATTCCCATTTTACAGATGAGGAAACTAAAGCACAAAGTAGTTAAGTGACTTCTCCAAGTCAGTAACAGGTAGAGTCAGGATTTGAACCCAGGGAGTGTGGCTTCAGAGTGCATATTTGTAAATAACACAATCAACTGCCTCTTCTGTAAACTGAGCATGTTCACCACAAGTTGGAGGTTACAGCATGTGCAGAAGAAAACTAAGCATCTGTACATTAGGTAAGAATGGCCATGAAGACGGGGCCCGAAGGATACCAAGGCAATGAGCTGGCAGGCCTCAGCTGCAGATGGGGATGGAGCAGGCCCTACATAGGCTGGACCTGGAGACCAATGCTCTAACCTCCATATGGTGGACTCCTCCTATTGGACAGAGAGAAACTTTAATTAGCTGCCTCCAAATGAAGTTTGCCTCCAAACGGCCATTCTTGGGTTTTCTAGACTAATGCGAAAGTTTTCACCGTGTTCCAAATCTTTCCTGTGGGTACATCTTCCTATCTGAGATGCCTGTGAGAACATATCTAACCATTCCCCTTGGAACATAAAAGGATGACTCTCACTGTGAAATAAGGTGAGAAACATTTCTTTCTGCCTGCTCATTCATGGGGCTTGAGAATCTCTTGGAATTGCCACGAAAATCTTCACAGTTCCATATTGTTTCCACGGCCCTCCTCATCTCCCTTTGCTATTGTTCTCTGAAATGAAGGTATGGCTGATAAACTGTCTTCTTCAAAGATTTACCTTTTTCCTCAATCCCTAAGTAGTGTTGAAGCAAAAATTCTATTTCAAAGAAAATTACTGAGAGTTCTAATTACAGTTATTGAAATCCAAATTCTACACAGCACTCTTTCTTCAATTATGAACAGTGTTCATAAGTAGGGTCACTTATCTAGAAAATTATTAAAAATTCAATGTACATGAAAGCCTCAAAAGTCCTTGAAAGGCAAATGTTAGGAAAGGGCTGTTTCCATGACAACATCTCCTCATCCTCTTTGATCCCTTGCTGCCCATTTTCTAGTAAACACCTACTTTGAATTGCAACTTTCTTATTTAATAATTTCAACAAACGTTGGGAAAATGTGTTGCTCATTCTCCATCAGTGATTAGAATTTTCCTGAATTTTGATATCATGCTAACCGGTCCTTTCCCAAAGCCATCCTTTACTGGAGTAGAAAATGTTCTCCTTACTCTACCTTTTCTAAAAGATTTAAAGAGTGAGAGTATCTTTGCTGCAATACTTTCTTGGCTCAGAGACAAGTGGATTTGCAGTGTCTGATAATGTTCCACACAATAACATATTATCCCTTTTCACAATTAAGTTTATCATCTAACTGCCTAGCCTATCATTCAAAAAATAAATTGTAATGGATTTCATTGACTTTACATCAATCTGTTGGTTCATTGGTCAAATCATCAGGGCATTGCAGATGCATGTTTGGGAACTCACTTTTAATAGGAAAGGAGAGGCAAGGAAGCAGGTATGTCATAATCACAAGTCTGAGATTGATTGCATTAAAAAATAATTTCAGCAAGTCTGTATCATCACCTTTGTGCTTGAAGAGCAGCAAGTGATACAACCCCAAGCCACTAACATATATGGCAAGAAGGAGAAGGAGAAGAAAACCAGGGAAAAGAAAAAGCAGATATTCATTGCCCTAAGAAAAATAATTTTGTAATCACAAAATTAAATTACTCTGCTGTGAATCCCAGTGAAGAAATGGCCTTGTTGGAATGGTTTGATGTGCTCTCACAGGCATCTCAAATGGGAAAACATACTCACAGGAAAAATTTGGAAGGCAAACAGTAAGAACTTTCACATTAATCTGGAAAACCAAAGAGTGGCCATTTAGACCTTATGCCTAATTCTAAAAAACTCTTAAGTGCTTTGCAGTTTATTTTTGGAAAAGAGAGTAGGAGAAAGAAGAAAGTGGGGCAGAATAACAGGGAGAGAGGGAAAGAAACAGATTTTTTTTTCCTTTTGGTCCAAAAGATGTTAAAAAGAATGTTACTCTAAGGGAAGAGTGGTATTTTCTACCTCATTGGTGAATCTTGGGCTAGTCCTACAGAGGCGGAAGGCAGCTCACAGCAGAGTTTGCTGGCCTCATCGCTTGCCCTCTGACAAATATCCTTTTCTCTGACAGAGCAGCTGTTAATTCATTTTGAGTAATGCTGACTGAGCTCGCAGACCTAAAGTACAGACAACTTTGCTATTAACAGGAGGGTAGAAGTAAAGGGAATATAGGACAAACATTCATACAAAAAGCTGAAATATAAAAATTTAATCAAAATCAAAATCTGAAATACAAAAATTTACCCTAAAAACTGATCTGGGAATGATAGTTGATATAGGCTTTAAAAATATATTGTGTTGTTTAGGTTATAAAAAAGTACATATTAATTGTAGAAGACATTGAAAAAAAGAGTAGAAGAAGGGGAAAAGACTTTTCTACTACCTATACTCCATTATTAAGAGTTGGGGGGTATTTTATTTTTTCTCTTGGCAATGGTTCTTATGTCTGTTCATTTATTTTATATAAGTGTGGTCATCATATATATATATCTGTATTTTACATTTTAATTTTTATGCTAATAGTAAATATTTGTTGACTGAATAATACAGCATCTAAATTTCTGTGTAGTTTAGTGTTTTATAAACATAATTTTAATGGCTGCATAACAGTGTATCATGTGGAGATGGTATAGCTGGCTTAACCATCCTCAAATTGGAATATTCAAGTTGTGGCCAATTTTTTACTATAATTAATAATTCCAGGTGGATCCTATCTATTAGACCATTGATGGTAAAACCAGGTTAATGGGGCCACCTTGTAAAAATTTATCTTAATGTAGGCAAACTTACTACAGTTCCTGGGCACTGTATATCACACAGGTCCTGTAGTGGGCTTGAGATAATACACAGATCAAAAAGACTAAATAAGACATGATCATTTTTATTTTCCAGTAGGGTAAATAATATGTCAGCAAAAAACTATAATGTTGGGAATCAGAGCCAGAAATGAGGCATGAAAACTATGCATGAAGTAACTCCTTGGAAAGTCACGAAAGGCATCTCTAAGGACATGATAGATGAGACAGGTCTTGGAGGATAAGTAGGCATTTGCTCAGCAAAGAAGGGAGCTCTTAGATACAGCGAGAAGAGCTGTGGAAGATAAAAGGATGAATAGGAATTGGGGATTTAAGACCTAGTGAGGAATAAAGATATTTGAAAGAATATAAGGCAACATAAGATCAATGTACATGGAGGGCAACAAACAAAAAATGATAGTAGGTAAAGGAAGGGAGACATAACTTCCATTAAAATGTCACAGGGTTAGCTGAACTTCTAAGGATCCAGGTTTGTTAAGTGGTAGCAGATGGAGGAGAGGAGATGGGGAGAAGGACACACCAGGTGAGCAGGAGAGGCAGGAGCAGAGCTGGGGAGGGACACCTTACAAGCAGTGTTTGGGAAACCAGCAGTGTACTTTGGCTGGATTTTATGTCAGGGTGTGCACAGAGGTAGGGTGGAAATAGTGCTATAAAGATGTTAGCCCCAGAGAGTCTTAGAGAGTCTTTAGGTGAGATTAAGTTTGGGAATGGGAATATGAACCCAAGAAAAGATTTATAAAATAGGTGAGTGGCAGATAAGAACAGAATCTGTCCATAGATAGATGGGAAAAAAGTGATTGACAAACCAGTGAGAAAGTTCTTTTGGTGGTCTAGACTTGAAGTCATAAATACCTGAGCTGAAGTAATAACAGTAGCCTGGAAATAAAGAGGCAAATTCAAGAGCTATTTCAAAGAAATAACTAATGGAATTGGTAACTCTTCAGGTGTGGTTAAAGAAGAGAAAAAAGTGTCCAAGATGACTTCAAGGTTCTGACCTTGAGTGGCTTGAGTGAATGGAGTTACAACTGTGCAGAAAGTGAGTTTTATGGAAACAACAAATGCAGTTTTGGTTTTGTTGAATTTGAGGTGCTGATGAGAGACCCATGTTCCACATAGTTCATTGGCAAATTGAACTGTGGAGCTTAGAGGATCTTATTAGTACCTTATCTAAAAGGTCCCATTATATGTGATTTATGGGACATCAGTTAGGATTAATAAGGAGCTCAGCAATTAAAAAGTTTCAGATGGGGGTCTTTATTTATTGAGCTATTTAAAAAATCTGTAGATGTAAGCTAGAAATTACAGGATTTTTGCCCCCAAGGAGATCTGTTTAAAATTCTTGGAGTTGGAAGTTTATCTGAACCTTTCAGTAGTGATTTTACTTCGCCAATGTGTAAAGGTTGCTGAATGCTAACAAATCAAGCCTTAAAGGTAATTGTTTGAAAAATCACTTTGGGCACACATGACATCATCTGACTCTTGTGATAACTCACGTGTATGAGGGAATCAAAACCAGATGAGTTTAGTGGATTTGCAGATTACTGTCAAAGTTCTCAGCCCTCAGAGTTTTCCAGTTGAACAAATACTCTCTCTGGAAGATTATTTAAAATATTCAGTGATTTACCTCTTGGCCTACTTTTGTTCTGAACTTAAGTGGAGGGTGACCAGAGGGCAACTCCACAGCATCAGAGATGAGAAACATCAAACATTAGTGTTTATATCCATGCAGCAAGAAGCCATGGTGTCTTTCCCACTTTTTATTCATCAGTCACTTAAAATATTTTAAAATTTCCTACAGAACTCACTGTTAAAATTGAGAAAATGGCAGTCAATCCAAAAGCTGAAACTTTGGATGATGCTTTGGAAATACCATTGTCATTTTAGATATTTGGATTTCCTCCCTTTTTCCCTTCCTCTCTTCCTCCTCCTCCTTCTCCTTCTCCCCCTCCTTCTCCCCCTCCCTCCTCCTCTTCTTTTCTCCTCCTTCTTCGCCTTCTCCTTCTTCTTCTCCTCCTCTTTTCCTCTTTCTCTTTCTTTTTCTTTCTTTCTTTCTCTCTCTTTCTTTCTCTCTTTCTTTCTCTTTCTTTCTTTCTGTCTTTCTCTCTTTCTTCCTCTCTTTCTTTCTTTCTTCTTTTTCTCTTTCCTCCTCTCCTTTCCTTTCCTTTCCTTTCCTTTCCTTTCCTTTCCTTTCCTTTCCTCTCCTGTCCTCTCCTGTCCTCTCCTCTCCCCTCCCTCCCCTCCCCTCCCCTCCCCTCCCCTCCCCTCCCCTCCCCTCCCCTCCCCTCCCCTCTCCTCCCCTCCCCTCCCCTCCCCTCCCCTCTCCTCTCCTCTCCTTTCCTTTTTTTCTTTTTTAACAGGGTCTTGCTCTGTCACCCAGGTGGGAGTGCAGTGGTGCAATCATGGCTCACTACACCCTCAAGCTCTAGGGCGTCAGTGCAATCCTCCCACCTCAGCCTCCTGAGTAGCTGGGACTACAGGTGTGTGCCAATGTTTTCCTTCAAGATTGTGAACATTTTGTTATTTCCTTCCTACTCCTTGTCTTGTGAACCACCTTGAATCAGTGTGGCGACTACACAATATATATATAAGATATTCTTAAGAGGACATTGAATTACCTCTTCTAAGAAAATAATTATACTAATTCTTTTAATTCTGTAAATTGAATATATAGGTTCTAAAAAAATATGTTTTTTGAGTTTTGGATTGAAGTTTCTACTGGATATGTTTTATTATAAACAGAGGAGATTTATATATTTACTTATTAATGGTGATAACCTATTAATAATCAAATCACTCTTAAATACTGCATATTGTTCTTTACATAGGATCTGAGATACACTGGGGACTATGTTGTACAGAATGCATGATGAGAAAGAAGTATTAGTAGATATCAGTAACAGTCTGTCTTTTAAACAATATTGATATAAAAACTTATTTTTGCTCAGTTTCAGTCCAATTATTTGCTCCCCTAATTTGCCACAGTCTAGTTATTTTAAAATTAATTAATCTGAACATTTTTTTTCTTCCATGTACCGTATTGATTAGGATTCAGTAGAGAGTTTTGGATTTATGCACCAGTAAGGTAAATGAATAATAATAATATTTCAAAATAGAGTTGTCAGCAGCTAATTTTGCTATGTAAGGACATTGATCATTGATATGGAACTCTTGTAGTCATTGCTAGTGTTCACCAATGTTAGGTTCTCCTCTCCTTTTGGGGTACACAGGAAGACTATATTTGCCAGTCTTTTTTCTATTTAGATAGGGCCATGCAATTGAGTTATGGCCAATGGAATATAAACAGATTGACTTGGCTCAATTTCAGACCAAGGCAATTAGAACCAGAGTTTTTTCTTCACTCTTTCTCCCTTCCCTCGTGCCTCTGGTTGAAGTGAATAACTCCAAGGTGGTGGATCTTCACAATAGATGTTGCCTGGATTCCTGAGTCACTACTTGGAGGTTATCTCCCTAGGAGAACTACCTACCTGTTCCACAATGGACTGTAATGTCAGAGAATAGCTACTACTAATTATGTAGTAAACTACTATTTAATAAAAAGAAGGGTGATTTAAAATCAAAATAGGTAAGAAGCATGCAATCTCCCAATTTCAAGAAATTGAATACATTTTTTTTACTGACACTGCTGACTGCCAAAAACATTGTCACTGCCTGGCATTTAGGCGACCCTGACATGGTAATTGAGGGCAGTGACTGGAGCGGACAGACCTGGGGTTGAGTCCTGGCTCTGTCACTTCCCACTTGTATGGCTTTAGCATGTTACTTAACATCTCTGAGCCTCAATGTCTTTATTTGTCAAATGGGGATTATAATAATATCTGTAATTTAAGTTGGTGTCAGAATTAAATGGGACAACAAATGGCTTCTTGTAAGTGCTGGACGATTGTTGGTTATAATATCTATCTTGGGTTCAGAGAGGATCTTCATCTCATTTTTTCTCATGTTTCCTCAGACTTAATGCTCACAATTTTTAATATTTTATAAACAGGAAATTAAAATATAAACATTTCAAAGTCCACTGAAATAATTTTCCTGACATTTTGGTAAGAAATTTCTGAAAATAGGAAACTTGCTGTTAGGAAGAGTTAAAAAAGATGATGAGGCTGATATATTGGGAATAGATGTTTGGGTTGTGAAGCTTTGGGTTAATTAAAGAAATAAAAACAGCAGTGATGTTATAGAATCATGTTCCCTAGCCTGGAACATGTCCATGAGCAAAGTGGGGTATTGATAGAGACAAACAGAAGGTTCTGGTATGTTCTAGTGTATTCTACACAAAGTCATCATGGATGGATATAGATATAGCATTAAAATCATATAACTATATTTGTAAGAGGATAAATTTAAATTATGGATCAATAGGTAGATATTTTTTCTTTTTGGTAGATGTTATATCAGACTGGGCAAGTATAATTGTTGTCTTACATATGTCTCTGGAACCATTTTGATTAGCATTGGAAGTAAAAAAAAAAAGATTACTTTGCATGATACTGTGTCCGTTTATTTAATCTTTAACATGTTCCCAATAGGAGACTTCTTTATTAACAACAATACTGGACCCTCGACCAATCAGACCAAGAATTCAGCCACACAACGCACTACATCTAGTTGCTCAGAGATTTTTTTTTCCCTTACCATCTGACTCTGTAGTCATCTTATTATATGTAATGGAGTCTTAGTATAAGAAAAGGCATGAGGTCATAGTGATAAACATCATTTTCTGAAAATTTGCTGCAGGTAAACTTGCTTTAAAGAAATTCCTTTCCAGGAAGCGCATGTCAAGTTATATACATTTTGAAAAAATCTTACAAATTTATAACTTTTTGATTTTAATTTGACTACATTATCAAAGTGCATTTTTTATATCTTGGAATTTTTTTGTCATTAAAGTATCATGTTACATGTGGTGAAATAGTATTTATATATAAATATTAAATACATATTTCTATTTCACCACATGTAACATGATACTTTAATGACAATAAACTAAAATTGATACATAAAATTTTTAAAATACAAACATATAAAATGCAAATATATATATAATTTTGGAGATGCTTGCTATTAACTTTCGAACATAACCATCCCTACTATTAGTCATGGTTATTAGCAATAGAGAAAACATAATTCAGACTCCCTAGTTTAGGCAAAAATGATATTTGATGAATCTATCTAGTTTATAGTATCATTGGAAGACCTGATAAACAGGTTATAACTTGAACCTACAAGCATAACTCCCTCAGTTCCACACATACCTAGATTTCCAAGCTAACTGCCACCTTCACCACAGTCAGGAAATAGCATATTTATCTCTGGAACTCTAGCTGCAAGAGAGTCTAGTAAATATAGTTCATGCCCCATCATCTGCAGTGCTGAAAGGCATGCTAGAGGGTTTTGAATGGAGATTGAGTGAGCCAATGACAATATCAGTCCCCCTGGTAATGCACGAAATGTGACAGACCCTTTAAAGAGGTAATTAGAGGTCACATCTTTTGTGTCTTATATAAGGAAATTGTCATAAAGTAATTGCCATTAACATTAGTTTCTTGATAATGAAAAAACATTTTTATCTAAGGGGAAAACAACAGCTGCAGAGAGCTGTAACTTTTATAGGAGATTAATCTATAAGAGAAGACAGCAAACTACAGCCTGTGTGTCAAATCCTACTTGCCATGTGTAAGTAAAATTTCTTGGAATATAGACATACTCATTCGTATATGTACTTGTCTATGCCTGATTTCATGCTGCAATGGCAGAGTTACATAGAACCACAGAAATCATTTGATTCACAAAGCCCCAAGTATTTGCTATTTGGCCCTTTACAGAGAAACTTTGCAGACCTCTGATCGATAACCCCATTGTATAGTCTTGTAAAAACTCATTGAAGTTAATACTGAGTAGTGATCTTATGAAATAATATTGGTGAATTTTTATATTTTAATATTTTTTAATTTTATATGGGTGAGGTCAGTGTGCCAAGAATACACACACACACACACACACACACACAAACAAAATCAAAATAAAATGAAAAGCATGCCATACTTGCAACTATGGAAAATCAAGTTGAGAAATTTGGAGTTCTAATTATGTTTTTGTACAAGAATCCCCTAGATTTGATGTTTATGCATAACTGGGACTATCTTTTTAACAGATTTTTGTATGATTTCCCAAGCCGAAATTCTCTCATTTGTTCACTGGGTCACATGACAAGTTAACAGTGATTCTGACAGTCTCTTTACAATAGGATGCTAGAAGTAACAAAGTCAACTAGGTGACTGTCATCAAAGTACCAAAAAGAGGACAAAAGATTGTGTCCAGTTGACTTAAAATGATGGGCTTGATCATCTAATTTTTCATGGCTCTCTTGAGCAATATAGTGTTGTTGTTTTTTCAAAACAATTTCAACCAGAGTATCAATCTCCATTTGCTTCTGCTAAATTATTAAAAACTACATCCCTTCCTTTCATTTTTGGAGTAAGATATGGCTATGACTGATCACTTATGTATGTGTAGACTTGGCATATCCATCGTGTAATTTTTTACAAATTCCTCCAATTTCATGAAGTGGCATCTTACTCCTATTGAGAGCATTCTTACCTGCAGTTAAAGAGTTGGTGAGCAAGAAAGGCCATGTAACACACAGATTAAAAAATAAGCAAAATTCCTGGGCATCCTACTGTTTGTAAGACCCTTGTTTCTCACACATAAGCAAGGATACTTTCTTCCTTTTTAGAAGGACGTTAGATAAATTGAGGGCATTTGGGGACACTATTGGATGGAATAAACCATGTTCCCATCTTGGGTTGGAAAAGAGACTGTTTCCTTCATCGTTCTTATGATGACTGAGTCTTTTTATAACCCATCTGTGCCATTGAGGGGCCAAATTTGGCCCAGTTGGGGATTTGGCCAAGGAAAAGGTATGTTACTGGGTCTATTCTTCCCATAATTCAATTGAATTTCTTGTTTGCAAATTCTGGCCATTTTCTGTACTGCTGGGATGATTAGAAGATGATTAGAAGAGTATGTGTTCTGGAAGCTGTGGACATTCTATGCTGTCACTCAGCTCTAGCTTCATATTGGAGTGAGGGGGAGAGTTAGTGGGAGAATTTTCCTCCTTTTTGGCTCTATTTGGCGAATTATTTCACATTCAATAAATGGAAGGGGAGAATCGAGGCCTGAGTAATTGACAGTGAATAATGGTTACACGCAGCGAATAATTATCAGGACAGTATTAGAGTAAGTAACAAGAAAAACAACTGGCAAAACATATGGGATCACACCACAGTAGCTGTGAGAGCAATTTTCAGCCTTCTATAAATTTCAAGATCGTTTTGAATGTCAACAGTTATGGTTTTCTGGTTGGCCCTGAAAATAAAGCTTCCACATAGAACCTTCTGTGTCCCATCCTCCAGTTACTTTAATCCCTTGTTGCTTACCTAATCTTTTCTTCAGTTGTTTAGCAGCTAACTTCCAGATATTATTTGGCTGTGCCCCACCAAATCTCACCTTGAATTGTAGCTCCCATAATTCCCATGTGTCGTAGGAGGGACCTGGTGGGAGATAATTGAATTATGGGGGCAGTTTCTCCTATACTGTTCTCATGGTAGTGAATAAGTCTCACAAGATCTGATGGTTTTATAAGGGGAAACCCCTTTCACTTGGTTCTCATTCTGTCTTATCTGCCGCCATGTAAGACGTGCCTTTCACCATCTGCCATGATTGTGAGGCCTCCCCAGCCGCGTGGAACTATGAGTCCATTAAATCTCTTTTCCTTATAAATTACCCAGTCTCAGGTATGTCTTTATCAGCAGCGTGAAAACAGACTAATACACTTCCACTTTCAGGAAAAGTGTGCCTAGAAATGTTAGCGTGGCAGAGATTTGCTGTATGCTCACCAAACTCATTTCCTCTTTCTGGCCACTCAACTAGACTGCCTTTCCCAGTCCACCTGCTTCTAGGTGGAGCTGTGTGAAGAATGCCAGAGGAAATGATGTAGCCACTCTAGGGCTGACCCAGAAAGCATCCTGTCCTATTCAATATATTCCCTCTCTTCCCCACTCTTTGTAGGTGGGTGATACAAGAGCAAATTTGTATTGAAGATGGAATAGACATTACATGAAAGGAGCCCTGATCCCTGAGTCACTGTGGGAGGAGACGCACCCAATCAGAAATATGTGCTTTGAACTTTGCATAGTGAGAAATAAACTTTCATTGTGTTAGGCCACTTGGAATTTGGGGTTCTTAGAACAGTTAGTTTATCCCAACTAATACATTGAGCAGCTCACTCATCTGTGTTTGTGAACGTTCATTATTCATCAGTTCATCATTAATGCAGGTGACTCACAGTTCACTTAACATGAGGAAAAGTCCTAAAACTATGGGATTGTTAGAATCACAAGGCCCTTTTGTTCTGGCGATGTTTGAATTAGCTTCTTCAGGGGCCATTGAACTAGTCAGTAATTGTGAAAGCCACTTTAGGAGATTGTTTAAGTGCAATCCATTTTGAAGGGAAGGTGATGGGGTAGCTTGGGTTTTCACTTCAGGTGCAGTAATGCACAGTGTGTTGTGTTCTGTTGCAAGGTATAGCATAAAGGATTGTTAATAATGGTTAATGTGCTGAAATTTCTGAATTTTGAAAACTTTTTATTTTAAAATAATTACAGACTCAGAAGAAATTCCAAAAAGTATGTGAGGGGGTTCCATGGACCTCTTACCCTTGCTTTCTCCAGTAATGATATCTTGTATAAAAATAGAACACTATAAAACCAGGAAATTGACCTTGGTACAATCTATAGAACTGACTTAGATTTCACCACTTACACATGCACTGTGTGTGTGTGTGTGATTGCATGCAATTGTATCACATGTGTAGCTCATGTAACTACCATTCACAATCAAGATGCAGAACTGTGCCATCATCACAAGAATGCCTCATGCTAACCCTTCACAGCCATGCCTGCATAGCCACGCCCTTCACAGCCATGCCTGCACTCCAGCATTCTCTCCTCCCATTTCCTAACTCTCATTTGTTCTCCATCTCTATAATCCTATGATTTTGAAAATATTATATAAACCGAATCATATAGTATTGACCTTTTGAAATTGACTTTTGCCATTCAGCATAATTCCCTTGAGGTCTGTATTTGTTAGGGTTCTTCAGAGAAACAGAACCAATAGGTTATATAGGAAGGAAATTTATCATGAAGGACCGGCTCACAGATTATGGAAGCTGAAAAGTCCTACAATCTGTGATCTACAAATGGGAGGCCAGAAAACTGGTGGTGTAGTTCCAGTCTAAACCCATGGTCCAAGAACCACAGAAGCCAATGGTGTAGGCCCCAGTCTGAGTCTGTCTGCAGGCCTGAGAACCAGGGAATGGATGGTGTAAGCCCCAGTCCTAGTCTGAAGGCCTAAGAACTGGGACTGCCAATGACTGAGGGTGAGGAGAGGATGGATGTCCCAGCTCAAGCAGACAGAGAGCAAATTCACCCTTCCTCCACCTTTTTATTCTATTCAGGCTCTCAATGGATTTGATAATGCCCACTAACATTGGTGAGAATGGCTATTCTTTACTCAGTCTACAATTCAAATGCTAATCTGTTGTGGATGTGTCCTCACATACCCAGAAATAATGTTTTCCCAGCTATATGGGCATTGCTTAGCCTAGTCAAGTTGATACATAAAATTAACCATCATGAGTCCACCCTTGTCAACTTGGCACCCAT
This sequence comes from Gorilla gorilla gorilla, assembly GCF_029281585.2. Lineage (NCBI taxonomy): Eukaryota > Metazoa > Chordata > Mammalia > Primates > Hominidae > Gorilla > Gorilla gorilla. Next base: position 80,849,735 of record NC_073237.2, read on the forward strand.
ATGCATCTCCTTAAACCATGCTTAATTACCAAGAAAATAACAAGGTCATAATTCTACCTAACAGGATTCAACTGCCCTGCATGCAACTAAAAATGCACTAATCTCTTTCCCAGAAGAGGAGGTAAAAATCCTTGAGTAATGTTTACTCTTCTCTTGACATCTCATCATTTAAATACTATAATGTAAAGTTAACAGTACTTAAGTACTGATATAAAGTCAATACATTTTATGTAACATGATAAGGGAATAAGAGAGGAAACAAAACAAAGGTATTTGCTTAATGCATCTATCTACACAAACACAAACATATTCATAACAAAATAAGGAGGAGATACTCATGACAATTACCATCCTCATTTCTGTGACTGGCCGCATGGCCACAGCTGATATTTATAATCACATTTTTCTGCTACCCATTCAGTATTCTCTTTGCCTTTAGCAAGCACCTCAGTGGTCATGGTTCTTTACTTGATGGGGTGACCCAAACCTTTGTTCCTGAAGGGTCTGGGCCATTAGCATTCCTGTATGGATTAGGTTGTTCTAGTTTCTATTGACCTTAATCATAGGGCATGGTAATACTAAGAGATGCCCTAAGGGATTGCTTTTATTCCAGACATATTCTTTTTTTTTTTTAATTATACTTTAAGTTCTAGGGTACATGTGCACAATGCGCAGGTTTGTTACATATGTATACATGTGCCATGTTGGTGTGCTGCACCTGTTAACTCGTCATTTACATTAGGTATATCTCCTAATGCTATCCCTTCTCCCTCCCCCCACCCCACGACAGGTCCCAGTGTGTGATGTTCCCCACCCTGTGTCCAAGTGTTCTCATTGTTCAGTTCCCACCTATGAGTGAGAACACGCGGTGTTTGGTTTTCTGTCCTTGCGATAGTTTGCTCAGAATGATGGTTTCCAGCTTCATCCGTGTCCCTACAAAGGACATGAACTCATCCTTTGTTACAGCTACATAGTATTCCATGGTGTATATGTGCCACATTTTCTTAGTCCAATTTATCATTGATTGACATTTGGGTTGGTTCCAAGTCTTTGCTATTGTGAATAGTGTCACAATAAACATACGTGTGCATGTGTCTTTATAGCAGCATGATTTGTAATCCTTTGGGTATATGCCCAGTAATAGGATCACTGGGTCAAATAGTATTTCTAGTTTTAGATCCTTGAGGAATCACCACACTGTCTTCCACAATGGTTGAACTAGTTTATAGTCCCACCAACAGTGTAAAAGCATTCCTATTTCTCCACATCCTCTCCAGCACCTGTTGTTTCCTGACTTTTTAATGATCACCATTCTAACTGGCATGAGATGGTATCTCATTGTGGTTTTGATTTGCATTTCTCTGATGGCCAGTGATGATGAACATTTTTTCATGTGTCTGTTGGCTGCATAAATATCTTCTTTTGAGAAGCATCTTCTCATATCCTTTGCCCACTTTTTGATGGGGTTGTTTTTTTCTTGTAAATTTGTTGGAGTTCTTTGTAGATTCTGGATATTAGCCTTTTGTCAAATGAGTAGATTGCAAAAATTTTCTCCCATCCTGTAGGTTGCCTATTCACTCTGATGGTAGTTTCTTTTGCTGTGCAGAAGCTCTTTAGTTTAATTAGATCCCATTTGTCAATTTTGGCTTTTGTTGCCATTGCTTTTGGTGTTTTAGTCAGGAAGTCATTGCCCGTGCCTATGGACATACTCTTCTTTACCTCCATTGTGGAGTAGTAGTCCAATTTTCCCTTGGTAGTGAACGTAAATCACTCCACACAACATCATAGTTCCCTTCTTGGTCTTTTGACTCAGACACATGAGGAACCCAAAGTGGCCAGGTAGAAGTCTTAACTTCCAGGTCAAGGAATCACTCACTGTTGTGTCTTCTGAAGAAAACCTTGCTCCCTCTGGACCTGTAGACCTGCATGCAGAACATTAAGTCTTGGGAATAGGAAGCAAACATTTTGCTAGTGGATCACTAGAGGTAATAATGAGTGAGAACACTCCTGTTTTTACCTGTTGAATCCTGGCTATGGAAGAAACAGTGTCATATATACTGGATACTGATTCAGAGCATATACTGCCTTCTGGAGGGCCTTGTCCTAGCCCAGCAAGGTTTTGCCACCTAGTTGATGCTGTATGTAGCTAAATCTTCACAAGGTCTTTCCACGGTTCTATCAGTCAAATGCTTTAGAATAGTGGGGAACATGGTAGGAGCAGTGAATCCCATGAGCATGAGCCCATTGTCACACTTCTTCGGCTGTGAAGTAAATTCCCTGGTCAGAAGCAATGCTGTATGGAATACCATGACAGTAAATAAGTCATTCTATAAGTCCACAGAGGGTAGTTTTGGTAGAAGAATTGCATTCAGGGAAGGCAAATCCATATTCACAGTAAGTGTCTATTCCAGTGAGAACAAAAACAATGCCTCTTTCATAATAGAAGTGGTCCAATGTAATCATCCTGTGACTAGGTAGCTTGCTGAACTTTTCAGGGAATGGTGCCATATCAGGGGCTCATGGTTGGTCTTGCTTGTGCCATATTCAGCCCTCAGCAGTGGCCACAGCCAGTCAGCTTTGGTGAGTGGAAGTCCATGTTGCTGAGCCTATGAATAACCTTGCCACCAGGGCCACTGTGTTCATGAGCCCATGGGCAATGACTGGGGTGGCCATCTGTCAGTGCTGTCAGTCAGGGCCTAATAATCCTTGCCGCCAGGACCACTGTGTTCATGAGCCCATGGGGCAATGACTTAGGTGGCTGGGGAAGGAGGGTGACTTTTATCCAAGAGTGGGTCATTTTATCCATCTGATTATTAAAATTCTCCTTTGCTGAGGTCACTTTTGGGTGAGCATTCACATGGAACACAAATATCTTTTTGACTTTTTTTGCTCATTCTGAGAATTCTAAGAGTTCTATCCACATACCTCTTTCCCAGATTTCCTTATCACCAATTTCCAGTCATGCTTCTTCCAAGTGCCTGACTATCCAGCCGAACCACTGGCTTAGCCCATGACTTGGTGTATAATTGCACATCTGACCATTTCTGTTTTCAAGAGAAGTGCACAACCTGGTGCACTGCTCAAGGTTTTGCCCACCGGGAGGATATCCCTTCACCACTGTCCTTAAGGGATGCCCCAGAAAGGTGTTACAGTACTTTTGCTTATGGTTGATGCCTGCGTATTGGGCAGAACCATCTCCACGCCAGGCCCAAGTTTTTTTTTTTTTTTTTCTTTGTCAGCTGATCATAGGGAACTCCATATGCAGCCATAGATGCAGGCAGGGAGAGATAAGGCAGTGTAGCAGGAGTGGGGACTGTGGGCATTTGGGCCACTTCTTCATGTAGCTGATTTGTGATTTCATTGCATGCCCAGCCTAATCATATTACTTCCATCTGACAATGGAGTGCTGTCGTGCATGCCCAATGCCACGGCTTGGTGGGTCTTAAAATACCCAGTCCATGATGGGCAGCTCAGGTAGTGTGGTAATTTGATAGCCCATGCTCATCTGTTCAGTCTCCACTAAGGCCTGGTAGTAGATTAAGAGCTGTTTATCAAAAGAAGAACAGTTATCAGCAGATTATGGTAGGGCTTTGCTCCAAAATCCTAAGAGCCTGTGCAGCAATTCATCTACAGGAGCCTGCCAAAGGCTCCAAATAGCATCTCTATCTGCCATTGACCCTGCAAGCACCATTAGATCTGCTGGATCTTATGGCTTAAGTAGCAGAGTAGCTCACACAGAAGCCAGGACCTTTTGCAGAGCCTTCTCTTGTTTTGGGTCCCCACTCAAAACTAGCAGTTTTTCAGATCCCACATAGTAAATGGGCCAGAGTAACACACCCAAATGAGAAATGTGTCTTCAATGTTTGAAGAAGTCCACTATGCATTGTTCCTCTTTCTTGCTTGTAGGAAAGGCGAGATGCAACAACTCATCTTTTACCTTCAGAGGGATAGCTTGACATGCCCCATACCACTGGACCCCTAGAAGTTTCACTGAAGTAGGAGATACCTGATTTTTAAAAATTTATTTTAAATGAGAAATAAAAATTGTATATATTTATAGTGTAAAACAAGATGTTTTGATAAATGTATACATTGCAGAATGACTAAATCATGCTAGTTAACATATCTATTACCATATGCTTAACATTTTTTTGTGGTGAGAATTCTTAAAATCTATTCTCTTAGCAATCTTCAAGTATACATTATATCGTTTCTAACTATAGTCACCACGCTCTTGAATTTATTTCTCCTAACTGAAATTTTGTAACCTTTGACCAACATCTCCCCAATCTCTGTGCCCCACCCCAACTTCCAGCCTCTGCTAACCACCATTCTACTCTCTGCTTCTATGACTCCATCTCTTTTAAATTCCACATACAAGTGAGATTCTATGGTGTTTGTGTTTCTGTACCTGGCTTATTTAACATAATGTCCTTCAGACTCCTCCATGTTGTGGCAAAAATGACAGAATTTTCTTCTTTCTAAAGGCTGAATAGTATTTCAGTGTATGCATATATACCACATTTTTCGGTTAATTTTATTTTTTTTAATTGGCAAATAATTGTTCATATTCCTGGGGTACATAGTGATGTTTTGATACATATAATATATAGTACAGTGATCTGATCCAGGTAATTAGCATATCCACAATCTCAAGCATTTATTTTGTTGTGTTGGGAAGGCTCAATATCCTCCTTCTAGCTATTTTAAACAGTATCATCTATTATTGCTAAGGATGGTCGTCCTACAGTGGCATGGAACACTGGAACTCATTCCTCCTATCTAGTTGTAATTTTGTATTCTTTAACAGACTTCTCCCTATTCCTATCCTCCCCTTTGCTTTCCTTCCCAGCCTCTCGTATCCTTGTTCTATTTTTTACTTCTATGAGATCAACTTTTTTGAGCTTCCACATATGAGTGAGACCAGGTAGTGTTTAACTTCCTGTTCCTGGCTTATTTCACTGAACATAATGTCTTCCAGTTCTATGCATGTTGCTGTGAATGACATGATTTCATTCTTTGTTTATGGCTGAATGGTATTCCATTGTGTGTGTGTATATATGTATATATCCCATTTTCTTTCTCCATTCATCTGTTGTTGGACACCTAAGTTTATTCCATATATTGGCTATTGTGGATAGTTCTGCAATAAACAAGGAGGTGCCGATGTCTCTTCACTATAATGATTTCCTTTCCTTTGGACAAATTCCAAGCATTGGGATTGCTGGGTAATATGGCAGTTCTACTTACAGTTTCTTGAGGAACTTCTATACTCTTTTCCCTAATGGCTGTACTAGTTTATATTCCCACCAACAGTGTAAAAGAGTTCCCTTTTCTCTGCATCCTTGCCAACATTTGTAATGTTTTTTCTTTTGATAATGAATAAATCAAATTATTTAAAAATCCAAAAGTAATTTAATAATTAAATTAAATCGAATTAAATAATTTCTGGGTTTTCTATTTGTTCAGTTGGTCTATGTGTCTGTTTTTATGTCAGTACCATGCGCTTTTGATTACTATAGCTTTGTAGTAGATTTTGAAATCAGGTAGTGTGGCGCTTCTAGCTTTGTTCTTTTTGCCCAAGATTGCTTTGGTTATACAGGGTCTTTTGTGTTTCCATGAAAAGTTTAGAATTTTTTCTCTCTTTCTGTGAGCAAATGTCATTAGAATTGTGAAGGGGGTTGCACTGAATCTGTAGATCATGTTGGGTACTATAGGTATTTGAACAATATTAGTACTTCTATTCCATGAACACAGTGTATTTTTCTAATTATTTGTGTCTTCTTCAATTTCTTTCTTTCTTTTTTTTTTTTTAACGGAGTCTTACTCTGTCATCCAGGCTAGCATTCAGTGGCGCACAATCTTTGCTTACTGCAACCTCTGCCTCTTGGGTTCAAGCATTCTCCTGTCTCAGCCTCCCAAGTAGCTGGGATATTACAGGCGCCCACCACCATGCTTACCTAATTTTTGAACTTTTAGTAGAGATGAGGTTTCACCATATTGGCCAGGCTGGTCTTGAACTCCTGATCTCAAGTGATCCACCTGCCTTGGCCTCCCAAAGTGCTAGAATTACAGGTGTGAGCCACTGTACCTGGCCATCTTCTTCAATTTCTTTCATCAATGTTTTATAGTTTTCAGTACACAGATCTTTCACCACCTTGTTTAAACTTATTCCTAAGTATTTATTTAATGTTTTTGTAGCTTTGTCTGGTAGTTGCTGAATTAACTGATTTTCAGAATATTACATAAATGGAATCATGTAGTAGTTGACCTTTTGAGATCAACTTTTATCACCTAGCATAATTCCCTTGAAGTACATCCAAGATGTTGTGTATATCAATAGTTCATTTTTAAAATATTACTGAATAGTATTCCATTGTATGGATGTACCATGGTTTGTCTAACCATGCAGACATTGACAAAGTTAGGAATTCTCTCAATTTTGGGCTATAATGAATAATGCTGCTATGACCATTCATGTATAAGTTTTTGTGTGAATGTAGCTTGTAATTTTTATCTGGGATGAATGTTCAAAAGTGCAATTGCTGGGCTATATGGCAAGTGCATTTTTAGTTTTAGAGAAAACTATCAAACTGTTCTTCAAAGTGGCTGAACCATTTTACATTTTCACCAACAATGTATGCATGGCCCAGTTTCTCCGCATCATTGCCAACATTAGATGTTAATATAATTTTCACTTTAGCCATTCTCAGAGGTGTGTTGTAATATTGCCATTGTTGTTTTAATTTTCCCCAGTGATTAGTGATGTTGAACACTTCTTTGTGTGCTTATTTACTGTCTACTTATTTCCTTTTCAATGAAATAACTGTTCATGTCTAAGTACATTTTTTCATTGAATTGTTTGTTTGTTTTTTATGTTGAGATTTGAGAATTCCTTGTAGAAACACAGGTTCAAGATATAGCTTCCTTTTTTAGTTATGTGGTTTGCAAATATATTCTTCCACACTGTCATTTGATTTTTAATCTTCTCAACAGATCTTTCATAGAACAGACATTTTTAATTTTGATGAGGTGTAGTTTATTCATTTTTTCCTGTGGATTATATTTTTTTGCATCAAATATAAGAACTCTTTACCTAGCCCTAGGTCCCAAACATTTTCTTCCATGACTTTTTTTTTTGAAATATTCTATAATTTTACATTTAAGTCCATGTTCCATTTGGGATAAATTTTTGTATGAGCAGTAAAGTGTAGGTTGAGCTTATTATTGCTATTTTTGCTTATGAACATACAATTATGTGAATCCTTTTTGTATATAAAGAAATGACAGCAGTCAATTGTACCATTCATGATGCTCCCTTACTTGTGTTTTTGTAAACTTTCTTGAATGGGAGACAGGAAGATGGCATGGAGCTACAGCTATGGTATCTATTTATGTGCCTACCTATCAATAAAATTTTGTGTCAGCATAGGGAAAGGGCTTTAAACAAGCAACCATAAGCCAAATAATCCTGCAGTCATGTTTGTCCCACACAGTGTTCTAAAAAAAATATCTTGAGCTGACTTAAAACAAATTTGAAGATTTAATATGCAAATGTAGATCTACAAATTCTTTTTAAAAATCAGAAGATTCAGTGATAGTAGCTCCACATTCCTGTCTGGCAACCATGTCATTGCCTGGAGCTGCTTGCTTCTTTAGAGAAGACATGCTCTCTCCAGTTCACTACAGTCTCCACCAATCCTTGCTGACCCCCCAACACTGAGAGCCCTTTTCAGTGTCACCTCTCATTATTGTTTTCCTTGCATTATTGCTTTAGTTGTCCAATGCTTGTTTCTATGTGGTGCTCTCATCATTCCCTTTAAATCCTCACATTTGTGACCTCCTTAGGTTTCTCTTCTTGGCCTGTCGTTCTTTATTTCCTTCCATTTCTCCTCTCTCTCTCCTTTACTCTGTTTTTCTTTGATTCTTTATTTAAGCCCATTAATTGTTGATTGGTAGTGAAGTGTCACCTGAGAGTGGCCTAACACTGGGTGTTCCTAGGCCCTGTAACATCCTGACCCTACAGGACTTCCAGTCATTTTGAAGGCCTAGCATGCAGCATGCAATTTGTGAGTCGTGGGCTTCCAACACAGAAGTGGTGGTAGGGTGCAGAGAATACCCACTAGATCTGTGATTTTGAATAACCTGTCATGCTTTAGTCCTTAAGTTGAGTGCCTGCCCTTCTGAGTTGGGCCACTGAGCTCAGTCATAAAAGCATAAGTGATAGCATCTGAACTATAATTATTCTAAGTCACACTTAAAGTCACTAAAAAAAAGTTGGCTTTTGACTAAGGATGACTCATGGCATCCTGGAGCGTGAAGGCCAAGAAAGAGCAATACCAAAGGGTGGGAGAGTTCAAAACCTTCTGGGAAAACCTAGGTCAGGGAACGTCGGACTTGGGCTCCAACACCTTCTCTCAAACCCCACAAATCATTTTTTATTTGATTTGAGAAAATGATAACATGATAACCATCTTGAGCACAAGATGGCAGTCTTACTTCTGCTTCACTGCCTTTGGCTGTCTGGAGAGAAGTGATAGGAAACAGAGTGGAAACAAAACTGCTTGTGTTGCTGAGAAATATTGAAAAATAAACAGTAATCAAGAAGAGTGATGAGGGAAGAAAAGAGATGGAAAAATACATGCAAGTGTTTTTGAGTTTTGTTTTGCTTTGTTTAGAACTTGGCTCTGCTCAGTCTTGAGTCTCTGTGCTAAATACATGTAGGCTGGAGTCTCACGTGTATGTTTCAGCTCTGATCTAGATAGAGCAAAGACCCTAGCAGACACAGGGGATGCAGAAGGAAATCTAGACACCATGTGTTCTAGAGCGAGGTAGGCAATGGGTCCAGGTACTTGGATGGAGCAAGTCTTGGGCTAGGCTATGATAACCTCTTTATAGTATTTCTTATGAAACTAATAAAATGAAAAATTTTCTTTTGTATGCAAAGACTTATGCCATACTCTGGCAAGCATATAGACAGAGTTCAACTCATAGGTAGATATTAAAAAGAAGAGTGAAAGAGACTCTTGCTCTCTCTCTCTCTCTTTCTCTGGTAGCCACTGAAAGCTAACTACACTGGAACACTCTCATTTCTGCAAAGAAAAATATCATATCCCAGGATGAAAAGGAGGAGGAAGAGGAAAGGCTAACTTAACAAGAAGCTCTTTGACATTCTCGAATTAGACACCCAACGTAGTCCACGCAGTACGGAGGTAATTTGGTCCTTATGGCCAGCCCTAAAATTGTGTCAAAAACACCAAAGAAAAGGAGGTTAGAAGGCTGCTGCTGCTCCTGGGGTAAGGTGAGGTCACTCTGTGCCTTGCCACTTTTCCCGACGGCCAGCTACAGGGCAGTCTCAGCTCTCTGTCATTCCTTCCATACTAAAAAACATGGGCTAAAGTGACACTTTCAATCCTTGTTGAAATGATATTAAGCCTTCATTGTATGTCTTTCTTCACTCACAAAATGAGGTTAATAAAGGTAATACAACCATTTTTGGGAGGCAACATCCTTCACATGGAGAAAGTTTCAGGGCTGGGCACAGTGGGTCATGCCTGTAATCCCAGCACTTTGGGAGGCCAAGGCAGGCAGATCACTTGAGGTCAGGAGTTCATGACCAGCCTGGCCAACATGGTAAAGCCTCGTATACTAAAATTACAAAAATTAGCCAAGCGTGGTGGCACGTGCCCATAGTCTCAGCTACTTCAGAGGCTGAGGCAGGAGGATCCCTTGAACCCGGGAGGCGGAGGTTGCAGTGAGGCGAGATCCCGGCAGTGCACTCCAGCCTGGGTGACAGAACGAGACTCCATCTCAAAGAAAAAAGAAAAAAGAAAGTTTCAGACTTAAAGTTGCGGACATTCAAAGACAATATCTAATTAGTCATCCAAGAGCCTCGTGAGATAGAAATTTGTTAAATGTAGAGTTGCAAGCACAGAAAGGCAAGCTGGTAACCTAACACCACACTATGTCTTTGTTCCATAAACAACCTTGTGATATTTCTTTGAATAATATTTATTCATTTATTTAGAGAACAGAATCCAAAGGACACTGGAGATTTAGCACCAGGGGCAGCGGCTGATAATCTTTGATAACTTCGGGGTTGTGAGACCACTGGCAGTGCTCTCAGGATATCCTCTCCCAATCCAAAATGTACTGAGTGACACATCTTTTCAAATTTAGGTTAAAAAGAATTGATTTTTTAAAGTTGTGTTTTGAGGATCAGATACTCTTTTAAGATTGTTAGAAATATTCTGGACTACTGAAAACACAGAATTAGCTATAGGAGTAGCTCCTGCCATCAGAAGCTGAATTATATTTGGGGACTGATTTTTCTATTCTATATATGTCACTTGAGAGGCTAAGAGGAAACAGAAGGCAGGAGGGCTTCTCTCATTTCCAGCACCTTCTCCTTAATCCATAAGAAATCTTTTCCCATGTACAGAAGATGTCTCCCAGGTGGTAGAGAAGGTTTACTGAAACTTTTGAAGAGCAGTGGGGGGAAGGTCAAAGGTGCAGTTTCTGTATTTGCAAAGAAACAGGGCTTGCAGAATCTCTAGGGCTTCTAAACAGAAAAGAGGTATTTTTATTACAAGACATGAGGTCAGTCAATTGATCACAGAGGTGTTTTTTTTTTTGTTTTTTTTTTTTTTTTTTGAGAGAATGAGGGTCTGTCACTCTGTTACCCAGGCTGGAGTAGTATAGAGGTGCGATCTCAGCTCACTGCAACCTCCTCCTCCCAGGCTCAAGCGATTCTCCCACCTCAGCCTCTGGGACTATAGGCAGGCATCACCACACCTGGTTAATTTTTGTATTTTTTTTGTAGAGATGGGGTTTTGCAATGTTGTCCTGGCTGGTCTCAAACTCTGGGACTCAAGCGATCCACTCACCTCGGCCGCCCAGAGTGCTGGAATTACAGACATGATCCACCGTGCCCAATCCCACAAAGGTTCTTTAAGAAAGAGAAACTAATTAGGTGAAAAATAACAGAATATCAAGGAGTGGCTTCATTCAGCAGAATAATTTGTTTTCTGTTGTTTCTTCACTAGGATGACTTCAGAAGTGCAATTCTGATATGGACTTTGTCTCCCTAAGGCTTTCAATTCCTCATATTTAGGATAAAACAGAAGTTTATCTAAAGCCAAGGGAGAGGGTCACCAGGAGAGGGAAGGAGGAACAGCAGAAGGAGAGGTCCGCACATGAAAATACCTGGAAGCACTCCAGGGCCTATCAGATGCAGGTCTTGGCGGGAATTACCAAACATCCTTTAGACAGGCTGCTGTGTTGCTGAGTGTGGACTGGCCTCAGGGCCTACTGATCAAAGCAAAAGGAAGCAGTGAAAAAAACATCACCATGTCTTCTTAGAGTCTAATCTGGGGGCAAGAGGCCAGCATGCACAGTTGGTGCTGATTTTCTTGGGCGGATAGAGGAAAGGTGTAGGCGTGGCCAACATTTGAGCAGCATGTGGTTCCTCCCACACGCCATGCTGTTTCCGGCCTCCTTGCATTTTACTCATGCCATCCTCCTGGTCACTTCTTTGAGATATTAAGTGCATTCTTTAGGACTCAGACTCAGCTCAAGGGTCAGTGCATCCATGAAGCCTTACCTGGATCCCAGAGGGAGCTCTGTGCTCCTCCTTTGTCTCCTATAGGACCCAGTACATGCGTCCAGTATTATCCATACACACTGAAATGACCTAGCATGTGTCTTCCCATAGGATTTCAAATTCTTAGAATATAGGAGTGATGCCTTCTTCCTACTTATATTTCCAGTGTTAACAGTGCCTGTCAATTGACTTGAAGATAACTAAAATTCTGGTAGTTAAGGGCTGCTTCCCACCTCCAAATACTTCCCTGGAAGTCATTGTATGGGCACTGACATTGGTAGGTCTCCACTGGCTTGTAGATGCTTCTGATTATAAGGTAGTCTCAGATGCCTTCAGAAAGTTCTAAGACTGTATAAAACATTTCCTTCACAACCAATAACTGTGTATTATTGTTCGTGTAATTCCAGAAGTTATCCTTTTGATAGAGAGCAATTACTTTATTGATTGAGAGTTAGCTAATTATGTAATAAAGGTAAAGATTTGCATAGAGAAGTGTAAGAGACATGGAGAAGATTCTTGGTGGGTGGTGAGGTTGGGGACATTTACACCAGACCAAGACTGATCTGGCTGTGGTGCTGGAGATTAAACTGTTGTTTAAATATGGGATCCTAAGAAGACTTTTACGCATTCTAGACTTCAAGAGACAGATTGCATTTTTTTTTTGAGGAAATGTAGTTAAAACCCTTTGACTGAATGACTCTAGAAAATAATATTGATTTGAGAGAGAAAGGAAATTCTAAAACAACATCCTGACAGCAGAGGCATGAATGATCCTCATGAGGAAGAAATGAGACTCTACTTAACTACACTGTAGATTTTGGTGTGGAAGAAGATGGAAGGTGGGTATATAGCCAAACTTTGAATACAATAGGGCAGCATAAAACTGTGACAACAGTGGCAGAAGGACTGAAGTACAGAATGTGTGAAAGTTGTTGTGAAATAAATAGAGAGCAACAGAAAAGGACTATTTGGGCTGGGCAATGGTAATCCCAGAACTTTGGGAGGCTGAGGCAGGTGGATCACCTGAGGTCAGGAGCTCAAGACCAGCCTGACCAACATGGTGAAATCCCATCTCTACTAAAAATACAAAAAATTAGCTGGGCCTGGTGGCGGGTGCCTGTAATCCGAGCTACTAGGGAGGCTGAATCAGGAGGATCACTTAAACCCAGGAGGCGGAGGTTTCAGTGAGCCGAGATTGCATCATTGCGCTCCAGCCTGGGCGACGAGCAAAATTCCATCTCAAACAAAACAAAACAAAAAAAAAAGAAAGAAAAAAGAAAAAAAGGACAATTTGAACCAGGCGTAGAGTAAGAAGGATGAAGTGACAAGACCAGAGTTTGGGCAGATGGTGAGACATTAACAGATAATAGAGACAAAGCAGTATTTTCTACCTCTTATTCTGTGTCTTTCTCTGGTGAGGAAAAGGATTTTTCCTTTAGAAGTGGTAGAGATAACGTGGTTAACAAGAAGTTGACATCTTAGTTGAGGGAGATCACATAAGAGATATCATAAGCTTATTTAAATGGCTGCAAAGATGATAAAGGTTATTACTGGGTTTGCTTATATGACTAAGGATAAGCTGTGAGAAATACTTGGAGAGAAAGATGGTACATGGAAGAAAGGAAGAGAATTTGTCTCAATTTTCCAAGAAGGAGCAAATTTGGGATCCAGAATACACCTAAATTACTGTTCATTCTGTTTTCTCAGACCGCCTCCACTTGCCTAGCCTACTCTTTCTCTTTTTGGGCTATTTTGTCCAATCTTTCCCCATCACTGGACAGGGAGTGGGTACAAAATGAGCCAGGTGGATTGTGGCTGGGTTTCATAGGGCTAAACTACAAAGGGGAATTTCTATCCAAGACAACCCAGTACACTAGGTCCTGAAAAGGCAGTTGAGATAAATCATTTGGAGAAGCTGATATTAAAGAAACAAGGGGTAAGGATCAAAAGGAACCAAAGGAAGAAATGGAGTTACAGGTTTAAAAAGCTGAAATGCGGGTGGTAGGTTGACATCAGGTTAGAATGAGGTCTGAAGTTGGCACAAAAAATGAACTTCAGAATGACTACAAACAAAGCAAAATAAAAACAAAATATTAATGGACAATACCAGTTTGGTCTTTATGTAATTGGGTATGTGGTGCACAGGTGGCTCAGGCTAAGGGTTAAGAAAGACATAATTATAGAATTCAGTTTGATGGATTCTTAGCTGGTTAGACAGTCACCTTCTATGTAAGGATGAATTAATTAGTTAAGAAATAGATGTCAGCATAGGCAATGTCTTTAGTTGAGTGTCTGGACCTGTCATGTTAAATATTCTTTATCACTGACTTAAATAGAAGCATGAAAGGCAAATATATTAGACCTGCAGGTGAAAAAAATATAAGAGGAACAGTTAAAATGTTGGATGGCAGACTTGAAGAAAGGATTCCATTTTCTCTACTTTGCCCCTGAGAGGTTAAAACTAGCATCAACGGAGGAGCATTTTTAGAGAGGCAGATTTAGGCTTACCATAAAATGGAACTTTCTTGCAATTAATGGTGTACAAAGATGAGATTAACTTTTTAATTTAATTTAATTTAACTTTATTTGGGATTGAGTCTTGCTCTGTGGCTAGGCTGGAGTGTAGTGGCGTGATCTCGGCTCACTGCAACCTCCACCTCCCAGGTTCAAGTGATTCTCCTGCCTCAGCCTCCCAACTAGCTGGGACTACAGGCGTGCGCCACCATGCCCAGCTAATTTTTGTATTTTTAGTAGAGATGGGGTTTCACCACGTTGGCCAGGATGGTCTCGATCTCTTGACCTTGTGATCCACCTGCCTTGGCCTCCAAAAGTGCTGGAATTACAGGCATGGGCCACCATGCCCAGCTGAGATTAACTTTAATTCAACCAATATGTATTGAGCTCCATACATGATACTCTGCTAGATAAAATGACAAATAAGAGAATTATTTGGCTATAAGAGAATTTATGGCTAACTTCAGTAATAATCTGTAAAGTGCTTATTTCTAATATCCTGATTAAGGAAAGTTGCTGGAAGTGTTCAAGCCCAGACTAGGAACTGTATCTCCTTGTACAGGAGATTCCTGCAAATGGTTGAAACATTGTGCTCAGCCAGTTGGTTTCAAACTTGACTGTGAACCACGATAAGAAATACAACAAAATCCAGTACAACCTATAATAAAGTTTCATGAAACAATGTTGCCTTTATACCTTTGCTGTTTTCTATTCTAGCATTGTCTAGTCTATTCCATTAGAAATATCCTAATAAAAGCCACTAAATTGACTTAGTAATGGGTTGCTACCCCAGTTGCAAGAACATTTTGAAGTAGGAGGTGGAACTTGGCTCCAGAGGTAAGGATTCGAACTCCAGGTGAGATTGAGTACTAGCTGAAATAGGGAAGAGGCCAAAGAGCCTCTCCATAAGACACACCCACCAATGCCATGTCAGTTTATCATTGTCATGGCAACACTCAGACGTTAACACTCATTTCCATAGCAACGACCTGCCGACCCAGAAGTTACCACTCTTTTTTAGAAATGTCTGCATAATCTGCCCCTTAATTTGCATGTAATTACAGTGAGTATATATATTATTGTAGACCCGCCCCTGAGCTGTTACTCTCTAACAGGCTGCCTTTGGGGTAACCCTGCTCTGCAGGAGCAGTCATGGAGCTGTAACATTGCCACCTCAATAAAGCTGTTTTCTTCTACCACCAACTCTTTCTTGAATTCTTTCATGAGTGAAACCCAGAACTTTTCTGGGCTAATTCCCAATTTGGGGCTTGACTGCAACAATTTGGTTAATCACCTGCAGAGGTCTGATATAATATAGTGCTTGTGGGTCTTTAAGTACATGGCACCATGTGTTAAAAAGTGGATGGCCATAAAACTGTTGTTTGCATGAACTGTGATTGTCAGTTGCGTTGAACTGGTAACACTTGACTGTCACAATAAATATGGGCAGAGTAGCACTGAAACATCATACTATACTTGTTCATTGAAGCATAAGTAAACTTCTTTGTAACAACTGAAGTTCTTTTGTGATGTGGTACTGTAATAGACTTCCCAGTCTGCGGAAAGGAAAGACAAGAAGAAATGGAAAGAAATAACTTTCTTCTAAAGAAATAATGTTGAAATTGTACACATCACCTCCACTTAAATTCTCTGGTAAAAACTTAGTCAAATGGCCACACCTTTACTTCAAAAGAAGTTGGGAAATATAGTTGTTGACTGGGTGCGATCAAGTGTTCTATTACTCAAGAGAAGAATGGGAGAATGGACACTGGGGTTGTGGGACAATTAACAGGATTAAGTAATTAATTAAGCCATAATAGTTAAACCTTGACAAAACAGGACAACACGGGAGCAGGTATGGGTATTGACCTAGACTACCAACATGAACTAAGAAAATAATCCAGAGCTGACCACGAAACCTCGTCAGATGGATGGCCTGCAACTTAGATTTAAGGATCACCCACATGCCCGTGACTCCAGTTTTCTGAGGCTCTGTGGAATTTTCTCCATATGCTCTTCCTTTTAGGTGTTCATAAAAACTTTATAAGTCTGTGTTGACTTAGTATGTGCTGTGTATGACTAAAAGTACAAAGTGGAAGATTTGGACACAGAGAAGAAAGGAAGTGGGATGAAACCTTGGGTTTGGCTGTGGTTCAGAGTGACCAGGTAGCATACAGTTCACAGACCATCTTAGGCAGAGGTGGGGAAAAGTGAGACCTTTACTCAGAGTTGGAGGATGTTGGGTAGAAAACAGTAGGAAACTGTATAAACTTCAGAAGAGGATGTTGGGGTGACAGGGAGCAAGTGTGGTGCTAATCATGAATATCAGCCTTTGGTTCCATGTGACCTGTGTTGAGTCCTCCATCCTCAAATACTCCCTCTTTTATGGTTGCCATGGTACCTGAAATTCCTTTGGATTACATCTTTTTCCCAGTGTCCTTCACTAAAATACAGACATTCTTGGGAAAATGAAGTGTCTGGTGATGAACATTATTTGGATTGTGAACATGCTTGTAGATTCGGTTCCTTCCACTGACGGGAGGGACTCTAGAAATAGGATCACACTGGATCTAAAGGGGAAGAGGCAACGCAAAGAGGAAAATTAGGCATGGTATGGGTAAGGAGGCTGTAAGTTCCAAATAAGTATTCACAAGTTTCCTGGTCTTTTCTCCTCTTACCTCAAACTACCTCTCTATTTCCTCTAAGTTACTAATTTCGTGATTTGGTGTAAATACTTCTCTGTTTTTCTCCATAGACAAACAAAACATATTCACAAATACTGACTTTCTTTGTAGGCTCAGACTACGTATTGAGACAGAGTTTTGCTCTTGCTGCCCAGGCTGGAGTACAGTGGCGTGATCTCGGCTCACTGCAACCTCCGCCTTCTGGTTTCAAGCGATTCTCCTGCCTTAGCCTCCTGAGCAGCTGGGATTACAGGTGCCTGCCACCATCCCCAGCTAATTATATATTTTTAGTAGAGACGGGGTTTTTCCACGCTGGCCAGACTGGTCTCAAACTCCTGACCTCGTGATCTGCCTGCCTCAGCCTCCCAAGGTGCTGGGACTACAGGCATGAGCCACCACACCTGGCCCTATAAAACTCATCTTTAATTAGGCATGTACTGATGTAAAGAATAGAAGTACAGATCTGTATTCACTTAATGATGGAGACGCATTCTGAGAAAGATGTCAGGTGATTTTGTCGTTGTGTGAACATCACAGAGTACACTTACACAAACTTAGGTGGTAGAGCCTACTATACACCTCAAGTATACATTATGGCCTATTGTTTCCAGGCTACAAACCTGTACACTATGTTGCTGTACTGAATATAATAAGTAATTATGACACAATTGTGCGTATCTAAGCACAGAAAAGGTGCGGTAAAAAGACAGTATAAAAATAAAAAATGGTACACCTGTAAAGGGCATTTACCATGAATGGAGCTTGCAGGACTGGAAGTTGTTCTGGGTGAGTCAGTGAGTGAGTGGTGAATGGATATGAGGGCCTAAGACATTACTGTGCACCACTATAGACCCTATAAACACTGTACACTTAGGCTACATTACATTTACAAAACATTTTCCTACAATAATATATTAACCTTTGCTTCCTCTGTTTTACTTTATACATTTTCTAATTTTTTAACTTTTTGACTCTTTTGTAATAACACTTAGATTAAAACACAAATACATTTTTGTACAGCTATACAAAAATATTTGCTTTCTTTATATTCTTATTCTGTAAGCTTTTTTTCTATTTTTAAAATGTATCATTTTTTAAACCTTTTTTGTTAAAAACGAACACACAAACATCTACATTAGCCTCAGCCTAGAGAGGGTCAGGATCATCAATATCACTGTCTTCCACTCCACATCTTGTCCCACTGGAAGATCTTCAGGGGCAATAACATTCATGTCATCTCTGATGATAACAATGCTTTCTGCTGGAATACTTCCTGAAGGATCTGCCTGAGGTGGTTTTACAGTTGACTTCTTTTTTTAGTAAGTAGAAGGCACTAAACATGGTGGCTCACACCTATAATCCCAGCACTTTGGGAGGCCGAGGTGGGCAGATCATGAGGTCAGGAGATCAAGACCATCCTGGCTAACACGGTGAAACCCCATCTCTACTAAAATGCAAAAAATTAGCCAGATGTGGTAGCACGCACCTGTAATCCCAGCTATTCGGGAGGCTGAGGCAGAGGAATTGCTTGAACCCGGGAGGCAGAGGTTGCAGTGAGCTGAGATGGGCCACTGCACTCCAGCCTGGGCAACAGAGTGAGACTCGGTCTCAAAAAACAAACAAATAAACAAACAAAAAAAATTAGAAGGAGTACACTATAAAGTAACAACAAAAGCTAAAGTATAGTAAATACATAAACCAGTAACATAGTCATTTATTATCATTATCAACAATCATAGATGTACTATACATAATTTTACACACTATACTTTTATACAAATGACAGTGTAGTTTACTCCAATGTTAACCACAAACAGGTGAGTAATCCCTTGCACTACAATATTAAAATGGCTACAGTGTCACTAGAAGATAGAAATTTTTCAGCTCCATTATAATCTTATGGGCCCACCATGGTATATGTAGTCTATTGTCGATGGAAGCATCATAATGGGACACGTGACTGTATTATAATTTATTGACTTGTTCCACTATTAATGGACATTCAGGTCCTATTTTTAGGTATGGACCACTGTGTCTTCTATTTATTAAATTATGGTTTCCCCAGACTTTTTCAAAGTGTAAAAGAAATTACAGAGTAGGTACCTCTAAAACTAGAACATTACAGAATCTGAGTTTATTTAAAAATCTCCAAACTTTATAATAGCATTCTAAAATTGGAGGTTCTAAAGGAACTTCAGCAGAACAAGAAGTTGATAATTGGAGGATCTAGGTCAGCATTTCTCTTTTGTTTTTAGAAACAACTTTATGGAGGTATAATTGGCAATAAGCTAAACATTTAATAAGTTGGTCAGATCGAAACCATCACCACAATCCATCCATCATCATAAAGTTTCCTTGTGTCCTTTGTCATTGCTCCCTCTGGCTCCTCCCTGCCTACTTCTCTCTTTCCTCACCAGCAGTCACTGAGTTACTTTCTGTCACAATCTATTTGTTTGCCTTTTTTTTTTGCATTTTTGTTGCATTTTCTTGAGTTTTATGATCCCATACAGTATGTACTCCTTTTTATCTGACGTTTTCACTTAGCATAATTATTTTGAGATTCATGCATATGACTGCAAGCTTTGTTCATTTCTTTTCATTGCTGAGTAGCATTCTGTTGTATGGGTATGCCACAATCTGTGTATTCATTCGCCTGTCAATGAATATTTGGATTATTACAGTTTTTACATATAAAGATAAAGCTGCTATGAACACTCACGTTCAAGTCTTTGTATGGACATATGCTTTCCTTTCTTTTAGGTAAGAGTATATAAGTAGAACGGTTGGATCACCTGGTAAGTATACATTTAACTTTTGAAGAAACTTCTACATTTCCAAAGTGGCCATACAATTTTACACTCCCAGTAGCAGTGTATGAGAGTTCCAGTTGCTCAACATTCTGGTCAACACTTGGTATGGTCAGTTTTTAAAAATTTTAGCCATTCCATGGGTGGATCACGAGGTCAGCAGATTGAGACCATCCTGGCTAACACGGTGAAACCCTGTCTCTACTAAAAATACAAAAAATTAGCCCAGGTGTGGTGGCGGGCACCTGTAGTCCCAGCTACTTGGGAGGCTGAGGCAGGAGAATGGTGCGAACCCGGGAGGCGGAGCTTGCAGTGAGCCGAGATTGCCCCACTGCACTCGGGCCTGGGCAAAAGAGTGAGACTCCATCTCAAAAATAAATTAAATAAATAAATAAATAAATAAATAAATTTTTAGCCATTCCAATTAGTGTGTAGCTATCTCGTTGTGGTTTTAATTTGCATTTCCTCAATGACTAATGCTGTTGAGCATCTTTTCATGTGCTTACATGCCAACTGCATATTTTCTTTGGTAAAGTATATGTTCAACACATTTACACACTTTTAAAATGTTGTTTTCTTATTATTATTCAGTTTTGAGAGTTCTTTATATACTCTGATATGACTTTATCAAATATATGTTCAGATATTTCTTACATTTTGTGGCTTTTTTTTCATTCTATTAGTAGTATCTGTTGAAAAGCAGAAATTGTTAATCTTTATAAAATCCAATGTATCTATGTTTTTCTATTTATGGACTGTGCTTTAATTCTAAGTATTTTGTATTTTTGATTGGCTATTGTAATTTGTAGTTTTTAAAAAATTCATGATTGTTGCTAGTATATAGAAATATATCTGATTTGTAAATAGTTATCTTGTATTATGCAAACTTGTTAATTCATTTATTAGTATGAGTAGCTTTTTCATAGATTCTATTAAATTTTCTATACAGGACTCAACGTTGTATGTTTAAAAAAAAACAGTCTAATCCTTCTTTTCCAATCTGAATACCTTTTATTTCTCTTTTTTTGACTTATTGAACTAACTAAAATCTCCAATGCAATATTGAGTAGAAATGGTGAAAGTGGATTTCCTTGTCTTTTAACTGCTTTTTGGAAAAACATCCCCTACCCCCACTACACTTTCTAGACTCTGGTAACCCTCATTCTCCCTCTGCCTCCATGAGGTCAACCCTCTGCCCCCATGAGATCAACTTGGATTCATGAGACAAACTCCACTTACTCATGATGTTTTTGGATGTGCGATGTGTTGTTGAAATCAATTTACTGAAATTTTGCTTAGAATGTTAGCACTGACATTAATAGGAATTGTTGTTTTCTTTTCTTGTAATGTTTTTGTATATCAGTATCAAGGTAATGCTGGCCTCATAAAATGAATTGGAAAGTATTTCTTCCTCTTCATTTTTCTAGAAGAGTATGTATGAAATTGGTATTCTTTTTCCTTCATTGTTTTGTAGAATTCACCAATGAAGCCATCTGGGAGTGGAGTTTTCTTTGTGGAAAGTTTTAAACCAGACATTCAAGTTTTACAATAGATATAGGATTATTTAGGTAATCTGTTTCTTCTATAGTGAGTTTCATTGGCTTTTTATCTCTCTTAGAATATGTTCATTACATTTAAGTTGTTAAATTTATTTGCATAAAGTTGTTCACAATATATCCATAGTATTTAATATGTATAAAATATTCAATGTTTTAATTGCTCTCATTACTGTTATTGGTCCTTTGTGTTTTCTCTTTTTTATTTCTGATCAGTTGGACTAGCTGTTTTTATTGATCTTCACAAAGAACCAGCTCTTGATTTAATTAATTTTCTCTATTGGTTTTATGTTTTCTATTTCATTATTTTCCACTCTGCTCTGTATTATTTCTTCTCTTCTGCTTACCTCGTGTTTAATTTGTTCTTTTTTTCCCTCTGATTTCTTAAGGTGGAAGCTGAGGTCATTGGTTAGAGATCTTTCTTCTTTCCTGATACAGGAATTTAGTGCTATAAAATTCCCTCTAAAAACTGCTTTAGTTGTATCACACAAATTCTGATACATAGTGTTTTATATTTTCCTTTTGATTTTTTTTAACTCTATTCGTTTTAATCTTTTCAGTGCTTCTTTCTCTGGCCTCAGGTAGCTTTATTACCTGCATGTGTCAATCAGCACTATGCTGAATACTTGAGAGGAACCCTCTGCAGATGTCCATAGTTCTTTCTGGGCAACACTCTTCTCTTTGCTACTCTGTCTTGTGAACTCTGCACTCCTTGATTTCTCTTGAGCTAGTCTCCTCAACTTAGGTAGATGGCCTCTGCCTGGGTTCCTTCTCTCTGAATGATGACCTTCATTGTCTTATATCCATTGTCTTAACTTTAATATATTTTGTTCAGTGTGTTGGTCATATGATTGAGAGAACAAATCTGTTCCCTATTACTCCATTTTAATCCGAAGTTGGCAGTATTCTTGCTTATTTTTTTACAACTCAGTATTGGATGTTAAAATCAATGTATTGAGTTATTACATGCATTCAGAAATGAAATGGTGTAGAAGAGAAAAGGATATATTAGTTTACGTACTAAGGGTAAGTAAGTTTTGTATTATGACACTTCTTTTTTAGTTAGTATACGCCTTTATGTATGTGTTCATTGGGTTGTGATATAAAAGGCATTTCTTATTGTGGATCATGGTCAAAAGAGTTTGAGAAACATTGCTCTAGGTACATCATGGTTCAGTGCAGGTAGGAGCCTGCAGCACTTAATTTCTATGCCTGCATTGAAGGGATCTAGAAAAAAGTCATCTCCATATTGTTCATCTGAAAAATGTTCATCATCTCTTACAAAGGTGTGATCTGAGAATCCTTGAAGTGATCTCTGGGACATATCTTATAGGTATTAAAATCGAGGTAGATCCACAATTCTATCAGTTAAGAAATAGCTACTGATCACCAGTGTGTTCTAGACACTGTCCATGGAGGTGTTCAGTTACTAGCATGAATAAGTGGGAGGCCCTCTCTGGCCCAGTATTGAAGCCTATCTGGCTACTAAATGAGACAGAAAGTAAGGCAAGGTTTTAAGCAGTGCTAGGAGCACTCAGAACACAAGGAAGATTTGAAATTGTGAAGGTGAGAAGGAGCGTGTCTGGGGGAATTATCCAGGTTCTTGCAGAATTAGAGGTTAAGAAAGTGAGATCTCCTTTTATTTTATTTATTCATTAAAAATACTCATTTTAACACCTACTATATCCTTGAGAGATATCAATGAATATAGATAAAAATCCCTGCCTTCATGGAGTGCACATTCTTCTGGGAGAAATTTTAAAAATATATATAATAAGTAAATTATCTGTCCAAAGGACAAACTGCTATGGTTGAAATAGTAGAGCAGAAGTAGGGTGATTAGAAGTAGGACCGCAAATCCTAATTTTAAGGGGGAGATAGTGGCATATATTTAGAATCCAACTATAATAGTAGCATATATTTACTCTAATAGAAACTCTACAAATATTCCAACATAATTAGACTCTTCTGGTGTACAAACCACCGTAAGACTGCCTATTCTCCATACCGCATTGACATGCTGCAGCCACTAGGGCGAAAATGGGCCGTTTCTTAGAAAAATGGGCTCAGAGTATGGGAGTGTGAGAGAAATGTGGGTGATTACGCACACACTCCTTCCTTCCCCACGTGTTCCTCAGGGGCTTCTCCACTTAAGGGGCACTGACAAGACAGGCGGAGTTTTACATGCGTCTGAGACCGGGTCATTTTTGCCCTTGGCGTCTCTTCCTTGGCGCGTCCTCACCTAGTAGAGAATAGAGGCGCAGCTCAGGAGTAAACTTCAGCCTGGCCGTTCACCACTCGATGTGTGTTACAGCCGAGTGACAGTGGTGAGACAGACCTGCTGGCCTTGCTTTCGGGACCTGCAGCAAGATTTTTGGGTGCTGTCCAAGAATTCCCGCGGTTACACTCAGCGCCCAGGATCTGTACAAAAAAGCCCCACTAGATGTTTTACGTTCCCTTCGTAATATTTAACGGCTTGGCCTAGATCCGAGCATTCACTCTAACGTTCGGTTTCTTGATCCTTCCCATCCCCAAACTCTGCGGGTAGATCAGTGACTATTACTATATTTTGAACGAGACTCCAACCCATTGCTCTCTCTCGAGCGAAGGATTGCCCGCCTTTTTCCCCCGGGCAGGAACTCGGCGAGGCCAGGAGAGCCGCGCACCGGCCGAGCAGGGACGCGCAGGCGTCGGGCGCCGCTGGTTGCGCATCTGGCGCCAGAGCGCGCCCCCAGCGCTGTGCCCGCCGCGACCGGGGCCGTGGGCTGGTGCTCCGGAGCGTGCCGGGCGCTCTCTCCCCGCGCGGGGGCACCAGAGCCCTCGGAAGTGTCAGGCACTGCGGTGTATTTTCCCAGTTCTCTTTTAAATGACTGCGGAAAAACAGATTCCCAGCCGCAAAAGGGAAGACGGATTCTCAGACAAGGCTTGCAAATGCCCCGCAGCCATCATTTAACTGCACCCGCAGAACAGTTACGGTTTGTCACCCGACCCTCCCGGATCGCCTAATTTGTCGCTAGTGAGACCCCGAGGCTCTGCCCGCGCCTGGCTTCTTCGTAGCTGGATGCATATCGTGCTCCGGGCAGCGCGGGCGCAGGGCACGCGTTCGCGCACACCCTCGCACACATGAACACGCGCAAGGTACGGCAGGGGAGCAAGGGCTTGGGATGCCCTACGTGGGGGTGGGCATCGCGGGGAGTGAATCCACGATCTGGGAATGGCTACATCCCGTCAGGTTAAAGGATGAGAGAAAATGACGCGGCGCCACACATCGGACAGGCCAGGGTGGCCACCGGGCATTTAGAATACGCATCAGGCGCGCTCCCTTCCCCTCACATGTCTCTATTTCCCGGGCGTGTGATGGCAGAAAACGGCAGGAAAAAGACCCACTTAGAGAGCTAGAATTGTGTTTGGAGACTCCCTTCCCTCTGCAAAAGCACCAACAGGAAGCCCCTCCAAAACCACCGATCCCCAAATAGGTGGCCCGGAATGGGGGCGGTGATCCTTGGTTACCAATGCAGAACACGTTTTGGTGTTTAC
Organism: Gorilla gorilla gorilla; assembly: GCF_029281585.2. Lineage (NCBI taxonomy): Eukaryota > Metazoa > Chordata > Mammalia > Primates > Hominidae > Gorilla > Gorilla gorilla. The sequence continues at coordinate 80,874,435 of NC_073237.2, forward strand.
AACATTTATTTATTTTTAGGATAGCTTGCCCTCCCTTTTAGGCAGGGTGGGAAAGGAGAACGCGGGGAGGGAGAAGGGAGGGAGGATTCCTATAATAAGAATCAGCGCATTTTTCAGAGCTGAACCAAGCACGGTTTCCATTTCAAAAAGGGAGACAGCCTCTACCGCGATTGTAGAAGAGACTGTGGTGTGAATTAGGGACCGGGAGGCGTCGAACGGAGGAACGGTTCATCTTAGAGGTACCTGGATGTAAATGCACACACACACACAGACACACACACGCACGCGCGTGCATGTCTACACGGCCAGGATGTGTGCGTGTGTGCGCGCGTGTGTGAACTCCCACATGCTGCTGCTGTCTGCTTCTGGCCAGTGGCACCGATGCCTCCCTCCTCCCTGCTCGCCCCCAGATTCCCCTCCCCTCCCTGGTGCTTTTGTCTGGAGGGTGTTATGGGTTTGTGTGTGTATGAGCGTGTGTGTGTTTTTGGATTTCAGACTAATTTTCTGGAGTTTCTGCCCCTGCTCTGCGTCAGCCCTCACGTCACTTCGCCAGCAGTAGCAGAGGCGGCGGCGGCGGCGGCTCCCGGAATTGGGTTGGAGCAGGAGCCTCGCTGGCTGCTTCGCTCGCGCTCTACGCGCTCAGTCCCCGGCGGTAGCAGGAGCCTGGACCCAGGCGCCGCCGGCGGGCGTGAGGCGCCGGAGCCCGGGTGAGCAGAGCAGATAGTGCTCTCGGTCGCCTCGGCCCTCACTGTCTCCCCCTGGGGCGGCCTCGGCTACTCCCCAGGTGGGACGTGCCGCGCCACCTGCCCGCGCCACCGGCACCCAGCGGCCGTGGCGGATTCTGCAGCATCATTCGGGGGCCCCGTGGCGGAGCCAAAGCCGCCGGCAGTCTCCGCATTCCCCTTTAAAGGGTCCTTCGCCCGGCCTGTACCATGGAATCCTGTCTTGGGGACCCTTTCCCTACCTCCCCTCCCTTGGCCTCAGGCTCGAAGGGAGAGTGGGCACACTGGTGGCTCCAGCGGCGTCAGTGCCATCGCGGGGCAAGTTGATTCCTGGGCCGGAGCTGGGCACTCATCCATCCACAGTCTCCGGGCTGGGGTCGGGGTGGGGATGACGCGAGCAGAGAGGGAGAGTGCCCCAATTAGTGGTGTTGGGGGTCCTACGCTCAGTCTTACGCGTGTCTGTTTGTCCTCAGCCTCGAGGTGCATACCGGACCCCCATTCGCATCTAACAAGGAACCTGCGCCCCAGAGAGTCCCGGGAGCGCCGCCGGTCGGTGCCCGGCGCGCCGGGCCATGCAGCGACGGCCGCCGCGGAGCTCCGAGCAGCGGTAGCGCCCCCCTGTAAAGCGGTTCGCTATGCCGGGGCCACTGTGAACCCTGCCGCCTGCCGGAACACTCTTCGCTCCGGACCAGCTCAGCCTCTGATAAGCTGGACTCGGCGCGCCCGCAACAAGCACCGAGGAGTTAAGAGAGCCGCAAGCGCAGGGAAGGCCTCCCCGCACGGGTGGGGGAAACCGGCCGGTGCAGCGCGGGGACAGGCACTCGGGCTGGCACTGGCTGCTAGGGATGTCGTCCTGGATAAGGTGGCATGGACCCGCCATGGCGCGGCTCTGGGGCTTCTGCTGGCTGGTTGTGGGCTTCTGGAGGGCCGCTTTCGCCTGTCCCACGTCCTGCAAATGCAGTGCCTCTCGGATCTGGTGCAGCGACCCTTCTCCTGGCATCGTGGCATTTCCGAGATTGGAGCCTAACAGTGTAGATCCTGAGAACATCACCGAAATGTGAGTTCCTGGAGCTTTTCCTCCTTTTTCTCCTTGCCCCTAGGGCCCGGGCTGGCCAGGTGGGTAGGTCCTGGAAGTGAATGCTGTCCCAAGAGTGGGGAGAAGTCAAAGACAAGAGATGCAGGGCAGGGTCATCTGTCAGTTACCTGCTGTTTCACTGGCTTGGGACTGCTAGTGCAGGGAGAAGTGTGACACTTTAGAATAAGTTTCAAATATAGATATACATATGCCGATTATATATTTATTCCTCGTGGGAAGGAACTCACTATGCTTTTTATATTTCAAAGCTCTGCTGGGTGTGCTTTAGGCTTTCGGTATGCACTAAGTTTTGGGCATTTTTGTTTCATAAAGTGCTGTGTGTATGTTGTGTTAGAAGTTCCATTAATATTCACTAGAAAAGAGGTTAAAATAATTAACTTTCCCAAATCTGTTGAAGGAAGTGACAGTCTCTCCCTTAACATCTTTTTTGAGGTTTAAGTTAACCAATTTCCCTTTTCATTTTATATATCGGATTTTGCTTAGGAGATGGCATCCAGAGATGGCCTTGAAAATGATCTGTAAGAGGAGAAGTTCTGAGTGTTGAAATGCACTCGCTCAAAAGAAAAAAATATGATCGTTGGAAGCCTAAAAGCCTGGTCTAATTTAATTTGGACTTGACTTCCCAGAGATATGATTTTGAGACCACTTGGATTATAACTCTTAATTGCCCATTGAATAATTTCCCAGGACTAGGTTGGATGATAAAGCAGTGGGTAGAACTCTGATGAAGGCTGGCTTTAGCATTGGGCCCCTGTGTCCCTGGAAATGTTTGAGCTTGTTGTGGCTTGAAGAAACAGAACTGTGTATTTCTATTCTCCTTTTCTGATGCTTTGTGACAAATGCATCACCAAGCAAGAACTTGCCAGTCCTTTCTCTAGCATTCCTGTGTCACCTCTACTGGACTGTTATTGTTATCATTTTTTTCCTGAAGGATGCTGTCATTCCATACATCTCATTAACATGAGATTTTATTCGTATATGTGGAAGATTGTAAGGCAAAGTTTCTCCCAGTTTTCCTTATTGTGTTTGATACTGAGATAGGCAGCCCTAAAGTGGGGCTTGGGCTGTGGCCTTCCGGTTGTCGAGTGCGCATGCATTTTTCCTTCCACAGAAAACATACAACCATGTTTCTCCCAACGTAGTTGACCAAGATAACCTGTTTTTTAATGTAAGTAAGAGACCTTCCTAGTCTCTGTTGCCTGTTCTGCTGCTGATGCTTATGGTGTAAGCCTCAGGCAAAAGGAAATGACAGCAGAGCAGAGGGGAATGTTCAGGCCTAGCATAGCTGAGATGTGTCGGGAGCAGCCAACTGTCGGGCTGAGTCCAGGGTGCTAGGATCTCTATCATTTTGGCAAGGAGAGCAGGAGCCAAGAGCGGAGAGCAAGGGTGGATAGGGCCCCAACTGTGGTGGTCTTGGACTGGGCTAGTTGAGGCTTACCAGGCTGGTCCAAAGTCTGTGGCCTTTTGTCAGAATCTTTTTCATGAGATGGGGTGTCAGTAGTTAGATGGAGAAGGCCATATGGAATTCAGAGTGCTTCTGACTGTTTTGAGATTATGGGGAGTGCCTTCCACAGTCAGATATTGTTGTGTGTGTGTGGTGGTGCTTTTAAAATTCTGTTTTAGGTGATACATGCATATAATGAAGAAAGAAATAAGATAGGGCTGATCATTTTCACTTTGTTTTTCTGTTTGATAATTTTAAGGCCATGATCTGAGAAAAAGGAAATAAAACTGTCTTTAAATCTAAAAAATTATTATTTCAGACCTTCCTGATCTTAGCTGCCTGATGTATATGAAATCAATTGATTTCAGCAGAGCTTTCTTATATCTGTCCTCACAATTGTTGTTGCTTCCTTTATATCTGATGGCAGGTTCCTATTTTCAGCTTTTTTAAAGTAGATTTTAAAAATATTTACAAAAGCATTGTGTCATAGTTATTCATTCAATCGTGGCACTTCTAATTTCTACTCTAACTTTTTTCCCTTTTGATTTGAAAACCTCTTGGGGTTGTGGGATTGGAGAGGTATATAGGGCTAAGTGTTGAGAACAGGGAATTAGGTTAGTAATATTAGTCTGGCTGGGTAGATGTGAGTCCTGAGACAAAGTATGTTTCTCTGCTCTATCTCAGCTTTGTGTGAGCCCAGCCAGTTTGTGCCCCAGTGCCTTTGTCTATAACTCGTATGACAATACTTATTTGGAAAGTACTCCATACAATTATTTTGAATTCTGCTTTTTTGACCTAAAAATGACATCAGTGGATGCACTTGTTTCACTCTCATCCTTATATGACACCATCTATGTTCTTTTTCTTACATATTAATATTTGCTTGAACAGCTTTTAAATTCTTGTCCAGTGGATACCAGCTACAGTTGGAACCAAATTATACATATTTTAAAACTTTGTTGTTAGGCCCAGTGGTATTCCTAAAATAACCTGTTGTAAAGTTCTGGTTTAGTGGTATGTAGCTGAAGTTACGTGCGTCTATTTTTTAAAAATAGAAATAATGTGGTGAATAAACTGTGATTAACAACATACAACTTACTGAAACAACGGTTTACCATATCATTCAAAAATGCTGTATCTTTTAGCATCTATATATTAAACCATCGTGCCCTTAGGGTTCTAAGAACACAAATAGCGGGACATTAAAAAAAAATGTATAGATTAACCAAGAGGTAGTATCTTTTTTTTTGTTTTGCTTTTACATGCATGCTTTCAGCTAAGCTGACATTTTGTCTTCAGAGTCATTGAACCTATTTTATTAAAAATCTTCCCATCACAGTACCTGTTTTATATTTTTTGCCCACTAATGTGACATAACTAGATCAATGTCTATCTATAGGTATGTATCACGCCTGCTCAACATCACACTGCTAAGTGGCAGCTCCTGTTATTTGGAAATGGTTATACCACAGCAGTGTTAAAATGAATTTAAACACAGTACAAATGTCACATGCAATGGAATTCAAGAGTGAAGCCTGTTGTTGGAATTATGTAACTGGCCGTTTAAATCCCAGTTGTATTAAGTGCCAAAGTGCATTGCAAAGGACAAGTTCTGTTTCACCCAAGTGGTAAAAGGTACAGTCAAAAGAAGTCATGCGTTTTTTTAGCTGTGGTAAAAAAAAATACATAACCTAAAATGTACCATCTTACAGTTCAGTAGTGTTCTGTGTATCCATGTTGCTGTGGAAGAGCATGCATTTTTATGTTGCACGTGCTTTATGAAGACTAATAGGGATCTTTTTTTTGAATTTCTCCAGTGGTATTCTCTGATTTGGGGGTAATATTTGAGACCAGCCTTATATTTTTCCTCTTAGCACAACCTAAATAGAATTTGAAGCTTCTCCTATGACAGACTCTATGTGCAATTTATTGTTGGCCTGGTTAAGCAGCTGTAATGTTGTGTCATTAATACATTGATTTTGGCCCTCTTACTTTAATAAGCTTTGCCATTGCAATTAATTGTACTTAAAAAAATCCTGGCATTCACAAAGACTCAGTGAAAGGCATCAATTTTTATTACTCTGATGTTTACTTCTCAGCCCCTCCATTGGGGGTTTTAGAACTTTGGACTGTGTCTTATATGCATTTAAGAGCCATGTATTTAAATTTGGAGCATGGTTACATAAGCCACACTAGACTTGTTAATAAATAAGGCAGTCTAATTTACATCATTCATTATTTAATACGACTTGCAAGCTGGAGTTGAGAACATGCTGTCTTCATAGTGGAGGTATTTACAGACATCAGCTTGGCACAACCGTGTGGAGTCTTTTTAGTTTCATACCTTCAACCTCTGCAGTATGGACACTTTTGTTACCCTGGGTAAAACAGTGGAAAAGCCTTGTGACCCTTTTGACCCTACTTTCTTCCACCTCCCCTTCCATCACCCATTATTTATACAGGAAAATGGGTTTGATTTTTTTCTTCTCTGAAAAGTGATATTTCCTTATGGGAATTCAGAACGCTGGAGTTAAGAGAAAAGCCTGGGCTCTATGTTATTACAAGCAAGTAATGGGAAGTTGAAGCAATGTGGTCCCAGTTCCCTAGTGTCGAGTTTAGGTCTGTTTAAGGTCTCTCACTGTTTCTATCCCATAAACCTGTTTGTGTCTGTTTCAATATTCCCTTATAAAGACGTTTTCTAAGCTGAAGAGTTGGCTGAACAGCTGAGAGTTGAGGTCTCTTTCTCCCTAGTAATACTCTGTATGATCTCTTTAACTATATCTAGGTCATAGGAGTATAAAAACTAGTGTTTTTGTTTAGCTGGGGAAGGGGAATTGAATTTCTTTTCTTTCTTTCTTTCTTTCCTTTTTTTTTTTTTTTTTGCCTTGAGTGTTAAGCAAGTGCATCCAGTTTTAACTCATTGGTCATCTTGCCTGCTAGGGAAAAAAACATTATCAAACCATTATTGAATACCATAAACTGGCCTTGTCCCTCTGGCTAACTTTACCACTTCTATAGAGAGTTTCTTGTAGGTTCAAAAGCTATAGTGTAGGATGTGACATGAAAGACCTGTCCCTTGGAACAATGCCAATTTTTAGTTGCTTCTGATGCCTGTAATCAATGGGAGGATTTGGGGGAGAGACTATTGAGGCATGGCAAAGTTTTTACTTGTTTGATGTGTGTTTGTGAGAGAGAGAGAGAGAGAGAGAGAGAGGGAAGAAAAAAAACCCTGAATCTTGGATTATTTATGGTTGATCAATCATTTTTATAGTCTACTTGGTTGAGCTATTTTAAAACAAATCCCACCTCAAGCCTCAAATGGCAAAGATCTGAGCTCCACTGTGGCCTGATAATTTTAGCTCACATTTGATCGCTGATCAATCTCCATTAGAAAAGTAAAGGTCCCATATAACTGGGTGCCTTCTCACCACTTACTTTGCTCTCTGGGGTGTCCAAAGGACTGGGAAGTTATAAATATTGATCTGGGAGATGGATGAGTGAATGTGCTCAAAGTTACAAAAATCTTGCAAAGAAAAGCAATGTGTAGATACTAAGTTTATTCCTTATGTGTTTCAAAAAATAAAAATAAAAAAGCATATCGTGGAAAGCTGGAGTCAGGAGACCTGGAACTGCATCCCAATGTCACCACTACCAGTCACTACCCAGTTACCTGATCTTGAAGCAGCCTTTTAATGTTTCTGGGCCTCAGCTTGTCACATGTAAACTGAGGGCTTTGGATTTGATGCTCAGACAAGTTTCTCCAGGCTCTGAAGTTGCCTGAAGCCTCGGTCACGGAGATAAGGAAGTGTATACATCAGCTGTGAAGGAAGGGCATGATACAAGGTGCTCGGGGTCTGGCAGTGTGTGAATCTGAAGACCTTTGGTGTCAGAGTGTTATGTGGAAATGTTTTCAGTGTCTGCTCTGAACTCCCTCAAACCATGTCTTTTTAAATGTGAGCTGCTAACAAGGCTAGCGGCAGGTTAGTACTGGTCTGATGAGTCCAAGGTCACAGGGTCAGTGTTCAGATGGGTCACTTAGAATCAGAACCTCAGAAAGAGAAAGGGCTTTAGAAATGATCTGCTTCAGCCTCTTCTTTGCAAAAATCAAGGGCAGTGAAGGAAGTTGCCCAAGGCCGACTCATTAACAGCATTGTGGGAACTAGAAGCTCTTTCTCCTAGCATCCAAATGAATGCTGGGGGCCTTTGCTTTAGGGTGCCTCCCCTCTGTTCTGTGTTCTCAAACAGACCGCCTAATTCTGGCTCATCATTTTATTAGGTTGGTGCAAAAGTAACTGCGGTTTTTGCCATTACTTTTGCACCAACCTAATAGAACCACCATAAATGGGGAGACAAGTTTAACATGGCTAAGTCTGTGGAAACTCATCTCTGTGAGAGACCAAGTAATTGAAAAGTGCATGAGCTACTGATCTGAAAGCAATCATCTTATCTTCATATAGGAAGAAATATATTTTCTGTTTAGCTTACTGTGTGTGAGTGTGTGTGTGTGTGTGTGTGTGTGTGTGTGTGTGTGTTAAATTTGAAGTGTTCCTCTTCTTTAGGCAATTCATACACAAAAAAATTGAGCTTCAGAGAAAAGCCTTCATGAGTTGGCAGCAATGAGGTATGCTAACCTTGGGCCTGCTGGGCCATCTTTGCAGATTGGCGTTAGAAGAGGGGCAGAGCAGACAGAGTGAAATTAAACCTTTTGCCCCTGGAGTCTTTGCCACAGTCGGGGTTGCTTATGTAAGTGGAGAAACCCGCAGCCCTTTCGATGAGGTCTGTGTTAGCTGCCCTGAAAGACCTGTGGCCAGAGAGTACTTATTATTCCCCGACTTCTTTCTTCCCCCTGACTTCTCAATGCCTCAAGATTGATGACCAGTCTCAGTGGCTGAGCCAGTGAGCAAACTTCAGGATTATTGGCTCCCATCCAAAATTCATCCAGCTACCATTTTATGTGTTGTTCGTGTTCTGCTCTGAGACCTTTCCAGGAAAAGCACCCTTCTGAGACATATTTTTGGTTGCATGAAGATTTGCTCCCATGGGACGTGAAGGGCCCTTTACAGCCATCTGCTTATTTAGGTTTACAGCCTCACTCTGAAGAAGGTGGGGAGGTTTTGGCAGCCTCTGAGGGGCTGTGAGGTTTATTAGTTTGCCTGGGCCCCTTGGTAAAGCAGAGCATAATTAGGGATAGGATCCTATCTAATGTCTCATTTAGGGCTCTGTCTACTCCAACCTTGGTGCCCAAATTTGACCTCGAGAGCCAAGGCAATTCTAGGAGAGGTCTAGATATTTGAATTCATGTTCACAGATTAAACTTCATGCAGTGGGAAGGAGGTGGGCTGGTGCTTCATCTTCTGTCTTCCCCACCCCTATCCTCTTCTCCTGTTCAGCTCCTGAGCAGTCTGATATATATTGTGAAGAGATAAATGATTTGGTTGCCTTTGGTAATATGGCATCTTCTTGTACAAAATAAAACTGTTAATAATCACACACCATTTAGAGTTCCTTTTTTTATGTCAAATAAGGACAAATTGCTACTTAGCATCCTGTCCTTTCCTGTAATCTTCATATCCCAAGAATTGTCTACACACACACACATAGACACACACCATAATGTTGTATGTGTGTACCGTGTTTTCATCAATACATAAATCTGTGTATAAAACTCTGCCGTGTGTAATTTGTTCAACTTAATTATCTTGAGTTGTAAAATTTTCTGAATAATTGAGAATGTGCTTCCCTAAACCACTATTTTAATTTTGTTTTTATCATTCTGGATGTCCCTTGGCCAGGATCTGGTTGGGCTGTCTTCTTTGAGAGAAGTACTTGAGCATTAGTGCATTGACCCTGTTAGCCGACCTGGTCACTCAGAGACCCACTGTGTCTATCTTCTGATTCTTTGATATCTTCTCAACGTAAACGAACAATGTAAACAAAACTGAAAGGTATTGGAATTTTGGTTTCAACCTCTGCAATATAGTGCAATTTAAAAAGAAAGGATCTTCTCAACGCTAATCTTTGTAACAAGACTTGTTTCTACTTCATGTACCCCAGAGTCCCTTGCTGTGAGGTGGCAGAGGGGCCTATGCCCGAATTGTCTGACTCTTGCTCACTGTGTGGCAAGTGACCTCTCTTTTCTGGGCTTGGCTTATTCCTCTGTGTGATGCATGTGTAGGGGTGGAGGGTGCTGGGCAAGAGAGCTTGACATCATAGCCCCTAGATTCCCTGGTAAGGTGTGACAAAAAAAACACACAACTGTGGTGAAACAAAACAAAACAAAACAAAACAAGTGTCTTTCTCCAAAGAACAAAACAAAACCCCAAACCAGAACACTCTTTTTAGTTTACTCCCAATTTTACTTCAAAACCCTGCTGCTACCACCCAAACTCAAAGAATGTTATAGATGATATTGCTCCTTGGATATTTCTTGTGTGCGTCTGGTGCTATGGCTTGAATGTTTGTATTCTGCCAAAATTCATATGTTGAAACTCAGTCACCAGGGTAGTGGTGTTGAGAGGTGGGAGTTGATTAGGACATAAAGACAAAATGGGATTGGTGCCCTTATAAAAGAGACTCCAGAGAGCTTGTTTGTCCTTCCTGCCATGTGAGGACACACATAGAAGGTGCCATTTATGAGGAATGGGCCCTCACCAGATATGAAACCTCCCAGAACCTTGATCTTAGACTTCTCAGCCTCTAAAACTGTGAGCAATACATTTCTGTTGTTATAAATTACCCAGTCTAAGATATTTTATTTTAGCAGCCCACATGGACTAAGGTACATGGGTTTGACCTTTCTCTTTGCAACTCTTCAGCCTCTTTCTGTTTCTGGTGGAGTTTCTTATCCCCTTCTCCTCTGTTCCCAAATCACAGACATACATATACAAACAATCATTTGGCTGTAAACCCCCTTTAATGGATTGTAAATAAATCTTAACTTGTGTACTTTTTTCTGGTGGACGACCTGTGCGCAGACCATCATTGTTTCAACTGAACCTGGCTTGGTAAGGTTAACACAGTGGGAAAGGCGACAAAGTATAGGAACGTGGTATAACTGAAAGGAGCCCTGGTCAGTGATCTAGGATTTTGGATACCCACTCTCTGACAGTATCGGGGTCTGGGATTTTGGTTGAGCCACTTGACCTCACCAGCCTGACTGATTTCATCTTGAACCTGGAGGCTGTGACACTCATGCATGCTACTCCTTGAAAGACTCTGTGGTTCTCAATCAGTCAGCCATGAGCACTAGTGTTTCCTTTTCTGTTCAAGAATTCACCATTGCCTCCACTCCAGGGGCAAACAAGAGCCTGCTTCAGTTCTTTTGGTGGCTAAACAGCAGAAACCTGACCTGTAGGTTTTCTTTAAGTCCAGCTCTGCCGTTGAGGCTGGATGGTTTTGCAGGTCACCAGCTTCCTGCCATCCTGGGTGACAGCCCTTCCATGGTTTCCCACCAATAGAAACAAATTTTTATTTTTTTCGCTGGGAGTAGTGTTCAAGACTTTTTCAGCCCATTCCTGGCCCACTTCTGTGGATGAGGCTCTGGCAAGTTTTCTAACTGACCTCTTTGCTTAGTCTCTGTTTTCTGTGACCCCCAAGAGCAGAAGCTTTCATGGACATCAAATCTTATTTTTCTGCTCATCAAGTTGTCTTTTCATCTTGGTGGAATAGTTTGTCACATTTCCTGATTGTCATGTGGGTGGGCTGCCATCATGCAAACAGTAGTTCAGTGTCACTAGTGTTATTGAGGACATGGAGATGTCCAACAAATAGGGTACTCTGCAGAGGCAAGGAGCCCCTGAGCAGCTTATATCTAGCAAGAGACAGATGCATACACATCTAAACACTCCCAATAGTGGGAAGCATTGATGTGTAGATGGGATGTGAGTAATTCCCAATCCTTACTTCCTATGGTAGCAGTAATCCAGCTGAGTTTCATTATTTTCTCTCTGTCAAATAATTTTTGATATTCCTGGGGCCACCTCCACTCATACTGCATTAGAGTAAGCTGCAACTTGCATCTGCAACCAGTTACGATGGAAGGGCTGGAGCGCCTTTCAGCTGAAGCTAATCACTCAACCTCGAGCTTTTTTCTATCAGCAATTTTCCCTCTCTCACATACCTGTATTTTCTGTTTCTTTCTATTGTTCCACATTTTAAGATAAGAATTGAAGCAGGTTCATGTTCCTCCCATCTTAGAAAAGTTTTTCTTTAGTGTGATTCCCTCCCTCTCCTTCTGCTCCTGACTAAAGTACCTCTCCCTTCAAAGCCAGATCTTGGAAGAGTGATCTGTATTCATTATGTCTATTTTCCTATCTCTTATACCAGTCCCATTCCACTGTTTTTCAAACTCACTCCACCATAGTCCCCAGAAGCCTTCATGGGCCATATTGCTCGGTCCTTATCTTACTTGACTTCTTAGCAGAACTTGGCTTCATTTCTCACTCCCTCCTTCTTGAAACATCCTTTTCCTTTGGCCTTGGTGTCACCACACTTTTCTTGTTTTCCCTCTATCTCTCTGCATGCTACTTGTTTGCTTTATTTGTCGGTTCCCTTTTCTCTGCTCTTAAAAACAGATCTTAAAAGTTTATGTCCCTTGGGATTCTGTCCTATGGCTGCTTCACTTCCTGGGTTATCTCTGGGCTACATCACCCTCACCCATTACTTATGTTACCTTCTTTGTGCTAATGATGTCCTAATCTGTTTCCCCATCAATTATCAGTGAAGACCTTTGGACTCATGTGTGCAATACCCCTCTCAGATACAGGAGAGTGTGTCACACTTCTCATTTCTAAACAAAATTTTTCATTGTTGCCCCAAACCCATTGCCAGTGTTCCCTATTGTAATGAATGGCACCATTATCCACTCAGTAATACAAGCCACAAACCGTGACTCTTCCTTCTCTGTAACCCCTACGCTCATTCACATATTACGTCTTGTCAATCCATTTTCCTAAGTATTTCCTAAATCTAATTTTTAATATCTCCACTGACATTATTCAATCATTCTTTCAACAAATATTGATTGGGGTCTTCTCTATGTTGGGCACTAGCTAAGTACATGGGATATGGTGAGAAAAACTGCCCTGGTCTCTTCTTACCAGGCTTGCAGTGTGTGGGAGTGGGGGACGGGGAACAAACATCTAATAAGTACTTAACATAAAAACAATATAATTCATGCCATCATCATCTTTTGCCTAAAATGCTGCAATCGCTTCCTATTTCGCATCCCCGCCTCCAGTCTTGTCCCCTCTCTGCCCATACGCCACACTGTAGCTGGAGCGGTCTATCTGAAATGCTGATCTTATCCTGTCACTGCTTATAATTACCCTCTGGCTCCCAGTGTCTCAAAATAATGCCTAAAGTTGTTTATTTTTGTTTCAGTTTTTAAAGAATAGAACAAAATTGTCACTATATTGCTATATAAAGAGGCATATAACTATTACATGGACCAGAATGCACAGATCAGCATAACAGTCTTTTTCTACACCAGCAGCTCTATAAAAAAGAACAAATTATAACTGGAAGCTTGCTTGGTGATCTTGGAATTAGAGCAAGGGCATTTAATTTTGCATTTAAAATGTTAAATGGCATTAAGCTAAGCTTGCCTGAGGCATCCATCTCCATAATGGGAGAGCCTTCACAAAGGGAATGTAGAACTTGAAGTACTTTGGCCCAGACTTGTATCCCCTGGATGGACACTCCTTTTCCTCTCCTTCATTCACTGCCCAACACCAATGTTGATTGATGTATTCTTTCTTTGGAAAGGTTAGTGCCTTTAACCAATGCTTCTCATGCCTGGGAGCCTTTCAAATTCCTTAAAGTGATTTTGCACATCTTCTCTCTGAAATGCATTAACTTTATTGTATGGAATTTAGCTGGTAATTATATTTTTTAAAGTAATATTTGAAAGTGATCAGAAATGCAAGCAGCGCAAAGGAGTGTACCATGAATACACTTTGTAACTCTTGTTACAAAGAGTGTACCTTCACTCTGAAGAAGTTGGGGAGGTTTTGGCAGCCTCTGAGGGGCTGTCAGGTTTATTAGTTTGCCTGGGCCCCTTGGTAAAGCAGAGCATAGTTAGGGATAGGATCCTATCTAATGTCTCTCTTAGGGCTCTGTCTACTCCAATCTTGTTGCCCAAATTCGACCTCGAGAGCCCAGGCAATTCCCTCCCACCATGTACTCCCACCCTCTAAAATCCCTCAGCTCCCCTCTCCAATAACAACCACTGATTTTATTTTGTGTCGGTCCCCTTTCAGAAATCTTTGTCTTACATATATAGCACATATATAGGTCTTTTTAGTTTGTACACAAATGAGGGCATGCTATACCCCCTCTTCTACATCTTGGTCGTTTTTCACTTAACGATGTATCTTAAAAATGTTTCTGGATAAACATATGTAACCAACCTTATTTTCTTCCCAGCCGCACAGAAATCCACTGGATGAATAGACTCTATTTAACCAACTTCTTACTGGACAACTCCAGTGTACAAGTTCTTGTGTGTACCTTCTACTTGTGTCCTCACATGGCAGAAGGCACAAATAAGCTCTCTCTGGCCTCTCTTATAAAAGGCATTAATCTCATCCCACCCTAATGACCTAATCACCTCCAGAAGGCCCCACCTCCTAATATCACATGCATAATTTTATCTATAGGAAATGTTCCTAGAATTTGAATTGCAGGAAAATTGCAAGATATTTGTGATTTGTGTGTGTGTGTGTGTTTTCTTGTTGTTTATTTTACTTTAAGTTCTGGGATACATGTGCAGAATGTACAGGTTTGTTACATAGGTATACATGTGTCATGGTGGTTTGCTGCACCTATCAACCTGTCATCTAGGCTTTAAGCCCCACATGCATTGGGTATTTGTCCCAATGATCTCCCTCCCCTTGCCCCCCAACCCCTGACAGGCCCTGGTGTGTGATGTTCCCCTCCTGTGTCCATGTGTTCTCACTGTTTAACTCTCACTTATGAGTGAGAACATACAGTGTTTGGTTTTCTGTTCCTGTGTTAGTTTGCTGAGAATGATGGCTTCCAGCTTCATCCATGTCCCTATAAAAGACATGATCTCATTCTTTTTTGTGGCTGCATAGTATTTCATGGCATATATGTGCCACATTTTCTTTATCCAGTCTATCATTGATGGGCATTTGGGTTGGTTCCAAGTCTTTGCTATTGTAAATAGTGCCGCAATAAATATATGTGTGCATGTGTCTTTATAGTAGAATGATTAATAATCTTTGGGTATATACCCTTTAATGGGATTGCTGGGTCAAATGGTATTGCTGGGTCAAATGGTATTTCTGGGTCTAGATCCTTGAGGAATCACCATGCTCTCTTCCACAATGGTTGAACTAATTTACACTCGCACCCACAGTGTAAAAGCGTTCCTGTTTCTCCACAGCCTCGCCAGCATCTACTGCTTCCTGACTTTTTAATAATCGCCATTCTGACTGGCATGATAGTATCTCATTGTGGTTTTGATTTGCATTTCTGTAATGCAATGATGAGTGAGAATGATGATGAGCTTTGGTTCATCTGTTTGTTGGCCACATAAACGTCTTGTTTTGAGAAATATCTGTTCATATCCTTTGCCCACTTTTTTATGGGTTTTTTTTTCTTGTAAATTTGTTTAAGTTCGTTGTAGATTCTGGATATTAGACCTTTGTCAGATGTGTAGATTGCAAAAATTTTCTGCCATTCTGTAGGTTGCCTGTTCACTCTGATGATAGTTTCTTTTGCTGTGTAGAAGCTCTTTAGTTTAAGTAGATCCCATTTGTCAAGTTTGGCTTTCGTTGCAATTGCTTTTGATGTCTTAGTCATGAATTCTTTGCCCATGCATATACCTGAATGGTATTGCCTAGGTTTTCTTCTAGGGTTTTTATGGTTTTGGGTTTTACATTTAGGCCTTTAATCCATCTAGAGTTAATTTTTGTATAAGGTGTAAGGAAGGAGTCCAGTTTCAATTTTCTGCATATGGCTAGCCAGTTTTCCCAGTACCATTTATTAAACAGGGAATCCTTTCCCCATTGCTTGTTTTTGTCAGTTTGTCAAAGATCAGATGGTTGTAGATGTGTGATGTTATTTCTGAGGCTCAGTAATATTTGTGATTTTTAAGTAAATATTGCCAAGTTGTTTTGCAAAGAGGTCACATCATTTTGTTCTCCCACAGAAACTGGGAGTGCCTGCTTTCCTACAATTAAGCCAGTACTATTTGTTGTTGAACTTTTTGTTATCAAACCTTTTGTCCTTTGTCAACCAGTTTCCTGAGAAATAGTACCTCAATTGCTGTATTTTGCGATTATGTAATTATGATTCAAATTGAAAGTCTTTTCGTATGTTTGTAAGTCATTGGTATTTTTTTTCCGTGAACTTAGCCCTTTTCTTTTTTAATTGAATTTGTGGCCTTTTCAAAAAATAATAAAATTTGTACTTTGCCTAATGTTTTGCTTGTCTTCTAATGTCAGTTATGGATTATGATATTTCTTTTTTTCTCTTCCTCCTCTTCCTCCTATTTTGTGAAGCAGAATTAAGTTTTTTTCTAGTAAAGCTTATTTTTTTTTGTTTCTATGTTGTAGATGTGGCTAAGAAGATTATTCCCTTTTCTAAGAGTATAAAATGAGCAATTTTATATTTTCATCTACTACTTTTACTATTATATGTTTTTACTTTTAAAGCTTTTGTCTATCTAAATTTTAAAAATACATGGAATGATGTAGAAGTTGTTTTATTATTTTTTTTTTCAGTATAGCCAATCAGTTTCTGGATCTTATTAGTTATGTAATGCTATCTTTCCCTCACTAATTTAAAATAACAATTTGGTTCTATGGCAGGACTACCTTTGTGTTTGGGCCTGTTTAGGGATGTAGCCTATTCCATTAATCAGTCTGTCTATTTACATGCCAGCATTAAATTTTATCTCCCACAGCTTCTTCTTTTTTTTTTCTACTTGAAGTATTAATGTCTTACTCATCAGTCTTCTTTCAGAATTTTCAGGATGATTCTAGCATGATGATTATTCCACATGAATTTTAGGAACTGCTTGCCTAGCTCCCCTGCTTGATAGTGGTGTTTTTAACAAAGATGGCATTACACTTATATAGCAAAGGCTGACAACTTCTTATCAAGTCTTGAAAGCCCCGTGTCCTCAAATTCAAAGCCATTTCTCAGCCTCATTTCATGCCTCTACCTTTGTTTGATGCCATGATACAGCCACTCTGAGTTTTCAATTTATCTACTGAGCTATATTCTCACTTATCTTCCAGGTTGTCCTCTCTGCCTTCTACCCTGGCTAACTCCTGCTTATCTTTTAGGCCTTGGCTGTGATGTTGCTTCCTCTGCCTCTACACCTGGTCTATGTCCCCTCCACTACATGCTCTTATAGCCCCCTGTGTTTCACATCGCAGCGTAGGTCACTTAGTATCATCAGTGTGTGCCTGTGCACCTGTCTGTACACACCGTTAGGACATAAACTGCATGAAGGCAGGGACATATGGATCTTGTTTACTGCTCTTTCCTAGCATCTAGCACAATATCCTAGTTCTCTGTGTTACACAAATACACGCGGATATGCACTCATGAGCACCTTCTCCCCACCCCCATATATATACACATAAATCTGTCATCTAGAACTCTAAATAAGAGTATTAGTTGGTCTCTGGGTCATCAATATGTAAATCTCTAGACATAATTTTTCTCAAGCTATCAAGTTAAGATGTTTGTTTATATAAATGACCTTTATGGAATTAAAGTGCACAGTGTTAGTTCATGCACAGCAAGAGATTGATTAATTGTGGAAAGGAAAAAAGGCAAAGCCTTGATGAGGCAGGCTGATTACATATCCAACAGGAAGGAGGGACAGCAAAGAGAGGGGAGGATGAGGGCGTTCTGCAGATGAAGAGAGATGCAGAGCACACAAGCTCAGCAACAGAGGAAAATCCAGGGGAAAAGAATCACTCCAGGGTCACCTGATCTCCAACAAACAAATAGGTCTAATGAGAAAGATTTGTGCCTTTTCTGTTAGGTAATAGCTAATAATGGATATCCTTGTGGATCAATTGCAGTTTTCCCTGCGACTGCATTTATGGGGCTTCACTTAAAAGGCAATTCTGGTGTGAGATTTCGGATGTGATTTATCCTTCTTGGAGTACGGATGATAGAGGCTGTTCATTTTTCTCAAAGAATTGCAAACATCAGGAGTATAAAAAGATAATGTGTCAGGTCTAGTTTAATGTACCATCTGATACATATACTTTTGCACTTTTGCAGTAAAAATGCATTGGGCTGATCCTATGAATGTCTCATGGGGCTTCCTTTATATTTATAAAAATTAACGCTATTAGACATTTGAGAAGTTTTGATAGGTGCTTGCAAAACTCATCAAAAAACCCAACTGATAGACATATGAGATTAGAAGACTTTTTAAAATAGAGTGGAGAAGTCTATAGGTTAATAAATTGTGTTGAATAATCAAAAAGATAATTCTTTCTTAAGATAAATAATATAAATCATATCGATTGATGTTTTATTTATTTATGCTTATATAATCAGTATATTCATAATATGTATACAAATGAAAGTGGTTTAGACTCCATGTGTATTTGAAAGTTAAATTTTAAAAAATGAATGGGAATTATGTATTTGACGGGAATTTTCTTTTTTTTTGTGGAGACAGGGTTTCGCCCTGTTGCTCAGGCCGGTCTTGAACTCCTGGGCTCAAGTGATTCACCTGCCTTTGGCCTCCCAAAATGCTGGGATTACAGGTGTAAGCCACTGTGCCTGGTTTTGGAATGGGAATTATGGAACCAACATAAAATGTTTAACTCTGATGAGAAAAGTCTTATTTTTGGAGTTGAGTCATTGGCTCTCACGATAAGCCTAGGTGACCCTCTAGGATTTAACTTCTTGGCTGTCTCATTTGTCTCATTTGCACAACTCTTTCTCATTAGACCTATTTGTTTGTTGGAGATCAGGTAACCCTGGAGTGATTCTTTTCCCCTGGATTTTCCTCTATTGCGGAGGAATTGCTTTCCCACCAATAAAAAGTGTCTTCTGGAGCTTAAATTCCTGGTGTCTTGAGGGTACTATAGAGTCTCTTACTTACCCAGTCTACCCTAGAATCCACGTGGTCATTACCATCCTTTGATTGCATTTTGTATCTATACACATACAGTTCAGAAGGCAATAGATACTCTGTTGGCAAAGTCATCTTTTCCCATGGGTAGCTCAAATTGAGGACAGGAACTAACTTTTATATATGCTTATATTGATTGATTGATTGACTGACTCGTGCATTCATTCATTTGGTTACTCAATCAGCAAATCAGTTTTGAACATGTCTTTGCACCTGGTACTTTCCTGGGTCTTGGGTGACAAGACTTAGGCCAGCTCCTACCATTTATACCTTTTATATGGTCTGTTTCAAGGGCACAAACAGAGCCCCCAGTCAGATGGCCCTACCTTTCTCTCTCCCCAAAACTATAAGGGACCTCATAGGCAGGCGCATGGACAGTTCGGCCTACACACCCAAACTCTATCAACACCACCATAGACATCAACCTTGGACCTCCCCCTTTCCCTTACACTGCTGTACCTGGTGTGTGCATATCCATGGCTTGGTGCACCCTCAGGAAGACGGATCCAAGGAAAAGCCCTGCTCAGGCCGTAGGAGTGGACTCAGGGTCTTTGAGTAGGGAATTCTGGGATCCTGGGGAAGGGTGAGATCCAGGAAGGAGCATCCTATTGGCTCTGTGGACTCCTTGCCTCATGTGGAAGCACTTGCTGAAGGAGAACAGAGTGATGGACTCCAAAGGACCTGGGCCCAATGCTCAGGGCTAAAGGTACCATGGACCAGGCTGATCGGCCCTTTGCATTGTGGACCTGGCCTCTGCCTCATTGTGCTTTTGTGCTATGATGATGATGCTCTGGATCAGGGCAAGTGCAGGGCATATGTCCTGGGAGTGTGTAGGGGGGTGGCCAGGCTCTTCAGATGGTTCCTACACTTCAGTGCCCCACCCTCTCTTCAGGGGCTCCATGTTCCCAACAAGGACAGAGTATACTGGATTCCTCCCCATCAAGTTTTGTGATATTATCATAGACACAAGCAGATCACAAGCAAAGCATAGATCTGTCCCCAGCAGTCAATGAGAATTGTTAAACATCATTAGCTACCAGCTTCCCCCTTTCTCTCTTCCCCATATGGATTTTATTATTGCCCCTGAAAGTTCTGGGTCTAAATGTAATGTTTCAAGAATCAGCTAATTGTGGCTAAATACTATTATTTTTTACTGGGAGCCCTGGAGGATCCTGAGATTGTAAAAACTGTGCCTGAAAAGTTCTTTTCCTCACGATGTCTTTTTTCCTGAATTGAAAAATTACTGAATATGTCAGTAGACATGCATAATGGATTGACAGATTAATTTTCCATTTTCTTTGGGAGTTTGTGTAGGGGAGTGATTCCTGTTGTAACATTGGTGGGTTAAGGGCTCCACTAGGATGTGTGGTCTGCCACTGCTACTTTGGACTAGTAACTAAAGCTTTCATGTCTCAGTTTCCCCATCTGGAAAAGTGGGCAATAATAGAAAAATAGAAAAGCATTACTGTGAGGTTAAAGTGAGCTGATGCATGTAGAATGCTTATAGCAGTGCCTGACACACAGTTTGCACTCTGCTGTTAGCTTATATGTGTGCGCATGTGTGGAGCTATCTTCAAATATGATTCAGAGGAAACTACTCTGTGAGGTTGGGAGGACTGAAAAGCAAAAGACTCTGCCTTGAGCATGACACTGAACAGCCTGAGGCTAAGAGGACAGATGTAAATGGCGCTGGTTCCCTTATGGCAACCTTTGCATGCCCTTTGGCTTATCTGTGAATTACTCTCATCGTGTAGGACCTGGTGTGCTTAGCTGATTGGGACATTAACCATTCGTGTGCTGAGCGATCACAAGTGAGATTTCATGACTGTTATTCAGGTCATTGTCTTTGTTCTGTGACTTTGGTTTCTTCGATGGTCCTGGTCTATTTTATTCGTCAGGTGGTTCATTAACAGTCCTCCTGGACTCTGGGATTGTCAGTCATTTTCTCTTTTATTTTTCTCCATTTTCTCTTTTAACTGTCCTTTTCACTCTTTAGTTGTAAGGCCTTTAAAACATAGACATCTTATCCTTTTTTTAAAAAAAGAATTGTAGTGAAACACACATGACATAAAGTTTGCCATTTTAACCATTTTTAAGTTCATATTTCAGTGATGCTAAGTACATCCACGTGTTGTGTAACCATCACCACCATCCATTTCCAGAACTCTTTACACCTGGAATAATTGAAACTCTGTACCCTTCAAACCATGACCCCCCATAACCTTACCTCCCTCTAGTGCCTGGCAACCACCATTCTACTTTCTGTCTCTATGAATTTGACTGTTCTAGGTACCTCAAAAATGTACATCTTTTTGAACAGTAATATATCCCTTGAATTAAAAGCTTTTTTTAAAACAAGATATTTGTTTAGGACTTTTACAGCTATGCATGCTTTCCTTTTGCAAAATAACTTACTTATTGTGGCCTTACACAACCACTATGATTGGAATTTCTTTCCACTAGCATCTTTGAAGTTTAACTCCAAAGAAAGTAATCTCTAGCCATCTATAAAAATGACTGAAGGTTAACATGAGAAGTGAAATGCTGAAGATAAAATGGGAAGTGTCCCTGAATTTCACTCCCTTTCCTTACTCCCATAGCCTATAAATGTTGGCTGAAAAATTGTGCCAATATCAAAACAGACCTTCATAGAGATCCTAAAATTTTACCACTGGAATTATTCTCCTTTCTTGACATTATGCTCATTTTTCTCTTTGCCATGCTTGACCTATCCTGGAGAAGAAGTATTAGTTCCAAAAATTTTCTTCATGTGAAATGATTTGTCCTGACTGGAGGCCAAGAGCTTTCAAAACTATGTTCTGTTGTGATTCGTGCTGACTTGAATGCTTTTTAGAATTCTTACAGTCCAGGCGAATCATTGGAGATTCTTCTTCAAGAGTCATAAATGGGAAATGCATTGGCCTGAAAGAACAGGGAAAGAGGAAAAGACATTTTAAAAAATGATAATTTATTACAAAAAAAAAAATTAGCTGGGCGTGGTGGCCGGTGGTGGCAGGCGCCTGTGGTCCCAGCTACTTGGGAGGCCGAGGCAGGAGAATGGTGTGAACCTGGGAGGCGGAGCTTGCAGTGAGCCAAGATCACGCCACTGCACTCCAGCCTGGGCGACAGAGCGAGACTCCATCTCAAAAAAAAAAAAAAAAAAAAAAAAGATAATTTATATGTTAGATTGAAGTTTCAAGATTTTACTTTTTAATGAGCATTCACTCTGAAATTTTAACAAATCATAGATGAAACTACTTACTAACCCATTTCTTGAAAACAACTAGTATAGAGTAATTCTATAGTGTCAGCATATTGTACATAAAGACCATTTAATTTTTATGGAATGAATGTTAAAAATGTCACAATCAGTTTTTCATCAGTATTTGAATAACTATTTGAATTATAATTATTTTATACAATAAAATTAATAAGGTAAAAATGAGAGGGATGAAAGAATTAAAGACAAGAACTCCAACTAACCCTAATGGTTGGCATAGTTGCTGTAACTGAGTGCAACATTTGTCCCCAACTTCCTGGCAGTGAAAAGAGAAACTCATTATTAGGAAGGAGAATGCCTACTAATTCCACAGGAACACAGATTTGTCTGGCAGTGTATTCCAAAAGGAATTTCTTTTGCAGGAACAATAAGTGATGTAACGCACAGTTTTTATGAAAAATCCAGAAGTAGCTTTCATTTTCTTCTTCCTGAGAAAGCCAGTGAAAGTTGGAGGAAGTGACAAGGACATCAATTCTGCAAGGAGGCTAAAGTTGTCCAAGAATTTAATCTCCTATCCCAGGGCTGTAATTATAACACTGATACAACTCAGGATGTTAGACTCCCATTCCTACATGCCCTTTGCTGAACCAGGCTTTGATGGAAACTGGACTGCACATGATTTGAAGTTGTCCCCTTTGACCAGAGCCTGGAAAATTTTAGTCTCTGTTGCTGGTTAAGGCCAGATCTGTTCTCTTTGAAAACCAAACAAGCAGATGGTGGGGGCTGACATCCTTTTATAAAGACCAAGCAGCCAGGTCTATGTGCTCGTTCAGGTGGAAGCTACCCTATCTGAGTATGAAGATGAGCTGCAGAGGTACCAGCAGAGATGCAGGCCTCCTGGGGGAAGCAGCCCTGTGACTGCCCCAGAACTTAGACAAATGCTTGATTGAAATCCCAGAGTTCCACCCCACAGAGCAGCAGAGAAGGTTTTGGCCCAGGAGCTGTTAGGAGCAGGTGTGACCAGACGGCCTCTCCAGCCATAGGAAAAGCTCCCTTAGGCTCCCGTGGTGCCTCCAACCCTGAGAGAGATGGTCCTCTTGTGAGTCTGCCAGGATGAATTAGCTGCAGAGGGCACCCCAAGTCGCTGAATGAGCTGACTTGTGTTTCTGATGGTTTCATATTGACCAATGTTAGAGTACATCTGCTCCAAATAAAAACTGTGGCTTAAACGTCAACTTTTAAGCCATTTTTATTTTTTGGAGAGTAGTTCAGTGTCATTTTTGTCCTGGAACTCTTCATGGTTTAATATGGTAAAATGGTGCCATGGTACCTGTTCAGTTATTGTCTTCCCATCAGCTGTCGTGGATTACTGTGACTTATGAAAGATCTGAGACCTAATGTAAAGTATACAATGATATTAATTAAATACGTTGGAAGAAAAAAAATTGTCGGAAAAAAACCCATCCCTTGCTTCTCCTGGGAATTGTATTTACCATTATACCAACTATCAAATTACCTTGGCTATGTCTGTGCAAGTATTAGTTCATTTTTAACAACAGAAGAAGTTTGCAAAGTTTCCAGAACAGGTAAAAGTAACTTAAAGACATTGTCAATTTTTAATTGTAGTTTCTGTGTCATTTTACACACAGTTTCTTTTCTTTTCTTTTTTTCTTTTTTTCTTTTTTGAGACAGAGTCTCACTTTGCCTCCCAGGCTGGAATCCAATGGCGCGATTTTGGCTCACTGTAACCTCTGCCTCCCAGGTTCAAGGATTCTCCTGCCTCAGCCTCCTGAAAGCAGGGATTACAGGCATGTGCTACCCACCTGGCTAATTTTGTATTTTTAGTAGAGACGGGGTTTCTCCATGTTGCTCAGGCTGGTCTCGAACTCCTGACCTCAGGTGATCTGCCCGCCTTGGCCCCCCAAAGTGCTGGGATTACAGGCGTGAGCCACCGCGCCCAGGGTTTACATACAGTTTCTGTGTGCTAGTCTCCTGGTAGCATTTATTTGATGAGGTTCATTTTAGAGATTGCTATGCATGGGAGCTCTACACATCTCCTATTCATGTAGGAGATTAGTTGGAGCATTAAAGTCTCTTATGAGCAAGAATTAAATCAGGTGTCATAAAATCTTTCCATGGGCCAGTGAAAGATCGGAAGTTGCTCAGGATGGAACCAATTGGAAATGTGCTCCGAACAACCCAGGGGCAGCACAGCTCGTGGTTGCCAGGAGGAGATGCTGGTTCAGTTTCATGGACCTTCTGTTTTCTTAAGACAACATGGAAATTCAAAACTTTTTAAATGTGAAAATTTTCAATCTCAAATGTTAGTGACTAATTAAAATTTTCTAAAAAATAAAGCACCCTTGTTGGTCAGATCCAGACCACGTGCTTTTGACTGTGACCTCTGGCTGATCATCAGTTGCTAAGATTTACCCATCATGCTACTTGTAGGCTGAGATCCAGTCTTAAACTTGCATTCAGGGCTATGGCAATAAGTTAAATTAAAGTTATCCTTTCGTTATAGAGACCTATATGTTTTATGAAGAAAGAAAATGTTAAGTTTTTTTTCTCATGATTTTCTCATCATAAATTTTGGTGGTCCCTGTTGGAAATCACCATATTGGTGGGAACAGATAAGAAAAATGCTATATAAACACTCAGAGAGAAATACAGAGTGTAATTTTTTTCTTTATAATATTTTGAAGATTTTTTCTCGTAATTTATGTATTGAAGAGACGTGAGATATTATCAATTCAAATTTCCTCTTGCACTAGAGGCCGGGTGACATTAAGCTCACCAGCTAGTTAGTAACCAAGCCAGGCCTTGAACCTGGTCTGTTCATTTTAAATAATAATTAGCATTAATTGAAATTCTCATGTGCAGTCTGGTTTTCTAATTTTCCCAACAACCCTAGGAGGCAGTTACTGTCGTTACTGCATTTTGCAGACAAGGAAACTGAGGCGTAGGGACTTGTCTCAGGTCATATTGCCAGTAAGAGGTGAAGCTAGTGCAGTATGTTTAGTCCTCATCCTACACTACCAATTATTTTCCAGGCACTCAAATTTGTAAATGCCCAGAGTATTTGGGCTGTTCTAATAAGCTGCAGTTTTCAGAGGATGGCATTGTGTACGAATCTGAAGATTTCTTATTTATCTCCTATTGTTGCTCTATGTAAATATAATACAGGACATCATCCTAAAAAGTATCCCTGTTCTTTTCCATTGACTGCTGTGTTTGGGCCGTGATTATTTGTAAAGGTCCATTGTGCAAAAACTCTAGAAATGATTTATCATGAAGGTGCTGGATTTACAAGTCCCCAGTCCTAGAGCGTGGTACAGTGGCTATGGGCTCAGACTTCAGAGGCAGGTACATCTGGGTTCAAATCCTGTTTTGGCAGCTATGTGACTTAGGGGAAGTGATCTGGCATGGCGAGGCCCCAGTTTTGTCTTCTGAAAAATGGGAACAATCATAGAACTCTCCTGGTAGCATTATTTTGTTAGGAGACAGTCCCTGGGTAGCCTTCTGGCTAACACCAGTTAGCACTCCATAAAGAGGGAGTTACTGGTGCTACTTCAAAGCTCATGGCCAAAAAGAAACTGAAAGCTGAAAATGCCACTGCTCAACAGCATGCAGTAGTAAGCTCTTCAAATTTAGATTTTGGGCTTGCTCATTTAGCATTCTTTCCATTCACGTCCTCACAGTTGGGGTGCATACCCCCTCAAGAGTAGAGCCACAGACTGAGAGTCTCATCTTCCGTATCACCTGCACCTGCTCAGGGACTGACTTTCAAAACTCTTTCTCAGCATTTTTGCTGAGAAACTGAAACTGGCTAGCTGTGAATCCAGGGACCAAGGGAATTTTTTTTTAAGAAAAGGATTATTCTACTCCCTATGAAAGAAACCTTAGAGCAGAGAGAATCCTGTCATAGTTGAAATGCCGTGGCTGTAAGCCTGGGAATTTGAGTTCTATCTACTTTTATCAAATCTAATCTATCAATCAATCATCTATCTATCATCTGTCTATCTAGAGATGATAGATAGATTGATAGATATCATCTGGAGATGATAGATTGATAGATATCATCTGGAGATGATAGATAGATTGATTGATAGATTAGATTTGATAAAAATCTATCTATTGGCCGGGCGCGGTGGCTCATGCCTGTAATGCCAGCACTTCAGGAGACCAAGGCGGGTGGATCACGAGGTCAGGAGATGGAGACCATCCTGGCTAACACGGTGAAACCCCATCTCTACTAAAAATACAAAAATCAGCTGTGCGTGGTGGTGGGCGCCTGTAGTCCCAGCTACTCAAGAGGCTGAGGCAGGAGAATGGCATGAACCCAGGAGGTGGAGCTTGCAGTGAGCCGAGATCGCGCCACTGCACTCCAGCCTGGGTGACAGAGTGAGACTCCGTCTCAAAACAACAACAACAACAACAACAACAACAACAACAAAAAACTTCTATCTATCTATGTATCTATCTATTTTATTGATCTATCTATAAGGAGGGAGGATGGGGTAGCAGGAAACGATTCCACTTTGAAGAGTCACCATTTGAAATATTCACAGCTGCTTCCATTTCATTTTGATGTGTTGCCAAAGTACAGTTCAGGTAATAAAGTCTAGGCTAAAGGGGAATTTTTCTTTTGAGTAATACCACTATTAAGCTAATATGCTTAAAGACAAGATGCATTAGATACTACTCCTTGTTGCTTGAAGAAATTACCTAGAGGAATTATTTGATAGGTTGTTAAAGCAAATGTGAAACCTTTTAAAATGTAATGAGGACCCTTTCCAGGAACCTGTAAGTCAAAAGTATTTCTGTGAATTTTCTCTAAAATTACCTCTTTTCTCTTATTTTCCAAAAAGCCAGCTATAAGCTTTTTGTTAAGCCAAAGAAGAGGAAATTCTTTACCCTCAGAAAAATGTCTTAGTAAAGGTCCTGAATGTCAAATTGAGACTGGAGAAGATTTGGTGACAACACAAAACAAGATGACAAATAGCATGTACTTTGTTTATGTTCTAATTCTTTATCTATCCACTTTCCGATCACTCTTCAAAGCTTGAGCTCAATGCCCTTTCTCCTTTAAGCCTTCACTGACCTGCCCAATTATTTAAATATATATAAATAAATATATATTTCCAATAATTTTTGTAGTTCCTTCCACTGTGCCCTCACAGGGCAAGTGCATGTCCTTCTTCTTAAAACCTTTTCTTTTTGGCTCATCATATCCTGTGGCAGTGTCCACTGTCTCTCCTTAGAGCATCATCTCCTTCAAGATCAAGAATTGCTGGATTTGAAGAATCATGGAGGCCATTTCTAGTCTTACATTCCTCACATGTTGGGGTTCTGTGGCAAATGAATGCTTATCTGCTGAGGGCAATTATTATTATTATTTTAGACAAGATCTTGCTCTGTCACCCAGGCTGGAGTGCAGTGCAGTGGCGCTATCATGGCTCACTGTAGCCTTAACTTCTTGGACTCAAGTGATTCTCCCACCTCAGTCTCCCAAGCAGCTGGGACCACAGGCACCTGCCACCATGCCCAGCTAATTTTTAAATTTTGTGTAGACAGGGTATTACTATGTTGCCCAAGCTGGTCTCGAACTCCTGGACTCAAGCCTCCTGCCTTGGCCTTCCAAAGTACTAGGATTACAGATGTGAGCCACTGTGGCTAGCTGGTTTTTATCACTTAAATAAATAAGTAAATAAGTAGTTGGTTTGAATATGTTGTGTTCTTGTAATCTAAATTAGCTTTTAGATTGGACAAATTTGGGGTTCCAAATCAGCTTTCCACCCCCTTCTGTTATTGTCTTTCCTTTGTTTGCTTGTTTTCTGCATGAGAAGTGAAGCTGTGTCCTATGATGGTGATAAACTCCAGGTGGAGGATCAGTTTGGGTGCCCTAAGTCAGCTGACATTCCTTGAGCATCAGCTCTGTGCTAGGAAACAGAGATCAGTGAGATGAGATGAGGAGCTAGCAATTCAGTTATGGGGTCAGGTAGACTCATAGAAAAATAAAATTGAGGGTACGAAGAGTACCTCCCATTGCTCTAATTCTTAATTGCAAACTTACAAGTGCAATAAATGCTAAAACTGCATGCCAACTGATGGAATAAAAATGTTCTGATTTGAAAAAGCATTTTTGGTGTTGTGTCTACAAATCACTCAAGCAGTCTTGGAGGGTCCTGGGATAGATTTAGATGAGTACATTGATAAGACTCTATCATATAAGATCCAATCTTTAGGGCAATAGTTAATGACCTTGGGATGTAGTAAATGTGCAAAAAATAACAGCAAAAACTGCCCTCACAATATGAGGTCCTAGCAAGAGTCCTGTATATGGACTTGGTAAGGGAGGAAGGCACATTCTGGGCAGAACAGGATGGTTGAAGGCCACCAATGATTCCTGGCAGATTATTAATAAAGGTTGAGGGCCAGGGACCCTGAAGGACTGAGGAGGTGAGAGAAATTCCTAAGGAGTACCAAATTAAACAAAAAATCCGAATTCACCATGCCTCTTGGTCACTATTTAAGGGCCGCTGACTTGCCTAAGAGAGCATGCAAGTAACATCTGCAGGCTGGGGGGTGGAGGGAAGCTCAATTTTCTGAGAAGATGAAAACTCCCTGGATCTCATGTGAGATTCCTGTAAGGCAAGTGCGGGGACATGGGCTCTGGGGGCGGAGGGGCTGTGCTTGGAAGCCCCTGGGCCTAAGCTTTCTAGAGCAGTGGGCCTAGGTTAGAGGAGTTTGAGGTTGTCATGGAGAGAAATCTCCTGGTTGGGGTGTGTGCCACAATTCTGGGCCTTCCCACTGCTCCCTTGAAGGAATGGCACCCTTTTTGGAGATGTGTTTTATTAAGCAGAGCTTGACTCGGTGAAGAGCCCACAGTGTCACTGCACTTTAACAGGGGCAGTGGGGAGTGGTTTTCTGGGAAAGAGCCTGCTGCTCGCCTATCAGTGGCCCTGACCTGGCACTTCCTCTCTCCTTCCTAACCCTGTGCCTTTGGGATCAGTTGCCCTGAGGCAGAGAGCAGGAGAGGCCAGGGCTGTGGAGATCCTCCTGGAGGCAGGTGGAAGTCACCAGGAGGGGGCAGCGCAGCACACACCTTGGTCTTCTGTTTCCTTCCGGAGGCTGTGGGGCAGGGAAAGAAAGCTGTTAGCTGTTTGCTGTTTGGGTGGTCCAGGGAACCAAGAACTTGAGCTCAGGTGTGTTTGTCCACTGAGTCACTGAGAAACCCTGGGGTCTGGCTTTCCTGCAGTTATTTCCTTTGTATGGTTGTTGCAGTCTCTGTCTCTCTTTCTTTCCCTCTCTCCCTCCCATCCTTTCTTGCTTGCTGTCTCTTTCTTTTGTTTTTTCTTCATAAATTTTAAAAATTCAAAAAAGTATAATGACATAATAACTTTATATAATTACATTCAGAAATGATAGTTGAATATTTTTAAACTATTTTTTCTTTTAATAAAATAGTTTAGCAGTTTAATAACATAAATGGAATAAATAGTTTCTGTGTATGTGTGTGTGTGTGTGTGTGTGTGTGTGTAACCCCAGACCCATTCTCCTTTCCCAAGGCCACCTTCCTTGGAATCATCTTTCTATACTTTGCATATCTACTTGACTGTGAACACTATGTGGTATTATTTTTTGTGTATTTTTAAAAGTTCACACAGATTGTTTTATATTACATGTACATATCAGTATACAATTTTGCTTATCTTCTTTCTCACTTAGCATAGCAGTGTCTTTCTGTTCAAATATGTAGATCTGATTTAATCTAATATATATATATATATATATATATATATATATATATAAAACACACCTTATTTTAAACAATGTCTATTTCTTTATGGATGGACACTCGGGTTGTTCCAGCTTTTGACTCTGTGACAATGAATGTTGTAATATTCTACTGATCATATTACAATGACTCTTCTTGAGTCCATATGTGAGAACTTCTCTTGGGTGAATACCTGGAATAGAATTGCTGGGCCCTGAAGGGTTCTGATTCATAATTTTCCAAGATACAGGCCAAGTGCTTTTCAAAGTAGTTGTAACAATTTACACTTCCTCCAACAATTTCAGAGAAATTTCATCACATCCATAGAAATGTTTTACATTGTTAGACTTTAAACATTTTGTCAATCTAGTGGGAGAGGAATAATATGTCATTGTTATTTTAATTTACATTTCACATTTCTTGGGAGATAAGCAACTTTTCATGTTTCTTGGCCACCGAAGTTTTCCCTCTGTGAATTGCCTGTTATTCACCTTACTGGCTTCTTTTCTAACCCTATGATTTGATTCTTCACTTAGTGGTAGCTAAGGAGAGTTTCTTAGGGGGTAGATTTCCTGAGCAGTCTGTAGCTAGCATCTATATTGTGGACATGACTACACGTAGTAGCTTATGAGGGGGAATTCTTAGGATCTACTACTAGAGGAGCCCTTGCTGAAATTTTTTTTTTTTTTTTTTGAGACGGAGTCTCGCACTGTTGCCCAGGCTGGAGTGCAGTGGCGTGATCTCGGCTCATGTCAAGCTCCACCTCCCGGGTTCACACCATTCTCCTGCCTCAGCCTCCTGAGTAGCTGGGACTACAGGTACCCGCCACCACGCCTGGCTAATTTTTTGTATTTTTAGTAGAGACGGGGTTTCACCATGTTAGCCAGGATGGTCTCAATCTCCTGACCTCGTGATCCACCCGACTCGGCCTCCCAAAGTGCTAGGATGACAGGCGTGAGCCACTGCACCTGGCCCTTGCTAAACTTGTAATCCAGCTCTTCTGTTGGCCTTTCCATCTTGACAAGAAGAAAAATGTATTTATTTATCCAGGGCATTCTTGCCCCCACAGTAGAAGAGTATTCTCTAGTGACCATTTTTCATAACTTCTTTTGATGGTGCTTTTGAATGGTTTTCAGCAAAATTTCCTGTCTGGTCTTAGATTTCAGAATAGTGGTGCTTTGCTTAATTGGCTCATTTTCATCTCATGAATACTGTGAATTTACCATTGACCAAATTTATCCTCATCTCCTTCTTTCTTGGACACTGGTGACTAGAAAGCATAGAATTAAGCTTATGTGTTTTTTTTTTTTTTCCTAACAAGCGTATGCATTTCTAAACTGAATTCTGGGCTCCATTGATATCTCTTTATTTTTTATTTATTTTTATTTTTAAATTGCCTTTTTTCTTTTTTTTCCCCACATAGTTTTGTGCACTCCATTGACATTTCTACCCCTGTCTTTCTCTCCTCTATGCCTTCCATTTTTATTTGCTGGTTCGTTGTATTCTATTGAATAAAACCGGGGAGTTTATAAATTAAATGTCTGATGAAAAATGAAAAGAAAGGGCATAAGTAACAAAAAGTTAAAGATGAGTGCCTTGTGCAGATCATAATAAAGTCCCCATTGAGTTCCAGGCCCTTGTTGTGAGCATGGAGGATGCAAGGATAATCCAGGAAAAGAGTGAGGAAGAACTCTCAATGACTTCAGGACAGTGACAGGCCTCATGCTTACACAGCTGGTAGGAGGGGACAGGCTTGCCTGGAAGTCTGGATTGTGACTCCAGAGGAAAACTCACCCACATTATCTATCCTTTTTGCTGTCAGTTGCATGAGAAAAAGTATTAAAATTCAGGGCTCTTTGGAATGCAGTTCTTATTGTGAGATCATTTAGAAGAGTGAGGTCACTGTGGTCTCTATTGAAAATGTTGGTGAAAAATCTTGCAAAAATGTATCTAAAGTATGATAACTCTGAAACATTTGATGTTAAAAATTGAGCATTCCTTTCAAGTCTTAAAATGTTTCTTTCTTCTATGTGTGGTGGGAGGAGAGAAGGGAACGAAAGCTTCCTGCACATTTATTAAGTGTGCCAGGCCCTGGGTATTTATTAAGTGTGCCAGGCCCTGGGTATCAGGGACAACCAAGAATTTTTTCAGAAGAAGTCGCCGTTCTATCTTGGAGGCTGGTTTTTGATGTAACAGGGGACAATGTTTGTGTGGATGCTTTTAAAAGTATTTCTCTTTGGTGTAATTTTGTCTTCTCAGAGAATCTACTGATTTTTATTTTTAAAATTTATTTTCTAAAAAGAGGTGCCCAAACCCTTACTATACAGCTTGTCATCATTTTCTTTCACACAGTGGGGGACCTATAGATGCTGTGTGTTCCTCCCCATCATTTAATATTTTTTTCATTTTAACTCACATTGTTAACAGCAGGGCTACATATTTGTTTTCAGTGTCTTAATTGGAATATGTTATGTATCTTAAATTTTTTCAGAAAGAAAGGGGAGATTTCCTCCTGGCATAATTTCTTGTAATGCCTTTGTAACTCCAAGTGCAGTTCGTCTTTTCTCCATCTGTCCATCCGTCCGTCCATCCATCCATCCATCCATCCATCCATCCATCCATCCTTTGAGTACCTACCTTGTACTGGGTACTGAGCCAGGTGCTGTGATGCATATTAAGAATTATAAAACAGATCTAACTATCTCAAAGACCTTGTGATCTAAGAAAACTGAATAGACAGGTACTTAAATAACTGTAGTACAGGGTAGAGTATAGGAAATTACATGATGATGGTTTTAATAGCTATTTGTTTGGATCACTAGGGACTTTACTGATTGCAAATGATAGAACTTAAGATCAACTTAGGTTAGTGACATCTAGCCTCAGAGACAGTTGTATCTAAAGGCTCAAGTGGTATTTTTAGAGTTCTGTCTCTTTAGCTCTGCTTCTTTCTGTGGACTGACTTCATTCTTGGACAGTCTATTTCCTTGTAGCAGAAAATTTCCCCATGGAAGCCCCAGGCCTGTGCCATTCTTCAGCTATGATCCCAGAGAAAGACAGAGACTCTCTCTTCCCCAGCATTCATTTATTTAATCTCAGGGAAGACTCCTCTTGGTGTAATTGAGATCATGTGCACATCTCTAAGCCCACCAATGTGGCCAAAGGGATGGAGTTTTCTCTCTATTCACCCCTATATTGGAGGGCTTAGGGGGTGGGGGAGGGAGGAGGTTCCCACAGAGAACATGCTAAGGCCATATGGGGTTTGTGAAATGTGGTTCATCAAAGGAAAGATTGATATTGTTACTGACAAAGGCAGAAGGAGGAGATGCTGGGCCAGGAAAATAGAGAGAAAAGAGGAAGGGGTAGGGAAAATGCACCTTAGTATTTTAGGAGGTAAAGAAGGGAGTGGCTGTCTCTCTTGAAATGTGGGGAAATATGTGACTTTTGTTGTGCAGTGATGACAGCAGCATCTCTGCGGCTCTCGCCGTAAGAGTGGAAACACCTTTGAGAGGAGTAGATGCATTTCCACGGTGTTTTCACCTATGTACACTGGTGATACTCCGAAAGGGAAAGAAAAGTGAAATTGTTGGGTGAAAGAATGATGAAACACGAGGAGAAATGAAACCCAGTGCATGGGTTATTGACCATGAAACCTGGTCAGTCATGGTTTCTGCTCAGTCATGCTCAGTTTTGCTCTACTGCCGTATTTAAAAAAATGGCAAGGCTCAGAGGGGTGTGGAGGGAGCACCTTGGACACCTGGGTGAGGTGGATGGGAGTTCTTCATGGTGCTGCTGCCTACATTCTGAGTCACTGCGATTCACTCTCTGCTTTGTTACAGTTTCATCGCAAACCAGAAACGGTTAGAAATCATCAACGAAGATGATGTTGAAGCTTATGTGGGACTGAGAAATCTGTGAGTACTCAGGACCAGGGCACATTATCTCAGAGACTTTTCCTGTTGTCTGCTCTGGTCAGGCAGGCATTCACTGGTTCGTTCTAATGTGCATGAAATTATGTGTTTTCACAGGACAATTGTGGATTCTGGATTAAAATTTGTGGCTCATAAAGCATTTCTGAAAAACAGCAACCTGCAGCACATGTAAGTAGAGATTGATTCTTTTGCTTCCCAGGACCCATTTTATTCACTATTTCCCCCTTCTGTTTATTTTCCTTCTTTTCCAACTTGAAACCTCCCTTTTTAAAGTTAGTATAGCTGTGATAATAGCTTAGAAACATTAGCTCTGATTTTGTTTGATTTTTTGAATAGCTTCAGAGGAGTACTTAGAACAGGCTGTTTATTCCCTTTCATGAATTTCTGGGCCAGTTCCATCTTGGACAGAGCAATAGGCTAGCAGCAAGGAGTCTGATGTGAAAACTGTGTCCTTGCACAGAGTTCTTGATTTTCTTCCTTGGAATAATGACATACTCCCTGGAAGACATCAAACTAGTGGAATCGAAAGAAGCTGACTTGGCCTTGGCCTTTATAGAGAAATAAAAATTACTGGTGCTTTTCCCCCCACAATAGGATTCTCTTTTGAACCTTCATTTTCCCAAAGCCGTCTGTCATGGATTGATAAAGGTAGAGAAAAATCAATCATGGGACATGCCAAAGGTACAGAAAATTATTAACAATGGGAAATATTTCCCCAAAGTCTTGTTGATGCTTTGTCCACTGAAGTCAAACGGAAATATGGAAAATGGGAACTGTTAGCTTGTTTGTTGCTAAATCCTCTAGATGATGGCATTTAAGTCCATAAGGTGTGGCTTTCCCGAGAGTTGTCTTCATTAAACTAAAGATCACCTAAGTGCAGAATATTTATGCATCACTGAGCTCAGACTTGTACTCCCATCCCCTGAGTTTTTAGTGGAACTTCTGCCAGAAGGTTGTTGCCTGCATTTATTGATTCTGTTTTGCTGTACCAAATTCTCTTTGCAATGATACCTTACATGTCATAGTCTATCTGTGGGACCCTCACCTGGATTATTTCACATGATTTTTTTCTGACAATTGGTAGGACAGATCTTTTTTATGCACATTTCATAGATAAAATAAGAGTGAGAGAGTTCTAGGACTTGCTCAGATTCATAGATCGTAAGTAGCAGAGTTATGACTCCAGGGCCAACCCCTCTCCATGTTCTTACAATAAGAGCACAGGAAATAAAATCTGTATCATCCTTAGAGAATCAGACTTTCTTATAAGGTTTGTCCTCTTTCTTTTTTTTGAGGAGAACAGTTCCCCAACTGATTTCCGTGCCAGTTATAAAAGAAACCATTCTCTTAGAAGCAGATTGCCTGGACACTCTATTGAAATTTGTTGATATTATGGAAAATATTAATTTCATAAAGCCAATATCATAGCTTCATATTTTATAGGTGGCATTAATGATGAAGTCACTTTAAAAATAAAGTCTGTAAATTAAGACATAAAACATTCTACAAAAATGTGATAAAACTCCAGGGAACTTTATGAACACATTTCAATTAAATGCTTTTTGGAATCATTTCTGCAGTCTGCACAAATCTTTGCCTGCACAAATCTGATGGCTGCGTAGGCCTTGATAGCATAAACAAGAGAGAAGTTGGATAGAAGAAAAAGGCAAAATGCTCTAATGCAGTCACTTAGATGTAATTAATGACCTCAGTGGTTAAGTTCTGGTATTTTCATTGCAGTTGACCTTAGACCCAAATTACTCAACAACTGCATTTTACTGGCTCTTTTATCACATCACTTCTCCTAATGTTGTGATTTGGACAGTGGGCTCTGGCTAATTATAGTTTTATTAATAGACTTACTGATTACTTCACTTTACTTTGTATATTTTCATTATTGCATGCTATTTCTATGAATATGAAAGCCACTTTGTATATTTTTTCATGTTGATATATGACAGGGTGATTTTGGTGGTATTCTTTTTTTTTTTTTTTTTTTTTGAGACGGAGACTCGCTCTGTCACCCAGGCTGGAGTGCAGTGGCGCGATCTCGGCTCACTGCAAGCTCCGCCTCCTGGGTTCATGCCATTCTCCTGCCTCAGCCTCTCCAGTAGCTGGGACTACAGGCACCCGCCACCGCGCCAGGCTAATTTTTTTTTTTTAGTAGAAATGGGGTTTCACCGCATTAGCCAGGATGGTCTCGATCTCCTGACCTTGTGATCCGCCCGCCTCGGCCTCCCAAAGTGCTGGGATTACAGGCTTGAGCCACTACGCCTGGCCGGTGGTATTCTTTGTGCAGTACACAGCTTATATAAAGTCAAATATCTCTCCCTAGCTTTCAGAGAAGAATTATTTTAAAATGGGAAGCTAAAGGGACATACATATCTTACGGTTTTCTGAAGAAGCAATAGTTGGGATGTCAATCATTGATCAAATTGCAAAAATGCTACTAATATTTATAGCCATTATTGAATAGTAAGACAGAGAGAAATAGGCAAGTGCCAGGCAGTTATGAAGAGGTCATCAGATGGCAGTAAGCTTCATATAGTCACAGGACAAAAGAGGCTCTTAATCACCAAAATCTGAAATTAAATTAAGTAGTTTGCTTTTGAGAACAGTAGGGAGGAAGGAAGGAATTAAGTCAGGTGTCTGCCTTTCCGGATCTTAGACCTAACCTCTGCTTGTGATGGAGGACTCTGGGGAAGAGCTTGGTTGGTGGTCCCCTAATTTTCCACATGCAAATTGCACTCTTCCCTCAAATATCAACGCAGTGGGGTGCAAGGGAGCTGATAACAAAATATGTATTAAAAGCTGTTTCTCTCTACCCCTGGGATATACTGATGACCTCTCTGAGTTTCCCCAGCAATATAAAAATGCATACAAGATCAGTCTATTTCACTTCGGGTTTTAGGGAAATTTAAATGGGATCCTCTCTCTCACTTTCACCACTTCTCCCCCTACCCTGTCCATATGAGCATCACGTGGGGACTGCCCAGAGCCCCAGAGACTGGTCACTGCGTTATTTCTTGATGCCTTTAATTCCTGCCCAGCCCCTTAGAGCCCAGGGACTGTGAGAAAAGCTGGTATTTGTGTTTTCCAGGGACTTTGCAGAGGTGCTAATTAGCTCCCTTGCAAAGCTCTATAATCAAACAGTAAGAGGATTGTTGATTTTTTTCCCTCCCCTCTTCCTCCATTTTGGCTTTTGGCCCCAATAATAAGTATGGCTCATAAAACTCATCTTGTTCTTTGGCTGGTAACCCCGCTGTTTGCGGTGCTGCTGGCAGCCCCACAGAGGCAGCAGCTCTGCGGGGCGGCGGTTTTACCAGCAGACAGGGAGACCCTTCACCCTAAGCCTCCTCTTTCTTCGCTGCCTCTCTCTGCCTTTTTCTGGAGGAGGAAAGCAGGTTTTTGGTTTTTCGTTTGTTTGTTTTAGAAAGATTGGGACTTCTGATGAAGATGAAAGCATTGTGCCTTAGAGACTGTGGAAGATAGGCAGACTGACTTTTCAATGCATTGTATACCAGTGAAACCCATTCTTTTTTTTTTTTTTTTTTAAGAAGGAGTCTTGCTGTTGTCACCCAGGCTGGAGTGCAATGGCGCCATCTTGGCTCACTGCAACCTCTGCCTCCCGGGTTCCAGCAATTCTCCTGCCTCAGCCTCTCAAGTAGCTGAGATTACAGGCGGGCGCCACCACACCAGGTGAATTTTTGTGTTTTTAGTAGAGACGGGGTTTCACCATGTTGGCCAGGCTGGTCTCAAACTCCCAACCTCGGGTGATCCAACAGCCTTAGCTTCCCAAAGTGCTGGGATTACAGGTGTGAGCCACTGCACCTGGCCGAAACCCATTCTTAACTCACGTTCCAAAAGAAGAGACCTATGTGGGCACATTTTACAACTTCCTGGTGGATTATTTTTCACGTGGGTGAGCACTTTATACTCAGTGTGAAGAGAGAAGATGCACGCCTAGGAGGAAGGACGGTACCCTTGTGTAGGTAGGGGTTTGGATGAGTGGAGATCTCAATATAGAATTAAGCTGGGAGTGGACACACACATTCATGATTTGTGAGACACCAGAGTGGTAGGTTCTTTCTTATCAACTGACTAGCCTTAGTTCATGCTTTAGCTCCTGGTTGTAACGCCAGGACTGTGTGACTGATCAAACACACTAGGATACTTCAGTGATGACTTCCTTGGGCTGACAGCAAAGAGTAGCCTCAGGTGAGGGGCCAGGATCACTGTCACCCTCAGATCTCATGTGTGTTATTTTTTGTGTGTGTGTTTTTTTTTTGAGACGGAGTCTTGCTCTGTCACCCAGGCTGGAGTGCAGTGGCACAATCTCGGCTCACTGCAAGCTCTGCCTCCCGGGTTCATGCCATTCTCCTGCCTCAGCCTCCCCAGTAGTTGGGACTACAGGCGCCCGCCACCGCCTGGCTAATTTTTAGTATTTTTTTTTAGTGGAGACGGGGTTTCACCGTGTTAGCCAGGATGGTCTCGATCTCCTGACCTCATGATCCACCCACCTCAGCCTCCCAAAGTGCTGGGATTACAGGCGTGAGCCACCGCACCCGGCCAGATCTCATGTTTTATCCAACTCTCAACCCAACATTTGCCTTCCTCGGCAGGAAACACACACTGAAAGGCTCATTGACTTCCTCCGGTTTGTAGAGGTCTTGGCTGTTTTTATGAAAGTTGATGTTTATTTTACATTCATTTTATTTATTAAACACATCTTGAGGCCCAAGCATCGGCTACTCTTTAAATAAATTTAAACAGTAAACAAATTCGCAGAGTGAGTCAGCTGCCAGGGTTATGGCTCTGAGTTTCCTACCCCAAAATCTCATGACACTGATCATTGGAAACTCTTTTATAGAATCAAATTACATGTTTGGAACATGTCAGTAAATTATTATTTTTTTTAATCACAAATATATCTTTTTATTGTCTGGTTGGTCCAAATCTGAAGATGGTATGTCACTAGAATGGTTCAAGATGAAATCTGACATATTCCTTGTTACCTAATTTTTGTTTGTTCTCATCGTGGAGGTATGCAGTTATCTAGATCATATGTAAACAATCTCAGTAGAGTTTTTTCATCAATAAAATGTCTTTCCTATAAAGACATATTGAATTCAGTTAATATTCAGAGTTTTGTATGCCACATAATTTCAAAATATCCCTGATGCTCTTTAGTTTTAAGGCATCTTTTTTCCCTACTGGGTTTATAGTTTTAAATTTTATTTAATCTTACATATCCTCCTATTAATTGTTCAAAAGATCAGGGTTTCTACAAGATATATAACTTGGCTCCAAATCAACATATGAAAAGTAAGCTTTTGGGTGAAAAAGACATTAAAAATACACAATATATTTATGCTACCCCTCCCAGCAAAGAAAAAATTATAGACAAGTTTAGAGGAAAAACTCAGCTATCACTCTAAGTGAAAGAGAGAGAGATCTGGATGTAAGTAAAGCTTATATAATGATCAAATAAAATTATATTTTGAAAAACAAATCTCTATTTGAATACTGTGTTCCTAAAATGTAACATTTTAAATTCATGTTTAATGTTTTTGATTCCTTTCAGCAATTTTACCCGAAACAAACTGACGAGTTTGTCTAGGAAACATTTCCGTCACCTTGACTTGTCTGAACTGTAAGTAATGATTTTGTGTGGCATTTGGGGAAATGTTTTCAAAGGAAGGGGTAATTAAGTATTTTTCTTTTAATGAGTGATGTTGCAGATCTATTTTTATACCAAATTCTCAAAAAATGATTTCTCAAGTTTCAGTCTCTCAGTCTTTTATTCCTTCATGGTTTATTATCTCTCATTTTTAAAATTCAGTGATTAAAAAAGATAGAAATCTGAGTAGTGACATATCATTTCTGATACGTTTAAATGTTGTTTTTACATAAATAATTTCTGGTACAGGGAAAAAAGAGAAAAAGAAGGGGGCTTTGTGTGAAAACGGCTGTATACTTTATATCTCACAGCTTCGGTTTGGTTCCTGTTGGATCCAGGCCCTAAAGTCAAGCAAACCCATTCAAGGAGGAAATAAAAATGGGCAAAACTCTGCTCACTTTTGTCCATCTTAAGGATAGGGGACATTGGAGGAGAGGTAGTTCTTCTCTCTCCCCACCCATCTTTGTGAGATTTTCTTCCAGGTCTGTTATTGCATTCAATATTTATTTTTAAGTCCCATTTTCTTCTGTTGTAAAATGATAGAAAACGTATTGAAAGGTGTTGATGACTAACAGCCAGGATTTCCAAGTGAGCTCCATTCCTTGCATTGTCCCCATTAAACAAATATGAACTGTTGCTATTCTTATGGTAAGGCACCTCAAAGCATCCTAATGCAGAGGCTTTGTGGGGCAGATGTGGGCCCAGGAAGAGGCCTTTGAAGATTAGGCAATGGCATTTGCTTAAACTCTATGTTGCCTGAATTGTGGAGTCTTTTTATGAAGATCCATCCTTATTCACAAGGAAATTGTGCAGATTGGAAGATGTCACTGCTGGAGAGACAACAAGTTAATAGGTGTAATGGGTGTTATATGGTGAA
Organism: Gorilla gorilla gorilla; assembly: GCF_029281585.2. Lineage (NCBI taxonomy): Eukaryota > Metazoa > Chordata > Mammalia > Primates > Hominidae > Gorilla > Gorilla gorilla. The sequence continues at coordinate 80,914,322 of NC_073237.2, forward strand.
AGTCTTGGCAATTGGCAGTTATTTGGAATAAAGTGAATTCAGGGCATTGAAGCACTAATGCTTCTAACACAGGAATAGGCATGACAAACTAAAGGAAGATACATGAGATAGGGTAAAGTACTTGGTGTAAAAATTTTGGGCAACATTGTGTAAAATTTTCTTGCTGGATTAAAAATTAGAGTTTCAATTTCAAATTTATGTCTCAATATTCTTCTTGAAGCATATTTAATCAATTAATTCAACAAATGTTAATTGTGTACCTATTACAAATCAAAATGATATGGCACAGGGCCATGGGGATAAAGGGAGAAAAGTTTCTATGTTCCTGGATTCTGTTATCCAGTGGGAGAGGTAGAAACCTAAAGATAAAAGTGTAATGTGCTGTCATAATCATCAAGCTTGCATAGTAAGCTGGAGAAAGAAGCCAGCTGTGCACCAGTGTTGTGTTGTCATATGAACATTGCTGTATTCATAATTGAAACATTCCTTTCCTTCTTTATCCCTTCTGCTGAGTTAATGATATCTTCTTTTAGAAAGACTCTTTAGTTTTGCATGTACTCAGAGCTCCAGGAAGCATTTTGGATTAGTGGCGTTTAAACTGGTGGTGGATCTTTTCTGCATTCTATTCCATATCTCATAACATCAAATCCCATTTTGGTGTTGGAGGGATACTTGGAGGTGATCAAGCAGACACAAATTAAATGAGTCTACCATGACCACATTTTCCCCCAAGAAACTCCTGGAAAAGTCTCCAGGGATCCCTGAGATTCTTAGAACCCAACCAGAAAACCACAGGAGTAAATGATGTTGCAAAGCCCAGGTCCTGTCTTCACGGAAATCTTAAGTATTGTGGTTAATGCCAGGCAGAGTCTATGTAACGATTTTAAATGGCCTCATTTAAAGGCTCATTACCATAAATGGAATTCATCTTAAATAGGCCACTGAGTATTATAAATAAGCATTTAAAGATTTTTTTTTCCTTGTGGTTTTTATTTTCCTCTTGACTACTTCCTCTTTTACCCATTGCAGGCCACAGGAGTCCAGGCAGCATGGCTGAGGTCTGAATGGCGGTGGCTTTCCACCCACAGTGGTCTAACGCAGCTCAATCTGCAGCTCAGTTGCCTTGCCCTCAGAATAGCTTGCTCTGTGTGTGTGTGTGTGTGTGTGTGTGTGTGTGAAGGAGGTCTACAGCTTCCTTTCAGGGTCTCTCTCTCACCTTTACTCCAGCTATCTTGAATCAATGAAACTGACTGTGATTGCATAATGCAGAAAGCTAGGGGTGCCAGCCTTCTGGCATTCACAATTTCGTCTTAGCTTTGTACTTACAGTCTCATTTTAAATTGAGATGAAATTGTTCTGCCCCCTGCTGAAGTTTGAGCTTAGAAAGTGGTAACACTTGAGCCTTTAGCCTGGTCAGAAATAAGTATGTTAGTATTCCTGAAAACTTCTTGTTGGCATCCTTTTAATAACTCTATAATAACCATGATAAATTTGTCGTGGCACCTTATTTTCCCCATGTTATGAGACGTTCTTTTCTATCCTATATTTTGGCTATTTCTGTCTCTATCTTGTTTCCCCTGTTATTCTGTAAGGTCTTCTATCATTCTCCAGTGCTGTCTGCATATAGGAGATGCTCAGTAAGTATCAGATAAATGAAGGAATAATAAGTACTGTCATGCTATGAAAGTGGTATGACTTCCAAGCATTGCTGGCTAGAAAGAATTCATAATGTTGTAGTATTTTACAAGCACTAATATAGCTAAAATGGAAAAAGGAACTTGATCTGTTGTCATTTTTGTTCCCTGTAGGATCCTGGTGGGCAATCCATTTACATGCTCCTGTGACATTATGTGGATCAAGACCCTCCAAGAGGCTAAATCCAGTCCAGACACTCAGGATTTGTACTGCCTGAATGAAAGCAGCAAGAATATTCCCCTGGCAAACCTGCAGATACCCAATTGTGGTAATTTATTTTTAAATCAATGTGTTCTACTTGCTATTAATTATTCTCATTGCCTTGGTGCGGTAGTCTGGGAAAATTACCACTACCTGGATTGTATATAGTATTCTGTTGATGTCTCCAGTGACTCAGACAACATTTATGTGTGCAGTGTGGAGTAATCTTTGCAAGTAGAATATTAATTCAGAGTGGATGGCTGTAAAGTGCATAGAGAAAAAGTACACTGCTTATTCTTTTTGTTTGTTTGTTCATTTGCTTATTTGTCCATATTTGTTTTTCCATCTATCCATCCATCCATTTATCCACCCATCCATCTGTGCAAAAACTATCTGCTAAAAGTGTGGCACTTCTCTGGCCACATATACCCTTGGATGGCACCCAGGCCAAGGATCTCAGGGTGATGAAAGTGTCCTGGCAGCACAAGCAAATCCAATTCAATCCAGCACATTCCCTTAAACTTGTCTTACTGCCAGAGGTCTGTGTCTCTTGATGGGGTGCCCCAAGTCTGCCATGCCACGTGCTTCTCCCCATGTCTGGATTTAAGATCTCCTACTTTACCGTCATCCCCTACTCCTCTTCTCAGCGTTTTCATCTCCAACATTTAAAAGGACACCGAATGGCAAAATCAGAGCTCATGTGAGTGCTAGTGAGTTATAAGGAAGGAATAGCAAAGTGTTCTGCTTAGGATTTTACTAGTCTTCAGTGATGTACCTCTACAATACCCACACATGCATGTTACTCCCCCATTGACATTTGAATCGGTTAGTCAACCAGTTAACAAGTTCACAAACAATTATGTTTGATCTTCTGGCCTAGTGGCTGGTGACACAGCAGAAAGCCATGTAGCACCTGGTTCTTGTGCACAAGGAATCTGTGTATTAATCACAAACAACTGATTCTTTGTTTTCGGAAGACCCTATTATTTGAGGTCTATTTTTTATTTAAGAACAATGGAGCTGCTGCGCACGCTTTGTAGGAATGCGATAAAAATAAAGATATGAGTCTGTTTCTTACCCTGAATGACCTTAGAAGACGGCCCTGACCCTTCCCACAGATTTTTCTGTCAAAAATAGAGTCCTTTGGTTTCATAATGGGGGAATAAGGCTTTATTCTCTTGCCAACCTCTGTCAGTTTTCTTTGCTAGCTAACACTTAAAAAATAAAAAAACTTTTAATATGTGTCTTTTCCTGATTGATAAGAGGGTAACTGTTCTCTGTTCTGGTGCAAATTTGTACTGCTGAGAGAAATTGCCTAGAGGGACAAGAAATTCAATGTTGAGTCACCTGGCCTTTTGGCCAGCTCCCAAATCCCCATGGCAGTTGTGGCCACATTGGTTCAGCAACCACTGAGAGGAAAAGAGAGAAAGCATCTGACTCTTGCTCTGATTTCACAAACTGCCTCTTAACAGACGTCTGCTTTGTCCTTGCCTGAAACCAATTTCATTTTTTTCCATTTTAATTTTTGGTTGTGTTGTCTTGGCAGCATTCCGGGAATGCACCCCGCCTTACGTGTTATTGCTCGGCCATTGTGATTGGGATAGGGGACGTGTAGGGAGTGAACTGGTCCTCATTTTTCCTAATCAGTTTGTCAATTTTCAGTCATTTTTTATTTCTGTTTTCTACAAATTAGCCAATGAATTGTGTGTCTAAGAGTGAGTTTTTGAATCTACTGTAATGAGGGCATGGGCTCAACTGATCGATTAGGACTGAATGGTTACATTCACGGTAACATTCACAATTCATTTCAATGTCAAGATGGTTTTCAAAAAGCAACATTATAGAATAGTGTGGCAAGTGAATCGACAGACTTATTTTTCCTATCGTTTTTGTGTTCTTGTTTTGTTCTTTCCCTTTTAATTTTTATTCTCTTTCAAGTGTTTTACTTTTTATAATTGCATGTATTATATTGATATGTCTTGTTGCAAAAGTAATTTCCTACATTACACATATGATGTTTGTCTTTTTCTTGCCTAACCATTTCTTCTAACCATTTCAGGTCAGTAGTCATAGATCTGTCATATTCTTTTTAACCATTACGTGAAATTCGTGATACAATGTGTCTTAATTAATTAAGTGTTCCATATTGACGGGCATTTTGCTTATTTTCCATTTTTTGAATACTGCAAAAATGTTTCAGCAAGCATCCTTATTCATGCTTTTTACACATATGTACAAGTGCAAAGGTTTTTCTAGAATACACAGAAAGAAGCAGAATTGTTGGTTTATGTGGTTTGCACATGAAAAAATGGCTGTATCTATTTATGACCACCCTAACAAGGTATACCTTGATATTAGCAAACTTGTTAGTGTTTGTCTTTCTAAAAAATGCTGTCATGGCTTTGAGTTTGCGTTTTCCTGATTACTATTGAGTATCTTATATGTTTATTGGACTGTGTTTATGCTTCAGTAAATTACCTGTTTATATCCTTTGTCTATTTTTCTGTAGGGTTTTTCTGTTTCTTTACTTTCATTGTTCTTTGTTTTTTCTTAATTGTTTGAAAGTGATAAATATTCTCTTTTTAAAAACGTCTATAATACTGAAATATTTTCTGCACAAATATAAATATGTATTTTCTGCATAGAGATAACCACCAATAAGGCAGAAAAAATATTTTTGCTTCCCTTTACTTCTCCTCCCAGCTCTCAGTTTGTTATCATCTGGGATTTTATTTTTATATTGTTACCTGGCTTTTTTGAAGATGTCATATTTCTTTGTATATCATAGACTTTTGTGTTTTACTGTGTTCTTTTGGAGTGATTGTTCTTTTTGCTGGAGTATATCTTCTAATACTTCTTTCATAGAAATTAAAAAAATAAAATCAAGTTCTTGAGTAGTGGGAAGTTGGCCTGTATTTTTTCTTCTCAGTGGAATTTGCTGAGTAAAAAATTATAGGCTCAAAAACTCAGAACTTTGAAGATATTGCACCATATTCTTTTTGTATTGAGTGTTGCTGATGAGAAGTCTGAGGTCAGTCTGTTGCTTGCTCTTCCTAGGTAAACTGTGCTTTTTAAATTTTTTCCCCTCTAGAAGTTTTGAGAATTTACTCCTTATCCATGTTATTCTTAAATTTCACCACAACGTAACTAGATGTGGGTTTTTTTTTTTTTAATTCTGCTTATTGTGAGGGATACCTTTTCAATGTGTGGGTTCATGTCTTCAGTTCTGGAAAAATTTTCTTATTGATTTGCTCAACGTGTTCTTTCCATTTATTCTTTCATTCAGGAATCGACATTGGATAGATATTTACCCTTTTGGCTCCACCCATGCTGGCCACCCTTTCCTTAGTAGTTTCCATCTGCTTGTCCTTGTGTACCGCATTATGGGAGAATTGGTTTGCTCATTACTTAGCTTTTCAGCTGTTTCTCCAGCTGCTGATTTTTTTTCCTTTCAACCACTGATGATCAATTTCCACAATCTCTTGTGAGTCATTTTTTTGTGACTGAAATGCCCTTCTCCATACCGGGGTTTGCTACATCAGCAGGGAGTCCTGCAATCCTGCCTCTACTTTTCGGTCCTTTGAAAGCCTCACTATTTTGTGAAGCACATGGTTATGTGTCCACCTGGGGCTGTGCTGCTTTTCGTTAATCCTCTTCTGCTTTCTCTCGCTCAGGAGTTCTTTATAGTTTCTTCTCCATCAGCTATGTGCCTTCTCACTTTCCAACTTTGTTCTGAGTTTTAAGAAAAATATTGAGTATCACTTCTGGATATCTGGGATAAGAAAGGGAGCCTTCACTTTGGGGCTTAGTCATGTATTAATTTTCTTTTGATGGTTTTCCAACTTTGGTTCTTTCAGGAGAAGTTATAATCTAGACAGAAAATGACACTAGAATGTTGGATTTAAATTCTCTGGAATTCTGTGTTGAAGAAACCAGATAATAACATGCCAATATCTTCAAGTTAGATAAGTCTTCAAGTCTTGTTTGAAAAAAATGAATTTATGGTCAGCTGGCTTTTTCTTTTACATATACTTTAAAAACACATCTGTTGTGTGTAAGTCACGGATTTGAAGTTCATCTTATTTCCACACTTTTTTTGGGGGGTAAAACTTTTTGGCTAACTCTGAATCAGTGAAGACCATGGTCTTGTGTGTGTCATCTTTGTAAACCAACAATTTGCCAACTACTGTGGCCATTGTATTTAGTTTGCAATTGGTACTATTTATATTTCAATGAAAAAGAAGAGCTGCTGAGATTTTATTTGTTTGTAAGATGAGTTTTCCTTAAAAGTTTCCCTTGTTAGTATTTCATCATAGAGATATTATGTGGAGAACAAGTTCACTACATTTTATATGCAAATATGCATATTCCATGGTGCCTGCTGTACCCCTTGATCATAACAGGCATTTGATGAAGGTTTGCTGAATTAACAAATGCATGAACCATATCATATTAATGTTCATATTGGACCAGGTTTTTAATATAATGGTGTGAACGTTTCAGTTAATTAAAAATAACTTACATACATTATTTTAGCCAAATTATTCTATAGTTTAGTATTTTTTCATTATTCTTGAAATTTTTATCTTTATGGCATTTTTGAGAGAGTCTCATTTCTTCTTTTTTCTTTATATCCTTAGAGATTAATCGAGCATGATAGATGGGGCTGGGAAGTTTAACTGCATCATTCTCGTTAGTAGTGCAGTCAAAATGCCTCACAATATTTTTCTAACAGTTTCCTCCTGCTGTGAATTACTGTAAATTTATTCATGCTGTAAAACAAGTGGTGGTTCATTTCTTCAAACGGCCCTTCTAAACCTTAGAAAAACTTTGTTAATTGCAAGGCAAGAGAACATTTTCATATAACATTTCCACATTAATTGGAATAAAGAGGTGCTATGAGCAGTGGTTCTGAAGACTGAAACAGAATCATGTAAGTGCTGGTGAAGAAAGCTGATTTGGCCAGGCTGTGCTGATTATCATCGCGTATAAAAAATCTCCCTGCTACTTCTTCAAGTGTTTCTAATGAAATTATTTTTCACATAGTATTTTTTTTAATTTCTGCTCAATTCCTGCACACTTAGATGATTTTTAGCAGTTAGTCTTGCAGTAGAAACCTTTCAGTCACCTCCCCTGGCATAATGGGATTATTAAGGAGAAGTGGATGTTATATTTTAATTTTAAAAAATACTATCATTATTATTTAAATCTTATCTGAGAGCTTCTGCAGCAAGTGTTAATAGTACATGAAATGCTCTGTCTTAAGTTGATGGCAAATACATTTAAGAAAGGCAGTATTCCTCTGGGTCATATCAAAAGAATCCCTGCACCTATTTTACTAGTAACTAGTTACCACACAGAATAATAGTCCCACAGTGAATATAAGGTGGCAATTCACTTGTTGGTTGAAGAACTGTGCAGTTACTATATAAACCATCCTTAATGGTCCCATGGATTGAAATCAGACTTGCCTTTGATTTCCTTCCTATTTATTAGGACAATTTCAGTTTTCCACTTTTCCAACCTTCCAACTTTTAATGTAGAAGCTTTTAAAGGCACATCGACAAAATACTATTTATGATAGTGAAGGTCAGTTCACAGGTGCCCAGGAGGAGAGGCCGGGTTCCTTGAGATAAATTGAATTTAATGATTTATTTTTAAGAATTACTTTTGGTTTCAACCACAGTTTGTAGCACATATGTCTGTGTAGCATATTTGTACATACTCCTTTTGTTCGTGTTGAACCAAGAAAATAGACTGGTAGTAATTCTACTTTGTTAACACTCCCAGATTAAAAGAATATGCTATATTAATGCTCTATGTGGAAGTTAGAGTGATATGAAACGTTATTTTCTTAGCAACTTAGTTGGATTGGCTTTCTTTCCTGAAAACCACACACAAAGACTATTTTAGTGTACTGCTTTGGTTTAATTTTCTTAGAGATCAGGTTTTATCTCCTAAATCAAGCAAACCACACAGTGGATCGTTGTTTTTCTTTATCTTCTTAGAATGTCAAATGAAGTTGTTTTTTTCTCATCTGTCAACTGCTGTTTAAATTTTTGTGTTTAGAAGTTATGTAGTACCTGTCACTATTGTGACATGGCTCACATGTGTTTAGAAGTGCAGTTTCAAATTTGAGCTTGCAAAGTCATTTTGCTAACTTTCTGTCATTTTTCCTACCAGGTATAAAGCAATCACTTCTAAATAGGTCAGGCTCATTTTGGCTTCATTCCTGGTTGTGGAATATAGCTGTTCAGGAGGCAAAGAACTTGGAAGATATGACAAGGAGATAGAAGGGTAGAGGGGAAGGTTATAGGGTTTTAGTATTCTGTTGAGAGAGAATTAAGAGATAGGTCAAGTGTTTATTTGTTTTAAGTTCTTTTATGTGTGCACAAATAGAAGTGAGAGGAGAGAAGGCAGAGAACAGACAACATTATAATTTACTTGAATACTTTTATACATGTGGAATGATGACCCAACATGAAATGAACAGAGCTCAGGATCACTGAAGCAAGCTGAAAACAAACACAAGCAAGACCTACTGGTGATTACTAAAAAATGTTAGTAAAACCCAACCTTAACCCATCTTATTTGTTGCCAAACTGGGTTAATCCAAAATGACTAGAGATTTGTTTTTCCTTAAGAGAAAGTGAGGGCCTACACACTTTGAATGAGTGATTGAAACCTAGTCAATTTGGTCAACTCTCAAGAAGTATGCACTAATAGGTGGAAGCAGAGACATGGAAGATCCCAGCAAAGGAGGCAGCCAGAATGCTCTGGTTAAGGCCCTGGACAGACAGATGTGGGCCAGGGCCAACCCCACTGACTAGCTATTTAGTCATAATACTTGATAGCCTTAACTTCTTCATCTGGAAATAGAAATATTAATGGCACCTACTTTCTAGGATTTTTAGGATGATTGATAAGGTGATAAATGGAAAATATTTAAAACAGAGTCTAGCACATACTAAGTACCCAATAAATAATAGCTATTACTATCATCAACAAGAATAGTTAGATTTAAATGTATTTTACATCTGAATTTAAATATATGTATATCTTATATTTTGTCAAATCGCTTGAAATGAAAATAAAGCCACAACAAACATTACAATCAAAGAACTGACTATGTACTCAAATCTGCTTGGGGAATGTAAGATCAATGGAATTCAAATGGATTTCTTCATAGCAGGAGTTCTCGGAACTTTTAATTTTCTAATGTGCATTGTGAACATCCAGAGCTTCTTACAGAGCCTCCTTCTCCTTCTCCTTCTTCTTCTTCCTCTTCCCCTTCCTCTTCTTCCTCTTCTTCTTCCTTCTTCCTTTTTTTTTTTGTAATCTTGGATTTTTTTCCCTCTAGAATCTCAATAAATTAGAGTTCTATAAGACACACTTTGGGGAAAATTTGATGGACAACTCAGGTCCATATCAGATTTAAGAATAATAGTTGTAGGAACAAAAGCCCTTTGAACAATTGCCCGACACTTATGGTCTAAATCCCTGTCCTTCCAAGTGTGTTCTGTGGAACAGAGAGTTTGCTAGAAATGCAAATTCTTAAGCCCCAACTCAGACATGTTGGAAAAGAAGCTACATCTTTAACAAGATACCCTGGTGATTCATACACACAACTTTGTGTGTAAGCTTTGGTGTAAAGAAAAGCTTTGGGAAGCTTTGGTGTAAAGAAAGTCAACATTTTCACTGCCTGGTTGATGATTTTCTGCTGAGGTCTACAGGCCAGTACATCCTTCCTGAAGGAATCCAGATCAAGAGACATTTACGCAGAGGTATCTGTCTGCCTGGGAAGCTGGTCATCTCCGATCTCCAGCGAGGTTCCCCAGAGTGCAAAGGAAGACAGCTGTAGGGCTTAGAGTCAGAATCCTTTTACAGTAGAGCTAGCAGCTCTTGGAAACGTTGCTGGGCTTTGCTGTGTACTTGTGCCGATTTCAAATCTTGTTAAGCCAAGAAGTAGTGCCTGGCAAATGGTTGATCCCGCCTTGGCTATTCATACTTCCCAATTCATTTTTATTGTGCTAATTAAACCTCAAGTGATATTTCAAGTACAGATTGTTTTTTCCATTATTGAATCTTTGGCCAGCATATTAACGCCGTAGAATTAACGTGAGTCAGATGCTTACTTATTTGTGGAAGACTTTACATTTAAAAGATCAAGACTTGGCCAATTTTGCTCAGATTCCTTTGGAAACTGCGATGACAGGGTGATACAATTTCTCTATAAATAAAGGAGACTCACTTTTCTACAGAATAGACACGTAATTATTTTTAAATGAAATAATTCCTTTATCAAGGAATCATAAATACCACTTTATCAGTGGTATTTATGGTCCGTGATGAAATGGATATGTACAGCTCGGGAGGTAGTGGTGAAGACCCTGACCTTTGAGTTCAAATTCTAGGTCTATATATACTCGGACAATGTTGAATAATGTATTTGACTTTTCCAAAACTCATATACTTCATTAATTAAATGAGGGCAAAATACTTATCTTCAAGATTGGTTCTAAGGATGAGGTAAAACAAGGTACTAGGCAAGAATATCTGGTTCAGTGAATGCCCAATAAATGATAATATTAGTATTACAATAATTAAATGCTTTTAGAGCTGTTAATTATGTAAGCTTAAGTTTGAAAAAAAAACCCACATTAGATTTTATAGGAAAAATTAACATTATGACATAACATTTCCTACTGAGAATCTCTTTATTTTAACCTTTCTCTCCTCAGAATTTCCAAACTATTAGATACATTTATAAAGGTAGGAAATTCATCCCATGGGTTTGTACTTGAAATGCCAAGGTGGGTGTCTTTAGGCTTCATCAGTGGGGTCTGGCTATGGAGGGGGTCATACCTTGAGAACAAGCACCATGACAGGCCTTGACTCTGATGGTCACCCCAGAGTCAGCAGATAAATCTATAAATATAGAAAGTGGAAGAGTCGGCTGGGCACGGTGGCTCATACCTATAATCCTTGCACTTTGGGAGGCTGAGGCGGGTCGAGTGCCTGAGCTCAGGAGTTTGAGACCAGCCTGGGCAATGTGGCGAAACCGCATCTCTACCAAAAATACAAAAAATTAGTCAGGCGTGGTGGTGTGTGCCCATAATCCCAGCTACTCAGGAGGCTGAGGCACAAGAATCACTTGAACTCAGGAGGCGGAGGTTGCAGTGAGCAGAGATTGTGCCACTGCACTCCAGCCTGGTTGACAGAGCAAGACTATCTCAAAAAAAAAAAAAAAAAAGGGGGAGAGGGAGAGTCAACAAAGCAGAAACACTTGCAAGCTGAAAAAGCAGATGGATGAGTAGTAACTGACTTAAAGGGTGAGAATACTGGTTACCCAGTTGACAATGGAGAAAGCCAAGGGGAAACTTGGTTTATATGGCAGAACTACTACAATGCTTAGAGTGTGAGAGTACAGGTAACACCAAACACTGTATTGGTTGAAAGTCGGCTAAGCCCAGGTGACTGCACCTCTCCTGCCTCAGCAGAAAACCGGAGGCTTAATTCTCTAAAGTGGATAAAACAAAGGTTCTGAGAAACTACAGATAGAGTGAGGCCATGGGAACCATAGGGAATATAATGGATTTACATACTGAATATTAATATTTCCAGACCTCTTTCTCCTCCAAGCAGGAAATTGGAAGAGCATTATTTGAATAATTTGACCACCCCCTTCCTCAAAATGATTTCATGATCCTGACATCAGGTGGTACCTAGTAAATAGGCCAATAATATTGTCTTACAATGAAGCTGACAATTCATAAATTTGTGCAATGTTTCTAGTACCCCATTCTTAAAGATGTATGAACAGCCAGACATAATTGAGGAAAGCTTATAATTGAAAGATAAACACAAAAACACCAAAGAGAGAAAGAGAGGAAAAAAAATGCGAAAAACAGAGCTGATATAGAGAAAAAAAAATTCAAGAAATGATTATAAATATATCATAGAAATCGTAAGAGATATTGCATCCATGGAACAAGAAGAGGGTGCTACAAAAAAAGAACATTCAGGAACAAAAGAAGGGCTTTGGGAATAAAAAATATGACAGAGGAATGAACAACCTTAAAAGGGGGCTTTAAAGGTTAATCTAAAAAAACTCCTTGCAAATAGAGCAAATAAATGAAAAGTTGGAAAATAGGAAAGGATTAGAGAATTAAATGGACTATCTATAAGGTCCAACCTCCAAACAATAGTTCTAAGTGGTAAGAAAGCATGTGTTATAGTTATATTGGCACATTTTTTTCCTTTCATAGTGGTACATATAACAGTGTTGCAACCTGTAATTAATACCATTTTAAATTTGATGAAATAAAGTAAGTATTGCATATTAGATGCTTCTGGTGTTAGTAAGGCTTGCATACTCATAATACTCATAATAATCTTTTTTTTTTTTTTTTGAGATGGAGTCTTGCACTGTTGCCCAGGCTGAAGTGCAATGGCGCGAGCTTGGCTCACTGCAAGCTCCGCCTCCCGGGTTCAAGCAATTCTCCTGCCTCAGCCTCCCAAGTAGCTGGGATTACAGGCACCCGCCACCACGCACGGCTAATTTTTTGTATTTTTTAGTAGAGATGGGGTTTCACTATGTTGTTTAGGCTGGTCTCCATCTCCTGACCTCGTGATCCACCCACCTCGGCCTCCCAAAGTGCTGGGATTACAGGCGTGAGCCACCGCACCCGGCCACATACTCATAATAATCTTTATGTCTCCATTGAGACAATTACAGCACATGAAAAAATGTGAAGACAGAGTATGTTGAATGTGGTGGGGGCCATGGGGAGGGCTGGCATTCTGTGTGTAAGCGAGCCTATATTTCATCTTCCACAGTGGGAGGTCAATAGATACTGCCAAAACAGGAAAACCAACAAGTAGCAATAAAGAATGATACTTAGTGATGAGCAGAGCAATACCAAAAGAAGAAGTTAAAAGAGAGGAAATGGGTGCCTCAGGGAACAGGAAATAGTGCCACATGGGTAAGGTGGGACTACTGTTTTTCACACACAGTAGCTTGAATCTTTTTCGTAAGTTTTATAGAATTATCAACTCTTGTGACTAAATATTTGATTTTTGAAAAACAAAATTAAGTATATACATATTTTTAAAAGTCACCCAGATTATGCCATTGACTTCAAGGAGAGTTTTCACTAAGTAAGCCCATTTCTTCTATTTTGCCTTGACATGCTCTATAATAAACTGAACAGCTTAATTGTCATAGAAGTTGTGAAGAAAACACATTGAGAAAAACAACAGACTCATCTAAGGCCACAAAGTTAGTATGTGCCAGGTTTAGGGTGTGGGGCTTGTATTACACTCTCTGTTAATCATTGTTATATATTTCATTGCCCTGTATAACTCTGGCTATTAGGGGCTTTTTTTTTTTGGAAACCCCATGAAAGATGTAAATTGGTCTCTATTGGATGCTTACGGGAAGGAAGAGTTTGGAAGGGGGTCTCACTAGCCCCTGAAAGCCAGATCTTATTGGGGAATCCTCTCCCAGTGGGGGGATAACCATGAGATATAGACTGTACAAATCTTATTCCAGTCTGATTTCACTAATAAAGAAAGATGGCTTTGCCGGTAAGAATACATGATAAGAGAAAGGTTTATCCATAATAATGTGAAGATGAAGGGTCAGATATTGCCAGGTGGGTGGGTTAATTGCAATTTAACGGCTGTTGAAAATGAATCACCTTCTTTGACCTCCAGGTTCTGATCTGAGTTAATGATGTATCATAGTTCTGCAAGACATAGCTGTCGGGTGACTATAGTCCCAAGCAGAGTTCCTGACACCAAGACAGGGACGGGCTCCACTAGCAGGTCCTAGCAGGTCTAAGACATGCCTATGTATAAAAATTACCATGATTCTTATGCAGTTTAAAGCAGTGTCCACATTCAGTTGGTGTGATAATTTCATGAAGTGATAGCAGCATCCCTAAAATTACACATAGCTTTTGAAATATAAAAGTATAAAAATGATGCTTTGCTGGACTATTAAAAATGTTTATGAGGTTCAAAGTTTCATCTGATAAATACATTCTCAGAGTCTTTCCAATAAAAAGAACTTTTCACTGAAATGAGTCCAACCCATTTTCATTATATTCCAAATAAGATAGCAATTTTACCTATAATATTTAACTATGATTTATATAACTTTGAAACTTTCTAACACTGCAGTAGTTCAAACTGCCTGCCTTTGAAAAATGCTTTGAAACTACATTTTCTTCAATAGAATGAGTCTTTCAAAATCTGTGTCTGGTAGAGGGTTAGATTTATGAGAGTTACTTAAAGCAAAAAACAGATTTTTGCAAAAACAAAATAGGTGCATCTCACCCTTTTGTGTTCTTGAGCATTAGTAAAAAATGGGGGGTAGGAGACAGGAGGAAATAAAAGACACAATGTCAGTCCTTATGTACAATCTCTGTTTATGTGCAAAAACTGGATTAGTAACTGTAGAACAGGAAAAGAGGTGGAAGACAGTTCTTTATACTAGTGTTCTTGAAATAAAAGGTTATTCGGCAATAATGCTCTAAGAAATGTGCATAATTTATTTTGAAATCTAATTATAGCTTTTTTTGGTTTATGTTAGATCTATGAAGCTGATCAAAGTAGCACTTTTTCAGATCAACATAAATCAGTCTCAAAAAGCAATTAAAGATTGATTTTTAAAGCATAAACAGTTTTCAATTTATTGCTTTTATTTTGATACTGCATTTAACTATTTGCATATGCCTCTGTTTACTTTTCTTTTTCCATAGGTTTGCCATCTGCAAATCTGGCCGCACCTAACCTCACTGTGGAGGAAGGAAAGTCTATCACATTATCCTGTAGTGTGGCAGGCGATCCGGTTCCTAATATGTATTGGGATGTTGGTAATCTGGTTTCCAAACATATGGTAAGGCTTGTGTTTGGCTGTGTCTTAATAGAGAGACAAGAGTGTTTCAGAATGCGAGAATGTATTAAACCTAGTGATGATCATTTGATATTTTATAAGGCTACATATAGAAATTTACAAAGAGTTTTTGATGTACATTCGCTTTCTACTTATTCTTAATTAACAAAGACCAATGCAGGCTTGCATTTTAGTTATGCATACCTAAGAGAGCGAGGAGTCTTTATATCCCTAGTGAGCTCTTTGTATCATCCTGAACAAAGCGAGTGACTTTCCCTGTGGTCTTCTCGCTTGGAGGGAATTCAGGGATCAAGTCAACCTCACGCACTTAGCAATTGAAACCTAGAGAAATAGAATAACTTCTGATTTACTTCTTCGCCTGAGCCCAGTTCAGGCAGAGAAGCTTTTCTAATGCTATATATACGTATTTTCTCTAGTTAGGGGAAGAAACCCCAAATCTTGTCACTTTGGGATCAATCCTAATTGTGGTTATTTTTGTCTGTTAATTCATTTGTAGAATGAAACAAGCCACACACAGGGCTCCTTAAGGATAACTAACATTTCATCCGATGACAGTGGGAAGCAGATCTCTTGTGTGGCGGAAAATCTTGTAGGAGAAGATCAAGATTCTGTCAACCTCACTGTGCATTGTACGTAATCAGACTGGCATGTGTTTTTAATGGCAAATGATCATGGACGTACCTACGTTTGTTGCTGGGGCACTCTGGGTGCTGCTTAAATTTGTTAAAAAAAAAAGTATATGCAGTGTTTTGTGCATACTCAATTAAGAAACATTATCAGCCTCTTTTACTTGTTCAATTTCTGCTTAATAACTCTTGCTCATGCATGATTTTTCTTTTAAGCTTCTTTTTCGATTTTGAGCTTGTCATTTTGTGCCTTCCTCTGTCTTTTTTCTGATAGAATATATTTTGGGCTGGTTGCTCCCTCTGGTTAGTGTTTTAGCTTAAATTTTCATAAATCAGTTTCTAAAACTTTCTTCCTCTATAAAAGCAATATGATGCTTTAAAGTTATGATACCTAAAGTATTTACTAGCTGTTCACAAATGCCTAATTGTACTGTTGATAAAATAAAACCTCATTCTTTTGTTATCAAGTTTCTGTGAGAAGGTAGGATTAGTCCTACTTAAATTACTGAAAATTATTATCACCTGTAGAAAACTTTTATTATTATTGTTTTAAATTTCTGTATACATTGAATCTAAGTTCAAAGATATCCTTCTTTTTAATTAAACATAAGTACATTGTTTTTCAGTATTGTAACTAATACAATATACATTTTGAAATTCCAAATTATGGCTTTTAGCATGAAGGTGTATATTCAGTAAAAACTATATAGACACTTCACGTCATTGTAAATTCTGAGCTGGCACAGTATAAATTAAAGAGGTTTTACTCTATTTGGATTAGAATTTGGATGAGAAAAACATGAACGTGCATGTGTGTAAGTGTGTGTCTGACTTACACACGTGTAGACCCATGGCCATAGCTGGTATCAATATGCTGGTTAACACTCGCTCATAGCACACATTCAGTGTGCGATTGCTGGAGTGAATGATTGAAATCATCAGCTGTAGTCCTTTATCATTGTTAATACAATCACTATGCCCAGTGGGTACTAAACTCATAATTTCTCATCATTTTGACCCACTCAGAAGCCTGAAGTCAATGTTATCTCCAAACATATGCAAGCACTTTCAACTGTATGTCCTTAAATCAGCACCTAACCCAAAATTCATTTGAGCATGGTGGAAGGAATGATGGGCCCTGGGTGTGGGGACCTGGGCTGGTGGGAGGAAGGTAAGTGTGGCCCCTGCCCCACTGTGGTCCTTGTAGTGGTTGGTTTATAGCACAGGTCTACGAGTGTGTGTATCTACACATGCATGGACCTTATTTTGTGTAATATATATATATATGTATATTATATATATTATATATATATTATGTATATATATATGCATATGTATAGTATATATATAGGGTCTCCCCAAATTATATTTTAATTGAATTTTTATAGATGAAGTCACATATTAAAAACTTTTGTTTTCCAAAGACTATTTTAAGGAGGCCTGTGAGAGATATTTGGTAAAGCAAACAATTAAACTTTGCCCATTTAAATTTAGTAATATCACATTTCTCAGAGTGAGGGACATAGTCACAACATACATGTGCAGAGTTCAGCTGCACAGGTGCTCAGTTGAGAGGAATGTCACTGGTAACTGGAAATCTTTCCGTAAATTATGAAAGTGAATTGGGTCCTTTTATCAGCTTTGCTTCTTCCTAGGTAGTACTGTGGGAGGATTTACCTGAATACAAGTAAGGGGGTAATATCAGATTACCTGCTTTCTATTAAAAATATCCAAACTTGAGTTTTTTTCTCAGTTTCAGGTTAATATCTGTATGGTCACTAGGCTCTGAAAAATTGACCTTATCTGTCATAGTTTAGACAAAGAGCAGAAGCAATAAATTATAAATAATATTAACAACTGGCTGGGTGTGGTGGCTCACGCCTGGAATCCCAGCACTTTGGGAGGCCGAGGCGGGTGGATCACTTGAGATCAGGAGTTCAAGACCAGCCTGGGCAACATGATGAAACCCCGTCTCTACTAGAAATACTAATATTAGCCGGTCACAATGGCAGGCGCTTGTAATCCAAGCTACTCGGAAGGCTGAGGCATGAGAATCGCTTGAACCTGGGAGGCAGAGGTTGCAGTAAGCTGTGATCGCGCCACTGCACTCCAGCCTGGGTGACAGAGTGAGACTCTGTCTAAAAAAACAAAAACAAACAAACAAAAAATATTAACAACCAAGATAACCAGTGCAGAGACCCCACTCAGAGGGCTTGTCTGTTGCCTGGCTACAATACCTTAGATTTTTTTCTCCTCTTGTTTGATGAACACATACAGTCAAGAAGCAGTGCCTGAGAGGGAAGGGCCACTGGATTAAACATCAGGATTCAAGATTCTTATTCCAGATCTGCCTTGCTCAGTAACCTTGATGAGCTCACTTAACCTCATTGCACTTTGGTTTCTTCATCTGAAAAAATGATGCTATTAGATCTCAAAGGTCTTTTCCAGTCCTTGATTTTGTAATTACCAAAGTCAGACTACATGAAAATGAACAGATGAAGGATTTTAAATACCCTTACTTAGGATAAGTACTCTGTTTAAAGATTCTACTTGATAATGTTTGTTTCCCCAAAGCATAAAGTGCTTTATATCTAAAGTTGAAATAATCGCTACTCTGTCCAGGCTTAGATTGGACCCCAAACATTTAAACGATCTAAACATTGGCATCTAGGATCCTAGCAAAAATGGACAACACTATCATGAAATGATACTTTCAAAGAGTATTTACTATTGACAATCAGTAATAAATGTTGATTTGTTATATTTATAATAATTCATCATCAGCAGCAACATTTATTGCATTGATCAGTTTGACCTGTTTTCGAAGTTATGTGAGATCAGGGCTTCAGGTAAAATTTTAAAAGTCATTTTTGTTATTTAGGAAAGAAGTGCTATCAGAAAGTATTCATTATTTTATTATTTTGAGTTTTTTTGGTGATGAATCTGTATAATATCAAGATACAGATATTAGAAACCAAAGTCAACTTCAAATGAACTCTTTCCACTGTCAGAAATCTCTTGGATCTGTTTGGAGCTGGTTTTCACTTACACTGAATAGATTTGAGAAATGACTGTAATGCAGGGGTCTTAAGTAGAACAGAGAAAGGAGTCTCTCTGAAGCTCTCTTTAGGGAGTTACATCCACCCTGATGATGATACAAAATACTGATGGATTCCAGAGTTTCTGATGATGTGTTTTTCTAAGCCAAACAATGGTTGAGTAAAATTCCCTATCAATGACACAGACATCTCGAGATGGGGAGAATTCTGAGCTTTCTGATGCTATTAACTCTCTCTTTTTCAATTTAGTTGCACCAACTATCACATTTCTCGAATCTCCAACCTCAGACCACCACTGGTGCATTCCATTCACTGTGAAAGGCAACCCCAAACCAGCGCTTCAGTGGTTCTATAACGGGGCAATATTGAATGAGTCCAAATACATCTGTACTAAAATACATGTTACCAATCACACGGAGTACCACGGCTGCCTCCAGCTGGATAATCCCACTCACATGAACAATGGGGACTACACTCTAATAGCCAAGAATGAGTATGGGAAGGATGAGAAACAGATTTCTGCTCACTTCATGGGCTGGCCTGGAATTGACGATGGTGAGTAACTGACACTTTTGTATGTGGGGAGAAGATAAAGTCTATCATTCACCTATTGACAAAATCATGTATACAATAAACCATCCCCCAACCTAGTGGCTTAAAACTCCATTATTTAGTGTTGCTCATGGATCCATAGGTCAGCGGAGTGGCTTTATTTTGCATGTATTTATTGTGGAATTCCGGGTCATGAAGCAGCAGCTACATAGGAGATGTGCCTGTTATGATAAGAGTGGAGTGAAAGAGGACAACGGCAACGATGTGAGGCTTCCTAAGGCCTAGATTCAGGGCTGGTGCACTGGACTGTCTCTTCAGCTTATCTGCCATTGGCCAAAGCAAGTCACAGGGCCAAAGCCAAGTTAAGGGGCAGGGAGTTGTACTCCTCCCAAGAAGGTGATGAGGAAATTAATAATTTTGAACAGTTATCTGATACACACTGGATTAATAACTACTCCAGGATGCTTGGGTATCTTATGAGAAAAGGGTTATTATTATTATTTCCATCATTGTTGCAAGTGTTTAATGAGATTTTGTACCCACAATGGCAAAACCCAGGCAAAACCGCAAGCGCAGGAACTGTGTATGGTTGGCTCGTGATGCATTTAAGATTTATTTTCTAGCCTCTTACCTAATTCAAAAAGGAGAATTCTGGTTTCTCATCCATGGATGAGAAATTAGTGTCTCGGACTGTTTTGCTTACCCGGGCTGACTGAGCTGAGTGATTCTTTTATTGGCTCCGGAGCTGTTTTCCTAGCAGTGGTAATAGTGCCTCTCTGGCCAAAGGCTAGGACTGCGGAAAGGATGGCTAGCATCAGGGGTCTACTCTGGGCACAGCAGGAGCGTGTCAGTGTGATCTTCAGGAACAGTGGGACAAGTGTCATGCATTTACCTGCTTCAGATGCTGTCCTTCAGTGGAGTGTTCTTACCTACTCAGTCTCATTGCCCAAATGCTTGCTACCAATGTGGTGGCCAAGGCCTGTGTTTGGATGTTGGGAGCTGTACATGAATAGAGTTCCTCATCAGAGTAACTCTGAGTCAGTCAAAGTCATGCAAAGATGACTTGGTGGAGAGAAGGGAAAATAGAACCCTGGGGAGACTTGTAAGGCAGGGGCTGCTTGGGCTGCATGTACCTGTGTGGCTCCCAGGGCCCCCCCACCAGCAAAGATGATCCATGCAAAGCCATCTCTGCAAAACAATAAACAAGAATGCAGTCCTTCTCATTACATGATAAGTTCCTATTATTTTGCTCTTCACTAGACCTCTTTTTAAATGCACAAGCTTGCTTAGTATATTCAAAATATGATTTGGAATATGTGTTTGATTTATAAACAGTAGCCCTTCAGGAGCACATAAAACAAGCAATATTTGGATGCAATACCCAGACACCCCTGGCTGTTGCTGTCTTTTCCATTAAATCTTCCTCTTAATTGAGAGTTTAGCTGCTTGGCTGTGGTTGCTGTAGTAAATCTCTAGCTTGCAGTGTGCAGGAAGTCATGTTTGAGGGAATAACAGCTTCACAGTTAAATCCAGAGACACTGATTTAGGACAGTAGCTTTTTGCTTGTTCTTACATAAACTTTTTATTTCTGAATAATTTTAGATCTGTAGAAAAGTTGCAAAGATAGTATAGAGCATTCACAGACTTATCACCTCCCCCACCATTGTTAATATCTTACATTACTGTGGTACATTTGTCACAAATGAGAAACTAATTTTGGTACATTGCTAATAACTGAACTTCAGACTTATTTGAATTTCACCAGTGGCCCTTTGAAACTCTTGGGGGCAAAACTTGATTCAGAGTGAAGGTCTGCAGTGAAAAGCTGTCAGAAGTGGTCTGAGTCTTTTGATATCAATGCACAGTACTGTCGGTGTAAAGCCAGTAGCTTCTGTTTTGGAAAGGATTTTGATGTCTTTCCTTTTGAACATTTCTATATGGTGCTGATATTTGGTAGAGCTGAACTCTTCTTATCCATGTGGCCTCATTTTCATTGATCATTTCTGTTAGTTTTAACTTAGCTTGTGATGGGGAAGAATTGTTTTCTGGTATAAGAATAACTTGGTGTTTCTCAAACATTCCCTTTAAAAGAAATAATTATTTATAAAAAATACAACTTAGGCTAAATTTTATAAATATGTTTCCTCCCCTTCTTTCTTTCCATCTTCTTGTTCATGAATTTATTAGGTCCTTAAAATATTAATAACTGCTTTCAGAAAAGCCCGTTTTTTTGTTCTCTTTAAGTATTTACTTAAGTGTCAGCTATCAAGGAGTAATAAATGAAAGTGGAAATGAAGGAGACTTGGCCCAGGGTGACAGTGGATATAAATGGCCCTAGTGGGCCATAAACCAGTGTGACCGATTAGAGATTGACCCCACTTGGCTTGGGAAATAGAATCGTTGTGGGTATTTATGAGACTCACAACCATAGCACACAGACAATGACCTTTCTTAGAATTGCTTCCTTTCTCTATTAACCTCCTTTAAAACTAAAGAAAAATAAACAAATAGCAAAAAAAAAAAAAAAAAAAAAAAAAAAAAAAAAAAAAAATTCCCTGCTTGTCTAAAGTACTTTCCAAGTTAACAACAGCAGGTCAAGTTTGGCTTTATATTCCATTAATATTTCTACTATTATCATATGATAATTGATGAAGAAGTTTAGCTCTCACAAATATTTTTTATAAGAAATTTCAGCTACTTTCTCCCAGTTGTTTTGGTAAGATCCCCCCCTTCCCTTTTTTTATTTGTTATATTGGAAGTTTCCCGGCTTACAAGGAAGCAGGCAGCCTGGGCTCACTGTGAAGCTAGCTGCATTTCCATACAAAGCCATAATTAATGTGACATCTCTGGTGTCGCTTAGCGTATGTGCACCTCATTCAGCTTAGAGCAGATTTCTGCTCGGGTGCGCTGGCTCATGTTTGTAATCCCAGAACTTTGGGAAGCTGAAGTGGGCAGATCGCTTGAGCTCAGGAGTTCAAGACCAGCCTAAGCAACATGGCAAAACCCCTTCTCTACAAAAAAAATACAAGAATTAGCTGGATGTGGTGTGTGTGCCTGTAGTCCCAGCTGCGCGGGAGGCTGAGGTCAGAGGATTGCTTGAGCCTGGGAGGCGGAGGTTGCAGTGAGCCGTGATCGTGCTACTGCACTCCAGCCTGGGTGACAGAGCCAGATCCTGTGTCAAAAATAAAACATAAAATATAATTTTTAAAAAAGAACTAAGATTTCCATGGGATGGTCATTTTGCTTAGGAACTTGTTTTTGAAAAGAGAGAATAAAGACTATTGAAAGAAACTGAAGCATAAATAAACCAAAAGTCTCCAAAACAAAAATTGGTGAAGAGGAATGGACCAATTGGATGTAATGACAGTCCTCATAACCTTTACTTCCGCTTGGGATGCAGACACTAGACGAGGTGGCAGACACCCTGTTATCTACTTGGAGGAAGGATGGGGAAGTTCGACCTCAAGACAGCGGCAGCCCAGTCCAAGGTGGTGCCAGTCACAGCGTGTGAGGATGTGAGGCAGGCATTAAAAGAGAGCGGCCCAGCAAACCAAGATCCCTGTGTAATGTCTCTTGAGAGTGCTGGGCCTTGCAGACTCTGCCATTTCCCCAGCCAGCAGGCTAATGTGGAAGGACAGGTGCTAGCAGATCTTCAGATGTCAGCAGGACCCCAGACACCAAGCCAGCGCCCTTCCCCATCTGTTAATCACTGGTAGCCTGGCTAGTAACTGAGAAAGAGAAAAGACCTTCCCAGACTCCAGATACTAAATCGATCACTTTGGGTCCCACATTTAAGAATTGAACTTAGCTCTGGTTAGTTTGGGATTGTGTTTAAGGCATAAAATGCAAACTTTCAGCTTCAAAATGAAATCTAGAAAACCATGATGTTTCTCTTCCAGCACACTGAAGAGCACAACTTGTGACAATCAGACTACAGGAGTTTTATGTTACTTTTGTTTTCCATCATGTCTTTAAAATCGATTCAGTAGGAGAGATCTTCCCTGGTTCCCAGAACAGTAGCTTCCTGCCCCTTGTTGCACATTTGAATCAACTGGAGACTTTTTGTCAGTATTTTGTTTGATTACATTTTTAAATACACATTCCTGGGGCCTAGCTTTAGCAACTCAGATTCCGTGGCTCTGGGATGAGAGTTGGGCTTTGGCTTTTTTTGTTTTTAAGGTCCCTAGTGATTCTAATGAGCAACCAGGAGTGAGCCTCACTGACTGGAGGAGAACTCTGAGCTGTGTAACATTTTTCTGCTTTTGATTGAGTGACAAACAATCCTTTGGTTATTTTCAGCTGCAGATAGAATCTCAATTGAGAAATGGCATGTCCCACCTGAGCTAGAAGTGAAAACTCTGGATTTGAGCTCGTGGCCAGTCTCCTGTCCTCCCCAAGTTCAGGCTGGCAGTATGGGGTCAGGGATGGAGTTTGTTGAGGTTTCAGTGTCCCTGCTGCCCAGGTGAAAGGGGGTAGAGAAGGAGATGACAGGGAAGTTGGCTCACTAGTGGCTTTGTGCTCTTGGAACCTGGGAATGTTCAATGCTGATGTGCCGACTTTCTTTCCTGGATACCTTTGTGGGCTCTTGGAGATTTCTCTCTCTGTATTTCCCATGACATGAACAAATGTGCCTCTGCTCCAGCTGGCACAAGCAACTCCTAACTCCAGGAAAGTACTTTGTGTTGTTGGGGTCCCTCAGCAGGACCTGACTCCCCACAAAGACTTTCTCCTGTGCTGCCTCTGGACTGCAGGGGACACTCATAGTCTCTTGTCCCCTAGGTGTACAGGTCAAGCCAAATGCCACCTATACCCCATGGCTGCAGGTTTCTTTCACCTTCTCTGGCAAGGGTCAGGCCTTGTCCTCTGAGCCATCCGTTTGCAGAGAACATAGTTCAACTCTCAGAGTGGTTCCGTGGAAGCCCCTTGGTGGGGCGGTGTCAGAGCAGCACTTCCCTAAAGAAACTTCTTTATAAATCCTTCCTTGTTCTCTCCTTCCGGGGATATCTTACACTCTCAAGGTGAATCAGACATTTCCAAGGACATGGGTCCAGTTCTCAGCCAGTTCCTTTGTGATTTCTGCCTCTGAGTGCCTCACATCACTTTGGTATAAGTTACTGAGGCAGGAAGAGTCTCACTTAACATCCTGTTATGCTAGAATCTAGGGATTTTGAACAATGTGCCAGCTGTCTTTGGAGGTATGAGAAACAGAGGGTCCTGGGCTACCCCTTGCAGCGAGTTGTAACACTTGAGACAACGTAGACCCTACCTCTTAGGAAGGTGGCAGGGGTGGGGTGCAGGATGGTGGGAGTAAAACACAGCCTCTTGCCCATATAACAAAAGACACCCTAGCCAACCATAAAATATAAAAGGTGGAGAAACACTTGGCTGCTTATTCCTGTCCCCTGTTCCTCTTTGAGGTTGCCTTTATTCTGGTTGTAAGAGATCAGCTTCTCATTCCCAGGGATGTCCCTGCCTTGATATTAGGCAGGACCCAGATGAAGGTATGCAGAAAATATAGGCAATGAAGGACAAAGACACCTCTTTAAATCTTCTTTCTTGTGGAAGCCAGGGAACAGAGACTATTAAATGGAATAGGTGGAACCTCTAAGATTTTACTTCTAATGAGATAAACTTTCACTTATTCTCAATTCAAATGACTCATTCAGATCTGATGTTTGAACTTGGAATCCTGAGCATAGTTAGCCTCCACTTTCCATATTATTTAAAGAGCAGCTTTGGTGCAGTGGGAAGGGTTTGGGTTTTGAACTCAGATCTGATTCAGTCACAGATCTGAGTTCCATCCTCCATGATCTTTGCTTCTTTGAGCAATTTTCTTAACACCTTGGAGTGTGAAGTGTGACTTTCCTTCTCCATAAAGTGTAGGGTTCTAGCCCCAAGTAGAGGGCATCTGCCTGTCATGTGTCAGCCCCAGCTTAGAAGGTTGCCGCCTTGAGGCTGAGCATATCTGAAGTGCTGATGCAGTGCCTGACACTTGATAGGCAGGTGCTCAGTGTTATTTATCTTCTCCTTAGGTAGGCATTGAGAATATGATAAAGGAGGCGAACATTCCCCACCTCCCTTTGTGTTTATGCCCTGTAGCCTTTAGGGAGCAGCTTTCTACCCAGAAATGCTTTTATCTCAGACTAACTCTGCCCTTCCTTATTCAGAAGCATGGGCTTGCCCAGAAAAAGGATCTTGAGACTCTATCATTTTACTACCTGAGCTTTCTAGACTTGGCCCTTGATATGATTTGGCTATGTCCCCACACAAATCTCATCTTGAATTGTAGCTCCCAAGATTTCCACGTGTGGTGGGAGGGACCTAATGGGAGGTAATTGAATCATGGGGTGGATTTTTCCTGTGCTGTTCTCATGACAGTGAATAAGTCTTATGAGATCTGATGGTTTGATGAAAGGAAGTTCCCCTGCACACACTCTTGCCTGCTGCCATGTAAGACGTGTCTTGCTTCCCCTTCACTTTCTGCCATGATTGTGAGGCCTCCCCAGCCATATGGAACTATGGGTCAATTAAACCTCTTTCCTTTATAAATTACCCAGTCCTGCGTATGTCTTTATTAGCAGCATGCAAACAGGCTAATATAGCCCTTTAAGGAGAAAATTAAGTCAAAAATTTGACCCACCTTTCAGAGGGTGGGTCAGTCTTAGATCTTTCTGCTGTCTAAGCTCTTTTCCCCCTTCTCCTTTTCATTTGGAATGTAGCCTAGAAATGTGCTGTTGGGGACAAAACCAATCTCCTGTCATTTCTCCTTTTTTGTAGCTATGGTCAAAGATACCCTGACTCCAATATTTAGGTACCTGGCTATTACTTTGTGTTTCATTAAAAAAATTGTCATTTTTTTGCTGAGTGCGGTGGATCCCTTGAGGCTGGGAGTTCCAGGCCAGTCTGGTCAACAAAGTGAGACCCCGTGTCTATGAAAAATAAAAAGAAATAAAAATAAAAATTGTCGTCCTTCATGCTCACTGAGACCTTTTGACTCTGGTAAAACTTCTCAGTGAGTTGTTAAATCAGGGCTTCTCGAACTTTAATGCACATACCAAACTCCTGGGGACCCTGTTAAAATGAAGATTATGATTCAATGGATTTGAAAATGGGCCAAACTAATGTATTTCTAACAAGCTCCCCGATGATGCCAGTACTGCTGGTCCATGGATCATACTTTGCTTAGTGAGGATGCCCTGCAGAAGCTGGAGGGGCCACTGGAAGAACTGGTCAGGCATCCATCAAGATGACCTCACTGACTTTCCCTGAGGATATCAAATAGTAATAACAATACAAATATAGAATAGATGGTGCACAGAGATGCCCTTTAATTGGTTTTGGCATAAAGTTGGATGAATTCAATATGTGGCTTAAGAAGGCTAGGGAGAGTGAATAAAAAGTAGAGACAGCAGTTGCAGGCACGTACACACACACAGGGTGGGGTTATCTGAGGAATCTTCAAAAGTTCTCATGTATCCTATTTAGCTTACCAGCCAAAAAGAAAGACTTGTCTAAGATGAAATTGATCCACTGTATGTCAGTCATTGAAATTCAATCCTACATATAAAAATCCCTTCATGAACCAGAAAGTGTACATGGAGACTGAGTGGAGATTAGAAGTGATGAAGGTTTCTTTTTGAGTAGAATTTGAGGCAGAAATTAATGGCAGAGAGATCACTTATGATTTGTTGTGAGGAAGAAACCTGGAGCCTTTGTTAGCATTTTCTGATCAGATAGCCCAAGTTGCAACAATTTTGAAGGCCAGATAGTCCTATAAATGTGAACATCATGTTGATGCAAAGTAGATTCTGTTCAGAATCATTACCCAAGTGATTTAACCCTTTGGCTTGGAACAAACCTAACCAGAGCACCAGATGATAAAATACCCTCGTTTTAAAGCTTGCCATTCTTTAGGCAGTACATAAAGAGTGTCTGTATGGCCCACTCATTCAGGAAGAATGTCACAGCTCAAGAATGCTCATTCACACAAGCAGTGGGAGTCAGTGACTTGCGCTTCCTAATTCGGGAGCTCCTGTCTCCTATGCGAAATGCACGTCAGGAACAAACTATAAATATTGGAAGAGCTTTTCCCACAGCTTCTCCTTCCGTGCTGTTTTATCGAAAGATTCATGACATCTGGATGAACTAGAGCTCTCTGCGGCACTTAGAATGCCCCACACTGGTGGATTTAGATTTGGTGTACTTAGTCTAAAGAACGAGGGGAGAGGAAATTTCTCCAAATGTTACGCATTAAATAAAGCTCTCCTGGCTTTATACTATTTGTTCCTTTGGTCTTTTGTCAGGACCTATTTCTTGTCCTGGAGGTGAAGGAGAGAAAGTTATGTCTGCTTTTCTGCCTTAAATAACTGAGAAGAGAATGATTTGGCCATACATTCAGAATAATGATAATTAAGATTTATACTTAAATAGCTCCTTATACCTCAGGAGTACTAATGTTAGTTAATTATGCTTCCCAAAGCTCCTGAGGAATTGCCAGAGCCAATGCTATTATCCTCTCCTGTCTTATAGAAGACTCCATTGTTACAGAAAAAGTGGAGACTCCCACTGCTATATAGCAAATGAGTGGTTCAGCCAGAAAGGAAACCAGATATTGCAATGCCAATTTCAGGCGCTGAGTTCAGCCTGCCCTTCTGAAACAGAAGAGGAGAAGAACCTGAAAATCAAAAGGCTGATCCCCCCATGAGTGAGAAAATACTGTCGGCAAAGCAAGGACAGTTTATTTGAATAGAACAAATCTTTTGTAATTGCCTTATCATGTGGAATTCTTTGAAATATTTTTCAGGATTACATGATCACATTAAATAGAGTCTGCAAATAGAATGGATAGAAAAGTCTTTCTCTCTCTCTTTTTCTTTTGGTAGAGCATTAGAGGGAGACTAAAAGTTTAAAGGAAGGAAACAGATGTGTCTTCCTGGCCTCCCCATTATTTTTTATCTTGTTAGCAGAATGGAAAATGAACCCTACTGTCAGGCTACCTCTCTTCCCACAATATATTTTTTTTATCCAACAAACCTGTTTTTCCTTTAACTGTAGAGTCTTAACAGTTGAAATGTCATAAAGATGTTTTCTCTTTCATCAAGATTTACATAAAGTCATAAGATTATTCATGAGCTATAAGTGAGTTTAGAAGATGGAAATAAAAAGGTCCTATTTTAGGTTATTTTGCATGGAATTAGGAGGATGGTGCAGTGCTTGGGTTTGATGCTGTTGGGGAAAGAAGAAAGTGATTCCATCTTTGATGTGTGGAAGACCAAATGCCCTCAGGGCTCATCTGCCTCTTGGAGGTGCAGACCTCACTGGCTCCCTGGGAAGCTTTGTCAGGAGTGCGACTGTGGCTGTGATACAGTTGCTATCCTTCTTTTACTCTTTTTTTCAACTTGTATTTTAGAATCAGGGGGTGCATGTGCAGGTTTGTTACGTGGGTCTATTATGTGATGCTGAGGATGGGGATGTGACTGAACCTGTACCCAGCTAGTAAGCATGGTATCCAACAGGCAGTTTTTCAGCCTTCCCCCCCATCCGTCTCTCTCCATCTTCAGTAGTCCCACTTGGGGCACTTCAGGCTGTACCGTGGACTGGCTACTCACTTTCGGTAATTCTTGACAACATTCCTTAGGTCAAGAACAAAGTAAAGGTGAGTATGGCACCTTAGGATGCTCAACACATTCTTCAGAAAACAGGATTTGACCATCAGATCTGCAGACATTGGTACTTGGCCTTCAACCTCTTTCAGCTGAGGAGGAGTTGCAGCTTACATCCCAGTGAGCTGTGGGGATCATAGACAGTCTGCTGCTTGTTTGGAACTCCAGTGGGTTGAATAGAGTTCCTGGATTTCAATATTTTATTCCACTGTCTCCCAACATGAAGATTTAAGGCTTGATGCTACTTCTTGCTACCTAAATCTGAGATTTCTGATTTGATGAGCGCTACTAGGATAGCACTCAGGGAATCGTAATAACCCTTTCAAAACCTCACTTTCAGGGGCATGGCTCAAGTCAGATACAGCTTCTTTGTCTTTCATTAATTCTCTTCTTCTTGGATTGTTTTCTCATAGCTAGTGTTTGTCTTTCCTCAGTGACCTTTTAGTCCTGAATATCTCCAACAGGGCTTCCTAACTTTAGCATATAACAGTGTGCAACAGTATGTAATGAAGGAACCATTTAGAAATTAGACTTAAAAATGGCAAGACATTTTCAACATCTGACCATTGCCAGAAGTCTAAAAAGAAAGTGATATATTTTTTCTGTCAGCATTTAAAATGATGTTAATAATTACCTTACTGTTGGAGTGTAAATATCATGGGAGGTTTTGCTAAACTAGGAAGTTGCTGGAAGCAAAATACTTGATGAGCTGGGGTCAGCTGTAGTAATGTGACCCTCACTTTTCATAAACATTAGGTCTCTATCCTCTCACGTGCCGGTCTAACTAAACCTTTGTATACTGAGAGGTGTTTATTTGTTGTGGTGAGTAGACCCTTGTCAGACGTAGTGCAGTATGCTTGGGAGAAATAAAAGCAACTCTGTTATAGTTTGTCTCACATTGTCTTTCTGCGAGTTTCATGATCTTACACTAAATTTGGCTATTGTGGACAAAAGTAAAGTGACAGTACTTGTCATACATCTGGGAGGATGAAGTTAGGAAAAAATAGTGCTTTTCACAAAGTTTAGATATGGCCTAATGGTTTTGCTGGTGAACTTGGTAGGAAAGGCATGCACTGATATGAGTCATAAGACTGGATGGAAACTGACCTATTTTTTATTAAATTAAATTAAATTATTTATTTATTTTTGAGTCAGAATCTCACTTTGTTGCCCAGGCTGGAGTGCAGTGGTGTGATCTCAGCTCACTGCAACCACCGCCTCCCGGGTTCAAGCGATTCTCGTGCCTCAGCCTCCAGAATAGCTGGGACTACAGGCATGCGCCACCATGCCTCGCTAATTTTTGTATTTTTAATACAGATGAGGTTTCCCCATGTTGCCCAGGCTGGTCTTGAACTCCTGAGCTAAGATGATCCGCCTGCCTCGGCCTCCCAAAGTGTTGGGATTACAGATGAGTCACCACCCCCGGCCCTGGCCTATTTTTTAGATTATGGGCTAACGTCTTTATTTACGATTGGACCCCAAATCCCATTTTTCCATACCTAACATTCGTTACAGTGAATAGATGTGATGTTCTTGGATCTTCCTAGGGGCTTCGTGTGCGTAGTGTGTTTGGATGTTCCTGTTCTGCAATGTGGCAGATTAAACCTGTATGTCATTCATAGTCACTGAGGCCGTTTAAATGTGTGGCTGAGATAAATCTGGCTCTGAATCCTCGGTCTTGTCACTTTCTTATGGAGCTGTAGGTGTAAAAGCGATGGTGACCACAGGCCCTTCTCTCACATGCGGGGGGGTCTGTGGGGGCCTGAGAATAAATCAGTGGCCAACTCCTCCCAGGCTAAGGAGTGAAAGCCCCAGAACCAGAAAAAGCCCTCAGTCCTGGGCAGATGGAAAGGATGTGGCTGGGAGTGTCCCCGTTTTAAAACTTGTAAGGAATCCTCTTAGTTCCTGGCAGTCTGGGATGGTTGGCCACCCTACTGCAAATGAAGACCCACATAGTTATATCCAAATATTTAAAGATTATAAATCAAATCAGTGAATGTGAATTGTGAAATAGAGTAGGTTCCACCTTCCTGCAAGACAAATGTATAGTTATGATGACGTGGAAGGCTGGATTTGAAGTTGAAAATCTCATATTGTGTTGAAAGGCACATCGGGAAGAGGGATGAGTGAAATCTTCTAAAATAATGGATTACTGAGTACTTTGAAGACTGACTTGCTCTCTTGGACTTATAGAATCTTTCCTTCAGCAGGGGTAGTAAATTCCCGTGGTGAGGGGGACTCCATTTGGTCTAGGGCTTTTGTAAAGGGAAAGGACTTCAGAGGACAACTGAGTCCCCTGCAAGTGACATCAGGAGGGCAGCCACTGGGACTTCTTGCTGCTGCTTTATTCATTGAGTTAGCCCTCAAACTACAGGGCAGCTTTCAAGACTCTTCTCAGAGTGTTATAACAGCTATAAGCAACCCTGACAAGACATATTCACATATGATAACTCAAAATGAGTTTGAATTGGTGTTTGGGATAGTAAAATTCTTCAAAATATGATTGAAATTTACTGGAATCAATGACTTTGCATACATTGATACAGTGCCATCATATGTGGCTGCACAGGGTGTGCACTGCACAATTTCCCATCACATGTGGCTGCGCAGGTGCACAGGGTGTGCACTGCACAATTTCCCATCACATGTGACTGCACAGGTGTGCAGGGTGTTCATGGCACAATTTCAGGTGATGCTATTCACATAGACTACAACATTAAAGGCGCCCCCTAGAGTTGTGGGAAGCATGCACTATACAGCAGTATGCAGTATCCCTGGATGGAAGTACACAGCCATTCATTTCATTTTTTTTCCCTGCTGAAATAGATATTTTTCTAGTTGAAATGCGTTACAATTCTAATTTGAACACTGGGGCCACTTTTATTTGGTTCTTCATTTAGACTAACCTTGATTATTCACTGGAGAATTCATGAACAGAAAATTGGCTCATTTCGCTTTACTTTAATGGCATTTTCCTGCTAAGGGTTCAGAAGTGAAATGAAAACTGAGTAAGCTTTATGGTTTACAAGTTTTACTGTTTCACATGGCAAGTGAGGACTAAAAGCATAGGAAATAGCTTTGGAAATTCATTTTGCAATCACTTAAATGTTAAAACAAAATTTAATTTCATTTCCAAGTAGACTTTCATGTAGAGACCCAGTTAGCTCTGATTGGAGAATAAGTAGCAAATGTTTTTGTTACCAGTTCTTGTTGATGCTGAGTTAAAAAAGATGTTTTTGGCAAGTCTCATAGGAATACCTTAAAGCAGAATATTCTGATCATCTTGGTGACTGCAGAGCCATCCTCCAAAATTAAATTGATAACTTTTACATTTCTCTCTGACATACCATTTTTTATAACTTCTTACACATCAATGATTTCAATAGAGGAAGTACATTTTATTTTTCTTTGTTGTGTTAGGGCTTAAAAAAGGTTTCTTCAGCCTTAGAAACTCCCCTGAAGATAAGGTGGAGAATAAAATTGTGCTTTAGATAGCATTATGCAGGGTGGTTAATAACATGCTCCTGAATGCAAATGGCCCTGCTACACACTTAACAGTAACCCGCAAACCATCAGAGAATAACAAAAGTGGTACGAAAATTATTTGTCTCTGGAATAAAAATACCGAAACTGCAATGAAAATAGCCAATTGTGTAAGAGAAACAGTACCAAAAGAAGAAAAATGGTAATAATTCATTGATTGCTGAAGTTTTTTCAAAGCAATTTGTGATCTTTTTTTGTGATTTCTTTTCTTTTTTGGAGGGATGAAAGTGGGAGAACTGGGGAGGGGAACGGAGTTAATGTGGAACAACTCAAGAACTTAAAGTTTTGTTTACCTGTCCTGTAAAAGCAGTCTATTAAATTGCAAAACTTCAGTGTATGTCTAGCTTATTTTAGTTGACATAGGTTAGTAATTTTTTGACTCCAAAATGCATACTTACAAATCTTTGCTCTGTTTTGCCTTTTAGGTGCAAACCCAAATTATCCTGATGTAATTTATGAAGGTAGCTATCATGTTTTCTACTTTGTATTTCTTTTTCAAAATGTTTGTGTATCATGAAGTAAATCAACTGAAAGAAGATTCTTCTAAGCTCAGTTAAATTTACACTTTAAGCATTACATAGGTCAAAATAGTATTTCAAAAAATCATTCAATATTGATGGCCGTTTTCCCTTGACATTTACAGTGCCTGTAAATAGCACTTTCTCTCTCATACCCTGTTCTTGGAAGTAGTAAATCCATTCCGTTGGCTGTAACAGACATCGTATTTCCTTAATTGGGAACTAATTACCTGTTTAAAAGCCATGGCTACCAAGAAAAGGGAGGTATATCAGTTTCTGGCTATGACAGTAAAGCCAATTCAAAATGATGTTTCTTGTGTAATGAAGGTGTTTGGCTCACAGATGGGAACCTCAAAGGTAGGGCTTGATTTAGGGTTGGTTAAAGCAGCAGCTCCACTATGTCATCTGGGACCCAAGTTCCCTTTATCCTACTCTCTTTTTCCCACCATGCCAGCTTCACTGAAGGCTGGTCCCCTTGTG
This sequence comes from Gorilla gorilla gorilla, assembly GCF_029281585.2. Taxonomy (NCBI): domain Eukaryota; kingdom Metazoa; phylum Chordata; class Mammalia; order Primates; family Hominidae; genus Gorilla; species Gorilla gorilla. The sequence continues at coordinate 80,947,580 of NC_073237.2, forward strand.
GTTACAAGAGAATGTGGCGGGGGAGCTGCTGCCATTCACAAGGATGGGAGAAAGGGAAGCGCTCCTGAAGGCGTCCTCAAGGAAAGAGAACTTCCCAAGAGACAAGAGCCAAGCCCTCTTTGTATCCAAGTCAAGACCCAATTGGGTCATAGTCCATTCTTGCCCTTATTACTGCTAAGAGGGATGGATTATCCCTTCAGTAACTAAATTCACCCCCAGACTTTAAGTCAGCTTCCCCGAAGGTGGATAGGCTTAACCCCTTGAAAAAAAAATGGGATTCTCTCAGGAATGTGGAAAGAAAGAAACCAAAGTCCACTATATTAGCTTTTTTTTTTTTTTTTTTTTTTTTCCGAGATGGAGTCTCACTTTGTTGCCCAGGCTGGAGTCCAGTGGCGCAATCTATGCTCACTGCAACCTCCGCCTCCCGAGTTCAAGCGATTCTCCTGCCTCAGCCTCCCGAGTAGCTGGGATTACAAGCACGTGCCACCACACTCGGCTAATTCTTATATTTTTAGTTAAGACTGGGTTTTACCATGTTGGCCAGGCTGGTCTCGAACTCCTGACCTCAGGTGATTCACCCACCTTGGCCTCCCAAAATGCTGGGATTACCAGGGTGAGCCACCATGCCCGGCCTATATTAGCTTTTGATGGAATATCGCATCTCTCCTTTGCTGTTTTGATCGAATGCCAAGGATGTTTTCCTAGGTGTGAAAACCCATATTTAACAGATTTCCAAGCCAGCAAGCCACTGTTTGGGGAAGTGGAAGGCTACATTTCAAGACTTGCTTTAAATTTAGGAATGATTAAAAGATTGATTAAAACATTATATTTATATATTTTCTGTAAAATATTCTGTTCTTTAATTTTATATTTATATATATTGATTGATATTTTATTTTTTCTATAAAATGAGCCTGTCTGTATATTTATTATATGCGTGTGTATTTAACCTGAGCTAATTTTAAGTTGGGGAATAATATTGTCTTTACCTGCTTGTGCATGTTAAGCCATATTTCTTCCAAGCTGTGGTTTGGTTGATTTTTTGCATATGATTTGTGTGTTGTTGTGTTTGTATTTGTCTTGATATGGTTTAAAGGAAGAATCTCTCAAATTGTTTCACAGAGAAATACGTTTGAATTGTGGTTTTACATCTTAAAATTACATTTTTGACCCTTTCCCAGTTAATTCAAGACTTTAAAAATGTCATCTTCCTGTTAGCCTCAGATCCCACTTTGGATCTTTTGGCCAAAATGTCATGATACTAAACTGTAGATACTTGAATGATTTAAATTTTGCAGATGTAGTTGGCTATAACATGAAGAGGGAAAACTAAACAAATAAATGATATCCATTAGTGTTTAAAATTAGTAAGTTTTAAGATATTCAAAAGGAAAATGATGAGAATGTGGTTTTGGCATTAAGAATGAAACAGCAAACACATAGAAAATAGATTTTTTTCTGTTATTTTTTATTCCCAAAGGAACACATTGCTAATAAAAATACAATTTAAATTGGTTGCCCTGAGGCCAGCATGATGATTCTACCTGGAGAAGTTTAGCTGGGGCTGCATTAACAAGGTAGCCTCTTCAGGATGGAAATTGAAGGCAGTGTACCTATTTAGAATTAAAATACAAACATTATAAACCTCATTGTTTGCAATAAGTTTACCAAGAGTTTTCTGAGACCTTTTATATGCAATATTGCTAATAAAAACTTTGACAACCCCTGAAAAAAAATCAGTCATTATTTCTATCCTGACCCATGGTAGACTAAAATTGATCCAGAAGGCAGCAACTGCATTTGCGACTTGGTGAAATGAGAACAGAGCGTTAACAATTCTAAGTATTGTGTGGATCTACCTTTTAATCATTCTGAAACTGAAATATTGGCAATTCAGAACTCTTCAAAAAAGTTTACGTGTGGACCCAGGTTTCATACTGATGCTTGTTCCACATATCCTCTTACGTCCCTGCCCTTTGTGCAAATAAGTTGCACCTGTCCTGGAAATCAGTGTTGCTCATTTCAAATCTGGCGTCACGTGTGAGCGCTGCCATCTTCTTGCCTTCACCTGGTCATGTAACTTTCCTCCACTGATATTCTTCAGCTGTAAAACTGGTAGTTATGCTCTGTCTCTGAAGACCTTTCCGGGTCTATAAATCTATGACACGTAGATGATCGATTCCCTGTCGTACTTGTTTTAAATATGCCATCCATAAAGGGGTATATGCTTATGTGCAAAGAAAAATCCCTGAACCAGGTTTGGGGCTGACCAACAAGACAATGATGTAAAGGTCTGGGTTGAATAAAATGTGGGCGTTGTGCAGTCTCAGCGCTGCAGTGGATTGAACTCAGCAGCCTGGTCACGTCCCTCCACAGCCAGACTGTCGGGGGTTTGGAATCTTTGTGATTTGTCTTGCTTCATTCTGGCTCTTACTGTGGCCTTGTGTTTGTTGGCAGCTTAATGACAACTTCATGTTCTTCCTCATTCCCCCTTTGCCCACTTAAGATTATGGAACTGCAGCGAATGACATCGGGGACACCACGAACAGAAGTAATGAAATCCCTTCCACAGACGTCACTGATAAAACCGGTCGGGAACATCTCTCGGTGAGTGGAATAAATAGGTGTCTGAATTGGTTCTGAGCATTTTGGATGCTTCCATGTTAGAGGAATGTAGCTGCTTTAATAAGACACTTTTATTGTTCAGATATAAATAGGGTGTTGAAGGTTGGAAGAATTAATAAAAGGCTTAACAAAAGTGATAAAGGTGTTATATGGCCTTTGACTCATTTGCTGCTTTTGTGCACCACTTTTAGTTGTTAGTGGTTCCTATTTCAATTATCTGTGCTTTAGAAGGGTATCACTAGAAGAGCAAGAAACCAGCTTTATCATTCAGGGACTACACCTTCATACCTGTCTCCTTAAATTTTTAATATAATTTTGACTGCTCACTAGATGTAGGGAATCCAGTAGCTTCTGAAAGGGACTGGCGGTGGAGGGGATATAATCATATGAACAAAATTAAGATTAGTTGTTTAGAATTCATCAGAGACCCTGGAGGTGAATATTAGCACCTCAAATACAAATAGAAGCAGAGCAGTGCAGTACAAGAGATAGAAGTGGAGGAGCAGATGTTTTGTTCCTTATAGCTGGGACACTCTGAGGAGCCTTTGTGGGGCAAGTGACTTTTTGCATGGCCTGTGCAGAAGGGTTGGGATTTTGACATACAGGAATGGAAGAGAAGGGCATTTGAGGCATGTGAACAGGAGCTTGTAGGTGGAGAAACATCGTGAAGGTGCTTGATTGGAGGGTAAGGCGTGTGCAGGACAGCAGGGTTGGAGATACAGATTGTGGCCAGGTTGTAGGTCTTGACACAGAGTCTCAGGTGTGTAGATTTACGGCACAGTGAAGAGCCGTTGAAGAGGGAAGTCACATGATCCCAGGGGTCTATGGTCAGTTGCTCTGGTCCGAACCCAACAACTTCCTCCAGTTGTTTCTTTTCCTCACTGTCATATGCATACAGAGCTTCCTGTGAGCTCTGCCTCCTTATAAATTCCAAATCTGTCCATATCTCCTCACCTCCACGGTCACAGGCTAACCCAGGGGTTGGCAAACTATGACCCATGGGCCAAGTCCAGCTCACCACCTGTTTTTGTATGGTTTGCAGGCTAAGAATGGTTTCTACCTTCTAAGTGGTTTAAAACAACAAAAAAGAATGATATTTCATAACACACAAAAGTTTTGTGAAATTAAAATTTTATTGTCCATGAACAGAGTGTTACTGGAACACAGTCACTTGTGTTCATTTACATACTGTCTGTGGCTGCTCTTGTGCTCCGATGGGGGTGGAGTAGTTGCGGCAGAGACCATATGGCCTGCAAAGTGGAAAATACTTACTTCTGGCCCTTTACAAGGAAAGTTTGCCTCGGTTGTTCTTTCCTGCATGACCACGCAGCCTCCTAACCCATCTCCCTCTCCCACCCTTGTGTTTCCTGGTCTTTTCCCACACAGCAGCCAGAGTGATCTTTGTAAAGTGCAGATCAGATCATTTTTTTTTTGTTATAATTCTCAGAGTCCTCTCACTGCAATTGCAATAAAACTTTTCATATGAAAGCCACACTCTTCATGGTGGCTTATGAGCCCTGGGTGACCTCGTCCTTCCCGAGCTCTCTGACTTCATCTCCCACGCTCTTCTTACTGCTTGCCACCTGCCTTTTTCATGCTCTCTCCAGTGCTCCAGTCCTGCTCTTTGTACTTGTGGCTCCCCATCCCAGGCATTTGCTTCCTGATGGCCATGATGTGGCTTCAGCTAGGTGGCCAGCATGCAGCCATTGCCCACTTCCATTTTCTTCTGAGCAGTTATCATTGTCTGGAATGACCCCATTTATTTGTTTGTTTAATGTATTTTTCTCTTCTCTAGATTCTTTAGTAAGACTCTTAGTAGGGGCAACCTGGTCAGTGTTTTTCACAGCTGTCTTCTTAAGCCCTCAGAATACTGGCTGACACCTAGTAGGCACCTAGTACACTTTGCAGACTGGCTAGACTTGCAGTGAACAGTATAGGGCAGAGGAACTGGAAAGGGGTGATCCATTAGGGGTTTGGTGGAGCAATAAAGACATGCGATATATACTTGAACCAAGGCCACGAGAGTGGAAATGGGAGGTGCATAAACAGATGCAGTGCAACTGCAACTTTATGCATATCTAGTATAGAGGTATGCATGCATGCACATGCACACACGTATACACACAAACACACATGCTTCCGTAGATGACTATATGCATTACATTGAAATAGCAAGAACAAATACCATGGTAAGTCAACTGGGGAATGGTATCTGCTTCCTGCCGTATGCAATCATTTTAGTTTTTAATTCTTATACCAATCCACTTAATATTTCTTGGTGTAAGAAAGTAGTTTGTGTACGTAAGAAATCCAAGCAGCATGTATTAAGCCCAATTACACAAAATTATATGTTGACTTTAGTTTTCTGGGTTTTTTTTTTTTTTTTTTTTTTTTTTTGAGATGGAGTCTCACTCTGTCACCCAGGCTGGAGTGCAGTGACACGATCTCGGCTCACTGCAAGCTCTGCCTACCGGGTTCACGCCATTCTCCTGCATCAGCCTCCCGAGTAGCTGGGACTACAGCCACCTGCCAGCATGCCTGGCTAATTTTTTTGTGTTTTATTTAGTAGAGACATGTTTTCACCATGTTAGCCAGGATGGTCTCAATCTCCTGACCTTGTGATCTGCCCGCCTCGGCCTCCCAAAGTGCTGGGATTACAGGCATGAGCCACCGCACCTGGCCTTCTGGGGTTTTTAAAATACAAATGATAAATTTAGGCACCTGATTGGCATATCTCCATCTATAGTATAGTTGCTGGAAGGCAAGATCAGTGAGTTTGTATATTATGACTTTGCGGAAGGCTCCTAAAATCTGTATGAGAGGTGCAATATTGTGTTTTGTAGAATTTGTGTGGTTCAGATATTTTATATATAAAGAGTTCTTGATCACAGGAGGGATCATTAGATTAGAAGAGTTTGAGAGCCAAGAAGCAGATACAAAAGTTAAAAATGTTTCTGGTCCAACAAGTGCTCTTCCAGCATTTTGTTGGATTTGCAGGGGAGGGCAGATCTCCCTTGTTCTATCCTAAGAAATATCCTCAGATGAAAACTAACCCATCAAGCAGCCAACCAACCAATCAAACAACTGACCAAACAAACTCACCCATGCTCATCTCCCGTGTAAAAACCACCTCAACACATGCAAGGTACACAAAATTCTGTATTTCTCAATCTGATTTTGAGGAAGTTATTCTTTTCATTGTCAAAGGCATCCTTGTTTACAAAAGGATTTAAATTTAGAATGGCTTCAGTAGCTTTAAGTATTTGTTTACAGATCCTTAGCTGCTTTTCAGCAGTAGAGCCCACTTCTCATTTTCTAGGTTGACTTACACATTCTATAACTAGGCAGAGAAGCCAGGGCAGGCATTACTGTCTAATGAAGAAGCAGAAGCTTGGGTAAGTGAAGCATCTATTCTAGCTGTCATGACTGGTAAAAGCAAGGTGTCCTGTGAACGCAGGGATCTAGGACTCCTAAATCCCAGTTAAGGACTGTCCAAAGCAGGGAAGAGACTGTACTGTGGTACTGCTGCATGGTTGGGGGACTTTCAGGCCAAGTCATCTAACCTCCCCCATCACAGTTTTCTTATTTATCAAATGGAGTTTGACTTTGTTTATTTAGGTATTCTCCATCTATCTGTAGAAGTCTGCAATTTAATAATAAAGAAACTTATAACTAAAATACTATGATCTCTTTCCCATGAAAACATTAGTTAGAAATAAAGATTTTAAAAAACACCCAAAGTCATGAGGTCAGCTTGAGTGAAATGGTTACGTTTATCCATAATTAGCTTTGTAGGAGTTGCTACCATTCTGTTTGTATATAGGCTGCAGAGACAGAGTTAGATCTGTATTGGCTGGGCACGGTGGCTCATGCCTGTAATCCCAGGACTTAGGCTGAGGCAGGCGGATCACCTGAGGTTGGGAGTTCGAGACCAGCTTGACCAACATGGAGAAACCCCGTCTCTACTAAAAATACAAAATTAGCCAGGTGTGGTGGCACATGCCTGTAATCCCAGCTACTAGGGAGGCTGAGGCAGGAGAATCACTTGAACCTAGGAGGCGGAGGTTGTGGTGAGCCAAGATCGCACCATTGCACTCCAGCCTAGGCAACAGGAGCGAAACTCCGTCTCAAAAAAAAAAAAAAAGTCTATACTCAAACATTTGCAGAAGCGTTTTTGGGGAGATATACTCACAGTTAAAGTACCAGAGAAGAGAATGATCATTACTTTTGCTCCACACTGGCCAAGAGCTTTGTATATCTTCTTTTTGTGCTCTGTGTTTTATTTAATGCTCTTCTCATCTGGCATGAAAGATGGTGTCCTGGGAGAATTAGCCATATGTTTTTATTTTCCTGCCTTCATTCTCAACCACATGCTTTGCAGAGACAGTGTAGTGGATAAATCACAGGATTTATACTTGGGCAGACTTAGTTCCATTTCCAAGCTCAGAAGGTGTGACTGTGAGCAGCTTACTTAATTTTTTTGTAAATCTTAGTTTTTTCATCATCATCATCACAGCTAACATTAATTTATTATATATTGTAGTAGATACTGTTCCAAACCCATTATCTGCATTAACTCATTGAGGATTTACAATAACCTACAAAGTAAAATAATTATATTCTCCATCTTACACATGAAGATTATGAGATGCAGAGAGGTTAAGTAATTCTGAAGTCATGCAGCTGAGTGAGAAATCTAGATTTTATACTCAGGAAAAACCCATGGTCTTAATCTCTACCCTATAATGCTTCTCACTATGAGATGGGTATATCAGTCAGAATAAGCTATGCTGCAGTAACAAAACCTCCACATCTTGGGGACTTAAAACAAAGTTTTCTTTCTTGCTTCGTTTAGTGTATTGGCTAGGAGCTCTGTTCAGCCTTGTCCTTGTTCCAGGACTGTGGATGACAAAGCATCCACATTTTTAAAGGTTAGCCTTTTTCTTTATGACAGAGATAAAGAGCACTGTGGAACAGGTGGAGCAGGGTTCCTCAACCTTGGCACTATTGGCATTTGGGGATAAATAATCCTTTGTTTGGGGGGCTGTCTTGGGCACAGTAGGATGTTAATAATGCCTGGCCTCTACCCACTAGGTGCTAGTAGTACTTTCCCCCTCGTTGTGACAACCCGAAATTGTCAAGTGTCCCGTGGATGGCAATATTATTGTCCCTGGTTGAGAAACACTGCCTTAGACTAAGATCTTGGACAAGAAGTGAAGTTCTACACCCTGGCAGTGACACAAGTCTCAACTAGTCACGTGACCACTTAACCACAAGCAAGCCAGGAAATGTATCCTACAAAGAGAAACACAGAGAAAACCAGAAATATTAGACAAACAGCATTAATGATTACTATGGATAGGGATAATAATATCCATCTTAAAAATTGTTGTGCAGATTCTTAAGCCAGAATGGCTCTCTAAGAAATCTCAGAGCAGGCATTGGCGACTATGTTCAAGTCCAGCTGCTGCCATTGTAAATAAAGTTTTATTGGAACACAGTTATGCCCATTTGTTTACATATCATCATTGGCTGCTTTCATGCTCCACCGGCAGAGCTGGATCCTTAGTTGCGGCAGAGACTGCAAGGCTGGCAAAGCCTGAAGTATTTACCATCTGACCTTTACAGCAAAAGTTTGCCAACTCCTGGTTTAGAGAAGCCAACTGTTTTTGGAAGCAGGACTTTAGGCTGAGTAAGACTGGAAGGAGACACATAGTGCCGCTGACAACTTTGCTCTAAAATATTAAGATGCACTTAGAGGAGCATCATGCCTTGGTCAGCAGCAATGGTAGCAGAGTGATCACATTTCTATGTGTACCTCTGTCATCTCTACCTCTGGGATGGGAGAGGATTCACATATATCTACATCTACCCTCTTGACTTGTGTAATCCACACCTGGCAATTACATTTTTAAACTTACTTAAACTTTTTTAGGCTTATATCATATATATGGGAAAATGCACATATCATAAATGTACAACCCAATGGGCTTTGACAAGTGGAACTCACCCCAGAAGTGCCCTCCTGCTCCCTTCCAGTGCCACTCACTGTTCCCAGGGTACCCTGACTTCTAAGAGCAACAATAGCTAACCTTAAAAATAGCCTTTTATTATGGACAATTTTCAAACATGCACTTCAGTAGAGAGAATAGTAAAATGAACCCCATTGTATTCTTCACCAGCTTCAAGAATTATCGGGCTGGATGCGGTGGTTCATGCCTATAATCCCAGAACTTTGGGAGGCGTAGGTGGAAGAATCCCTTGAGCCCAGGATTTCAACACCAGCCTGGGCAGTATGGCAAAACCCTGTCTCTACAAAAAAACTTAAAAATGAGCCAGGTATAGTGGTGTTTACCTGTAGTCCTAGCTACTCAGGAGGCTGAGGTGGGAAGATACCTTGAGCCCAGGAGGTCGAAGCTGCAGTGAGCCATGATTGTGCTATTGCACTCCAGCCTGAGCAACAAAGTGAGACTCCGTCACACACACACACACACAGAAAAATCACCAGTATTTTGCTGTTCATATTTCATATTCTCTCTCTCCCTTTCTCTGCCCACCTCTCTCTCTCTCTCTCCTCCCTCTTTAGATGGATGGAGAGAGAGCTGTAATATTTTTAAAATGCCAGTGGGATAGCCATTTTTATAAGCTTTAACTTATGTTTTCTCATTTGTAAAGTAGGCATAATAATAGATCTTACATATTTCACTATAGGGTTGTCGCAGATTAAGTGAGTTGGTGTACATAAGGCTGTTATAAGAACAAGTGGTAAGCATTCAATAAATATGAACTGCCTGTATCATTATCATCGTCATGATCATCATCACCATATGATTATAGGGAACTAATTAGCAAGGTTGTGACCACCCTCCCTTCCTTTCTCTAGGTCTATGCTGTGGTGGTGATTGCGTCTGTGGTGGGATTTTGCCTTTTGGTAATGCTGTTTCTGCTTAAGTTGGCAAGACACTCCAAGTTTGGCATGAAAGGTAAGAAGGGTTGTGTTTATTTAGCTTCTTATGTGGATCATTTTTGGCTTATGACTAATGCTAATTACCACTAAAGAAGGAAGTGGCCAGATTTATGATGATTAGGTTTTAAGCCTAAAAAAATAGCAACAAGGCTTTGATACTACAAATCAAGACAGAGCAAAATAATGTTGATTACTCAGCACTACCCACTTTTCCATGAGAACAGTTGTCCCGGGAGACAGAACTGGGTTCTCAAGTATCAAGGGACTAATAAAGATATGACAAAGAAATAGTACTTGATGTTTCTTTTGCTCCAGAAAGGCAGGTGAGACACAGTGGGGATAGGATAACCTGGACACATGTATTTTGTGCAGAAAGGTCTATGCTGCTGTACATTTGATTCCCAAATCTTCAGTGGTATGCTTTTGATGTTGTTCCTGCTTTTCCAGATCCTCATTCTTTGAAATTTAAACAACAGTGTTATGAAGCAAAATAAGAACAGCTATCAGCAGTATATAGAAGCTTCATGAATACATAGCTTTTTTTTTATTTAAGTGGAAAAATTAGCAGGGCTGGATTAAAAATTAGGCACTAATTGACCCAAAATAGATAACTTGTCTTTTTTTAGAGGATGGAAAATTAATTTTACAGGGAAAACTTGTATAAATTTCTTGTTACATAAAAAATGCCTTGGAGCAGTGATTTAATGATTTAAAACCATTTGCTCTGAAGTTTAAACTTATGTATTGGATAATATGCTAGTGTTGTATTTTGTGTGGTCTCCTATAGATAGACACTATTTAAAAGTGTCTAAATGGGAATGCTGTGAAGAAGGTTTAGTGGTGTCTTAGTTGTGTTGGAGAGTAGGTCAGGTGGATTTTCTTTATCTGTATGGTCTGTTAGAATTACGGGTAATGTTGCTAATATTGCTATTTACTTGAAAGGGAATGTTTCAGTAGCAATAAGTTGCCCAGCATACACTGACATCTGGGATAGAGCAGATCTATTTCTGATGTTTCCTCTTTTCCCTTTGTTGGTGCCTGTGAACATTTCTAAGCCAGAAATGAACAGGGAGGAGTGGTGGTAAACTGGGGCTTAAAATAACTCCAAAAACCTCGTCCTGGTTCCTGCTTGGCCAGCTGATCCTTGATGTTTCTTCAGGGGAGGAAAGATCTTTCATTCTCCAATTATAAATAAAGCTTGGGAGAGGGACCACCCCACAGTGATTTTAATTCATCCTGTGGGGTGGTTCTCAAACTTGACTGTGTGCCAAAAACTCCTATAGGACTTGAGAAAACACAGATTCCTGGGCTACCCCCAGAGTTTCTGCTTTAGCAGGTCTAGTGTGCACCTGACAGCTGGCATTTCTAACAGTTTCTGGAGAATACTGATCCTGCTTGCCCTGGTTGTTGTGTTCTCTACACAACAGTGTAGAGAATCACTGTTCTCTACAATAAACATGGGCTGCCAGGCCCCCTTCGGAATGTGACAAGATGTTGGTAGAGACATCGCAAACCAAACTCACCCACAGCTTTGCACACATTTTGGGATCCCCATATCTCAACTGCACCCAGGCCCAGGCTAGGCGGCTGCTCTGTGTGTGCCGCACCCTACCATGGCATTTGGCGGTTCTCATGTTTATCAGGTGCTTTCCTTCCTTAGAGGCACTTGGACTGGATGTCTCTAAACATAGATTTCACTGGAGGCTACCAACTAACATTAGAGTTTCCAGTCTTGAAGGGTTTAGTTTGAAATATTTCATCCCATGAGCTTTTTGGAGAGAGGATATACCCAGGTTCTTCTGGGATCTCAGCAAAAGCTAAGTGGGAATCCATGGAGCAAAATTTAGGAACTTCTTCCCACCCTTGGTTTAGGAAAATCACTGGCAGAATTACCAGTAAATGGCAACCTACTCCTTACAATGTGGCAATGGAGGAGAAAAAACGTAGACATTTTCTTTCAGAGAAGAAAATTATGTTGCATATTGAGACTCCAGCATTAAGGCTGAAACAGTATTTCATTTAGATAATTTGGGGTGATTACCACTAAAGTGTCTACATTTTCTGAGTATAACCTGAGGGCATCCTTAATGAATTATAAGAAAGAGTGTGCTTAACCCTGCCACAGAGCCAGTAAATGGCTTCCTACAGCAGTAACTACTATACATATTGTATGTTTTGTTCCCTCATTCCTACACACAAATACAATCATTTTTAGAAATTTTGTCTCAGAGACTTTTTTTTTTTTTTTTTTAGAATAGCTTACTGTTCTATTTTAAGCTACATGTCTATCTGGGGCATGATGTGAATAAAAAGAGCCTGATCTAGGGTTATTGTTTTGCAAGTCAGATGTCGAGTTGATAATCTTTGGGGATCTAGAAATTAAGATATGGTTCATGTATCGAGTGCAGATGAAACTGCTTAAAACGTGGTATTTAAACATTAATGTGAGTCAGTGTATTTTAAATGCTATTAGAGCTGAGATTACCACTGAAAAACATATGTCTTAAAAAAGGGAAGAAAATGTAAAAATACTATTATGCTTCCGAAAATAACCAGGCAATGTATTAGTTGTGGTTTCTTAGTAACAACGGTATGAACTGTGCATAGCTTTGGCCAGGACTAGGCACCATGTAAGAGGCTTGTGGCTGCTGTGCAGATGAGCTGTTCAGAATGTTATTCCTCCCTTCCTAAGCATCTTTGGGGAGGGTCTAAGCTCATCCTTATTCTCTTTTGCTGGAGGCAGATGGGACAGGAGGAAGGTGGCCGGCTCACCCATAGGCACTCACAGCTTTTTGCCCATCCCTAGCAATGCGTGATTTATTTCGAGTGTTGACTGTTTCCATCTGTAATGGAAAACTCGAGAATATAAATGACAGTTCAATGCTGCTGATATGAAGGGCCCAGAGGAACAAACCCCAGAAACCTCTTAAGGTCACCACACTACAGCTGAATGCAGGGCAACACAAGCTTTATGGATTGGCCTGAGATCCACACCTTACTCCTGCAAACATTACTTATGGTATTGCTCCCATGGGGAGGTGATTTCTAAATTCCAAACTAGTGAGTGAAACTTGGATTTGTAAATACAACCAGTGAATTGCGGTGTTGTCTTTGAAGATGGGTCTGCAGGTCTGTAAGCTTCATCGGGTTTCGTTCCTTGTTCTGTGGATTCATCGTAAACCAAATGCTGATGGTCCACTCCAGAACAGGCAGCACAGACTTTGAGCTCCATGGCAACAGCATTCATATTTGTGGTGTTCATCTTTATCTACTGAGTGCCTAGCCCAGAGTTGGTGCTCAATACATATTAATGACAGAATGATCAGAGAAGATTTTCAACTCCGTCCGCCTAAGTTTGGTAATTGGAAAACAGTTAGTATTTGGAGGATGGCTAAACAGTGAGTGACTAAAGAGAGAACCTGAGACTTTTCTAAGTTTCTAAAAGAGACAAAGTCCCACCTCTTTTTTTTTTTTTTTTTTTGGTTATTCCATATGAGTCATGGCCATAGACAAGAGATCAGTTTGTCCCGGTTTTGTCTCAGGGTATGTAGGTTTTCACACACTGTTTTAAACAATCATCATTGTTTAAGTTTGGAGGATTCACTTTGACTTTTTATTTTGCATGTGAACATCTTCAATTTCTACCTCCCTACCTTTGAATGTATCGTTTTGGAATATGTTGTTTTTTCAGTTCTGAAGTTGGCAAAAGTGCTAGATTGGGGATTATATCTTGCGGTAAACCTAGAATTTATGTTTTATTCTTGCTTGATAGAGTTTAAGCTTCTTACTGCTAGTGTCCAATAGGCTCCCGGCCCTGTTTCCATAAAGATGTCAAGGGGTAGAATTTCTCCCAGTCAGTTTTTCCTTGTTTATTTCTGTGCCTTTACACTGTCCTATTGCTTTTTTGGTTGATATGTAGCTACCATAATTGCAGAAGCTAAATAATGCCCTTCTGTTAGTGTTGGCCATCTATGTAGGGCTTATTCATACATATGTTTAATATGTATGAATAAAATGTATACCAAATCTATCTAAATCTATGTCGGTATCAATATCCCTATATGAAAATGCATAATATTATCCCTTTTCTTCTAAGGCTGCCTCTGGTTTGTTTTAATTTTAGTTTTCACTGAAGTAGGGCTGAAAGAATTTTCCAGAACAGCTCCATTGCCAAAGGAATAGGCAACCATGCCTTTGAATGCTCTCCTTGTGTTGTAACCAAGTCTTGTGTTTAGCTCTTGCATTGCTTCCTGGCTCCGTGTCTTCACTGAAGATGTAGGAGTGCATGTGAAGGGAAAATGGAAGCACTGAGGAGCACCAGGGCTGCCAAGTCTTCAAAGGGTGCTCCACATTGGGAGCCCTGCCTGTGGCATTGATGGTGTACAGGGTTGCAAAAAATATAAGGGAGCCAGCAGGGAGGAGGGAGCTTGGCATTCATCACCCTGTTGGAGGATAGTTTCGGCTATCAGTTTTGTGTTATTTACATTTCCTGATGGAAGTCCACATATGATATCTAATTCCTAAGTACTAATGCAGCCTTTGTCACTCGAGAGTGAAATATCTAAATGACCCTAAGAAATCTCTGTAGAAGAGACTAGAAGAGGAAGCTTTCTTCTCATTCAGTGCTAATAGACTGCACAGATTTCCTCTGCAGCCTCTGATTCTTGTATGTAAACTCCCCTATCCACATTCATTTGTCCTACTTAAGTGTTGGAGGTTTCCAACTAGTAAAGGCTGGAAAGCTACCCTGCCTTGGGATGCAGATCTGGGTTTTCCTAAGTCCAGACTGAAGGCCCACAGTTCAACTTTCTGCTCTTATAAATGATCTTTGAGTGTCTTTCAATAGCAACCAAAAATCTGCCTATTTAAAAATAGTCATAAACATAGCGGGGCCAAAGCTAAAGAGGTTGAAGGTTAAAGCCTTTTATATGAGCTGAAAACAATTCTGAGAAGTTTAAGAGGTTGAGTTTAACAGATATTTGGATCAACTTTTAAGAGGAAAAAATGTGACCAAAAGCCAGAAACACAGTTGTAGAAACATCTGTAAGGACAAACTGTTTTCCATATGCACCCTCTTCCTTCTTCTTTTTTTTTTTAAAGAAAAATACCATCGAAAAATTAGAATGGTAACAATTGAATGCATTCTTGTTTTTCAAAATTTCAAGGAGTTTAGAAATACATAAACATAAAAATGGATGTTCCCATCACCTTCTTCTGCATGACCATTTCCACTCCTAGAAATAAGTTTCTTTAACTTTATAGGGTGCATATAGTATGTAAACAATCAAATATATGGCTTCATTTTTGATTCCATAAGGAAATTATAATACCAGTCTTGTTCTGCATTTTTTGGGGGTAACAATTTGCCTTGCGGATTTTTCTTTATCAGTACCTAGCTATCTACTACATTCCATTTAATAGTATTTCCCAGTTGTCTGATATCAGGCTACTTGGATCTGAAACCTGGCTCTGCCTCTTACGAGCTATGTGACTTTGAGCAAATATCTCATCCTCTCTTGCCTCGGTATTTCCATCTGTAATGGGACAATACTAATACCTAACCCATAGGGTTGTTATGAAGACAAACTGAGCTTATATATATAAACCACTTGGGAATGTTTCTGACACTTAGTAATTGCTCTATAAATATGTAATGTTGTTAATATTATTGACAAATTATGATTTATTTGACTTTTCTTCTTTTAATGGACATTTATGTTTTTACCAAGTTTTCAGAAAATTATTTCAAGTAATTTTCAAATAATATCTTCTGTATAAAGATAGATACTTGGAAATGTATTGCTAGGAGGAAAGATATATATGTTTAAATGTGAATAGATTACCTTGCATATATGCCTTTCCAATTTAGTCTCCCACTAACAGTATGTAAGGATACCCTTTCATTTCTTACTCTGATCTATACTGAATATTATCAATCTTTTGGCTATTTGAGTTTAAATGATACATTGATTAATAATGAATGTAAATATCTTTATCACATGAAAAATAAGAGTAATGTTTATTTTTATTGTTGAGTTATAGATATACTTTGCCAATTATATATATATATTTATTTATTCATGATATTTGTGGCTCATATTTTCTTCTAGTCTTTTGACTTTTTGATAGTGTCTTTTGGTAACCAGAGATTTACCTTTTTATAAAAGCAAATCTGTCCATCTTTTCCATTTAAGTTGTGTCTTGCTTAGGAAGATCTTTCCTGCTCTAAGGTGGTAAACATATTTCTAAATATTTATTTCACTAGTTTTTTACTCTATGTATTTTTTAAACTTAGCCCTTTAGTCTTTTTGTAATTATTATTATTATTATTATTGAGACAGAGTTTCACTCTTGTTGCCCAGGCTGGAGTGCAGTGGCATGATCTCGGCTCACCACAACTTCTGCCGCCCAGCTTCAAGTGATTCTCCTGTCTTAGCCTCCTGAGTAGCTGGGATTACAGGCGTGCGCTACCACACCCGGCTAATTTTGTATTTTTAGTAGAGATGGGGTTTCTCCATGTTGGTCAGGCTAGTCTCAAACTCCCGACCTCAGGTGATCCACCCGCCTCGGCCTCCCAAAGTGTTTGGATTATAGGCGTGAGCCACCGCACCCGGCCTTTTTGTAATTATTTTATTAAACTTTGGTATGAAGTAGTCCTCTCTTTTTCAGAGACATATAGAATAAAGATATTTGAATAAATTCTAGTGTGACATTTTCATAGAGATGAATAATAATATTTTAAATTTCTTGTATCAGAAAGCCACTAATAAAGCAAAAGAGAAATTTTGAAAATCTCAGTAATTAACTCTTTCTTTGTAAAACAAGTAATGAACTTTGCCAGTTCTTTCTTATAGCATGGGAATATAAACCACACAAAATAGTATCAGAGAAATAAGTTTTCACAGAAACCCTTTGTTAAACTACTCTCCTCCCAGCTTCAAGTGGAGTTCAAAGTCTATCTCAGCCCTCTCTTAAGAGGCAACAAAATTTGTCAATATCAACCAAGTCCTCAGAAATTTCAGAAAAGACATTCAGTTGAAAGAGTCATTGAGTAAGGTAACAAAATGAAAATGAATCTAGAGAAAAGAATTAGCCCAAGTGTTCCTTTTCTGTTGTTTGGTGATGCTATAGAAAGCTTTTCCTGTGTGTTTGTGAGGTGAGGATCTACTTTTTAAAGTCTCTTCTTTCCCTGCCAACATTTGGCTTCTGTCTATCTGAGAGCAGAAGATGCTTATTCTTTACAACATATTGAAAATGTGTGTCAGACTTCTAAGAATTGGCTAGAGTAGGCCAGACAGGAAGCAAAAGAATCGGCATCACTGCCTTTAGCCTTGTAGGTGGATGCACTCTACCTTTTAATTGCTGGTTTTACCTGGGAATTCCCACAACCCCAGCATGATTCATGTGAGAGCTCTTGTTTTCCTGTAATGTAGAAAGTGCATGCAATATTGTTTGGGACTTTCCATGCTAGTATTTTCACTAAAGGTGAAAGAGCCTTTAAAAAATTAGATTTTGTACTTAAAGGTCAGGAAATATTGTTACCACTTCTTTGGTCTTCCATTAACCTTGGGAGGAATTTGCTTTGACCTCCTCACATAGCTCATGGCCTATTTCAAACAGGACTTTCAAAATCTGAAAATCTTCTGGATTTCTTCTTCTTTTCCCTCTTCACTTCTCTTTTACCTTTCGTTGTTTTCCCTGTGATTTTGTCCTGCATCTCTTTGCTTTCTAATTTTATGTTTTTTCCTCTCTTGCTTTTCTTCCATCTCATTCCTAACATCTGATTTTGGTGGAAAAGCTTTTCAGAATTTATGAAGAAGACAGATAATAACTTGGCTTAAATTCTAACATATGCTTTGATTTTATCTTACTTTATTTTGGGCAAGAATACTAAATGACTATGGGAATACATTTAGCTCTAAATCAGCAGAATTGTCACGTGGCATTTCAGAAGACAGCCTGTTTGAATAATGCACATCCTTCATGTTTGTAAGTTGTTAACTCCTGAGTCTTCAACCCGAGGAACATATAGGAAAGTAATATTGAAGACATATGAATCAAACACACTTGAGTTTAAATCCCAGATCTCCCGCCTGCTGGTCATCATTTTGGGCAAATTGTTAAACTCTAAATCTTAATTCCTCTTTGGTAAATTGAGGGAATAATACTCATCTCTTCAGGTGATTATAAGAATTAAATCAGTGCTTAGTTTAGTATTTGGCTCTTTAAACTAATTCTCTAAGAGGTAGTTACTTTTCAGATTTATGTTTTAGTAATACATTATTAAAGAAAATATTTTAGGGTGATTCTTGTTGAATTCATATTGAATCTGGAATGCAGAAAAATATCACAAATGTAAACAGTGAATATTAGTGTTTCCAGGTTTATTATTTGAGTCTATAGAAAAAAATTGTAATTACAATGTGTATCTACTTTATGGGGTATGTATCATGAATACAAATGTGCTGATACGTGTGCTTCTTTTAAGCCCTTCAGCCCTTTAATACACTATGTGTGAATTATTGCACATTCTTAATTTTATTGTCCTCTGAAGAATTCATCACTTTAAATTATTTTGGGGCTTATAAAAACTTGTTTCATTGATTGATTGATTTGGTATGTAGGTTTTAGCAGTTTTTCAGGGGAGGAATATTTACCAAAGTAAAGAGGTGGAAAGGGCAGGAATGGGAGGGGGATGGGACCCCCCAACACCCACTAGCTTAGATCTAAAAACACGACCTCATGGAAACTTCGAATGTGTTTCCCTTTTGTACAGAAAGGATTATAACTGCTGAAGTGATTTATTTTTAAAAATAGGCCTTAATTCTGATGTATGTACAGCCTGCTAGAAAGGAAAAGATGGATTCTCAAGAAATTAAATTCTTCCTTATGCAATAGATTGTCATTTATATTATTATAACCACAGACCCTGCATTTTCTGTGAGAAAGCCAAGGCTTGGACAGGCTAACAGCGGTGGAAGACCTTTGTTTTTATCAAAGCGTCAGCAAAAGCAGAAACATATTGGCCTTTTCTGTGATCATCTTGGAACTTTAGTGGCCTGAGGACAAAAAGAATGAGAGAGAGAATGAGCCAGTGAGCTAGTGACCTGATCTCTATTTCAATTCTTTAAGTCTTTTGTAGACATTAATATCCTGGATTGAAGCAGAAGAGTCATCTCTGTCTTCAGCGACAGTGTAAGGAAGGAAGGGGGAGGTGACTTAAGGGGTGAGGGTGCTGTGGGGAGGGAGAATGTTGAGAATGAAGTGGTGTTTCTATTTACGGTTGTGGTTGTCAACTTTAGAAGTCCTGGCAAGACTTGAGTATAGTCAACCACCCAACTGAGCCTTTCCTGCACTTGCTTCCTGGATTGCCTGTAAACGAAAATTACATAAAGACCAGAAATATTATAATAGTACAGGACAGAGAATCATCTGAGGCTCCCCTCCAGCTTTAATATCTACCACCTTGTTACAAAACCATTATATACAATCACACACTCACTACAAAAGTCTGCCCTACACTTCTGGTGAGATCCTTTATTATTATGGTGTGTAATGATGTAATCTTTTTCTCTATTGTGGAGCCACAGTCTCTTTACTGTTGACATATGAAATACTGCATCTGGAGCCAACACTAAATATCCCTGACTATACCTTCAAATGTGTGGTCATCTCAAGAAAATATTGCCTCTAAGTTATCAATAGAAGGTATTTTCTGCTTAGTTGGCATTCCCAGTGAATCTGTTTACTGTTAATTTGCAGGTAGCATGCATCTTGTCAGGGTGATATGGTTGGCTATGTCCCCACCCAAATATCATCTTGAATTGCATCTCCCATAATTCTCATGTGTCTTGAAAGGGACCTGATGGGAGGCAATTGAATCATGGGGGTGGGTCTGTCCCATGCTGTTCTCATGATAGTGAATAAGTCTCACAAGATCTGAGGGTTTTTTTTATAAAGAGCAGTTCCCCTACACAAGCTCTCTCTTGCACACTGTCATGTAAGAAGTCTCTTTGCTCTTCCTTCATCTTCCACCACAATTGTGAGACCTCAGCCATGTGCAACTGTGGGTCCATTAAACCTGTTTCCTTTATAAACTACCCAGTCTTGGGTATGTCTTTATTAGCAGCATGAGAACAGACTAATAAACAAGGGTACCTTTGACATTCCAGCTTGAGAGCAAAGAAAGGCAGCCCTGCCTTAGCCATCTCTTCCTGGAATGGTGTGGATGTCAGGGAGCAGCTCAACATGTGGGCTCTTTCTTGATCTTTTAAGTCAGACTTCATAGCATGGCTTTGTCATTTTGTTTAAAGTAAATCCTTGAAACATTAGATGTTTCTATATTGAAATGATGTGCATTCCATAGCCCAAAAGAAATAATTTCTGTGTTATTTACTTGTAGCCTTTCCTCTATGAGTGTGGACAAGTGCAAGGTGATTTTAGAGGTAGATTTATGTGCATATTATGTAATTGTTTATCCCTCACATTATATCTTTGTTTTCCTGTGATGTCATGGCAGAGGGTGGATTAATCAGTAAAATGTCTAGGATTGGATTGAGAATGAGCAGGCACCTATCTCAGGCACAACCTGTGAGCCATGTGTCTTTATTTTTCTATTGTTCAATAAAGTATACCCTTTTAGCCCTTTCTGTACTGAGTAGCAGAAAATTAATCTCCTACCACTCTGGGTAATCTCAGACAATGGTGGATAATCACAAAAAATTCCACACTTTCTCTGTCACTTCAGGTCTCTCACTTTCCTCTCCCTTACTCAGGTTGCATTTGCCTTTCTGGGAAATAGTGGAGAGTGTGCTGCAAGTTCAATGAAGTGCCACAGTGTGGGGAGGGGACATACCCGTGGCCTTGGTGGTAATTTCTGTATGCTGGTGGCTGTCCATCTTCCCAGTTGTCCTTGGCCACCACTCTGTTCAAGTCATAGGTGTACCATCTTGTGTTCCTAACCAAGTTCTGCCACCTTCATATGTGTCTCCGCAAGGGTGTCTTTGCAGCTTTGGGGACATGGAAAATACTGAGACTGGCCCCCACTGTCTCGTGTAGACATACTATGCAGAGACATACTATTCCCCTGCTTTATTACTCTTGTGCCATTACAGGCTTGGGATTGCTCTGACTTCTGGACAACTTCTCTCGTCTTCCAAGAAAGGGGTCCTCAGGATTCTTCTTTTTGAAACTCTAAGTCTGAGTCAGGGCTCTGTGTTTCCTTAACCCTCATACTTGACCTGGGGACAGGTTATAGACTCTTCCTGCCTGTATCTAACCTTTTTTTCCCCTCACTGACTCTCTTCCTATTTCCTATGGGGACAGGAAGAACATGAAAAACGATTTTTTCTGATTTCATCTTCTTCCAAATACTTTTCATCATATATGTGGATCTTGGTTTTTTTTTCCTCCAGCTTTTTACTGTAAAATTTTCAATATGAATAAAAGCTGAAAGAATACTAACAATGAATATTCATACACTCAACACCTAGATTCAACTTCTGCTTAACATCTTGTTATTGAAAAATACATTGACAGTATCATGTTCCTTCACTCCCAAATTCCCAGCATGTTTTTCCTAAAACTGAGGACACAGTGTCCTAAAACCACAGCCACAATACCATTACCACTGTGCTCAAGGAAATTAAGATAACCCTGTAATAACAGATATTACCTAGACTATCTTCAAATTTCCCCAGTGATTTAAAAATGCCTTTTATAGTTACTTATATATCAAACGAAGATCAATTCAAAGTTCATGCGTTGCATTTTTTTTTATTGAGTTTCTTTGGTCCCTTGCAGTCTAGAACATGGCTTCTTTTTTTCCCTGCCTTACACTGGCTATTTGAAGAGACTAGGCAGTTGTCCTGTAGAATGTCCCTCATTCTGTCTCTGTGTGATTGTTTTCTTTGGTATTCTTCAACTTGCCATTTATCCTCTGTATTTCCTATAAACTGGAACTTATTTCTAAAGTTCCTATAAACTGGAACTTATTTCTAAAGTTCCTATAAACTGGAACTTATTTGGTCAGATTCAGGTGAGAGGTTTTGGGAAGAAAACATCACAGAAGATGATGTGCACTTCATCTGTGTCACATCTGGAATCACGTTGTGTCAGGTTGTTACACTATCAGTGGAAGTTGGATCACCATTTGAAGATGGTGACCACCAGATACCAGATCTTTTCTTTATAAATACAAGTTTTTCCCTTTGGAATTCATAGCTGGTTTGTAGGGTGATAATTTGACATCTAGCAAATATCCTCTCCTCCTAAAACTTGAACCTACTGGGCTTAGCATACTTTCCTAAAAGCTACTTAATTTCTAAGGGTTGCAGAGGTGTTTTTCTAATCCAATCATTTCTTCTGTTTTTATTTCATTAATTTTTTTTAAAGGAGAGCTTTCTGGCCTTGGCCAAGAATTTCAGCTCTTTCATTATAGTTCTGTCTCGATGACTCTTCCTTGAGGCAATGATTGGATGCTTGGGATCCAGCTGCCTACACTAGGGAGGGTCATAGGATTATAGAAAAAAAGTTACAGTTAATAGGGTCACTATATCAAAAATATTATTTTATTGTAAGAGTATAGTTGGTGGAAATGCAAATCAGTACAGCCACTATGGAGAACAGTTTGGAAGTTCTTCAAAAACTAAAAATTGAGCTACCATGTGATCCAGCAATCCTACTGCTCGGTATTTACCCAAAAGAAAGGAAATCAGTATATGGAAGAGATATCCACACTCCTATGTTTGTTGCAGCACTGTTCACAATAGCTAAGATTTGAAAGCAACTTGTGTCCATCAACAGATGAATGGATAAAGAAACTGTGGTGCTTGTACACAATAGAGTACTATTCAGCCATAAAAAGGAATGAGATTCAGTCATTTGCACCAACATGGATGGAACTGGGGTCATTATGTTAAGTTAAATAAGCCAGGCACAGGAAGACAAACATCGCATATTCTCACTTATTTGTAGAATATAAAAGCCAAAACAATTGAACTCATGAACACAGACAGTAGAAGGTGACCAGAGGCTGGGAAGGGTAGTGAGGGATGCGGAGGATGTGAGGATGGTTAATGAGTACAAAAACACCAGAAAGAATGAATAAGACCTACTGTCTGATCGCACAACAGAGTGACTATAGTCAATAATAACTGTACCTTTTAAAATAATTTAAAGAGTTTAATTGGATTGTTTGCAACTCAACGGATAAATGCTTGAGGGGATAAATACCCCATTCTTCATGATGTGCTTATTTCACATTGCATGCCTGTATCAAAACATCTCATGTACCCCATAAATATGTACACCTACTATATGCCCACAAAAATTGAAAAACAATAAATAAAAAAGAGTATAATGAGCCTAAATGCTTTCAGGATTCCCTTTTGCATTTTGTGGCTGGCGGTAGCATCAAAGACAGTGAGAGCTAGCAGCAGCTGAGAAATCACTTGCAGCCTTTATTTTATAGATGAGGATGGTGGGCCCAGAGAACTTGAGCAACTTGCCTGAGGGTTACCTGGTTTGTGGCCAATCCAGGGGCAGAAGCCAGGTCTCATGACTCCAGCTTCAGTGTTTTCTGCTGTGAAACTAAGACTTGTAAGAAGACTCCACAATACAACTTATTTCCATGCCATGTTCACTGCTTGAGCATGTCATACGCGACTAGTATTGTCTTGCCCCTGGGTAATGCTATGTTTCTCAAAGCTGGGGACACATAAGATCTGTGGTAACAAGAGAGTTTTAGGAGGTGCTCAGGGAGTAACATTTTAAATTTTGGTAATTCTGTTATCAATTTATTTTAGTGTTCATTAGAAAAAATATACCTATTACATCATACTCTTGGTTTCATCATATTATTGTTTAGGATGAGACTAAATTAACATAACAGAAAAAATTAAAAAATATGGTTTAAACAATTTCATTTCAACTTAAATTTTAAAAAGACTATTGGGTAGGACTATCCAGTGCACTGCAAATTTAAAACTGAACAGAACAAGCTTTCCACCTCATGGAGTTTATTAAAGTTAATGGGAGGGGAGAGATAAAAACAGAGAAAGAAATATAGAGAAATCTACAGGTGATAGCAAATGCTATGACTGAAAGTGAAGCAGGGCAAGAGGGCTTTGCTGTGTTTAAATAGTTAAGAAAAGCTGCTCTGCTACGATGACACTGGGGCCAAGAGTGAGAGAAAGTGAGGGAGGGAGCTCGCTGATGTCCTGGGGAAGAGTGATCCAGACAGAGGAAGAGCAGGTGCAAGACCAAGGTGGCCAGAGCAGAATGGGGGCCTGGGGAGGAGAGCAGAGAGGGATGGAAATGCAGCTCACTGAGGGACTTGCAGCATTTAGGAGTTTTGTTGTTGTTGTTGTTGTTTTGTTTTTTTAATCAGAGTGAGGAGTACTTGTCTTATCCAAGGTACTTGGATACGACAGAAATTGTGAAAGTGTATGGAGAGAGATTAAATGTGGGCAGCACTGATGTAATGATGTATTAAATTAATTTCTTATACTGAAGCATGACTGAAGGGAAAGATATCTCATGGGGGTAGAGTTCCTCATACAAGAGTATGGAGGAAACTTCACTTCAGGGTCATGATCAGCTTCATTTTGAGAGGAGAATCCACCCCTCAACACACATACACTCACTCAACACACAAACACACACACATAAAACACACACATTCAACACACACATACACACAACATACACACATTCAATGCACACAAACCACACACATTCAACACACTTTTAATACATACATTCAACACACAGATACATACATAACATGCACATTCACCACATGCAACACACACACAACACATAATACACACACATTCAACACACACACTTTTAAAACACACATTCGACACACACATACACACAAGACCCACAGGTATTCAATATACAGAAAACACCTGCACTCATCCCAGAATGATGGCTTGAGGTTTCTAGGTGTCTGCGGTTCCCCTGGGTCATAGTGTACACTCCTGGCATGTTGTAATTGTTACCCATCACATGGCCATGGCCACTTGAGACTAGAAAGGGATAGGATCCAGACTTTGACTTATATCTTGACTTTTTCTTGAAATTCTTCTCATCTTTAGCCTGATTCCTTTTATACAGTCCAATCTACTCTAAGGCCTGGGATATTATATCATTAATTGCAAGGCTAATATAATTTGAGTAAAATTTTCTCTTCTTGAGATCTTAGTTGCTATTGGGAGAAAAATGACACGGAAAACTCAGCTGATGCATTTTCAGAGTGAACAAAGACATTGTGAGAATTTTATTTTTCCTCCTCACAATGGTTAAACATTAAGTAGAACCCATCCATGCTTTTTGCATAGCATTCCTTTTGGCTGAAAAGATAAGGATAAAACTAAGATTTTAAGACTCAAGATTTTTGAAGCCATGTATTTGCAGAGAGAAAAGAGCACTTGATTTTTCTGTTTATTGTCCTCCTGACAAATTATTAATAGTACTTTGCCGTCTTTGTCTGAATTAATCTTTCTTGAATCACCATTGGTGATGGTGATAGTGGAGATCTAATTATCCAAATCTCCTAAAATATGGTTTTCTGTCTCACACATTTAGCCTAGGAATGACTGAGTGTCACAGTGCTTCATCTCCCCTTCTTAGTCTCTCTATATTTTGGAAAATAGTTGATTGGCTGTCACCTTTTGGGATCTCCTATCTTCTTCCCACATATTTCCCCACACTACATCTCTCTCTCCTCTGGTCCTGCATGGTGTGAAACAGTATCTTCTACCTCTTTTCCCCCAAATATCTTGGAATTCGATTCTTCTTAATTCTTCATTACTGTCATATAGCTCTTTCTCTTTACAAATTGCTCAATAGTACATATTTATTTCCCATCACCTAAAATGCTTATGGGTTAGCAAACTCAGAGACACTAACTCAGGTATTACCAGAAAACCAGCATGTTTGAAAAGATGGATCTGCTGTGTACAGACTTGCATAATGGAAACCTAAGAATGGAAAATAAGGGCTATAGTCTTGGATAATCCCATTCATTGGCATGGGCTCTCAAAAATCAACAATGTTAAGTTTGCTTTGACTTCTCAGTTCTCTCTCTAGCCAGAATCTTACACTACAGAACAGATTCTTACCAATTTCAACAATTTTCAATTACAAAACAATGCAAGGAAAAACAGAAAAGAAGTCTAATCAGATTCAGAATTTTCAGAATTCAAATATGCCAAGTGTAGGAGATGCCAAGTCTAAGTAGCTTAGTTCTATCACTTTAGCACTGATTGTAGCAAATGTTTCACCTTAAAATGATAGTTCATTGTAGCTATTTTGTAACTGTAGTAATTGTTGAGAATTTTGTTTGTGGAAGACACTCAGTCATTCCTAGGCTAAATCCTCTCCCCTTGCCAAGCCCCTGCCTCCGCAGAGGTTTTTCTTTCATCTCTTGAGCTACTGCAGTGTCCTCTGAACCCCTGAGATGGAAAACATCCCCTGACCCTTGGTGGCAGGTACTGTAGTTACTTATTATTCACTTATTTAAAAATGGACATCATATCTAGGTGCAAAAACTTAAGGTGCCCATTAATCATCAATATGATCTCTCTGTTGGGACCCCCAGAAATTCATCATGACTTTTGTTTTGATGTATCTGGTTATTCAGTGTTTGTAGGTGTCAAAGAAAACCAGAGCTCAGGACTATTGCAATATGGGAAAAGAGAGCTCAGTATGGAACTGGGCTCAACTCTGCATACAGCATGGGCATGTGGGAATTCATAGCCAAGAAGCAGGGTGGGTGGCAGTGGATGGGAAATTACTAAGAGGAAACATCAGGGGTAAGGGGGGATCCTGGCTAAACCAATGTAACAGGACTGGTGCTGAGGGCAGGCCAGGGTGATAGACATCCCCTGCGGGACAGTAGAGGATGAAGAACCTGATTAGATGTGGAGGACAATCAGATATGGAAGATTTTGGCTTAACCAACTTAACAGGATTCTTACCAATCCAAGGCAGACGAACACGGAAGTCCAAAAGTCAGGCCTACTTGAGAAAGAGTTCAGGGGAGCCCAAGTAGAGGTTGGTCAAGGAGAGGATCTTTGTCGTAGGGTGTACCCTGCTCTTCCAGTTCTAGTCTTCCAGATGTGTTGACATAATTGCCTTAAATTGTACGTGGTCAAATTATAAACATTATTGAAAAAATTTTAAAAGGCAGTGTATGGAACTACTTACTACCCTAACAAATTAATTGCATGTGTTACTTAAAAAATATTCTGATATCTGACATTTCTATAATCATTCATAATAGTACATTAGTTAATCCTAAAATCTTATGACCCAATCCACCTACCCAATTGGCTGTCTCCATTGAGTCCCTGAATGATCACCTGAAGTTAAGCCAGATTTCCTTTCTATAGATAAAGATGTAGAGGCATAAGAAATTCTATTTTTTTAATGACAAGAATTTATTTGAATAAGGCAGAGTCTTGAATCTCTGTACTATAGATCTGTGTTAACCAAATGCATTGACAATACAATTCAATTCAAACAGCATCCCAGAAATCTCAGAGTGGTGTTGTTGGTTAAATGAATATGCACATATGAAAGAGCCAAGGACTTATTGCTGCCAGTGTTTCTCTTGGTATTTAAGGAGTTAGCCAGTGCTCTTTCCCATGGCTTCAGTCTGAGCAGGGTCTGTGCCCTCCATTAGGGACCAGCACAACGTTCTTCAGCAGAAAACCACAACAGTAGTGGGTTGAGGAGCTCATTTTTTGATGCCTGAAGGCAAACCTTCAAAATTGAATTTTATACTCTCAGGAAGTATTGATTGCAAACTTAGTCCTTTATAAATCACCAAAGGGAAAAATGACTTGATTTACAGTTAAATGCATATCATTTGGTGATGAGCAAACTCCTGTGAGCTAAAGGAAGAGGTGACACAGACACGTTTCCACAGCATTTTCTTGATTTATACTGCAGCTGTTGTCAGTGCTCTGCTCAGGTACCCTCTGACTCCCTTTACTGGCCTTGTGTGCTCACCCTGGCTTCTGCATATGTTTGCTTCTGAGGGTCACGCACCTGGAACCTTGTTCAGAGGGCTGGACTTGAGCTAGTGGAGCTCCTCCCCACTCCTGGCATGTGCATGAGAACACACACACACACACACACACACACACACACACACACACACACACACACACACACACAGAGCTGGAAGCAGCTGGGAGTTAAGTGCCTTCCACTCCCTTCCCTCAACCCTTTGCCAGGCTTTGCTGATGAGTGCTGAAGGAGTATGAAAGGTCACCCTCTTGTCTTAAGTCTGGGCAAACTCTGTGGTATAATTTACACACCACAGCTCTCTGTAGAATCAGGCTGAGGCTGAGATTTCACCTGAAGTTGCAATCTTGCTTGGCTTCTTCCTCCCCTCCCTGTTCCCCTCTCCTGGGAGCCCCTCCTTAATAAATCACTTGCCATGAACACTCCACTCTGGGTCTACTTCTGAGGAACTGGCCAAAGACAGTGTTGGAACACTAAGAAATTTAATATGTTATTTGATGCCTTTTATCAGCATCTTTAAAACTATTTCTGTCTCTCATTTGCTAATTTGGACTTTATATGTGCAAGTGGGGGAATCTTAAAAGTTAATTTAAAAATGAATTGAGGTGTAGATTATAGTTACCATTTACTGAGAGGGCCGTTGTGGGCCAGGTCCTTGACATATTTTTTTCCACGTTTCATAATAATCTTGCTTTTTAAGGATGAGTTAATTGAAGTCCAGAGAAATTTATTAATATGCCCAGGTCACAGAGCTAGTAATTGGTAGAACCACAATACAAGCCCAGATCTTGTGATGCTGATGTGTTAGCTCTTCCAACCTCCCTGCTAACTCTCCTTTCCCCCCTGGGTATTAGAACTTCTATTTCTAGAGCTATCAAGGAGGCATTCTGGCATCAAAGTTTATGACTTACTAAAATGAAAGGAGACTGTCTCTTTAGGAAGAGATAAAATACATTAGAAAATGCCAGACTTAATTTCCCAGAATGGGAGTGATTGAAAATAATTTCTAATAAGAGCTTGAGTCATGTCACTTTGTTGTATACAGAGAGACTTTTGTGCGATGTTTGACAGAATCTGGGTGGTTCATAGAAACACAAAATTATTCAGCAGGTGACAACAGGACAGGGCATTAGCAATGTGATTTGGGAGCAGGAGATGGAAATTTCTTTCGTGGCTCTCCCTTTGAGGTGGTCACGCTCGGTCCTGTGACTATAGTGTACCACAGTGCTGTTTAGAAAATGACTTCCTCGGCCCTGAAATGGACCACAGTGTCCTGAAAGCCCTAACTCATCACACAGAAGTTATCAGTCCATTGCAGGGAGGTTCTTTAAGAAAATGAAGGGATAATGGCAATGATGGCATGGCCATCTAGATGGACTTCCTTCTAGTGTCCGTATTGGGACCTGATTGAATTATTCACTGCTGACACAAGCCCTCTACACAAGTTAAACATTCAGCAAAAATACACAAAAGCCATACTAGAGACCTTTAAAGTTTCTGTATGGTGAAGTCATCAGCATTTATCGTAGACTGTACCTAGTCTTTCTTTCTAGAATGTTCTTCCTCCATCCATCTGCCTAGTTATTTCTTACTTGGCTTTTTAAGATGAAGCTCAGGTGTCACTTCCTTCAGGAATGCTTCTCTGATCCCCACAACATGGACAAAGTCCCTTTTTAGTAAGTTTGTGTGATCGTGTGTAATCATCTAGAAAAAAATGCTTAGCTTATCATATTGAAAGAATATGTTTTCCTGTTAATCTTCCCACTAACCATCTGACGGCCACTTGGGGGTATCGTTTAAGAGGTCAGCATTGTAATGGTAAATCTGAAATGGTAAAGAGTAAAATGAAGGAATCTATTATTTTATTTTTATTGTATTTTTGCCTTTGAGGCAAGATAGAGTAGCAGAAGGAGCAGGGGCTGAGGTTTTACTCCAAGCTTTCCTATGTTCTTTTTCTGTGACTCAACCTCTCTAAATTTTATTTTCTTTCACTGTGAAGTCACATGCCAGCACCAAAGTTAGGGAAGATTTCTGAGAATGGTCTAAAGGTTAATAAGATACTGCCCAGCAAATATTTGGTGTTCCATAAAGTTTCATAAAGCATACCTCAGATGGACAATGATGGGGAAATAGGTTTGTTAACAGTGGACATGCATCCATTTACTTGTTCTCCCTATAAACAATTTTTTTTTTTTGAGACAGAGTCTCACTCTGTCGTCACCCAGGCTGGACTGCAGTGGCAGGATCCCAGCTGATTGAAACCTCCGCCTCCTGGGTTCAAGCAATTTTCGTGCCTTGGCCTCCTGATGTAGCTGGGATTACAGGCATATGCCACCAAGCCTGGCTAATTTTTAGTAGAGGCAGGGTTTCACCATGTTGGCCAGGCTGGTTTCAAACTTCTGGCCTTAAGCAATCTGCCCACCTCGGCCTCCCAAGGTGCTGATAAACATTTTGCAGAGCATGTACAATTTGCCAGCCACAGGCAATCTACATGTGTACATCATACCTGTGTGATGTACCTCTAGAAGTTTGTAGTCTAGAGGAGGCCTGACATCCCAGCAGCTTCTATGGTGGATAATGTAAGAAGCCCCACAAAAGAGGGGGATGATTCATTGTCTACAGAAATCAGGGAGTTCTTCACAGCAGAGTCCACCCTCCAATGGGGTCTGAAAGAGTGAGTAAGAGATCCCTGCACAGACGAGATGGAGAAGGAGGCAGTGTTACTTACTGAGGCATGAAGGCTCGTGTTGGGGTGGCATGGATATTGATGGAGTGTAAGATATGAGAGAACAGTGGCAGGGGACGATGATGGAGAGATAGACAAGGATCAAGGTGCAGAAGGCCTTTGTGCCCTGCTGTGGGGTTTGGAGTTGATACTGCAGGCACAGCAGAGCCACTGAATTTAGTGATTGGTAACGAAATAGTTAAATTGAGAGTGCTAGAATGTCTAAATATGAAGAGTAATCATGTTTATATAGATTTCTTAGCTCCTGCCAAGCCTTTTTTTTAACTTTCTTAATTTGGTATTAAAGTTGGAAGTGATTAATAAAGTGATAACATTACTAATTTTTAAAACATTCTGGTCTCCTGGCCTTCACATTGTTTTAATGGACTGTAAATGCTTGCATGGGCATGCTTGTTAAATGACTAATGTGGAATCCATTCATTCCTTCAACATCTATTTATTGAGAGCCTGCTCTGGACTCTTATAGACCCTGAGGACGGATAGAGTCCCTGCCTGGTGGAGCCTCCATTGCCATGGGGCAGATGGCAAGACTAATAAATATATAAGGGCTATAGAAATTATGGCATGGGAAGAACACAGCAGTGATGGAGGGGTGATGGGAGTCCTTCTTTAAGGAAGTGCTCTCTCTACCTGACTATGAAGAGGAGGGATTAGTGCGGGGTTCCCTGTTTAGGAAATTTTAAATCTTACTGTTTTTCCATTGCTGATTTTAATGTTCTTGGAGTTTAGTAAGTAGGTTCTCCTCTCTTTTCTCTCTCTCTCTCTCAATGGCAAAATGAAAACTATATTTATCACCACTTATGGGGCACATCTGAAGTCCGCTGTAGGGAAATAAATTTTCTACCTTGCAAATATTTCTTTGCTGGGATTTATGCAGAAGGTTTATGATAGCCAGTTTCTAATCTAGAAATCACAGAATTGGATTTGAGAATAAAAGCATCTTTTTTTTCCCTTTCACTTCAAAAAGAACACTTAACACTTTCTCTTTTTTCAATTGAGTCCCTACTCTGTGCTTGGTTTTGTGCTAAGTGCTTTATGCATACAGTCTCTCAACTCCTCAACATGTCTCTGTGAAATATGCATCATCATCTTCATTTTGTAACTGAGGACATTGAGACTCAGGGAGATTATGCTGATCTCCCAAGTTTTGTGGCTCCTAACGTCAAGTCTGTCTCAGGACAGTCATGTCCTAACTACTGTGCCTTCCTGCCCTCCCCTATGGCCTGGTTTCATTTCTTCCTTTGTTTATTCTCCTGTGACCCTCTCTGTCTAAATATTTTCTTTCTCTCCCTCATTCATTTGGCAAATGTCATCTATTGAGATGGCAAACATACCCAGACTGCTGGGCAGTCACTGGGAGGGGATATTCAGGCTTCAATGGAGGGGACTTGACCCATATTGAGTTCTGAAACATGGACAAAGTCAGAAACGAGGGCCAATGGCCTTGTCTGTAAGAGTGGTTTTCAGTGAGATGGATGCTGCTCCGGCCAGTTTTCAAGGGACACAGATTAACCTCACTTCTGAATCTCAACAGACAGGATGGAGAGGGGTCTCCATGTCTGGCACTTCATGTACTTTGTCTCACTTAGTTTTATCCATGGAAACATTTGGTAGATGTCATTGACCCTTTCTGCATGTAAAGAACTGGAGGCTCAGAGAGGTTATGTGACTTGCCTAAAGCTGCAAGGCTGTTCCAGGTGGTACTGATTTCAACACACAGCTCATTTCCAGAATCCAAAATCTTAGTGCTGGAGCTGTCGTTCTCAAAGTGGATCCCTTAGAACACTAGCACTGGGGAAAAGGCGGTTTCTGTAGTCCAGTGTAGCAAATGGAGCTTTCCATAGCCCGTCTTGGAGAAACACATTCTGCGTCAGCATATTATAGGGTCCATAGGAATCTTTTAATTCTATTTAAACCAGATTCACAAAGCGTATTTAACCACAGAAATCTTTTCAAAAGAAATAGTCACTAACATAATGAGAAACTAGCGCATGGAATAATGACATACACCTTACTGTCTCCCCAGTTGTTGTTTTTGTAGAGGGAGAATGAAGAGAGAGAGGTTAGGAAGGAAAAAAGAAGACAAAAAGAAAAAAAGACAGTGGTGGAAGGAAAAGGGACACAGGAGGTACTCAAATATTTCACGATAAAATTCTAAAATACCTTGTCAGTTTTTCTTTTATTTCCGAGCCTTCTTTCTTGTGCTTTTCAAATTGGTACACAAATGTTTCCCTAAGTATATAAGATGAGATAGAAAGATTAATCTCTTTGGGCTGACGACAGTCTTAAATAATGGTCCATGAGGCTGAGAGAGGCCGTCTGTGCAGGTGACCAAGCCCTAACACCAAGATGTGGGAGCTGAGAGGTGGCATAGGGCCTGGGTCTAGAGGCACCTGCTCCTCTCCCTCATTGCCCAGAGAGAATTGAATCTGCTTTCCTTGGCTCCCACAGCAAGGAGGTGACAGAGCGGGGACAACTCCAGCCTCTTGACTCCCAGCCCAGTGTGTTTTTCCCTGCAGCACATTTATTTTTTTTCAGAGTCAGTCTTATGCTCACATATTATTTTCCCTGTTATGCTTAGCCCATCAGCATTTGCTTAGCCAGAGATATTGCCAGCAACATAAACCATAAAGATTGTAATTTGCCTGGTTTATTGCTTGCTACAGTCCACAGACTCTTGGCGTAACCTAGGACGGGCTTCTCCTGCATATTTCTTTTGGTCTTGGTTCTTTGAATAGAATGTGTATATAATTTGGAATCAAGACAAATTTATAATCAATATTGATATTTTTCTCTTATAAATATGCATGTATTCGTAATCAGATATTTAAATGGACTTCCTGGGTTGTTATGGATATTTTTATTAAACATTTTATAGTTTATGCAGATATAAGAGTGACAGTATGTATACAGTTTATATTTAGTTGCTGTTAGACCCTTGCTCTCAAAATGTGGTCCTTGGACCAATATCACTTAGGAACTTTTTCAAAATACAGATCTGGGGCCTCATCCCAGACCTACTGAATTCAAATCTGAATTTTAATGAAATTCTCAGGTGATTTATATGCTCTTTAAAATTTGAGAAGCCCTGATCTAGAGTACACAAAAAACATTAAGGCCAGTCTTCGTTTTGTTCATGCCCATTTTTCCCAGTTGCACATTTATATCTTTGACAGAGTGCAACAGCTCTGCACTTTTCATCTTAGAAACTTCATTGTGGGCTGTTTTCTACATTATTACCTAAGAGAGTATCTATAAAGCATCTCTGAGGCACACAGTTGGTACCTGTCTATCTATCCAACTAGATAGATAGATAGGTAGGTAGAGAGATAGATATAGATATAAATATAAATATAGATACGGACTGTTTAAAAGCTTAATTATTTATTCATTTATTTTTTCTTTTGAGACAGAGTCTCACTCTGTCGCCCAGGCTGGAGAGCAGCAGCATGATCTCAGCTCACTGCAACCTCTGCCTCCCAGATTCAAGCGATTCTTATGCCTCAGTCTCCTGAGTAGCTGAGATTACAGGCATGTGCCACCACACCCAGCTCATTTTTATATTTTTAGTAGAGATGGAGTTTCACCATGTTGGCCAGGCTGGTGTCGAACTCCTGACCTCAAGTGATCCGCCCACCTTGGCTTCCCAATGTGCTGGGATTACAGGTGTGAGCCACCATGTCTGGCCTGTTTCTTAAAAGCTTTATTAAAAACTATGAAAGGTCTAAGATCTTACCCTACTTTCAAGCTAACAAGTTAGCCTGCCATGATTTCATAGATGATGGCAGAAGACATGAGATTTTGGGGTCAGAGACAGAGGACTCTATTACTTTTACACAGCATGTGGCATGAACAGCATATTTGTATCAATTCTCTCTTCCAAAACCCCATGAGTGTGAGGCAGGTGGGACCCAATGGATACCTGCACATTCTCTGGATTGTGTTATATATAGGAGAGGAACCCTGAATTTAGGGAATCTGAATCTTTTAAAATGGACAGTAATTATGCCTGCTCTTTGTTTTGGAGACACTCTATTTTGGAAGGCTGTTCACTATACAAACATCTTTGAAAAGATAATCCAAAACAAAGGGCAGTCAGTACTTTTCTTTGTGAGATATACAGAAGTGCTAGAGAGAACTGTCTCCTCCTAATAGGTATTAGAACATCTTTATTACTGGGTTTTAGGACCAATAAATATTTTCTGGTGGCCATGGAAGATATATTTCCTAATACCTAGATTGTACTCATGGTTGTTTCTATCAGAAACTTTGAGGGGAAACTTCCAGTCTGGGCATTCAGTTAAGCCCCTTACAGGAAAAGAGAAGTTATAGAAAGGAAACAAGTGGGGTTGTGCATCATAAATAGTAGAGTCACTGGTAGTTCTTCCTAGTGTTGGTTGTCCCATTTTAGTACAGAACCTCCTCTTATTCTCAAGATGAGAGATGTGACACCGTTCAGAGAACTCTGGAGAAACTCTAACAGATGTTTACAAGATTGGAAAATAGTAGTAGGAAGAAAAGCAGAGATAAATTGGGGTTAATAATCATTTTCTAATACAGTAGTCTTGTTGTCCCTAAATGGGTTATCATGCAAAACAGTTAATTTCCCTTTGCTCTGGGTGTCCACGAAGAGCCTGAAACTTCCAGAAATATTGTAGAACAGATTTCTTCTTTGACTCAGAGTGTTTCTCAGCTCTCAAAGAACAAGAGAGTTTGGAGAAGGAAAAACGAATAGTTTTACACAGCATATGACAATGGTATGCTGATAAATGTTCAGGAACTAGTACTCAAGGATACAGTGGGGTTGGGGTCCTAATTTGTAATGTTTGCTGATTTCCGCAGTGTAAACATTCCCACCATGAAGTCAGCCAGCTCAAAAAAGTCCTGAAAATTAGACAAAGAAGTACGAGCTGTCTCTAGCAAGCCATTGCAAAACAGTCATAATTAGCAATTTTTCGACAGTGAAGGTAGTTTGATCATGCAAGAGGTTTGTTTGTAGAAACTCTTTTTTGCAAGACTTTTTAAAATAATATATGTTCTGTTTGCCCCCGGTGATTCAAGCTAGATTTACCTTAAGGTAGGATGACAGCCTACATGATCTTTTGAAGTTTGTTTCAACAGTGCAATTTGATTTTTCGAAAAAGCTTTCCTGTCTGGTGCAGTGGCTCACGCCTGTAATGTCAACACTTTGGGAGGCAGAAGCGGGTGGACTGCTTGAGCTCAGGAGTTCGAGACCAGCCTGGGCAAAATGACAAAGCGCTGTCCCTACAAAAAGTTATGAAAATTAGCCCAGAGTGGTGGCGGGCACCTGTGGTCCCAGCTACTTAGGGGACTGGGGTGAGAGAATCGCTTGAGCCTGGGAGGCAGAGGTTGCAGAGAGCCGAGATCATACCACTGTACTCCAGCCTGGGTGACAGATTAAGACCCTGTTTAAATAAACAAAAACAAAAACAAAGCCTTCCTTAAATTGTGGGTTTAACTAGCTGATTTGCTTCCTTTAAATAAATTGGCCACCAGCTCAGCTTATTTCTCTCCTATGGAAGGGCCTGTAGGTGCAGTCTGATTGTCACTGATATTTTTAGAGAAGCAGGAGGTTATTCAGACTTAACCAACCAGTGATGATTCCTTATACTTGGGTTATATGTAGAACCGTAATGAATTACAACTTTGGACACA
The DNA here is from genome assembly GCF_029281585.2 of Gorilla gorilla gorilla. Classification (NCBI taxonomy): domain Eukaryota; kingdom Metazoa; phylum Chordata; class Mammalia; order Primates; family Hominidae; genus Gorilla; species Gorilla gorilla. Next base: position 80,983,636 of record NC_073237.2, read on the forward strand.
AGGTGCCTGCATCGTTGGTTGGACTGGGATCATGGTAAATCTTCTCTGCACTAATGAGGCTTTGTGCCTCTTCAAGAGACTTACCCTGGAATTCCCTTTGGGCTCAGTTTGGCTGTCGATTCTGTAAAGTCCCTCTCTGGAGGGCTCTATTGCTGTGTTGACAGCAACATTTTCCCAGAGAATATAACAGTGGCCCACACACTGCAGCTTCAGTGAAGCTCATGATGAGTAAGCCACCCTTCTGCCTGAACTGTGCAGTTCCCGCTGGTGGACTGTGCCTCCACGGACACTGTGCAATGTCCCTATCTTCTGGTGTGTCCGTGCCTGTCACGTGGAGTTTGATACAGCGGACTGATTTCTTCTCTGCTGTGTCCTCTCCCTCCTCAATGTTGAGGGATATGTGGAGAGAGCAAACTTGCTGCACTTAGCCCACCCCAGTGAGATGCCCTTTTCATGGCCTTAACAGGCTGGTCTTTTCTTCTCCCAGCATTTACCAGAAGGGAGGACCTTGACTTTAATGCAGATTTGAGTGCCTCCTTCGCTCTCCCTTGGGTAATATTGATTAGAAGGCTTCAATTACTTATTTATCAGATTTATAAAATGCTTATCTTGCCAAGGTCTCTGGGCACATGGACAAGAGTAAAAATAAACAACAAGCAATAATAATAATAATAATAAAAATTCACCAAACATAGATGCTCATTCTGAAGGCTCTACATGAATGCCATTGGAAGCCTGGTGACATTGATTTAGAGCTTCTATTACCACTTGACTTTTTTTTTCTTTTCTTTTTATAAAACACACCCACGTCCAAGGGGGCTTGTTCTCCTGCATAAAGCAAATGCATTAACAAGCAAAGAGATGGAACACATAGATTTGCTGTTGAGGCTAAGGCCAAATTGCAAAGAACTCATATGCCATGTTGCAGAGATCAGTTTCCAACCCCATCATCTTTTCTTTTGTGGTGAAGGCAAAAATAGAAGTGAATCTTAAAAGAGGGCTTTGTATTGTCTGTCCCAAATTTTTGTCTAGACACACTGAGACAAATTAGCTTCAAAAGAGTTTTCTTGTTCTGCAAAAGGGGCAGAATTCTCTGAGGAGGGTGTGCTATGTCATGCCGTAGGGTTGCTGCATGTTTTTTTGTTTTTTTGACACTGACACAAGAACATCACAGTAGTTGTGGGTTGTTTAAAGGCTTAGCTGTGTGCTGATGATATTGTTTCTCCTCAACTGTTCAAGATCAAGAAGGTGAGGCATTTAATTAGATCAGAAAAGAGTGAGCAAGTTTGAAGAACTTTTCTCAATGTGTCGGATCTGAAATCTTAATTCCATGCTGGACTTTCTCTCTGGAGAAGCCTCCTTCTGTATTCCTGTTTATTTCTGATAAGAGTAAACAAATGGTAGAAATGCTAAAAGGAAACCAAGATACTCTGGACCACCAACACGTCCAGCATTAACAACCCACACCCCTAGTGGGTCAGGTTAGCATTTCTGGCAGCTAGCCTTTATATTAGAAAATAAGGCGTTATAACGGGACTCTGCGTTTTTTTTTTTTTCCTTAAAAATCTAGTTTTGATTATTAACACTCTTGCCATTAGGGAACATTTGGTCTGAGCTATGTGTTAGAGTTCCACCAGTACAAGGGAAGAAAAAAAAACCTGAGCTATCCCCTTAAAACAGTTGTCATACTATGAACCCCAGGCTCAATCTGACCAGTTGTTTGTTTTTGTAAACAAAGTTTTATTGGAATACAGCCCCATTCATTCATTTATGGATTATCTATGGCTGCTTTCATGGTACAGCAGCAGAGTTGAGTAGCTGTGACAGAGACCTTATGTCTCAGAAAACCTAAAATGTTTACTCTCTGGCCCTTCACAGAAAAGGTTTGCTGACCCCTGCCTTAATGGAACACATAAGCAAAATATCTAATGAAATAACCATCCACCTCCCAGACTTCCACATATTTCGTAATAGGTTGCGGAGATGGGGATCTTGCCTGGTTCAGCTTCTCTGTTTTAGTCAGGCCAGTCCCTAAATCAACGTAGGCAGATGCACAAGCAGTGAGATGGGAGCAGAAGTTCAAACTCAGGAGAATACCAAGGTCCAGCTCTGTGCAACTTTACCTTAAGAGTCTGTGATTCCCTCTGTGTACACTTCCATTTCATATACTAACGTGGGTACTGTGTAAAAAGAGAAAGAGACACCTTCAAAGCTGCCATCAAGGGTAGCGAATGGTGCTAGACCTCACTGGTCCATAGTTCCTACTTGATTAAGTCTCAGTTAAGAGCTAGTATATTAGATGGTTATACATGGAAACATAGGTGGATGTTTTTTCCTCTCTAAAAGAAAGCTATGAAGTTTTCTGGCTTGGATGGGTCAGTGATAATTTCAGGGGTATGGCAGACTTTGTGATATTTTCTTGGGAAGTAAAAGAGAAAAGGTATGGTTCTGATAAAGATTCTCTCAGGAATTCTATATTTGAGTCTTTTTGTTATAGCATCACACTATTTTTTTTATACAAAAGACTGTCAGGGTTCAGGGTGCAAAAGGGTAAATGTGCAGTCTTTGTATGTTCCATTGTCTTTTCTTCCTCTCTTCATAACTTTTACAGAGAAGGCCAGCCTTGTTTGTATGTTCCAGTGTCCAAACCTTATGTGTACAAAGTAACCGTGTGGTTCAGTCAGAAGAAAGGTGATATGAGTTTTGAGAAACTGGCATTTTGAAAAAAGGCAATTCCTGCCTCTGTAGTAGTCTTAGTACTTTTAGGATGTCTCAGGAGAACATCCAACTGAACACCACCTCTAAAATTAATTTCTACTTACAGCTGAGTGTTTTTATGTATATGTTTTGTTGACGCTTCTTAAGAGTTCATAACATTCTCTGGTATATCATACTTTTCAGATCATAACATAAGTATACTTTTTTCTTACTCATATAATAACTTTTCATATATACAAACATCTAATTCAAGAATTACCCATTAAAGACTTAGCCTTTTTTGCTTCCCGTTGAAAATGTGAATTTTGAGATTAATAAATAATGTATTTTAGTCATTTCGGTATAACATTCTTAACTTCGCTGGTTAAAAACAATACCTATTTTCAATGAGATGAATGCCCCCTGGTGGAAACACTGGCAAATATTTGCACTGATTTGGGGGGCCCACATACAACAAGAACAAACATATCAAGTGTAATGATGGAACAATGTAGGCATATAATTGACATAGCTTAGAGAGTGTCTTTAGTTTTTTAAGTCTATACTTCATTTAAATGCAGTAAATAGAAGATAACATCAAATTGGGAGGGTCAAAAGATTCAACAAGGAACTAACTAAACCCTTATTATGGCAATTTCTCTAGCGTCTTTCTTTTCAGCTTGGGAATCTCTTAGCTAGTAAAGTCATTTATATCAAGGCTCTTCGTAACGATTTTTTAATGGAGGAATTTTCAGTAATGCCTTGGAGGGTGTTCTAAAACTAAATAGTTGTATAAGAGAGAATTGCTTAAAGGATTATAAGATGGCCAAGAAAACACACACACACACACACACACACACACACACACACACACACACACACAAACAAGTCAGTGGGTGAGAGGAGCAGGTTTTGGGATTTAAGCTTCACCAATGACAACTTTATGTTGTTTGTCTCGTTAACTGCCAGACAATCCATCTCTGGTTCCATAGGGAATGCTTACCAAGCCAGGCATGTGAGCTTGCCAGGACTCATGTTTTTATAGAAAGCTTTATTTTGGAAATTTCTAATCTGAACATACTTGAAATCTAATTCTCAGAAAACTTTGGAAAACCATTTAAAAGGAAGCAGGAAAAGGGAAAAGCAAAAGTGAAGTATGAGGCTGTATCCCCTCTATAGGAAACGGAACTGTGAAGAAGCAGAGGTTGCTGGCACGTTCTGCGGCTCTCCCCTCTGCCCCGTCATACCTAGCTTTGCTGTGGCTGTCGCTCTAGCAGAAAAGCTGTGGTATTTTTTCTGCCTCTGCAATTTTCCCACTTGGATGGAGCCTTTGGAAATGAAAAAAACAAATAATCAAGAGCCATCTTGTATTGAAAGCTGATGTTCTGCATACTTAATGGGCTGAATCACCCTTTCCCTTTTCAGATATGGCTCATGTCCATTAAGCCGTGGATATGGCTGATAAATACCATTGTACTTGTCATATCACCAAGTGCCACATTTTCCGAGGCAGTGACGTTTCTTTACCTCAGCATTTGTGAGAGATTGCACTCTGGAGTATAACGGTTCAGGCTGAAGTTGTCTATTAACTTGAAAGGACTTAGAGATATGTTAATGGCTGGGTGGGAACTCAGTTCTTTAGAAATTCTTCTTAAACCAGTACCTTTCATCAAGTCACGATGCTTGATCTTATGTTATCCATGGCTTATGTCCTGAAGTGGGTGGGAAATGGGGCTTGACTTCCCCAAATGTAAGAAGTGTAATATACAATACTTCTCACATATGAGAGATCAAGAGAAACTACTGAAGCTTCCAGTAGATATTCCAGAACTTGTTTCTTTGATAAGAAATAGGCTGTTCTCCTACGTGAATGTCCTCTTACTGTCCCACCTCCCAGCATGAGAGACCCCTAAAATATAATGCAACAAATGCTCTTAATGACATTGCCTCTCACAGATGTTTATTTAGAAGAACTGTGAAGGGACATTTTGTGTGTCTAGGGATTGACTTTCCCTTCTTGACAGTGCTCTTTATCACAATGTATTTTTGTATCTGTATCACATTTTTGTGTCTGTATTGCAATGTATATTTTGTTGAAATGGTTTTGGACTCTAAACAGGGTTACCCAGCTTGATCACTCACGTTCTTTACTTGACTTGGCTCTGAATAATTCTCAGACATTTCCTGAGTCAGATTCATCCCTGAAGGGTTAGTATCTACTGTCAGGGATTTCAACTTAATTTTATTCACTTTCAGATATGTGTCTGTATCAGGCATTGGGTTAGATGGTCCCATTTCCCAGGGAATGACACTTTGGAGGGAAAATATGAAGTCAGTGGATACTTTAAATAGAGTTCGAAAGGTGCCTAGAAAATGGTCCTCAGAGATGGGCATTGAAGGAGGCTTTGGGGTTTGCAGAGTGTGAGAGTTGGGGAAAGAGCATGGAGAAGAGAGAGGGATGGATTCCAGGTAGAAATTTTATGTCCCAAGATGTGGAAGTGTAAGAAAATGTTTGGCATTCATACATTTGCAAGGAGTCTGGTTTGGCTTGAGCAGAGAACGGGGGTAGAGAATTGGGAGAAGAGACTGCTGGGTTGTGGAGGCAGGGCATGAAGGGGGCTAGGGAGTTGACAGTATGGACAGAATTTATCCCAAAGACTTTGCATGGAGGAGTACCCTAATTAAGTGTATGCTGTAGAAAGAAGACTTGGCATGAGGAGATGGAGGTTGGAAGACTGGGGTGTGATGGGAGGTGGGACTGCCACTGGGTTAGATCAAGTTCAAATAACTCAGTCTGATATTAGCAGGCTGTAAAGGTAAGATTAGAAAATGAATCCCAAAAATGTTGTGAGCAAAGGCAGCAAGGTTGAAAGAAGCTGTATGGCCTGAGGGAAAGGCAGAGGGGTCAGATGAGTCTGAGTTCAAATCCTAGCACTGCTGGTTACTAGTTGTATGACCTCCAATAGTCTCACCTGTCTTTAAATTTTTTAAATTGAGAAATAATAATTGTGCATATTTATGAGATACATAGTGATGCTGTGATACAAATAATGCATAGTGATCAGATCAGATCAGCATATCCATCATCTCAAATATTTATCATTTCTTCATAGTGGGAATGTTCAATATCTTCCTCCCAGCTATTTGAAACTGTATGTTATTGTTAACTCTAGTTCCAGTCCTCACCTTTCTTTGCTGGCTTTCCTTCTTCTGGACAATGGGAATGGTACCCTTTCTTCATGGTGCTGTGGTGGAAGTGAAATTAGATTATGCATGTTACATGGGTAGAGTTTGATAGTCACTCTTTGAGGACACATGAGTGTGCCTGTGTACATTTGGGTACGTGTATGAAGAAAGGAGAGACAGAGGACCTCCATTCAGACATAGATTTTCTCTGCGCTTATTTAAAACTCTTCATTCACATGCTGCACACTCAACAAATACTTATTTAGTGGTACACACATGCAAGGTGCCAGCTAAGGACTCTGTTCCCTTTAGTGACATCTCATGAGGGGGTAAGGGCAGAAGGTGTTTAATAAATTAATGTTGGTCAACTAATTCATGCCCACATATGATGACAAAAGTGTCTAATATCCAGTACAAGTCAAAATACTAGAAAACCATCCATCTGAGTTATTAACATTTTAATTTAGATCAATAGGGAAAAATAAGTCCTTAGGAGGTTTATTTATATCCTTAGTGAGTGTTTTTTTCTTCTTGAAATTTAGTTTCCTTGAGAACTGAACATTTGTAAAGTGTTTTTGGTGAACCCATTTATACAGTAGAATTCATTTTCTCTAGGAGGTTGGGAACTGCAGAGAGAAACCAGAGAGTCATAAATTCTATTTAATTCAAGTTCATGCATTTCGCTAGAGAAAGCCCCTTCTTTATCCTCTTATTGTACTTCCCCTGAGACCTCTGAACAGATGATGTTAGCAGTGATTTAAAAATGCAAATCATATCACAGAAGTCCTTTAAAGGATTGTTCCTCACTCCTCCTCCCACCCTCCATCACACAGGCCCTTAAACAACAGGAATGGTAAATTCAAAACCAAAACTTGCGTCGTAGGTAAAAACCAACTATTTGCTGAAATAGGCTGTACCAGTCTGGCTATTTTGATCACCCATGATAGTTGGAAGACAGAGGATCTATATTCTAAATCTGATGAACGTATTTACTATTCACATTACATGTTTGAGGTGAGCCTGCTGTATGTACATGTGGAGAAAGAAGTGTGGTTATAAGGCAAAATAAATAGTAGCCCTTGCAGTCAAGTGGCTTCCGTGTGGATCAAGAGCTCGTATAACTCACTTTCCAGAAGAAGGGCAGATGCATTGCAGAGGGAGTTCATAGAGAAAGATTACTCTTGGCTCATGCTATTGAGATACTTTCATGGAGGAATTAGTTTCAAGTTTTGCCTCCAAAATATTGGCCTGTAGAATCTTCCAGTTTGAGAAGTCGCTAATTACACAGTGTTTATGGGCATGATTTTTAATTGTGTACTGCACCTTATTTCTTCCTATGAGATTTTTATTCATTCTTTAATAACTCACACTACATTTGAAAACTGTTCTTGGGAGGTATTTAAGAAGAGTTGTGGGACTAACTCTTCTTAAAACATAAATTTTGAGAGTCAGGGATGGCTAGTCATTGTGGACAAAGGATGAACTGAGGTTCTTTCATTCCCAGCCAAGCTGGTGACTTGCACACAAGCGCCATGCTATCAGAGCCTCTCCCCAGGCAGTGTGCACCAGAATTTATTGCAACCTCAGTGTGAAAGGAACTGAGAAATCCTTTGGCAACATGACCTGGGAATTCCAAAAGTCGCCCATGCCTTTGTATAAAACCAAGGAAACCAGAGCACATTCAGCCACTGTATGAGCCTGCAGTCCCTTACGCTGATCCCTGCCAATCCCATCTCATCTGATCCTCACATTCCCACAGTCCCCTGAAGCTTAATCAAGTTGGTAAAATTTATATGTGTTCCTTAGAATAACCATCACAACAATTATTGCTATTATTTATGGAGCACTTGCTTGTTTCTAAGCATGTTTCCATGCACTTTGCATGCATTATCCCATGTAATACCCTAAACAACCTCATGAGTTAAACAATGAGACTGAGATACGAAGAGGTGCAGTAACCTACCTGGCCTCACCTGTGTGTAGGGGGTGAGTGGCAATACCAGTATCCAAGCCTAGGCTTACAAATTTGCAGTGATCTTCAAGATTATTATTTATTTTAATTATTCATTTCTCTTTGTTCTTGTTGTTATTTTGATCCATCTGTCTCTACTTCTGCTTCCTTTTTGCTGTTTTTCTCCAAAATAGGATATGTTGTTTTCTTTATCTCAGTAGACATCTTTTAATTATTTTAGCCTAATAATACTTAAGGGGGAAAAACAAAAACCCTATGAAAAGAAAAGTATCATCTTAAAACTTAAATAGGTTCAGTGGGAAAAAATCTTGGTTCAGAGGAAGGCTTTGTGTTGCACATGTTTGAATTATGGACTTACCGCTCCCAGTGGCCACCAAGTGTGTGTGCTTGCAAACTCATTGTTTGCTTTGAGAAACTGTGGACATGTAAGGGTGAAGGTGGCAGCTCTACTACAAAGAATTTTGCATGAGTGATCCTGAAAAATATGTCGAAAATCCACTCTCGATTTTCATCTTTTTAAATTGACATTTTATTGTCCTTGAACCAAGAAAGAAGCCATTCTATTTCTCTGTTGGTTAGACTTTTGGAAGCTTGAAATGGTGCTATCAAAGACAATGCAGATTAAAAAAAATGACCAGTCAGGTGGGTGCGGTGGCTCACACCTATAATCCCAGCACTTTGGAAGGCGGAGGCGGATGGATCACCGGATGTCAGGAGTTCAAGATCAGCCTGACCAACACGGTGAAACCCCGTCTCTACTAAAAATACAAAAATTAGCCAGGTGTGGTGGCAGGCACCTATAATCCCAGCTACGTGGGAGGCTGAGGCAGGAGAATCGCTTGAACTTGGGAGGCGGAGGTTGCAGTGAGCTGAGATCACACCACTGCACTCCAGCCTGGGCGACAAGAGGAAAACTCCGTCTAAAACAAACAAACAAACAAAACAAACAAACAAACAAATAAAAAACAGGCACAAAATAATCTCCTGGGTAGCAACAGAGACAACTAAACAAGGTCAGCTCAGTAGTCTCTAGACCCGGGGACATGGGTTCTAGACTGAGTTAATCACTGGCTCTTTATTCATCCATAAAATTAGGATGACGTGAACTGATCCCTCACTTATTCAGGGTACCAGGTCATGGCGAAATGCTGCTGCATAAACAGTAATGACTCCGTGAATGGAGGTGTCTTAGTAAACTCTCTATGTTCTTTCTCATCTCATCTTCTCAAATATTAGAAGTCAGGCAAAACCCTCATTTTCAGTTCTAATGTTCCCCTTATTAGCTATGTGACCTACGGTGAATTTCTTAATATCTCAAAGCAAAATAAGTATTTCTTCAATTGCAAAAATAAATGGTGATAATAATAGCTCCTACTGTATAGAGTTGTTGTGAGGATTAAATAAGGGACTATCTATAAATCCCTTGGTATGGTGGGCAATATAGTGTATGGAGGTGATCTAACTTACCAGTGAAGAGCAGGACTATGGAGACAGACTTCTCATTTGAATGCTAGCTCCAGCATTTACCAAATCTGTGGCCTTGGTCATGTTATTCACCTTTCTGTGCCTCAGTTTCGCACCTCTAAAAGGGCATAATCACAATGCTACTTATAAGGCTATTATGAGGATTAAATGAATTAATATATGATAAGCACTTAGAAGAAAGCTAAAAAGCTTGGCATATGGTTTGCGCCATGTATCAGGTATTACTATGGTACATAATAAGCATCAAGAGTAACATCCAATAAGTATATTATCATCATCACGATCATCATTATGTTATTACGTTGTAATTGATCTTGGCGATCCAAAGCAAAGTGACTCATGGAGAATAGTTATACTTAGTAGGGACATGAAAATGAAATTTTAAAAATTGGAAAAATAGGAGGAAAATGAAAATGAAATTAACAAAAAAGTATAAATTCAGTAGATGCAGATCAGAGTCATTGAACCAGCCTGTCATTTCTCAAACATGAGCTAAGTGCTGGGACTATAGAGAGGGGAGGGTCATCTTTGAGAAGCACCTGGTGAGTTTGCTGAAAAGCAAACATCAGACGGCAATGTGACATGCTCTGTCATCAATGTCTATCTGAGGGGCTCAGATGGGGGCTCTTCCACCCCAGTCCTAGAGACCAGAGCTTGCTTTATGTAGAAGAAGCCACTTGAACTTGGATGTAGAGGCCAAGAGTCTCCCAGGCAGAACAGTGGGACAGGAAATTCTGTGCAGAGGTTTGAGTGTGTGGGATGAGCTCAAGGTAGGGTGTTCTGTGGGAACAGCGTCCTGGATGATGGAGACACAGGATGCATGAGGAGGGGGAGCAAATGGCAGAGTGGGTGGGGGAATTCGAGAGGTGGCCTGGGATGGGCCTAAAGTGGATGTTAGGTAGAAGAGGGCTTCCTCAGCTTGCGAGCAACCTTGAGTTTGGTGCAGGGTTCCACTCCTCCCAGACCAGGTGGCTACCTCCCAGGCAGTGAGAAACAAGGAATTAGAACACAGGCCACACCCATCCATTAGGAAGTCATTAGCCTAGAGGTAAGTAGCGCATCCTCTACTTTGGCTCTGCTGCGTGCTCACCAGAGCCAAAGCTTCCGCTTGTTAGCTGGGAAGGGCATAGAGAAAAAGCCATTGAGAAATTGTTTTTAAGGGCTTTGTGGTGGCCATTGAGAGGGTATTTCAGAGGAATGGCAAAGCAGAAAAGCCAGCTCTCAAACCAAGTTGAAGAACAGCTAGGTTCTGATTTGCCAAGAGCTGAGGTATCTGCCTCTCATTCAATGGCACACAGGGGAGAGAAGAAACAGTGAGGCTAACAGGGACGCACAGAGAGGCTACTGCCTGTCCTCAGGTATGGCTGGAAGAGATGATAACACCACAGATTGGCCTCAATTCAAGCAGGTTGTGAAATGGCTGAGCTGCTGGGGAACAGCCAGAAGCCTCGGTGAGGTGTACTGAATCAATTGTACCTGCTCCAGATCTTGAGAGCCCAGAGCCAATTGTCCAGAGCCTTTGCCTTCAAGAGTTGGAAGGCAGAATGTGCTCTGCTGACCTGGCCCTCAGAGGCAGCTGCCTACCTGTCCACCAGCGGAAAACACCGAGGCTCAAGGTTTGGTTAGCAAAGAAAGACAAGTTTGAATGTTAGACCTGGAAAGGGGAATCCAAGGCTGCCTAGGACAGCTTCCTTGGGGAAGCTGAGGCTCAGCGTGACCCATGGACTTGTTAAGATCAGCCTGGAGTAAATAGCAGACCTAAATCCAGAAGAACTGGATTTTCCTGATGCTGCACATGTTTCACTATATGCATCTCTGCAGCCTTATCCATTCTCCCTTAGCCCCTCTGCCTGGTGCCCTTTTTTGCCCTCTGGCCACAGAGATTGTCAGTCAAATCTGCCTTAACCCTAAGCTTTCTGATCCCTTTTCTATCTTCCTACCCATAAGAGCATTTCCTGCTCTTTTCTCAGAGCCTTATTAGGTGATTGGTAACTAAACAGCTTAAGTGCTAGGGTGGCAGTGTAGTGGATGTAGGGGATATGACATTCTATTCCTCCTGGGCAATACGTTTGCCTTTTACAAGATACCTTCTCGCTGGATTTTCGTTCAAATGTTCCACTTATTCTCCTGTCTGCATTCCAAGCTCTATGGTGTTGACTGGTGATGAAGGGAGGTGATTTGAGAAGGGACATTTTTTAGTACGGACATCCTCCTCAGTGCATAGACAGACTCTTGTTCTGGGAATCTAAGTGGACTATATGCCAGTACTCTCTCAGAGAACACTTTTAGTCAGAAAAATGAAGTCAAGCAAACGTTTAGTTTTAAAAAATGAAGTGCCTAAAGCCTTTTATTTGTCATTACCTTTTAAGTAAATTTCTAAGGCAGACTAATCATCATTCCCACAAAAGAGGCAAAGATTATCTATCTCTCCAAGGCAGTTATTCACTTGATTGTGGATGAATTTTTGTCTGGCTGTTCTAAGCAGTGGATAATGAAAAAAAGCAGAGCCTTCTTATTGAACATTTTGACAAGAGAAATTTTGCTGTTTCTCACCAAGATGTAGGAGGGATGCAGAGTCCTGGCTTGGGTGAGGGACGAGGTTGTTGAATAGATGAACATAAAAGGAATCCATTAATGATTTAGAGGACTGCTTAATTTCCCTACTTCTGTAACGAAGAAACAGAGCTTGATCAATACTCTCAAGGTCACTGTTGCTATTTGCTATGCCTGCTTGTCTTTTTCAGAGTTTTGAAAACCATCCTATGCATCCATCCTGATAAATATGCTCCGTTTTGGTACAGGGAGATATGGTTTTAAGTGTGGGGCAGATGAGATGCAGAAGGAAGAAGTGTAGCCTTTCTTTGTGGGGATCTGAAGGGAAATCTACCACAAAATTTTCAGTTCAAGATAGAACCTGGGGACACAAGAGAGAAACTCTCCTTGTGATAGCCAATTTGTTCTGATAAGGCAGTTATTATTACTAAAAGGATCCCTGGCTATAACGTGGATTTTAAAGAACATTATTCAATGTGTTTCCTCTTCAATTACTTCTGTGTCATAATTTAGCTAGCTGTTTGCCTTCAAATGTGGCATTGGCCCCGTGGGCTTGCCTAGTAGTTCACATCATATTCTGTTTGTTCACTTTTGTATTTGTTGGCTAAGTTGACTTTTTTAGAATAAAGATTCTCTAACTTACTAATGTCAGAGCTTTTTAACGCTGATACTGACCAAAATGAGTGAAATGTTCTTTTGGTAATTTATGCAAAAAGTTTTAATGACTGTGCAACATGACATTCAAAATGGCAACCAAGACATGAAAGGGGGCCTGTCCTGTGACCCCCATCCCTCCAAAAAATGGATTTCCAAAGTCCTCTCATTATTTGAGGACTTTGACCAGAACACCTAGATTAACTCTTGGAGTTAATTGCCTTTGCAATTATATGTATAATTGCAAGTATATATAATATATTTTCTTATGTCTGGATTAATTAAAAACGAAAAAAATGAGTCAACTGACTATTGTCTCTGTAGCATTCTAAAGCAAGCCTTGGTTCCATGCAGCCTCAGAAGCTAACAGAACCCACAGTGGTAAGGGCCGTTTTAAAAAGTTCATCTGCATAGAGTTCTCCTAGATGTGGGCACAAGGTGTTTGGGGGTGGGGGGCACAGACACCCTGAAAAGTTCCAGAGAACACATGTGGTTTCCAGTCAAAATATCATGCAAATATTTTGAAATATTTTCTTGACCACAGTATTTCTTCTTTATACATTGCTCGTAGAAGTAATGTTTTGTTATTTATTTAGAAAAAAGCAAATGGAGAAATTCCTCTTTCTGATTGGATTTTATGGTCCTATGTGGCAACACCCTAGAGATTAGAATCTCATAGTTTAGCGAGAAAGACTTTTTTAGAATGATCTCTGAATTTGAAAGACGTTGTCTAAAACACAACTCAAGCTTGAAAAATGTCTAGACTTTTTTTTAACAGACGAGGCCACTGGGAATATGGTAAAACAACAAGAGATGGTTTAGTTTCAGATGGGAATTTATTTCTTTTAAGCTTGTCAATGAGCAGACAGGCATTTGAGGGGGAGTCTCTTTGTCCTGTGATTCCCCAGCCTGGGAAGAGAAAGTTATTTTTATTCCCAGTTTTCATCATGGAATGTGAAAGAAAATCTGACTGTTCTTTCATTGAGTGTTGCTGAATTATCCTCCTGGTTTCAAGTGTGAACTACAGCAGCAATTCCACTGTGGAATATTATGAACAGAGTTAATTATAACTGTTTAATGAGGCAGATCCCAATTTTCAGTAGATCATGACCCTTAATACATTAAAGAAGAGAGACAGTTCACATTTTTATTCAACTGACATTTGATTAATATGCTTCAAACAAGTTTTGGATATACTGAGATAATAATGAAATGGACTTTATCCTGTTCATAAAATGCCTGTAATAAAATAAAAAGTATCAGTGTTGTTCTTGTTGTTGACTAGCTTTCTGATGTCAGTTTCAGGTTATTAAGGGAAACTTCAGTTAAAAATATCATTGGATTTCCCTGAAGGTCACAAAGTTAGAACAAACACTAGCCTTCACCATCAGTCAAATTCAGATCAAAATTCCTTCTCTGCCACCTACTTTTGTCCTTGTACAATAACAACAAGAATAATACTAATAATACCATTTACTGAGCAATTATGAGTTTGAGCCATATGAACTTGTCATTTCTGTAAGCTAAGACAGTGGTCAAACGTAGACATTTTCATATGGTTCAGCCTAATACATATACTGAGGCACTGTACTAAGGCTGTGTAGATGTCATCTCAATTGATTCTTTCAACACAGTTTTAAGGCAAATATAATAATCACCATTTAAAAATAAGAATATCTGGCCTTACACAAGGTTAAGAAAGTTGCCCAAGGTCACAAATTAGTAAAATGAAGACTTAAACTCTGAGCTATCTTAGGACCTCAATTTTCTCTAGTCACACTATAAAATAGATATTATATAACTTCCCCTAGTCTTAATTTCCTCTGATTGGGAGGTGCTTCTCATGGTGACCAAGATGTAGTGGTTGCTACATAATGTGTAGCTGTAACTACCATCAGTATCATCACCATCATCACCATCATTATCATCAGGGCCTAAAGTTTCACTTGCTCAAGGCTGTGTACAGAGCGTGCACAGTTAGAGAATGAAGAGATGCAACTGATGTGTATGTGTGTGTTGGTGGGGGTGGTTGCTGAGAGGTCTTTTCTCTATTTGCAGTCACTTCTTGCAAAAGCCATTGTGTTTGAGCTGAACACTTGCACATGCATTTTGCCCACTTTGCTATTTTCAAAACAAAAGAGAAATTGGAAGAAAATACCATATTGAGAACAGAGGTGCCTGTGACAAATTGGATTAATTGAAAACAATCCAAAAAAAAAATTGCCCCAGTTAGTAGGAGATTGGAGATCAAATTAGCCATGGAGAATCTAAGTAGAGGATTTTATTGATAGCTGTCGGCATAACCTAAATTGCAGAATGTGAGTCATCATGAAAGCACTACTATGTCTGCACTAATAATTGAGAGGCTGCATTTTTCATATGGTCAAGTTGGAGATAGTGAGTGTGGCCACCTGGAATCTTCCCAACTGAGTCCCACAAACACCTCACTGCCTCAGCCACCTGCCCCATGCATTCGCTTCCCAAGGCACAAACGCAGATGATAATTTTACAAAATATAGTTTTTAAATGGTTGTTTTCCTGGATTTGATTTGATGTGCAGCATACATGTAGACTTACACTATGCAGACTGAGCTATTTTAATGAGAAAGAATGAAGCATTTCCATTTTGTTCTATTTCAGAGGGAGGGAAGAACAAATAATTGTGTTGTTGCTCACAGAAATGAGTGTAAGACAGGGGTCAGTACACTGCAGCCCATGGGCCAAATATAGTTCTATAAATAAAGTTTTATTGGAATACAGCCACGTCCATTTGTTTACATATTGTCGATGCCTGCTCTTGCTCTAAAACAGCAGAGTTGAGTGACTGTGATGGAGCACATATCGAAGGCAGAACTGGAAATCCTAATTATCTGGCCCTTTGCAGAAAAAACTGTGCTGACCTCTTCTATGCAAAATGGAGTGGTTTTAGACAACTAAGTTGACTTTGTACAAGCTCAAGCTGCCTTTGTTTTGTGTCCAGTGTTGCAAGTTTGGCAGTGAGGTTTGGGGGTCTCAGGTGTTGATGTGTATATCTGCCAGGAGGCTGAAAATGTCTACATCCAGGAGTATTTTAGCCTTCACCTACAGCATTTGGCAGTAGATACGAACCACATGTTCAGAGAGAGAGATTTAATCTATGAAAATACAAAATTACAAGGAGATTAGGAAGAAGTTGCCTAGAAATAGGCAGGAGCCATCACCCGAAAATGGGGGCATCCTTGTCCGTGGCCGTTGGTGCATTTGCTTATATGGACAGGGGCATAGGTTACAGGTTGCTCTTCATTTTCCTTTCTGGGAGACAGAGAGGAAACAGGATTAAAAGGCAGTTCAGATGAGTTAACATCATGGCATAGCCAAAAAACCCCAATGTAATGCAATACTCTTTATAGTTAGATATAGCTGAGTTTTTATTGGCTGTTTGGAATTGGGCATGTTACTTATCACCTCAGCGGTTTTCTCATCTCCAATATGGAAATAAAATACACTTTAAATGAGCTATGTATAAAATGTGCCTTGCGCAATGCAGAATATAGTTAGATGCATAAAAATGTTAGTTACTCTCCCTTTTTATTGTCTTTCCTCTGTCACACACAGAGCTTTATAATTGTGGTAGAGGGGCATATAGTCAAAGGAGGGGAAATTCTTGCATATAAAGGGACTTTGGGAGTGTAGGACAGAGGTTGAACCTAATGCTAAGTAGGTTGGAATTTTTTTCTCCATGTCTTGATCTAAAAAGAAATCACAGAAATCTCACCTTTATGTGTTTCCATCTCTCTATATTTGGTAAGAAGATAACATCTCAGTAAAATGAAATGGTAGACAGAAGCACAATCTCATCAAAGCTGTGACTGGGAAAAATACTGAAACTCCTCCCTAGCCTGGGACTTGGAGACATCTACTGTCTTAATTCCCCCTGTGCCCTCCACCCCCCAAATTAATGTCTACCTTGAGCTCTCAGCTCTGCCCACGACAGAGAGCTTCATGTAGTCGTTTCCAGGTAAATTGGTCAAAACTGGGATTATATTCCGACTGCAAGCACAGGCAAATTCAGGGATCTATCTGTCCTCTCCAAAGACAGAGGGAAGTGGGAGGACCTCCTGAGGGGTGGTGGCAGCTTTCCTGCATCTACTGAAACCTACCTCGTCCTGCTGCCAGGTCTTTGCTGTTGGCCTCTGCCCTAGGTGCCTCCACTGCTGACACTTTCAGACCTGCCGTGACCCCCAACACTAGGACCACATAGGCCGTCCCGTGTACCCCTCATCCCAACATGCCCAGGGACAGTCTTGGCCACGTCTGTGCCTCTTTTGGGGACAGAGGAACTATGGATGTTCTAACTTACCGCCCTGGGCTCTTGGGAAACGCGAGGGCTGAGTGAGGTCCCTGCACATGCTGGTGCAGGCCGAGCACAGTGCAGTCTTTCTTCTTTCACTGGCACTGAGAAGAGGGGACCTATGTGTGGCTGCTGCTTCCCAGAGGTCTTTATGGGAAGCAGCCCCAGGTCTCTTCAACTCTCAATCTTCAAATGTCGAGGGGGTTCTGTTGTTTCTCACTGACCCCAGGAGTTAGCCTGAGGGTTCGGGCCCCCACAGTGCCTCATCCTCAGCGTCTAACTCACTAAGGTATCTGCTCACAGTATAGCTTTTCTCTGTGCAGAGCTCTCCTCTCCCAGACCCCAAAGTATTTTGGCTCCTTGCTTATGCACCTGAGTACATCCTCCCTCTCTTGGCCACTGCCATGGCCCTTTAAGGGAGGTTTGGCTGCTCTCCTATGGCTCTGTTGGGCTGCAAGTGTGTAATATGGACCCTTGCACCTTGCATAGAGTTCCAGGTGCTATATAGATGTCACAATGTCACTTCAAAGCTGATTACTTTTCTTTTTTTTTTTTTTGGTAGTAGCTAAGGTTCTTTAATTTATAGTTGACCACATCCCTGCTCCCTATCTCACAGAACTGACGCCAAGGCCTCCATGAATTGTGTCACATGGGATTGCATTAGCTACTGCAACCAACAAATAAAAACAGCAACCACTTAAACAGATAGGTTTTTTTCACAAAGCAAGAATTCTGGGATCCAGGGTTATTAAGGTGGCTTAATGTTATCAGGGACATTCTGGCTCTTTCCACCTTTCATATCTGCTATACTTAGCAGCTAGGCCTTCTCCTCTTGTTTGTGACCTAGTGGTCTCAAAAAGGCTGCTTTGCCTCCAGACCTTAAAACTATATCCCAACTAGAAAGAATGAAGAAGGATAAGGAGGCTTTTTCTTTTATTCAAGATTAGAAGATCCTTCCCCCTTACCTTCTAGCTATATCTCAGTGGCCAGAGTTATGTCACAAGCCCACACTTAGTTTCAAGAGGTGCTGGGAAAAAGTATATTGGATCCTTTCCATCCAGGGTAGAGGAGGACAAAGGAAAGGGGGTTTGTGAATGGATTTTGAACAGCCAATCTACAATATCTGACAAAGGTCAGACAGAGGTCCTTAGACAGAGAGCAGTAAAGCTATTTCAAAAGATGGTATTAATCTATGATGTCATAGGATTACAATTTATTTAGCTTTTCTGAAAGTTCAAAAACTCTTGCTGATTCAGATCATTAATTTAGTGAGGAATTGGGTTGGTGGAATATTAGGTAGGGTATCTTCCATGAACAAAGGAATTTCTAAATTAATGACTAGTGGAAACAAGATGGGTGGTAGGAATCATATATCACCATCTTAGGAAACAAACTTTTTAAGCATTTTCAAAGGAATCTCATGAAAACAATTGATGAATCATATAATCTTAAATTATTTTTTTCTTTTGGGTAAGGCTGAATTACCCCCTACTTGCCAAAACATGCTGGAAATGTTTTATTGGCTTAATTTTGATTCCTTTATATATATGAAAATAATAAAGCTGCATTTCTTTAAATATATTTCCTAACTTAGAGCTTTCATAAATTCACACTGGCTTTTATTTCTAGTCTTAATAAATTAGATTCTACCGCATATTGAATATACCCTGTTAAGTATATTGAAACAGTATGATGTTCACTGAAGGAGGAAGCTTAGCATGGGAAAAATTAAAGAAATAAAGAGAGCATCAGGCAGGTGGTTGCATTACCCAAAGGTGAGCAAATTACAGCCCCTGGGCCAGATCTCACCTGCTATCTATTTTTCATAAATTTAAGTTTTACTGGAACACACCAACTCATTTCTCACATGTTGTCTATGTTGCTTTCATACTACAATGGCAGAATGAGCACTTGTGGCAGAAACGGAATGACCTGAAAATTTGAAAATTATTTACTATTTGTCCCTTTAAAGAAAAAGTTTGGTGATACCTGCATAACTAGTCATGGGGGATTCCGTGAAAGCTGAACACAGTGACTGGATCCCTCTTCTTTTCATGTGGAAATTACTTTAATGTGTAAGTAAAATAACATAATAATAGTAATAAAGTAAAATATATAAAGTAAAATGTAGCAGTAGTGTGTTCAGGACTCCTGGGTATGAGCCATTGGGACTGTCTTAGTCTTGCCACTATAACAAAATATCACAGACTGGGTGGTTGATAAACAACAGAAATTTATTTGTCACAGTCCTGGAGGCTGGGAAGTCCGAGATCAAGGCACCAGCAGATTCATTGTCAGGTGAGGGCCCATTTTCTGGTTCGTAGATGGCACCTTCTCGTTGTGTCTTCATCTGGTGGAAGGAGCGCATGAGTTCCCTTGGGCCTCTTTTGTGAGGACACTAATTTCATTCATGAGGGCTCCACCCTCATGACCTAGTTATTCTACCTCCCAAATGCCCCACCTGTTAATATCATCACACTGGGAATTAGGTTTCAACATATGAATTTTAGGGGGACACACACATTCAGACCATAGGAGGGGTATTAATTTTCATATCAAAACAATGGGTTCTGTTTCTGTCTTCAGCTTTAGCCTGTCATGAAAGATGGTCTCACCATATTGTATTTCATTCTAGCACTCAGTCTGCTGCTGACACAATGACAGGGGCCCTGAGTCTGCCCTTGGCTGGCCCTGTGCCCTGGAGCAAGTTACTTAAGCTCTCAGAAACTTACCTTCCTTATGTCCTAAGTGAAAGGGTGATATTGACTGAAGAAAATGGGCTATAGGGTCTCCAAATTTCTTTTCTTCACAAAAGTTCCCGGATACAGTGATAAGACAGCCTATTTCTTATCTGACACAGATGATTATTTTTATTTACAATCTCAACCTGAATTGTCTTTTCCGTTTGGTGCGTATGTTGACCAGTGTGTCCTAACAAAGTAGATCTGTTTCATTCATTTGCAACTCTTTGTGAACATAAAGCATTTGCCACTTCAAGGACAAAAACTGAGACCTAGGTCTGCAGATAATGGAAACAGCTGATATTTACTGAACACCTGCTATATGCCAGACACTTCTAAGTGCTGTATATATATATATTAGCTTATTTAATCTGCACATTAGCCCCAAATTAAGTATTATCATTAGCTCCATTTTATAGGCAAGAAAACTGAGGCAACTTGCCCAAGGTCACACAGTCATTTGGGTATTCCAACTTCAGGGCCCATTCTTTCAACCACTCTTCTTTCTGCCTCTCAGTGGGTCAGGCTTTAGCACAGTGGCTGTTCTCCATCTTCACATCAATCAAGGGGAAAAACAGGTATGAGAGATGCAGGTTGGCATTCCTAGAAATTATGACACTTGAAAATTAGAACAAGACTTTCATTCACGAAAGATCTACTCTGTGCCTCAAGATCATGCTTCAAGGCTCCTTTTCTCAGCCTGCTGTTCTCCTAAGTCAGATAAAAAAAAATTAGGATGATAGTGGCAATGCAGGTTGGAAACTGGGTCATTTTTCTGAAATCATCTTTCTTTGCCAATGCCATTTTTGAATTCTTTCTGAGAATTAAAAAACAAACAAGCAAACAACCGATGTGGAACAATCTGTGGCAGATGGTTATTTCAGCTCTAGGTGAGTTTTTGTCATTATATTCTGGGAAATGGAAATTATTACTTTAGATAATCATCTGTTATTTTAGCGAACTGCCAGTTAGGAACTATCGTAGCTATATGGGTTTAGGATGGGGAATTTTTTTTTTTCCTAGAGATTAGGACATAAATTATTTTCATTTGAATTCTGTGGAATTTTTGATGCTCAGCATGGGAGGGCATTTTCACTGTAGTTCCTTGCTATGAGAATGATCTCTGGCATAGAAGAATTGGTATTCCGTGCCATTCTACTGAATATAAACAAGAAATCTAACAGTTCAGTTGGGGGTGGGAGAGGTGAGATGAAATTAGGCTTCAAGAACAAGTTAGCCCACTTTTCAAGGTTTAGCTTCCCCTGGAAAATACAGCAATAAACATCTAAACCATGGTATTCATTACCAACGCAAGTCCCTAATTAATTTATTTTATGTTAATTAAGTTTATAATTATATAGTAAAACATTTACTTTCTCCCTCAAGAAATTGACTGAATCTTCTGAAGGGGCTTTGTGACTGTAATTTAGGTGCAATTAGCCAGTTAAATTTAGTTAGGGTTTGGTTCATTTAGCTGCTGCCGGAAGATGGAAACAGGCACTGTCTCAGAAGCAAGTCTGGATAGAGAGGATGTGTTCCTGGAGGCACTCCTCTCGCCTTTGGACAGCTAGTTCTGTTGTCTAGAACAACTGGAAGCCAAAGCTCTATCAAGATATAGTTTCTTTCTTTCTTTTTTTTTTTTTTTTTGAGACGGAGTCTCGCTCTGTCGCCCAGGCTGGAGTGCAGTGGCATGATCTAGGCCCACTGCAACCTCTGCCTCCTGGGTTCAAGTGATTCTTCCGGCCTCAGCCTCCGGAGTAGCTGGGATTACAGGCACCTGCCATCACACCAGCTAATTTTGTATTTTTGTAGAGATGGGGTTTTACCATGTTGGCCAGGCTGGTCTTGAACTCCTGACCTCAGGTGATCTGCCTGCCTCGGCCTCCCAAAGTGCTGGGATTACAGATATGGGCCACCGTGCCTGGCCAAGATGTAGTTTTATAATTACCACCTGTGTGTATATTTCTCAGTTGAGGAATGTAGAGTCAGTTCCACAATAAAGGATAGAGGCAAACCCCTTTTGCAAAAACATTTCCTTATGGTCCCAGAATTGGAACTAAAGCCATGGAACAGTTCTCAGACCCTTTCTACCATGGGTGTGAAATCACTGGCACTTGCCAGCATTCAGACACAGAGTGATATCAGCAGCCAGGACCCACCATTTGGCTGGAAGGACATCTTACCTCCCGAGAGGGGTTCAAGAGGGCACGAGCCCACCCTGTAGGTCTCTCAAGCTGGGGTTCTGGGGCCTTCCTCCAGGAACCTAAAGAATTCTTTCAGTTTGGGCCACCCTTTTCCATGGGGAATTGGAATTTTTGAGCAAAGTTCCTTTCCATGACTTTTTGCTTCATAACTCATGACAAAGAATGTGTTTTGGCCCATGATTTACAATGCAATTGATGTGATCATTTGCAGTGGCTGCTGAGCTACTGCAGGCAGGGTTGGTGTTCACTGCTCGTTCCTGCGAATAGAAAGCTGGAAGGCACTAAGGTACTCACATTAGTTCTGGTTATCAGAACCTGTTAGATTTTTTTTCATCTCTATTGTAAAGTTGGATAACTGAGGTTCAGAGAGGTCCCCTCACTTGGCCAGCATCACACAGCTCAGGAGGGGAAGGGATAGGATCCAAACAGATGTTTCTGGTTTTAGACTGCTTCTTGCTGCCTAACCAGCGGCAGGTGGGTTTCTTTCAGGCATCACTGTAGAAATGAATCCTTTAGCACGAAATGCGTGGAATGACTGTACTTTTTAAAATTCAAATTCCAGTGGTACTAGTTAGTACAGACAGTCCCTGACTTAGGATGGTTCAACTTAGAATTTTTTAACTTTATGATCATGCAGCGGTGATAAGCATTCAGTAGAAAGTGGTTCGGTATTCTCCTGTGACGCAGAGCAGGGGCGGCAAGCCACATCTCTCAGTCAGCCACAGGATTGGGAGGGTAAACAACTGAGACCCTACAAGGTTTTGTGTTGCTGGGTGATTTTGCCCGGTTGTAGGCAAATATAAGTGTCTGAGCAGTTTTAAGGCAGGCCAGGCTATGCTATGATGTTTGGTAGGCTAGGTGTATTAAATACATTTTCAACGTACTATATTTTCAGCTCATGATGGGTTTATTAGGACATAATCCCATCATCAATTAAAGAGCTTCTGTTTAGTTCTGGGATCTTGGACAGTTAAATGATGGATGGTAAATGGCCATAATTGTGATGAATGAAAGGAAAATTAATATATAATCCAGTCATTCCTGCTATACCCATGTAATTACACTGTGTCTTTTCATCTATGTGACATTTTAAATTTTTTACTGCTTTCGCAGAAGGAAATGCATTTGTCCATCACATGTTTTTCAAGGCCTTTTGTTCTTTATGGAGATGATGATTCCTTTTTTAAGCTAAGAATTTGCATCGGGTTATGAAGTAAATCGCCTTTTCCTTTTAATTACTTTGACTTAGCAAACAACTTCCTGTAAGTTTTGGAAAACATCTCTTAAAATAATGTCAGATGTTTTGGGTACATTAAATTTTTATTTTAAAAAATCTAAAATGCATTTTTTTTCCAGCGTCTTGGGTCTGGTTGATTTTTAGCATGGTCACCATAATTTCTAACCAAGCTGTTATATTTGGAATGCCTTAGCTGGCCCTCCATACTTTAAAAAGAAAAATAAACTGCGAAATCTGGTGTGTGTATATAGAAATTTATGCCCTTTAGAATCCAGGGTTTTCCTCATATATAAATTCTACTTGAATCAAAGAATTATGAAGGGACTTCCTGCGCTCCAACATGAAGGAGTCAAGGAGAAGAGAGAATCCTTCAGAAAGAGGTGTTGCTGTGTAAAACCACTGAGGTTGGCACGCCCCGCTGCTGTAAGACATTGTTGAGCATTAGGAAAGACAGTGAGATGGGATGACTTAGCAGCATGGGCTTATTCCAAAATGAGCTCTTTGAGCAAATAAAAATGTCCCTGACAGCAGAGGCTTCTAGAACTGTGGGTTAATTTAACTCAAGTGAGGGGTTCTGTTGGCTGCCTCAGTCGGAACATATATAAGGCTGTGACCCTGGGATTGGCTTTGCACTTTTCAAGTTTCCTATTGAGAATCTGCTTTCAGATAGAGTAAGCTCTCTGTTTTAATGGGGCTTTTTGAAATGGGTCACCCGCTAAGCTTAAGGAGCGTGCATAGTGATCTGCCGTTGACAGTATCCTGAGGGTGCCACCAGATGTGGAAAAGCTTTAGGAGCGTGGATTCTGTGCTCGTGACATGAATGAGTGGGTTCTCTTGAAGACTGATGAACAATTCAGGGATCTGCCCTTATAAACCTTGCTGGGATAAGACACGATCACTGGGGTTTAAGTTGGGTATGCCTCCCAGGATCTGATCTAGGACTTTCAATTTCTCTTACAGAGAAATGTCAATTAATGCCCCAGGTGGACTGACAAAGGGCAGGATGATCACCATTTCAACCTCACCTTCCCCAGATACCAACAGAGTGCCAAATAAGTCTGTGCCCACCCTGCTGTGGAGGAGAGGCACATTTTAATTCTCACTGTAGCTTGGTAATGTCTGAGATGATGGAAGTTCTACTAATGGTTGCTCCTGGGAAAAGGCACTAGAGAAAAAGGGGATGTCTGGGTAAAGAACCTTCTTCCTTCCTCATAATCCTCCTCTGTTTTCAAGTTTGGGCACATCCATTTCTTTGGTAAAAAGCTGAAGCCAGAGCAGTGTCTTTGAAGCCTGGAAGCTCCCTGCTCTGTGGCCACCCTCCCCCTCGAGGGTCACACATCTGCCTGCAGCAGCGTCAGAAGCAGATATGCGGCCCTACCTTGGTCTGGGAGCAGGAGCTGGAGCAGTGGGCTGTTAATGTCCTCACTTGTGGGGGTGGGCAGTGAGGAGGAGGCGATAAGGCAGCAGCACATGGGGAGAGGGATACCCTCCGTGGGTCTGAGGATGACCACTTGAACTAGGTTCCTTGAAAAGCCACAGTTCAGTCCTCTGAATGAGGACTTCAGCAGTTTCACCTTGTGGGCTCCAGATCATAGGATGTTGGCCTACCTTCCAAGAAGTCCCTGGCCAAATGGAACCCAGGCCTTGCATTTTATCCCACTCTCAGGCAGAGTTGGGTAATTCATGTTTTTTGTAGTCAGTTCATGGGGATTATTAACCCCACATATGTATGTTTCGCATTCCGGAATACTTGCTGCTTAGCTGAGGTTTCATTGTCTTTTGCTCTTAGCTAATTTAAATGGAGATGGGATTTATCAGGTACCTGTATTCAAGTGAGGGTAATTTGTTTGACCCTCTTCTAGCTTAATTGGGACTGCTGGTGGATTCGACTTTTGGGACTTGCAGCAATAGGCAGAGACATCGGCCACACATAAGCCCCCCTGATTGTTGCTATCTTAACACGAATCCTAAATGTTAAAGATCTCCAAACTCTGTTTCTGAAGTATTGCTTGGGATGCCTGATGAAAAAGTGTTGCTTCATGACAAATTTTATTTTCACCTACACTCTTTCTTCTAGGGTCAGCTTAAACTTGGACCTGGATTTATCTTCCTGTTTTGGAGGCTTATTATCTCTATTTTTACTCTTCAATAATTGTGTTCAGTCTCTGAACATGCTTGAGGGGTCTGAGGCGCATCAATACCAACCACTTTAAAAAAAAAATTTCTCCTCCTCCTCTTCCTCCTTCTATCTCTTGATTTTCATCTCCCCCACAATCATTATCATCATCCTCACACAGGCACTGGCTGACCTATGTGTACTTCTTTTATGTGTTTTGTTGTACATTATTTACTTTGTACAAATTGATTCCCAGATCCACTTTGGTCAATGGCCTACAGTTTCAGCCAAAATTGGGCAGAGCCAAACAACTCACATTGTGTATATCTGAGGTTCTTGCAGATTTTATATAGTTATAGGTTGAATTGGGTAATGGATTTATATCATTAACCTCTTGTTTGGGCTCTGTAGGTTTCAGCACTCTGGCTTCATATACTATAAAGAACTGGCTAGAGTATTTTGATGAAAATAAATTGAGGCACAAGATCTATGGTGGCAGCAGCAACTGCATACTCTTCTGTGATGACATATATTGCTTATCTGTACTGACTATTTGAATCACTGATAAGCCCCTCTAGACTTAGAATTGTGGAATGACATCTTTAAGAAAATGTCATTTCACTCTACAGATATCTACCCTATAGATTTTTCAATATATGTTTATTGAAGCAAGACAGAAAGGCTAGACACACCCCAGGAGAACAATAGATTAATTTGGGTGTCTCCATGTGGTAGTAGTAAAGCCTTTTGAGCATCTGAGTACCTCTCAAACCACAAATTCATCTTTCTTTTTCTCTACTCCACTTAAAGCAATTTTAGGTGATTCTGTGGATGGGGCAATGGTATCAGTCTTTGGATGCATTCCCCATCCTCTGTGAAGTCTCTGAAACGGTAGTTGTTGAGTCCTCGGACACTTGTCATCAGAGCCTGCTGATTAGAGCACATTCCCCTTAGAATTGTTGAGTTTTAACTGTGCAATAACTTTGGCTTTCCTTACAAATTCCAGCTTTGCCAAGTGTGCTTTCTACTTTCATTTTCAGCTCATAATGAAACTTCATTTTGCAACATCAGACCAGAGCTTTTCCTTTAAAAGCCTTCCTGACCATCTCAGTAATTTTAGTTTTTCACCTCCAGCCAATAAATGGACCACGTTTTTTTCCCTTTGTCCCGCATACACTACTGTAATTTTGATCAAAGTGAGAATTAGAATAAACCAAGCCTAGCACCTTTTCCCCAGGAGATTAAAATGCTCCAGGAAGTACTCACTGTGTGTCCACATGTCTAACTCTGCAGCCTTCACTGTACTTCTGAGAAAAATGTGATTTCGTACTGGAAGCTTTGGAATGCCTGGACTCACCCAGCTGCCAATGAGAAGCAGTAGATCCTGCATTGTGTTGCATCCTTCATTCTCCTTCAATTCAGTTGGGTTGTTGAGTACACTGAAGTTTGCTATGGTTTGAATGTTTGTCCCCTCTGAAACTCATGTTGAAACTTAACCCCCAATGTGGCAGTATAGAGAGTTGAGGCCTTTAAGAAATAATTGGGTCATGAGGCCTCTGCCTTCATGAATAGATGGGTTCATTCATGGATCAGTGGATTAATGGATTGTCACAGGAGTGGGACTGGTGGCTTTATACAAAGAGTAAGAGACAGCTGTACTAGCACACTCAGCCTCCTGGGCATGTCATGCCCTGTACTGCCTTTGAACTCTGCAAAGATTTCCCACCAGCAAGAAGGCCCTCACAAGATACAGCCCCTCGACCTTGGACCTGTCAGCCTCCATAACTGTAAGAAATAAATTCCTTTTCTTTATAAATTACCCAGTTTCAGATATTCTGTTATAAGCAACAGAAAACAGACTAAGACAAATAAAACTCAACATTTAGACCTTACTATTGTGAAACCAAAAATGCCTTCAGCTCTTGGTATTTGTGTGAGGCCATGTTGAGCATAGAAAATGTATAGATGTGCTCCCTCTGTCCTCCTGTGGGATGAAGTCTGAGATGGAGGGAAATCAAAATAAAATAAACACAAGTTTTAAAAGGTACAAAAGAAGGTCCATGAGTGGAAGTGAATGCTTCAGAAGTTTTGAGGAGGGTGAAGTAGGTACTTGCAGGAGAAGGCTTTTGCACTGGATCTTGAAGAATAGTCTGAGCGTCTCAAAGGAGAGCTCATTTGGTGGGAGGAGATCCAGGAGAAGGGATAGTATGTGGACAAAGTACATCCCTGGGAAGCAAAAGGGGTGTTTTA
The DNA here is from genome assembly GCF_029281585.2 of Gorilla gorilla gorilla. Classification (NCBI taxonomy): domain Eukaryota; kingdom Metazoa; phylum Chordata; class Mammalia; order Primates; family Hominidae; genus Gorilla; species Gorilla gorilla. Next base: position 81,011,061 of record NC_073237.2, read on the forward strand.
GGGATGTTTAAGCAACTTCTGGATTGAGCACAGAGAAGAAAGGACCAGGACCAAGACCAGGACCTAAATTTATGTATGGGGAGATTTCTGCTACAGGTGCAGATGATACCTTTGCCAAAGAGGGACTGACAATTCCGAGGCTCTGAGTTTAGATTTCAGCTCTCTCATTCATTCTTGGGTGACCTTGGACAATTCATATTCACCATGTGAGTTGAGCCAGCTATCTATAAAATAGAAAAAGCGACAACAGCAAGGGATAGTTGGTGCAGCAACCAACAGATATGAAGTGCTCCACAAATATCAAATTAAGACAATAGGTGTTTAAGCCCAGATACTGAACAAAGCACAAATGGACCTTGCTCACATCTCACTTTGTGATGGAAAGTTTTTGAACCCACTGTATTCTAGACACACAATGTTATGAGAACACAGGAGTTTATTTCATTTTACCTAGTAAACATTTTCCAGAAGACTTAAAAGGCGTTTGTTTTGCTTTCCAATGAAGGTGAGCTGCTACCTTGGTGCCCCATCCACCAGATCATCTCCAATGGCACCATGCCACGCAGATGCTCAAGTTGGCAGTTTTCTGCTTGAACTCTCCCAATGACAAATGTGATAAGATTTGCTTTTTTAGATAGCAGCTGCATCTTTCTTCCGTTCCCTTCACTTCCTTTGGGCTCAGCAGTTTTCCTTTTTGCTCCAGATAAATTGCTGTTAATTTAAATGTACTGCAGATCCTTTCCATTTTATGGCTGATTGCTTCTGAGTAATAGGAGGAAAATGTGTGCATGTTTGAATGTAAATAAATTTAAATGGGTTGTGAGCCAATGATAAAAAAGCAGAGCACTTCGCTGACCTTCAACTCCCTTCCCTTCCCAGTCTTTCCCTTTGAAAAGGTCAATGAGTAGATCCTAAATCAGCAAATAGCAGAGGTTGAGTTTCAGGCCACATCCAGTTTCTTCCTTCTCTGTTTTCAACTTTACATCCCATTTCTCAGATAGCACCTGCTTTATCCTTTTTCCTATATAGCTCAGCTAGTGCGTGCAATGGTGGCAAAGTTTCTCTAAAGTTGTTTTTGATAAAGGAGCTGGTCTCACGGTAACTACCATGCACCATCGGAATGCTACAAATGCTTCAGAATGTCACATTGTCAAAATATCTATATTTCAGGCTCATAAGCTAGACAGCTCGTTTGGCTGCTAAACCCACAAGATGTTCAGCCATTTGTTGTGGTCTAAAAACTTTCCCCCTCACAAGGAGAAAATAATCTTCTATTGTTTTATATCATTTTGTGGTCTTTTGAGTTTTTTATAACATGAGAGGGCAAAAGTTATGAGATCCTGGTAGGTAAATTGTGGCCTGGATTGAATTTTGCTATCAATCTCTCTTGAAATCAAATTAATTTTTCAATATGTAGTGAAATATCTTTAGTCTGTCCACAGTATGGGAAGATCAAGGGTATGAAAGAGTAGGGTGACTTGCCTTCTTTGAGGTGAAGGGGGTGGAAGTAGTAGTTTGAATGCATATTGCTTACAATTGCAACAGGCTGGCTTTTCCTCAGAAGAAAAATGCCGTATGTGTTTTTATGGCGGCTTCACTTGTTTTTATTGCATGGGCGTGTGGAGCTGAGATCTACTTCTTTGGGAAGGATGGATCACAAAAGGCAAGCACAAGAAGGTTGCAGAGGGACACTTGACATCAATTGAAATAGGGGCCAGGGCAGTTGCATCCTGAGTGGATGGCAATGGTCCAGTAGAACCGTCATCTGGCAAAGTTAGCTGTGTTTCCAACTGTAATAATTAGTGAGCCTGGAGGGGCTTGTGGCAGGAAAATAGCAGATAGAAACAAAGAAAGAGAAGCCTGGTTAAGTTCCTGCTGTAAACATGCTGGGATTAGTAAACTCTTGGAGTTCCTGTGCCATAAACCCATTGGAAATAAGCCTTTATACCAGCAGTTTAATCGTTGTGTTATTGAGTCAACAAATCTTTTTATTCTGGGTCATGCTGTCTCTATCACTAAGTTTCTCCTGTTTTTATTGACAAAGTTGACATCCTTATATTAATACTCATATTGTTTCAGTGGGAAAGAATTTGAGCTCCACCCTCTTAAAAGCTAAGAAGTTTGATTTGTTAATTTGGCATGCTCATTTTACATGCCATAGTGCACTGTTAAACTAGCTCAGCTTCTGTTTGCCTGGAGGCAAAACTTTTAGAAGGAGACTGGAGACAGATATGAAGGAGAATTAATCAGCGCTACTGAGTACTTCCTAAATTCTTAGGGCTTTTGTGGGTGATTAAATCCATAAATGATGTTTGGCATCTGTACTGAGTTCTTTTGGAAGGGCAGGAGGGAGAAATGCCATGGAAATTAAGCTCCGTAGACTCTTTTAGCATTGTTGTAAATGATGACACAGATTGGTGGTGGTAGTTACAGTTCTGGAGGCAGATGACACCAGCACTTGGCAGACCAGACACCAGGTGGAGGAAGATGGAGAGTCTGCATGGTTGGGCTTAGAGGCGTCTTCCAAAGTTGAACTTGAAAATGTCTCAGATATTTCTATTACCACATGGTCTATTTTGCCACTTATGGATCTAATAAAGATTCATGCAAATTAAACACAGTATTATGTATACTAGAACCTTCACTGATCCACTGGGTTTCCATGGGCAAGTTCAGTGAAAGCTCACTGTCTTCTTCTTGCGGAACTTATCTCATAGGGTTATTGTAGAAATAAAAAAGAATAGTTTGGGTGCAATGCTAAGTAGAGAACCTGGTGCAAAGTAGATTCGCTGTCATTTATTGAGCAAATTATTTACTCATCTTTCTCCTTCTATGGGGCAATGAAGTATTTGAGGTCAAGGAACTGTGTTTTCTTTATTTTTGTAACATTTATCACAGCATCTGCTGTTTGGTTGGTGCTTAATAAATGTAGGATTACTTAATGTTAGATATTATACATCATATTATTTATATATTATTATATATAATTTATACGTATACTATATGTCTTATAGATATAATATATACATATACAATGTACTGCATGTTGTATGCTATATATTATAAGTTATATAATGAATATTACATCTCCGTATGTGTCATATATTTGCTATAATACTTAAAGTTAAGCAACTAATTAATTATTTTATATTAGGATTCTTAGAAAAGAATAGCTGGGCTTGGTGGCTCACGCCTGTAATCCCAGCACTTTGGGAGGCCGAGGCAGGTGGATTGCTTGAGGTCAGGAGTTTCAGACCAGCCTGGGCAACATGGTGAAACCCTGCCGCTACTAAAAATACAAAAATTAGCGGCGCGTGGTGGCACATGCCTATAATCCCAGCTACTTGGGAGGCTGAGGCAAGAGAATTGCTTGAACCTGGGAGGCAGAGGTTGCAGTGAGCCGAGATCTCACCACTGCACTCTGGCCTGGGCAACAGAGCAATACTCTGTCTGGAAAAAAAAAAAAAAAAAAGAAAGAAAGAAAGAAGAGAAAAGAATCTAACTATTTGTATTGTCTAGTATTTCACCAGTTAAAGTTAGCCAGTTCTCTGGGCCAGTTGCTGAGTAACTAATCAGTTCTTTTAGAAAAGATTTGCTAAAATTAGCTGGGGAAAGAAAATCAGGATTTGGGTAGATAGGTATTGTTGAAACTAATTCCCCCCACTCATAAAGACAAATATTAGGTTGGTGCAAAAGTAATCATGGTTTTTGCCATTGAAAGTAGTGGCATTACTTTTGCGTGAACCTATATATAAAAATTCTTCAAGGGTCATTTTTATTGTACACAGATGTTTCCTCCTTAAAGTAAGCTGCTAACAGCTGACACAGTTGTGGATGGAGCTGTATGCAGAAATCCTTCGCATTTCTTTTCCTTGTTTCATGTACCATGTAAAATCAGTTTTAAATTTAAAACTAAGTTGCTCAATAATGAGATGCCCATTTTCCCCCAACTTCTGTTCTGTTATTATATATTGCTCTATGGTTTAAAGTGTATTCCATGTTGTGTCTCATTTTTGATGTTTATTATGTTCATTTGAAAGTTATTGTACTTGTATGTTAATTTTCATTGATTTTTCTTTTGAGCATGACTTATGTTTTATTTTGTGTTTCTTTTAGGTTTTGTTTTGTTTCATAAGATCCCACTGGATGGGTAGCTGAAATAAAGGAAAAGACAGAGAAAGGGGCTGTGGTGCTTGTTGGTTGATGCTGCCATGTAAGCTGGACTCCTGGGACTGCTGTTGGCTTATCCCGGGAAGTGCTGCTTATCTGGGGTTTTCTGGTAGATGTGGGCGGTGTTTGGAGGGTGTACTATATGAAGCCTGCATATACTGTGAGCTGTGATTGGGGAACACCAATGCAGAGGTAACTCTCAGGCAGCTAAGCAGCACCTCAAGAAAACATGTTAAATTAATGCTTCTCTTCTTACAGTAGTTCAAATACAAAACTGAAATGAAATCCCATTGGATTGTACTTCTCTTCTGAAAAGTGTGCTTTTTGACCCTACTGGACATTTATTGACTTAATTGCTTCTGTTTATTAAAATTGACCTGCAAAGTTAAAAAAAAATTAAAGTTGAGAACAGGTATAAGTGCACACTGAATAGTCTAATCTACATGTAACACATATTTTAGTATGATTTTCTGTACTCTAATCAGTACTGAATTCAGAGGGTTTGACTTTTTCATCTATAACACAGTAACTAAAAGAGTTAAGGGTATATATACCATCACTTTGGGACTTGGTAGTATTATTAAAAGGTTATTTCCTTCACTGTCAATATAAGTCCAAATGTTTAGCTTAGGTCTGAGAGTCAAACAATGTTAAGGATTGTCTTAAAGTTCCTTAGCCAGCAAAACAAAACAAAACAAACAAATGAAAAACGTTTAAAAAGAAGAAGAAGAAAAAAACAAGAACAAGCAGCAACAGCTGTTTTGTTGGGGCTATAGATTTAGGTTAGGCATAGTCAATTTCAGAATAACTAAGAGTGGAATATATGCATATGGTGAAATTATAACCTTGCCCTTTTTTATTTGCCCTCTGCGATCCACCTGCTTTTTAGAAGTCTGCCGAGTGAGAAGCCCACATTATCTCATGCTGTTTGCATTACAGAACTGCAGCTTTTCTACTCTGAAAAGGCCTGGGAGCAGAATGGCTGGCCTGCTGTGAGCAGGAGAGGAGATTCTAAGAAGGATAGTCCCCCCTACAACATACTGTCATACTGCTGGGTTTTCATGGGTAGGAAAGCTTGTCCTGACCCCAGCAGCAAAGAGGTGGCAGGTCGCTAATGAATATATGCTTTATAATGTCCTTCTTCATTGCTGAGAGGGCAGCCTTAGAGCTATGGATTTCTGCATCCCCCCTGAGTCTGACCCATGGACACCTGTTTCATTCACTTTAGCATCACAGTGACCTTCATATGCTCTGTTCAGTCTGTGTCAGGCAGTATGCTTGTCCTGAAGAGAGGTTTGGCTATCCCCACCCCACCCCACCCCACCCTGTTCCTTTTTGTCAGGAGGACTTCAGAGCCAGGCCTGCAGCATTTTGTTTGAAAACACAATCAGCTCTGACAGTTAGACATGCACACAGACGCCATAGCTGGATTGGAAACATTGATGTTTTAAAAATTTATTTTTTTTTGGAAATAGTTGCACAAATGCTGCAATTAACTTTAAGGTTCTATAGATTTTTAACTAGTCCAACACAGTCAGAAACATTGTTTTGAATCCTCTGTAAACCAAGGCATTAATCTTAATAGACCAGGATCCATTTAGGTACCACTTGATATAAAAAGGATATCCATAATGAATATTTTATACTGCATCCTTTACATTAGCCACTAAATACGTTATTGCTTGATGAAGACCTTTCACAGAATCCTATGGATTGCAGCATTTCACTTGGCTACTTCATACCCATGCCTTAAAGAGGGGCAGTTTCTCAAAAGCAGAAACATGCCACCAGTTCTCAAGTTTTCCTCCTAACTCCATTTGAATGTAAGGGCAGCTGGCCCCCAATGTGGGGAGGTCCGAATATTTTCTGAATTCCCATTTTCTTGTTCGCGGCTAAATGACAGTTTCTGTCATTACTTAGATTCCGATCTTTCCCAAAGGTGTTGATTTACAAAGAGGCCAGCTAATAGCAGAAATCGAGACCCTGAAAGAGAGATGAAATTCAAGCTGTGAGCCAGGCAGGAGCTCAGTATGGCAAAGGTTCTTGAGAATCAGCCATTTGGTACAAAAAAGATTTTTAAAGCTTTTATGTTATACCATGGAGCCATAGAAAGGCTATGGATTGTTTAAGAACTATTTTAAAGTGTTCCAGACCCAAAAAGGAAAAAAAAAAAAAAAAAAAAGAATATTTGTACCCAACAGCTAGAAGGATTGCAAGGTAGATTTTTGTTTTAAAATGGAGAGAAGTGGACAGATAAGGCAATTTAATATATCAAAGATCAGTTGACATCTTCTAGGGAATGATGAAAACAGCAGGCTATTAGAAAATTATTTCATATAGTTCTCGTGTTCTTTTCTTTTTTTTAATCCCTGAAGGGACGATCAGTAACATAGCTTCTCTTTTCTGTACTCTAGACCACCCCTTTTCATCATTTTGCTTTTTATGTCTCCCATAAGAAATGTGCTTTTTAGAGCTTCCTAATGGCATGTGTTGCATTATTGCAGCATTAGAAAAGGAGAGGTAGCATTTTTGCTGAAATCGGGCCTGTCACTCTCCAATAAAGGTTCTGGCACTTCAATGCCAGGCAGGTCTCCTAAATGAACAGAATGATCTGTGTGAGCCGATGCCTGCCCTTCCAGAGGGGCCACTGTCCCCAGCCGCAGCCAACTGTGTCCCACAGGAAAGGGAGCCTAGGTTTCCAAATCTTGTGATTCTTTAGGAGAAACATGAAACCTGGATTTCGTGTGAAATGTCCCGATTGTTAAAAAGTTGGCTCAATTATTTTTAAAACATTTTGTAAGCCAACAAAAGTCTGTGGGCTGCCAGTTTATTACTTTTGTCCTAAAACATGATCATTGTTCTCTCACGGTATCCTTCTGTCTTTCCGTTGCAAATTCACTTTTCTTTCTTCCTGACATTGCCATTGAGGGCTTTGTTACCACAAGCTAAGAAACCGAGTTTAACAACCCATTTATCTGCAACATGTCAATTACCTTTGCTCCTCTCCTGTGATTCCCACCATGCTGTGACCCTCAGCTGTCTCCCTTTGCTGGGAATTCTGCACCAATGTCTCCCCTCAACCCATTCCCTGGTTGGTCCTACTCCCGTGTGGCCAGAGACATCCTAGCAAATCCTTCCTCCTATTATATCTGACACTAATTTCTTTTCAACAGCGCTCATGTCTCTTGGCCCAGTCAGGTGCTGCCAGGTTTAGATAGGAAAGTACCTGTCCCATTTTCATGGGTGCCCTTAATGTGGTCCACGTCCTATATCTTATTATATTTACTCATGGCTCAATGGGGGCCTCCAGAGACCCTCTCAGGCTGCTGAGCTAGACTAAGGAATGCATCCACTGTCATCACATGAGACACTGACTCTGTGACGACAAAAGTACAAACAGTCTGAGGCTAAGAAAGGTTCATCTCACAACAGGAAAAACAAATCTCAACACACATTAGAGATAACTGATTCAGGGGTTTTCTCTCCCAGTCTCCCAGCAGGGACTGATTTCATTTCTGACCCACTAGGTTTTCTTTCCAGAAATAGGTAGCAAGGACAAGAACTAAACAATCCCAGCCCCACCCAGCAACACAGAACACAGGAGTTTGCTTTTGGCTTCTCACTCTCCAAGTAACCCTGAATTAGGCCCAGAATGGCTGAGGCTTGGAGCATCTCCTCAGACAGAGCAGAGGCGACACCTCTTCAGGGATGTGTGGAGTAAATAGCTCGAAGAGCTGAAGACAGAAAACCAGTTTCACGCCAGGTGCGAGAGAGAGCATAATGGAGGGAAGCCCGCTTTCTCTCTCCTCTTCTTTTCTCTTTATTTCTTTAGAGCACTTGACTTTTTTTTCTCTCTCTCTCTAGTATTCTAAACTGACCCCATGACCAACTGAGAATTTATTTTTGTTTCATTGGTTGTTTCACAGAATTAGAACACACATGACTTTTTATTCCTCCATTGCAAAATGGAATCAAGATGCTACACAAGACCTGTGCTTTCTTCCTTTGCATGATTTACACCTCCGCCTGTTTTGGTGCTAGCTGTCTAGAACTTCTCTCTTGGTTTGAATCTGATTCCTTCACACTACACTAGAAGTTTACTTCATCTTGTTTTGTCTAGACTCCAGATACAGAGGGACAGCTGGACTGAGGACAAACAATTCCATCTAGCATAGGGTCTCTCAGGGTTGGTGCATCCAGCCACATGGGCAGGGCCAGTCACATCTAGTCTATGTCCCCAGAGCCCCTGGAGTTGTGCAGCTTAGCTGACTTGACTCCAAGGAAATTAGTACAGAAGTAACCACTCTATTAAGTGTGTTCTGCTATGTTCACATGCCTGTAGTACCTGCAAACCATGCCAGGTTCATCTAAAGACATAGGGGAAGATTAAGGACTCTTTTGGACAGACCATGAATTGAATTTGCTGCCAGGTGCTGCCAGACTGAATTTGGCTGACAGAACTCCCAGCCCAGGAAAGTTCCATGACAATGACTGTCGCAGAAGGAAATTTCCCACTAAAGTCAGTCCATTTTCAAGTTTTGGTCTTCAGAGACAAAAGAACGTCCCAGCCACCTGATTTTGATGGTGAGGTAACTCTAAGTTGAATTCAGGCTAGTGTTGCAGTATAGCTTTGGCATGTTCATGAGTGAGCACCCAGAATGTGTTGAACCAACCCCCACCCCTAACTACTGACTATGACCGCAGTGGGTTTTTATGGGAAAAAAAAGTGTGAAAAGCAAAAAGAAAGGAACAGAGATTTTTTATCACCTTTATTGTAAGACAGTCCATTTATGAATTGAGTATAAACACATACAAAGTAACAAGAGATTCCTAAGAAACGCAAATCCTTGAGTTTCACGCACTTCATGTTCAACCATTTGCTGTAATCCAGAGGCAGCCTGTGAATCATTCTCATGCCCTGGTTTTTTTTTTTTCCTATAATGTTCTGGGTTTAAAAGCCATCTTTTCCACATTTTCTGTAAATAATGGATAATCATTTTAAAAAATTTTATTTTTAGTGCTGTTTTAACAATGTAGATAGATCATAAATGTACTTGCTGAATTCAATCATTTTTAACAAGCCAATAAAGTTTGATAATTCATCTCCATGTGTCTTGCATTCTCTGTAGATCTTGTGTACTTCCTCACACTTCCTCAAGTGTGTGCTGTCACCTGAGTGCCCTTGGTTGTGTTCAGAACTGAAGACTTTAGAAGAAACAGTGTGAGAAATGTCATGGAGAGTTTCAGGGGAGTACCAGGCCCATTTCAGATTCTGTGTAAATTATCACCCCAAAAAGGTCTTTTAAAATTCCTGTCAGTATGAATTGTCCATTCATTGTTTACTGATTCTTGCATCAGAAATATTTTATTTGGCTAAAAGGCAATCCTTAAAAAAAAAAAAAACTTATGGAAATTTTTTTTAAAAACCCTAAATTCTATGGCAAAGCCCTTTGGTATTTTAAAAATTTGAAATGACCCAGGTCACAATAAGAGAGTATACTCAATGCTCTGTTTCTCTATTCTAAATGACTTTGTGGACATATAAACATAATGACTTGTACTTGAAAGCGAGAGAGAGGGGAACATGTTGGATGTAGAGGGAAGATACCATGAGACCATAACTGTTAGCATGGTGCCCACACTTCATGTCCCTTTTGTCTCTATCCTCAGGTCAGCTGCATGGTTCCTGCCCCATTTTTCCCATTGAAAACAGGATGTAAAAGTGAGGTTTGTAGGACCTCAGGCTCCAATTCATTTGAGCCTGCCATTCCCTTCTGTTGACATCCAAAGGGTTTTGCTCTAAATCAGACTTAGGGATTGGAAAAACTAATCTAGTGTGACCTCATGCTTTATCAAGTCAAGTATACTGCCCCTCTTATAAAAGCCCAGTGTTGGGCTGGGCGTGGCGGCTCACACCTATAATCCAGTACTTTGGGAGGCTGAGGCGGGCGGATCATGAGGTCGAGAGTTCAAGACCAGCCTGGCCAACGTGGTGAAACCCTGTCTCTACTAAAAATACAAAAATTAGCTGGGTGTGGTGGCGGGCGCCTGTAATCCCACCTATTCAGGAGGCTGAGGCGGGAGAATCATTTGAACCCAGGAGGTAGAGTTTGCAGTGAGCCAAGGTTGCGCCATTGCACTCCAGCCTGGATGACACAGCAAGACTCCATCTCAAAAAAAAAAAAAAAGAAAAGAAAAGAAAAGAAAAAAGCCCAGACTTCAGTGTTAGTGACTTGTGCTTTTTCCAAACTCCCTTCTCCATTTGTTGAATGGAGAACAGGTTGCATCTAACATCTGAAGGTCATATGATAATTTGGAGTGGCAGGCATTTGTCACAGACTATGCAGGTTTGAATCCCAGCTATGCCCACAAACAATATAATCTTGGGAAAGTTCTTTCACTGCTCCGTGCTTCAATTTCTTCCTTTGCAGAATGAGATGATGGTAATAAGAATAGTACAATATTTACCTCACTGGGCTCTTATAAGAGTTAAATGAGATGGCTCAGGTAAAGCCCTTAGCACATTGCCTGGCAAGTGGGACACTCGGTATTGCTAATAACTAATACTTCAAAGGAGCTTTGGTTGGCAAGTCGTTGGGTGTACCTCGGTAAATGTCCACGAATTACAAACCCACTCGCATATCTTGGTCATATGCAGATTGTGTGGTTGCAAATAATGGAAACCAAATGAAAGGAAACTTCACTCACTGGGTCATCCTGGGTGTGGCCCAGCCTGTGAAGGCCACTTTGGAATTGTTTCAGGAGTTATTAGGATTCTGCTCTTGAATTCTTCTCTTTATCCAAGCCAATTCTTACACACTGATTCTGCCTCAGGTTTGATTTTGATAAAATAAGAGGATCTGATTTATTTGGCCAATATTCTAATAGTTCCATGAGTTTGAATGATGGTCTGTTATTTGCAAATTCTTGGAGAAATAGCTCTGAATGTCTTACACTGAATACAGCTGGCCTCACTAGTTCTCATTTTGTTAATTCAGATTTCTTTTTATCATTTCAACAGGGAATGCATTAACTTTAATTTTTGAATTATCTGTTTAAAAATCTTTGGCTAAGAATGTAAGTAACAACTTAGCCAAAAGATTATTTCAAAGAAAAGACAGTTTCAAGTTCCCTCAAGACTTAGAAACGAGTATTCACAGGCAATGAGTTATGAATAACTAGATTATTCTTTTCCTTCCTGAAGTCGTTTCTGGTAATAGCTCTAGAAGGCCACACATGATTGGCCTAGTTGGAACTACTTCATGTTTGAAGTCATAAATTTCATGTTATTAAAAATACTTCATAATTTGCACTTTTTTCCTATCATTAAATCATTTCAAATAAGTGGCGTTGATGTATTTCTAGCACTTAATTTAGGACAATTTTACTATTGCTACCACCTTTCCTAATACATCCTTTAGTGAGCTCTACCACAGGACCTAAGAGATAATGATAGGTAACAGGTATTGACTTCAAACTTAAGTGCTTCATGATCCTCCCAACAACCTTATGAGGCCAAAGCTAATATTGCCTGTATTTTAACGATTAGGAAACTGAGGAATGGAGCCATGAGGGACGTGCCTCAGGTTACCGAGCTAACAAGTTAACACTAGGATTTGAGTTCAAGCAGGCTGGCTGTAAAGCTGGTGCTCCGTATGTGAACTGGATTCTTGAACTGGGCTGGGGCTAGAGCGAGGCCAGCCAGGTGTCTAGGGCACAATTTGAAAGACGGTGGTAACTCTTAGGTTCATGCAAGTGCCCAGTGGCCACTCCTACTAGCACTGGCAGTTGTGTTATTGTTGCACCAAAGTAGAATTCTAAAGTTAACTGAAGTCACTGGAGAGGCACCCCTTGATCCCAGCAAGTCTTCAGGTATTTGTGCCATGAACAAATCCTTTTCAGATCTTGACTTGCAAGTATGTGGCACAGTAGTGAAATTGGCACATGCATTTTAAATTTTACCTTGTGAAAAAGAGAAGTTGCATCAAGTCTGTATTCAGCGCTAATTAGTTAACCCCAGAGCACGTTTGCTTTGTCCGTTATAACTGAAGATGGATTTGCTGTTTTTTATTGCCTTCAGGTGAATTTTCTCATCACTCTTGAACTTTAGTACTTCCCATTCTTTTGGAGTAGTCCCTACTCTCTGGTGAGTGAACTTGAGGGAAACCTTGCGAGTGGAAAGGGCCTGGTGGGAAGGGGTGTGGAGGACACATCCTGCCATCTCCATGAACAGAATCCAGACATCAGAACAAGGTGGTGAAAAATGCCTGCGCTGTTCCTTGCCTTTCGAACACCCAGAGGCAGAGCAGCGTCGGAGCTGCTTGGTCACTTCAATGTGCCTGTCCTCGAATGTCCCGTCTGGCAGCCAGTGATTGAGAGAGACTGCCAAGGGCACATGCTAATTTTCCAGCCATTTGGTCAAGCCCCATCTCACACGCTACAAGACCCTGGAGCCTGTGTTTACTGAGTTAAAATCTCTGCCTGACCATAAGTTAATGAACAGTAAGTTCCCTCCCTCTCTCTTTTAAAAATGTTTATCCTGTTGCCAAGAAGGAAAGGAGAAACCTCTTTTGTGTTTATTAACCACGCTTCCATCTCTTTTTAAAAATTATCATCATGCTGTAATCAGTCTTGCTGAATTATTATATAGAAACATAGGCCACGGCTGTTTGCTTTAAGGATTTTAATTCAGCCTCAAGTAAATTCATGCAATTTCACCTCAAGCCCCTTGAGTCGGGGTAGGAAGTACAGAGTCGCCAGCACTGTTTTACCTTACCTGTGGAGAGTTCTAGGTTTGTCACCTGAACTAGGACACAGCCTCTGAGGGTGCTTCCAGGCTTTTCAAAGACTGCTCTCAAGGCAGATTTTCCTCTTTGCGTTTACTCCAGGCTCCTGGGTCTTGGGGAGGTTGATTGATTACCTCTCCATCACCCTTCACTCAACGCTGTTGAATTGAATGCCACGTCTAATTACATGCAGGTCTCCTGCTGGCTTCTCAGGGCGTCTGACCCATGGGGTGCACTGGCAGGTCTCAGGCAGAGGAGGCATTCAGGGTATGTCTGTTGTGTTCCCCCTGTGGAGGCGCCAGCCTTAAACAGGCTCAGCCCTCCCTATCTGGAGTCCTGCAGAATGGCGCCTTCTCTGTGGCTCCAGCTCTGTCTGGGATCCAGCAAAGCTATTTTCCCTTCCTGATCCCTGGAGTTGGTAAGGGCTTCCCACTGTTGTCAGTTCCTGAGTGCCTATTTCCTGTTTGTTTCTTTACCCCGCCCACATCTCTCTGTGTGGCCCTACAATATATCTCTTCATTTGAACCATATGGGGTGAGTTATTTTTCCTTGACAAAACCCTGAGACATATGTTATATTCTTTAATGTATGATCTCATTTTATCTTCCATCAAATCTCTTCCAACTCCAGTAAATATTTATTAAGTGTCAATTATATTTGACCTTTTAACAATGTGGGGGTTAAGGGCACCAATCCCCTGCACATTTGAAAATATGAGTATAATTTTTGACTGCCCCAAAACTTAACTACTAATAGCTTACTTTTTTTCTTTCTTTCTTTCTTTCTTTTTTTTTTTTTTTTTTTTTTTTTTTGTGACAGTGTCTTACTCTGTTGCCCAGGCTGGAGTGCAGTGGTGCGATCTCTGCTCATTGCAACCTCCGCATCCCAGGTTCAAGTGATTCTCCTGCCTCAGCCTCCCTAGTAGCTGGGACTACAGGCGTGCACCACCACGCCCAGCTAATTTTTGTATTTGTAAGAGAGATCGGGTTTCATCATGTTGGCCAGGCTGATCTTGAACTCCCGACCTCAAGTGATTTATTTGCCTGCCTCGGCCTCCCAAAGTGCTGGAATTACAGGTGTGAGCCACCGTGCCCAGCCAATAGCTTACTTTTGACCAGAAGTCTTACTAATTCCGTGAACAGTTGGTTAATACATAGACTAGTGTCTACATATATTTTATGCATTCATGACATATTTAACTTTTCGTTAATTTTTTCAATATTTCTATGTTACAAGGTTCATCTGTTAATTTTTTCAAATTGTTTCAAATCTCCTAAAAATTTCGAATATATTCATTGAAAAAAATTTGTGTATAAGCGGACCTAAGCAGTTCCAGCCTGCGTTGTTCAAGGATCAAGTGTGTATGTCGGCCAGTGAGCTAGGCGCTGGGAGGTACCTCCACAAACCAAGCAACTCCATCTTTGGCCTTATGGGCTATGGCCTAATGGTAATGTCTATGATATTGATACTATCACTGCCCATAATAAGAGAACAGTGGCTTAAAACGTTAAATGACTTTTCCAAGGGCACACACATCAGATTTGTCTGCCTATAAAATCTCTGCTTCTGGCATTGTTTCTCTGAGGCCAATGATTTTCCTTTGTCTCTTGGGTGTCTCTAGGCTGCAAGTTCTGAGCTAGCCATAAGATCTCTGCTCTTCATTTTGGTGGCTGTAATTCTTCTTGACTTGGTGTAAATGCATGAAGTATCCCTGCCCTTGTAACCTGTTTTCTTTTTTTTATTTCTCTTTTATCTTTTTTTAAAAAAATCATTTTCTTCTCTTTCAGTTCTCTTTTTTACTCAAGACAAACACCATAAATATGCTTTGTCTTTTCTTTAATTTTCACACTTTAAAATTTTCAAATTGGTTGGGTGGAATGTACTTAGCTTGCATGTTTATGTGTGTGTGCAAGAGAGAGAGAGAGCAAGGAAAGGGCACAAGAATTTACACACACACACACACACACACACACACACACACACCTATGGAATAGGAATACCATGTATTTTCAGTTCTATTTGATTAAATGGGAATGTAATCCCAGTACATACACCATTTACCATTATCACCTCCTCAGTGCTTACTGTGCTGTAACACTCCCAGCTCTTCTTAAAAAACTTTCCATGTTGTATTTTTTGCTCTTTGTTTTTACTTCCTTATAAATAGCAAGAAGTTTTGCTGAGAAGAAATAATTACAAATCCCAAAAGGTTGGTGTTCCGTTCTGAGCTCCAAGATGTAAGGATTGAGTGGATTTCAAACTTGGCAAAATTTCTGACTTGGCAAATGCTTCCATCCTTATTTATGACAGCTTGGAAACTTCCATTTTCCAGGGTTTATAAATGATGCTGCTGATTTTGTCTCCTTTTTTTATTTTGCTGTGAATTATAAAATAACCAGCTTGAAGGTTTCCTTATAATGTTAACCCTCTTAGCAGAGAGGGAGAGAAGGAGAGAGAGAGAGAGAGAGAGAGAGAGAGAAGAGAGAATGTGTGTAAATTGTTGTGTTCTTTCTTTTCTTGGTTATGAGGTGCATTTTACATATTTCATAAGCCCATTTACTTCCCTTTTTCTGCCTTTCAACAAAATGAAAATCTAGAAATGTTGAGGTTTGGGATACAGAGAGTGACAACCTGTGTTTGTCATTTTCACCACAAAGGACTTCTTGGCCAGCAGTCCTCTAAGGGATGATACATTTCATCTCCAAATTGCAATTTAGCATTTGGAATTCTGGAGCAAGATAGGTAATGCATAAAGTATCAGAGAGTTTTTTTCTAGTGGTGTGAATAGGCTATTTCAGGGGGTCTCCATGCCCATATTCTTAGAAAATTGTCCAAGTGGAGGAAAAACAAAGAAGTTGTCACCTTCTTTTCCCTTGACACTCCTCCCCCACTGAAGCCTTGTTCTTTTTCTTTTTCACTTTCTTACTTCTATACTCAATTCCTCAAAGCCCACTCATCTTAGGTTTCCTTTGTAAGTGCTTTTTCCTTTCGATTCATGGGAATACAAAGAAATTAGGAGCCTTCATTTATTGGGTAGAGTAGATAGATTTTACCAAATGTGGGCAATAGGAATTTTGCAGTGCAGAATGTGTCTTCTCAGAAGCAGACACCAAGATGGGATTAAAGCTGCAAAGATTTTTATCCCGAGAAACTCTTGGATGAGAGAAACTGGGAAGGGAATCCGAGAGCAAGGATCTGTAAGAGCATCAGACTGCAATGCAAGCAGGACTGTGGGTGAATAAGAGAGGGATGGAGGCTTAGGTCAAGCACCCTCAACTGCCGTTCACTCTAGGGAGTTACTGGCGAGGCTGCTGGGGAGTATTTGAGCCAAATCAGCCATCAGAAGACTTCCTTGTCTCCCAGGAGGGTTCTGCCTTTATATTTCCACCACTCTCACTCATTGGCTCTGGAGCTTGACCTCTGTGCAAATGAGGTGATAAATTCCTGAGTTCAACATTTGGTACCCTTGGTCGACTATGTTCCCTGTCCTTGAAGGTCTACGAGGTGCATTCTCAACAGTAGACACTGTCTTATCTGAGCTCCACTTAACAGATATGCTCGTTAATTGCTGCTTGCCATCTCTCTGTAAAACACAATGACCAACCTACACCCTGGACACTCCTGGCTGAACATCTGGGTTGAGTGCTTTCGGAAACTCCACTTCCTTAAATGACCTACTGTCAGTTTCATTGGTTAAAAGGGCTTCTACTACAATCTTTTTTTTTTTTTTAAAGTACCCAGGCTGGGCAAGTCAACATTTTGAAATGTTTAAAAAATGTAATTTTTGAGCTGTAGCCATCCTTTTATTTATGGCAACATAAAACAACATCTGAAACTAAGACCTGTTTTTGTTTTTCTCGCCTGCATACTAAAACCACGAGTGATTTTTATTTCATTTCATTTTGTGTTCCCCATCAAACAAATTTCCTATCATGACAGCTCTTGTTATTGATTCATATTCTTTCAGAAGAGTGTTTATGGAAGTGTACATCAATGCCTTGCCAGGCATGAGGACCGAGTCGGAGTGGTACAGAGCGATGCATCCTCTTACACAATTACTCACTCCTGGACTTCAGCAGCCCTTGCACTGAATTGTTTTCAAGGAAAATGAGACCTTATTCAGATGCAACCAACTTTGTTGAGTACTTTCTATGTGGTAGACCATAGGTTCCTGATTCAAATGACTACAGGTTGGGACAGTCCTGGGCGTGAGTAGCTGGAGTGGAGGAGAATGCCCCATGCACAGGGTAGGGCTGCCCCTAGCCCAGCCCATGTTGGCGTGCAGGAACGAAAGCCTAGCATACCCAAATCTTCTGATTTTTTTAAGACTAGGGGAGATCGGGTTTTTATGTGAAATTTTCTAGTTTTTAAATGTTGGCAAGACCCTTCACATTTTTTAAGGTCTCTATGAGCCAAACATAACAAGTGTTGATGCCAAATGTTGCCGTTTGTGACTTTCTGGCTGGACATTCTGCTCGTAGCTTTCAGACGTGGTTCCTTTACAACAGCCCTGAGTAGATACTTGTCTTAAGTCAGGCTTCCTGGAAACAGATGCTGAGATGAGGATTCATGTGCAAGTAATTTATTAAGGGTGTGCCTGGGACCGGTATGGGGAAGCAGGACAGTGGGGGAGGAGCTAAGCAGGAGTATGATTTGAGCCAAAGCCTTGTGGAGGTGGTTTCAGCCATTTAAGTTCAGTCGTTTAAGTTGCCCTTCAGAGTTGTCCCACCCTGAGCTTAGGGAGCTGGGCTTTCATATGTGTGCACCTGTCAGTCATTAGCTGCGGGTTGCAACAGGCAAAAATGGGTCCAATAGCTCAAGGAAAGGCCTCCAGAAAAGTGACACAGGTGCTGGCCGTTGGCACTGCAGGGCACACAATGGCAGTAACAGTGGTTCTGAGAGAACCCTCACGACCCACCACCAGCAATCTGTGGCTCTTCCTAGTCGACAGGCTGAGCCAGAATTCAGAAACTGATCTTTTGACTCTGTGGCCAGTGCTTGTTGGCACCCTTTCCACCTGCTTCTTACTGAGATCAGCGTGCAGAATTCAGATCATCTTAGACCCTGGCAAATTGGTATGTTGGCCCTGGGCTACTAGCTCTTCTTTTCCTCTAGTAATGCATGGAGAGAGGGTGGCATGGCTATTCAGAGGTGGGGCAGCCCAACAGGAGCAAGAAAGGGGCTCTGGAGCCCCAACGCTGTAGACAGCCCTAAATGGGCTCCCAAGAGAGGCTGAGGCACCTCTCAGTTCTAAATTTTTCTTGCTAAGTTTGGCAATTTCTTCCCTGAGATGCAGACAGTGTTTCTGGGTGCTCTGTGTCCTGGTGAGTTCTGGGCCTATGAGACACACTTGTCCGCTGCTGGAAAGGTGGACCTTTTGGGGAAATAGGCCAGCAGCTTCTACATCTTGCATCGCAGTGCCACAGTATGTAGGCTGTTTCCTTTGGAGAGCTTAAAGCTATTCATGGTTTTAATTTGGAGATACACCCTCTGAAATCCAACCAATTTGCCTTGAAGGAAATCTATCAGAACTGAGGAGAGAAGACAGAAGCTACAGCACCATCTGCTAACCAAACACCTCTTGATTTTGTGGGTTCCAGAGGCAAAAAGATCAGTTTTTTTTTTGTTTTTAACTGAGTTCATCACGTGTTCCCAGACACACCTACCCCGTGCCTTCTGCTGTAGTGGACAATTTGCTCATCCTTCCAACTCCTGGATTACCCAGGACAGCTTTCCTCTCCCTGGGCTCTTGAATGTGGTTCCAAAATCAAGCCAAGTCTTCCTCACCCAAACCTTTCAAACCTGTCCATTTTGTGTACCCCCACCCTGTCTACCATCCTCCAGCCCCTTTGTAGTTGAGAGGGGCAAGCTGGTCTTCTCTCTTCCCTTCTCACCATGCTTCCACCCCCTGAGTCCCACATTATCTTCCCAAGATGCAGGCTTGAGCCTTAGGCAACTTGCACAGCTGAGTATATTAAGTCCAAGCTTCTCAAAAGAGCATTCCAAGTTCAGGACATTGTCACTCCAGCCATGCTTCCCCACCCGCCACCTCTGGTCTACTTCCTCAAGCTGCCTACTCCACTTGGTTTGACCCTCTTCCTCCCACCACCCTCAACTTATTGATTGGGCGACCTTGAACTTGGCACTTAACTCTCCAAGTCTTAGATTCGTCCTCATTAAAACAAGGGTGGGGTGACTAGGAGACTTAAGTGGAAAAAAAGTCTGGCAAGTCATTCAGACAGCATGGCATGCTGTAACAGTAGCAATGACCATAACAATGATTATCATGATTGTTACCTATCTTCCCACCCTCCTAGAAGCTGGCACAGAATTCTGCACACAGAATGGCACCTTCTTTCCTATACCCCCATATTAATAATTGTGCCATAGTGTTCATCTGGTGAGAGGAGCTTGGGTCTGCTGTTGCTGCATTAAACTGGATTGCTCCAAAGCATTAGACCACATGCCACTCCTGTCAAAGGTGCTACTGTGCTTTCAAAGAAACAGATGAAAAAGATGTGATTCTCAGTTGAGTTCGCTTTTGTTGAGATGTGTGAATGTTTCTGAGTAAAGCTATGTGGGACCTCGTAGCTGAAAGGCTGAATCAGAAATAGGGAGCTTCTGAGGCAGGGAAGATCAGTAAAGCTTTAGGATTCTGAATGAAACTAAATTCCACCCCCCACCCATCATGGACAGCAGAAGCAAAGATCTCTGGGGAACTTCTTCAGGATGTGAACCAGGGGCTGCCATAATAAGTTACCACAAACGTGATGATTTACAACAACAGAAATGTATTCTCATCATTGTGGAGTCCGGAAGTTTGAAAGTGAGGTGCTGACAGGGTTGGTTCCTTTTGGAGGACCTGAGGGTCTCTCTTAGTTTCCAGGGGCAATTATCGGCATCCTTTGGCTTGTAGCTGCATCACTCCAGTCACTGCAGCTGCCTTCAGCTCGCCTTCTCCCTGAGTCTCTGTGTCCTCTCTTCCTCTTATAGAAATTCTCATTAGATTTAGAGCCTACCCTAAATCCACGATAATCTCATCTTAGTAATTTTTAATAACATTTGCAAAGACCCTTATTTCCAAGTAAGATCACTGTCACAGGTTTCAGGGGTCAGGATTGGACATATCTTTTTTTTACAGGCCACCATGTAACGCACTACCTGGAGAACAGAGTTGAACTGAGAGGTTGATAGCACAATGGAAGGTACAGGATGTAGATGCCAAGAAGATCTGAGTTCCAATCCCTGTTTGGCCCATGATGTGGACGTATCCCCTAACCTCACTAAATCTCAGTTTTTCCTTTTCTGTAAAAGAGGGATACTAATTTCCAATTTCCACCATGTAGATTGTGAGAATAAGTTAACAATGCATGTATCTAGTACTTAGTAGATTCACAATATAGTTATTGTCTATAGCTATTACCACCACTCATTCATTCATTTAATAAAAATTTAAATCTCTGGACATCAAGGTGAAAGAGACATATCATATGGCTTTTAGTCATAAAAACACTTTGAAGGAGTTTTGTGTTTGTTGAATGAATAAACAGGTGTTCAGATCTGAAGCCTATCAGAAGTATTTGCTTTGTTCCAAGCGAAAGAAGGGGGTTTGGCAGGTCCTCTTAAGCACTGTCCTGCCTGCAGGGTGAATGATGATGATGGTGATGCCAGACTTTAAAGGAAGCTCCTATTTTAGACTAGTGTTTATAATCCTTAAAGAATATCATTACATTATCATTCACTTCAATGGTCCACATAGGTGATCATCAGAGTGAATTCTATGGGGAACTAACATCAAGAGGCAATGTGAAGTGTCTTAACTAAAGAAAAAAACTTACAGCACAGAGCAAGGTGGGGCCAGGCAAGTAACAGTTAAAGGGAGGAGAGAGGGGCAGCCCCTTGGAGAGTGTGTGTCTTATTTAAACAGGGCAGCTGATACTCACTCGTTCATTCAACCATGCATTTAACCCTTCTCCTTGCCTTGGACTGTGCCAAGTGCTGGGGCCACAGGGTGAGAAAGGCAAAGTACTGTCTTCAGGGAGCTTATGTTCTCTGAGCGCAACTCCAGCTCTGGGTGCCATGTGGGAATCTAGGGCTTGTTGCTGCCAAATCATCTGCTTTTTAAAGAGAAGAAGCCAGAGGTTATGTGAAATCTCCTGATTTTTAAATGTTGGCAAACAATGTACATTTTTAAAGAATACTGTGCAGGCCAGACAAAACTTGTCTTTTGACTCAATTGGGCCTGGCCTGTAGGCTGCCAATCTGTAACCCTTGGGGTGGAATCTCATGATCTTTGCCTTAAGAAACATTTTTCAAATGTCTGATTTTACACTAATTCTCATTTTTTCTGACTTCATTGCAAGCTGCCAATACTTACTGCTTCTTGTCTATGTCCTCCTGGATTTAACGATTCCTAGGTGCTTCACCTCTGCGTTTTCAGCTGAGCTAACCTCAGTCTATCAGTTTCTCCCTTGCAAACCTAAGCCCCATATCTTTGATTACAGTTTCGTGTTCTCTCAAGCTTCCAGAAAGGCTCTGAGCATTGCCCATTTTTCCCTCAACATTTCTTCTCTTGAGAGTTGGAATCTAGTCCAAACCCTTAACTAAACAGCTTATAGATTAGAGCTGCTTTTAAGCCTTCCTTTTGAACTTTGCCTTTCCAATTTTCATACCCATTGAGTTGCATTGACTCCCAACCTTAGGTGTGATATTAATTTCTCTCAGAGGGACATGGATTTAATAGACTTTTTAATTAACATTTTGCAGAATCGGAGCTGTCATTCTTTATGGAAGACTGATACAAATGTCTATAATTACATTTTTGGCATTACATCTGGGGAAAAGTCTAGAGATGTTTGTTTTAACCCCTTCCTAAAACATACTGATTTATGGGCAGGCCTCTTTATGCACACCTCTAACAGGCCCAGTTGCCATGACAACGCAGAACATCATTTGTCAAAGAGCTATAACTTCGTTATATGTTGAAGCTGAAAATTTATCTTTTAGAATTTTATTTTTATGACAGGGAAATTTTGCATTTCCATAGATATGCTTCTTCTCCCTAATTCTGCTTGTCTTTAGGGAGATTCAGGATTCAGGTGAATACTTTCTAGAGAACAAGACAAACCTCCTACCTTTCATTCTCTCTCCCTACCCCCAGATGAATTATTGTATTCATTCCAAAGAGAACTCAGATGGCCTCATTAGTACAACAACACAACAAAGGTGAAATTGTATGCCAAGTGTCTCTAACTAAATATGATTTTTGTTTCTTTTAAAAGATTAAAATTTTATTGGTTGATTATTTTTGGCAGTAAAGTTCAAAGAAAGGGAAGAAAGAAAATGTCTGTAAATCCTTCCTACAAGCTGGAGAAAGTGAAATATTTAGTTATTATATTTCCTTGTGTGATGTGTGATTCATGGATTGAAAAGTCAAAGCCGATTAAAGGGGCAGGCAAATATATAAATTAGTGCAGTAGGCTCCTGGGGACTGCGTCAAATGGAATGCTACATGCCTTCTCTGAAGATAGTAGCTTGTTAGTGTTTACTGACAAATGTGGACCCTTGTACAGGATTTTTTTTTTTTTTTTTTTTTAAAGAAGCCAGAAATCTATGGTGGTTTTTTTGTTTGTTTGTTTGTTTTGAGATGGGGTCTTACTCTTGTCACCCAGGCTGGAGTGCAGTGGCACGATCTCAGTTCACTGCAACATCTGCCTCCCAGGTTCAAGCAATTCTCATGCCTCAGCCTCTCCGGTAGCTGGGATTACAGGCGGATGCCACCACACCTGGCTAATTTTTGCATTTTTAGTAGAGATGGGGTTTCGCCATGTTGGCCAGGCTGGTCTTGAACTCCTGACCTCAAGTGATCCACCTGCCTCGGCCTCCCAAAATGCTGGGATTGCAGGTGCAAGCCACAGCGCCTGGCCCAGAGATCAATTTTCACATGAAATTTTCTAATTTTAAAATGTCTTCAGGTCATATGAATGTTTGTTTGTTTGTTTGTTTTCTTTTTTAAGCAGGTAATAGTCAAACAAAGCAGATCTGAGGGCAGGTTAGCTCCATGGACTCCTAGATTTGGTTTCTGCCCTAATGAATGCTACACAACAGCTTAGAATGGCTTTGTTTCTCTAAACGAAATAGCCAAATCAATCATTGTGCTCGCCAGGCCTTCTCAGGATCTGGTGTGTTGAGTGTTCTGTCTGTTGGCCTCTTAAGGGGCGATGTTCCGCCTGTTTGCATGCTGGGCCGTTGTTGGACTCTGCACCACCCGGGAGAGGACACAGTGAGAGAATCCCACCTGCTCCTCGCCGACATGCCAAGATGGATGGCGGGGATCCATCAGATGCCTTCTGGGATTGTTCAGGGATTTATGATGCTCACTTTTTGTTTTTGATGGATGGGGTCATTTAATCCTCTCCACTAAACCCCATCTTTTTTCTTTTGTATTGAGAACTCCTGGACTGCTGCTGCCTTTCCACAAGGGATAGCAAAGATTTTCTTTCCTCTTACTGCATTTGAGAGTGTTTTGTTTCTCATTCATCAATGAGGAAAAAACACTAGTAATTCTTGGGAATAAACCATCAAAAACATCTGGGGCAAAGCTTCCCTGTGGGTATTACTGCGCCAGATTAGGAGCAGTTTAGGGAACACCCCCTTCTCTCCAAATCATCCTATGGTGGACATCTATCACCTATCATCTCGCTGGTTGAAAGTTAGATTTAAGACATGTTGGCATTCATGTAGACTTATGCTAAGTATGGAAGCCTCACAGTGGCTCTGGCAACGACAGCAGGTCAAGACATGCTTCATGCTTCTTCCCACCTTTCCCAGGCCCTCCCATGATGCCTTTCACACACCCTAGGCCCAAGTCTGTCCTTGTTTACCCTCACGTTCTTGTATACAGTTTCCTGTACACAGAATGTTATGCACCATCGTATCTCATTTTAACCCAGGCAGGGCTTTATTGATCCTTTATGGGCATTTAAACATTAGCACCACTGATTAGAAGTGTGATAGAAACAGTTTCCCAATAAGTAGCTGTTAGAAACTGGCACAGGTTTGGTTTCCTTATTATTTTCCTGTCTCCTTATGCTTTAGAGCAGCCTAAGGGTGTGTGTGTATGTGTGTGAGCATGCGTGTATGTGTATGAGCATGCATGCGTGCACGCGTGTGTGTGTGTGTGTGTGTGTGTGTGTGATTTTGGCTTAATTTTTCTTTCTTTGAACTGTTCTTAGCCTATAAGAGAGAAAGGAGATGTTATAGATTATTGAACAAAATATGCTCATACCCTATGCCAGGTAGAGGCAGTTTAATCTCCAAAGCTTTTCTCAACATTTTTTTAAAAAAGTATTTTGAAATAACCATAGAATGGTAATGAACTAATTTTGATCCTATATTCTGTGTTTACTTCTTCCCTCAAGTGATTTTTAAAAATCCTACCGGCATTGTATTTTTTAAACAATATATGAATTACAAAGAAGTAAAGATTTCCTATAATCCTGCCACCCAGAAATATTTCATTTATTTTTCCTAATGCTTTTCTGTGCCTATAATTGTTCTGTGCTTGAATCATATTGTATATAAATATTTTTATTTCCTATTACATGTACTGAACAGTATATTTACAAGGATTTCTTCATGGAGTTAACATTTGTCATAAATAAACTTTTCCATGGCTCTGTAATATTCTATCCTTTGAATAAACCATAATGTGTTTGATATTTTCCTAGTATTGGATGTTTAAGTAATTTCCAATTTCATTGTTAAAAGTAACACTGTAATGGGCATCTCTGTCCATATCTCTGGATTTTTTCCTAGGATTGATTTCCAGATATAACATTTCTAAATTATGAGGTTTTGATATTGAGACCCTTATAATATATTGCCAATTTACTTTCCAGAAATATTGGCACAGTCACACCAGAAGAGTATACAAATGCCCATTTGTTAGCAACCTTGTTAACATTGTTTTGCTAATTTCTCCCCTCATCTTTGCTTTAGTGTTTATATGCTGTTTTATATACAAGTCTAACCGAAGGGAGGGGGTCAGGGAAAGGGAGAGAGAGAGAGGATCACTGCCTAATAAGAAAAAATTCTAGTTTTCTATGCCCGTGGTACATTGGCGGTCAGTTACCCAGGAGAGGCACTTTAGCATATACCAGGCAGTACTTTAAGTGTTTTCCATGTGCCAGCTCCTGTAATCCTCACAACATTCCTGTGAGGTAGATACCACCATTATCCCCATCCAGAGAAAGAAAGTGAGGCCCAAGGAGGCTAAATGACTTACTCGAGGTCATGGAGCTAATAATTGTCACAGCAAGAATTCAGACAGGGCCTTTGGGATCCAGAGTCTGCATTCTTGTAAGAGAAAAGAAGAGACTTCAGGGCCTAGGCCACATGATGGATAATCAACAGAAGGGGTGGTCAGCACAGGTGATCACAGGATGTAAGTACACTTAGGAGATTCTCACAGTTCTCTTTTCTTAGTGACTGGAAGAGTAGGTTCTGATTCAAAGTAAGATAAACGTCTAAAAAAGGCAAGATATTTTAGCTCACACAGAAAGATCTTTCACTGCCACTGAAATAAAATTTGTAAATTATTCTTCATGATCATACCCAGTTAACTCCAAAATAATTCAGAAATTGCATTTGTTTTATGCCTAAAAAACATAGTTGTTTTCTAAATACGAAGAGGTCTTAGGGTTTTCTTTCCACCTTGACCTTCAGAACATGGAATTTGATGAAGCTTAATGTTCTTGTATTCTCCTGTTACCCGTTTCTCTCCATATAATTGGAAACCTAGAGGCTTTCTTAGATGCTTAATAAGTTACATGCTTGCGATGTTAAGTTAACAATCACAATTTAATTCAATACACAAGCAATTGGCACCTACACAGGGATGCTAGGCATTTTAAAGAGATTCAGAGATATGAGACATACCTTCAAAGATTTACGTCCTCACAGGGAATTTTAAGTTCACAAGAAAAATATAACAAGGTAGAGCAAGATAAAGATATTAAAGAACCAAGTGCTACAGTGATCAGAGAAGCTATTTCTTGCTGCAGAGATCCAGGGAAGGATTCCTGGGAAGCTGACATTTCTGCTGGTCCTGAAAGGAGCAGTAAGAGGATAAAAGCAGAGACGGAGGTGAGGAGCAACCTGGTGGAAGTGTCAGGGCGAGGGAGGTGTGGAAGCAGCACAGGCCCAGCTGTAATCACATGATGCAGCATCGTTGTTGCGTGTGATAAACAAGCATTAATGTCTGTGGCTCCAGCTGTGTATTACGCAATCTTTAACCTAGATAGAAAACCCCAAACCCCTTGAACCAGCTGCAAAAACATAAAGAGGACCTGCCTTCTCCTTCATTTCACGGTCTTCATTCACCTCAGTATGATTTGCTGTAGTCTTTTTCAATAAAAGTCTGTTTTACGGAAGTGCTCCTGAGCTGGCCCAGTGTGTTTGAATTGCAGGGAGGAGGACGATGCAGGAGAAATTGCCTTGAATCCTTGGTTTTCTTATGTGGGCCATAGATAATATCGGCAGCCACCCCCGCACCTGGATAGGTTGGATGCGGGCACTCCTGCACGCTCTATGGAGCCTTGAGAAGGCCGTGCTGGGCTGAGTGGGGACTTCTGTGTCAGAGGAGCCCACAGCTGAGGCTGCCCTTCTTCAAGTGTGGCCTGTCTCAGAATCATCCAGTTAAAGGTGCATATTTTTGGGCCTCATTGGTGGTGGTGGTGGTGGTGGTGGTGGGTGGGTAGGGAGGGCAAGAGCCTGCATGTTCAAAAAGCTCCCTACAGGGTTCTGATGCACACTAAGGTCTGACAGCCATTGTTCTGTGAAGTGCTTCTCAGCTTGGGATGCACACTAAAAATCACCTGGAGAGATTTTTAAAATATCCATGCCTGGGATCCACACTAGAGGAACTAAGTAAGAATATCTGGGCATGGGGTCTTGACAGCAGTCTCTTTTTAAAATACCTTAGGTGATTCTAAGGTGCAGACAGGTTTGAGAATAACTTGAATTGGATGAGAGTAACCTAATGCTTTTAGTGATTTGCATGAGAAAAAGAAAGGAAAGAAAAAAAGGAAGGAAGGATAAAAGGAAGGAACGGGAAAGAAAGAAAGAAAGAAAGGGAAGGAAGGAAGGAAGTGATCACTCTAGTAGATACGAAGAAAGGAAAGAAAAAAAGAAGGAAGAATAAAAGAGAGACAGAAGGAAAGAAACAGAAAAAGAAAGAAAAGAAAGAAGGAAAGCAAGCAAGCAAGAAAGAAAGAAAGAAAAAGAAAAGAAAGAAAGAGAAAGAAAGAAAGGCAGGAAGGAAGGAGGGAGGCAGGGGAGGGAGGGGGCAGGGATCACTCCTATAGATACTAAGATGAATGTCCAATCCATTCTTACTCTTGTATTTTAGGTCTACATATAAATCTTTGGAGCTTTATAGCAGCTTCCCTTGATAACCCAAATCAAGTAACTCACCGACACTTTATTTCTTACCTGGAGCACTTTTTAAAAACCCAGGCTATATCCCAGACCTGTTAAGTAAGGATTTCTGGGGGCAGAACCATCAATGTTGTTAAAGTTCCCTGGGTGATTCCACTGTGCAGCAAGGGTTAGAATTGCAGGAGGATGCCCGGGTGAGGATGGGCACAGAGGTGTCTCCATGTCTTAGTTCATTTGAGTTTCATCTTCCACTTGGGTAGCTCACTACAATCGCCACAGCCACTGTGTCTGTGGTGTTATACTGTCACCTGCCTAAAATTCTAGCTTAGCTGGAGAGGCAGGCATTTTCATACAGAACTTTACAAAATACAAACGGAGAACCTATCAAAAGCCTATCAATAAGGTTGCCAGATTTAGCAAATAAATACAGGATTCCCAGCTAAATTTGAATTTTAGATAAACAAGAAATGATTTTTAGTATAATTATGTTTCATGCACAAAATAAAAAATTATTTCTTCTTTGTTTGATGAAATTTAAATTTAGCTGGGAATTCTCTATTTAATCCTACCTATAAAGGAAGTTAAATCAAATGAATTTAAAATAGCAGGTGTCTGATTCTACAGTTAATAACAGGTCTCCAGGATTGCTGTGCCCTGGAGGCTGCCCCCAGGATAATTAGGCCTGATCCCCAAAGTGTTAGCCCCCCTTTCTTAAGTCACTGTTAACAAGGAGGGAGTTGACCACTAATTACATTTTTTCCCTTGATGATCTAGGTCAACACTTAGTCTGGAACTTCTAGGAACCCCTAGAAGCGTTGTTCTAGTCACTTTCCATTTCAAATCGGAGGGGTGTGTCTCATGTTGAGCCAGTATAACAATTGACTTCATCTTTCCTGGCTCGGGTTACTACCTCTGCCCACACGTTGAGAGTTCTAGTTCAAGCCCACTGACTGCAGGCAACAGGAAAGGCATCTGTAACATTACGCACAAACCATTACTCATACACGGGGCCACCTTCATGGGACTGAGATCTGTGCTGTCATACAGCTTAGCAGGGCTGCCTGCTTGGTTTAATGCTCTGCTGTCAAGATTTTGAAATTCTTAATATTTTATAAATGAGGGGTCTGCATTTTATTTAGCAATGGACACTAAAAATTATGTAGCTGGTCCAGCTCATGCAACAAAACATGAGCAATATAGACTAAAAGCAGTGGCATTTTTGCACAGCTGATAATTTACATTCCTGGTAGTGGGTATGGCCTTAGTCTTCTCTCTTGGGTAGGTGATATTCCTTTGGCGGGGAAAACCATAACAACTGCCTACCCATGCCTTCTAGCTATTTCAGGGATGCCTGCCTTAACAAAGACTTCTGCCATCCAAATCCAGACGTTTTATCTGGGAGCTTGAATTCACATACATATCATTTCAAGTGTGGCTATCTTTCAGAGTGGCATTTAGTAGGTGTCACCATTCATCAATCAGCAATTATTGAGTATCTGGCCCTGTGCAAGACACCTTTCCTCGCTTGCCCCTTCATCATTATCAATCATCACAGTAGATGTATCCAGTGCTCATCTGTGCATGACCCTTTGTTTCAAGATGGTGTGTGCTAAGCTGTATTCTGTCGTTGAAATGAGCCCCCACTCCAAAAGGCAGTCAGGGTTATCTTTGGAACAGAGAGTTTCTCCACAGCTAAAAAAGGATGTGTCTATCAAGTGCTAAAGCCACGGGATATGTTTTCTGGCCACTACTAGATTTAGACAGAGATAACAACAACAACAACAACAACAACAAAAATGCACAAAACTCCAAAGATGGCCCATTGGGTTGGCAGAAAACCAAAGCTGCCCCTCCCCCCTTCTTTGTAATGGTCAGGTTGTAAAATCAGGCAGTTATCTCTCAAAATCATTGCTGAAGATAGCCGCATGGGTAACAGCAGCGTGAGGCTGACCCAGGGAAGCCAGCTGATGGAAAACTATTCTGAAATCCTGTGTGTGAAAGTAACCTGAAAAATAAAATGTGTGAGAGCAACGTAAGGCATTTCTTTTCTTATTTATGGCTCATAGAGCTTGCTTGAGGCATTTCGGCATTTCCCCTGCAATGCCAGCAAATCCTAATCTAATATAAAACTCAAAACAATTGACAAGACAGAACAGCTCCAGAAACATAAGGAGGCCCTCGTGGTTGAAGAGTAAGACAGGATTTACTGGCATGGCTCATGTATTGTGCCAAGGCATAACGCTAGATCCCATCACATTGTGGGGCCGTCTTAGAACAGAAATCTCAGGGAAACAGAGCTTCTTACCATTCTTGCAAACACCATAGTTCTGTTCTTTGCCAAAATGTTTTTAAGTTAGCCTTATGGCAGAAGTAAAATTGTTAAAATATGCTGACATATTGTGAACATTTTATTAATCAAAGAGTTACTATTCAGGTATTTAAGGCCGCACATGTTGATATGGGGCAAAAAATCACTGCTAGGTTTAGAGAAATGCAAGAAGAGGGCAGCTCTTCCTATGATCTACCCTGTTCTTTTGCCCCAGTTAGTTGGGAAATGATGGCTATGTTGGTGCTTTTAAGTAAGAGAAGTAGCCCTGCAAGGAACTGAAACATCTTGAATGAGGGAGGATGCTCCTGAGTTCAATTAAATGGAGTGGAATGATTGGCAAGAACCCACCAGGTACTTGGAGCATGTGAGTTGCAGTAGGGAAAGTGGGATGAGCAAGTACAGTCAATGCCCTTGGGGGACTTGCATCCTCATTGAGAGAATAAATTATTATCCTATTAGATTACACTCTAATGTAATGTTATTCTTTTCTAGCATGATCTAATATTATCATCTAGTATGCAGGACCACAGTTTCTTGTCCAAAACTCATGGAACAGGATGCCTTGGATTTAGGGGATTTGGAAATTTTGGAAATGCTCACTATGGTTCATACAGTGATTATCACTACCACGTCCGCTGGGGCCTTGGGGAGCTCTTCACAGTCAATGATATTTCTGCGGTGGCACTGAGGCTGGTCCCAGTAACTGGGATCAGTAAAGTCTACAAATAACCTTACAGCAGTTCAAGTCAGATTTTCCTGCCAAGCGAGTGTAACTTTGGGTTTTCAGAACATCTTGGATTTCAAAAGTGCAGATAATAGATTGAGAGCTTGTCATAGAGTATAATATAATATAATATAATATAATATAATATAATATAATATAATATAATACAATAATACTGGAATATACTATAACAGAAATTCAATGAGGGCATTATTTCCCAAATACCCAGAACAATTCCTGGCACAGAGTAAGCATTCAGTAAATATTTGTTAACTAAATAACAAAAGTAATAAGAAGAAATGTTACTTGTTATTTTATTGAGTGAGTGTCTACACCATGTCAGGCATAGAGAAGCTTCATACTAATCCTTTCAGGTAGGTGTTGTTATTCCTGTTGTTATTCTTATTTTAGAGATGAGGAAACTGTTTCTGAGAGAAGTTAAGTGACCAAAGCTACCAGGGTGGCAGTTGGTAAAGCTGTGATTGAAACTAGGGGGTTTGGCTATGGGGATCAAGAGCCCACTTGGAAATGTCAGGCTGCCTGGGATCTAAGTCCTAATTCTGCCACTCACTGGCCAGGTAAACTTACACTAATGGTCTGACTTTGCCGTGCCTCAATATCTTCACATGTAAAATGAGAATAATAAGTTCTATGTTATAGAATTATTTACAGATATATATAAAGTGCTTACAAACTGTGTTTGGAACTTAAATAGACCCTCAATGAATGTTAGCTTAAACTGATGCTTTGGAGGGAGGCTTTGTAGCAAAGAATTTTGTCTGATTGAATAGAGAATAAAAAGATAAAACTTTAGATAACCTCATATATAACCCACTAATCAAAGAATAATCACATGCTACTATGATAAACTCAGGATCCAGTAACTAAGTCTAAGTCACAAAAGAAAGTCTATTTGGTTGTCTCAAGTGATTTAGGTGTTGCTAAAACTAAATAACTTTTCTTTTAAAAATTGGTAGACTAAGAATAGAAGAATGCTTCCTTTATATGCTAAAGATGCCATGTCATATACCAACAGTCACCGTCATACTTACTGATAAAATCTAAGAAATTTTCCCATTAATATCTGAAGCAACACAAGAATGCCTATATTATTACCATTATTTTATCACATCCTGGAAGTTCTGGCTAATGGCATAAGACATGAAATGGTTATAAAAGTTTTGCTTATGGAAAAGGCAAATATATTAATAATTGTAGATATTATGCTTTCTTCAAAAATAGTGGAGAATCAAATTACAAATCCAATAATAAAACTAGACGTCCTATAATCTGGCTGGATACCGTATACAATATTTAGTGGCTTTCCCATATGTTAGCAATAATGTTAGACAATATAATGGCAAATGTGTCACTCAGAATAGGAAAACAACAACAGCAGCAGGAACAACTATAGTACATCCAGAAGAAAATAGCGACAGAGATGGGGAGGAAGTTATGTGGACAAGATTGTTAGTCTCCACAGAACTTATAATAGCAAAAAAAAGGAAAAAGAAAATAGTGTGCAGTAATACCAGAATAATTAACCGAATTCATTGAGTGATGGTAAAATTGCAGAGATAATAAAATAAAGTACATGCTCGCCATACAATGTTAAGAAAAAATGTACAATATTACACTATTTTCAGTGTATATTGTATATGCATTATGATCCCAAACTTATTTTTTATGCAGTAAAAATGATGAGATCAAGATGTTATTATCAGACATGGGGTTGTAGGTGATTTTTATTTTCTTCTTTATACTTACCACATTTTCCAAATTTTCTACAAAAAGCAAGCACACAGTAATAGAATACAACATGTTACTCAAAAGTATTTAAGAAAAAATAATACCAGAGGAATCAATGTACCTACTATTCCTTTTCTTCCGATATAGTATATTGTAATTCACTATTATAATAGTTCACTATTTTGTGAAGTTTTATTGCCAATATATAATTTAAAGCAAAATAAATGGCGGCTTATTTACCAAAAATAGATAATTCTAGACTTTAAAGTATAAAATAACACTGCATACCTTCTGCTTCATTGATTTAAAAAATTGAAATTCTGTACAGAAGCCTTAATTTTTTTTTTTTTTTAACAATGTTTTGCTATGCAACTTGGGTTCAATTTCTGGAGTAGAGGGAATGCCAAGATGTGCACAAAGGCCTTGGGAGGTGAAATAACATCCATTTCATTAATTCTTTGAAAAATAAATGACCTCACTTCCTTTATGACTATAGTAATTAACACTCACATTTGCACTGATTCAGAACGATGCTTTGTATTATTTATTACCACCCATTTGTGGTTTGGTGGTCAACCTAATGGGTATCTTTGTCAGAAAGTTTCTGTTTGTGAAACACATTGAAGTTGTTCTCATCTGCTTGTCCAATAATTTCTCATCAGAAGAGTCAAATACACTTTAAAAAACTTGAAATAATGCAGACCACAGATGAGGGCAGATTTTAATTCTGACTTTTAATTGGCCTATCTTGTATCCTGTTCACTCTGGTAAAATGCAATATTGATTAATTTCCATGAATCCCTTAGTCCCTTGCACAAAGCTTAGCATGTAACAGTTGTTCAGGAAATGTATGTGGACTGGATAGAAATGAGAATAAAAACCAGAGGCTTCAAACTCTTGGACCCGTCCTCCCATTTCACTGTGACGTGCTATTAGCCCAGCAGGGTCTTAGTACATTTTGATTCTCATCTAAAGACATTAATCCTTGGGGTCACTCTTACTCTATAAAGAGCAGTGACCATCTTGCTGCATTAGGTCAACACCAGATATTTATGGAGCGCGTGCAGGCCGTGAGCTGAATCGGGCTAAGCGTTAGTTTTTATGATGTGGAGCTGATTTCAGAGCCTCTAGCAGATGCAGAGCAATCTGTGCATTCTTCAGGCCAGGCCCCAGCGTGCCTGTGGGTTTTCTCTGCTTTGCTGCCCGGGAGCTATGCTGCCGCCTTCTCCCTAATCCCTGCAAACAGGCAGCGTGTGAGGAGTCTGCCAGCACATCAAGTGTGTCTGCAAAATGCAGACAAATTGCTGCTCTTTATTAGAGGTACGGATGAAGGACTCTGGGAAGCTCTGAAACTACAGGGTTTTGGGTTTCTTGGTTACTTTTTTCTCAAGCTCTACTTTCAGAAATACGATGTTAGTAAGTGGTACATTTCACTGCCAACATCCCTCCCTTCCTCCTTTCATTCCTCGTTCTTTCCCTTTCTTCTTCCTCCTCCTCCTCCCTCCTTTCTTAAAAATTTAGAAATAAAATAAGACCTTCTTATTGCTTTTTCTTGCTGATTAGGAAAAATAGCCAGCCAGTTCTAAGTTTGGTCCTTTGTGAGAAATGTGTCCTCTGCCTGGCGTCAGTCATGCTCTCACGTGAACATTCCCTTGAACTTGTCCTGTTTCCAGCTCATCCTCTGCTACCTTGATGCATTCCAGGACCACAATCATTGACAATTCTTTTTTTTTTTTTTTTAACTCTTTCTCACTCTGCTCTTGTCTTCGCTTTGTCTAACTTTGATTCTGTGGTCGCTGGTTATAAGGTCACTGTTTTTTTGAGAAAATCAAAGCTGTCTGAAGAAAACACCCACAAGCCTCCCCAGGCCATATGCCACCTTTGTATGCATGGCCATGGCTCTGCCTTCTCTCCTGATACAAGGCTTCTCCCCAGGACCGCCCTCCCCATGTGCACTGGCTGGACTCTGACCTCTTTTGCCTGTTGAAAGACATCACCCCAGCCATTGTCCACTCTCTTTCCTGCAGCGTTACATTTTCTTCTGAACCGGATCATTCCCATCAGTTTACAAATCTGGAAGCTCATATTCCTCTATTCCTCATGTCTGAAAAAACACACTGCTCTTGACTTCCCATGCACCATGCCCCAATCTAGCGCGCTGTTCTCCTTTGCCTCCAACAACCTTCTCTCGAAAGGGTTCTTTCTTTCTCCAATTCCTCTCTTTCTCCTTTCTCTTTAATTCCCTCAAATCAGGCTTTCATTCCAAATGCTGCACCAGAGTGTCCCCTTCAGAGGTCGTTGCATTGCTAAGTCCCATAGCCACTCCCAGTTCTTATCCTACTTGGCCTGTTGGAGGCACCCAGCATAGCTTCTTGTTTCCTTCTTCACTGACTTCACTTTCTTCACTGGCTCCAGGCTGCTCCATTCTCTCTTTTCCTGCTACATGGGTAGTAGAAGGAAACTAGCAAGTGGGACTGTTGCCGAGCCCTGAAGCTCAGTCTTTGAGACCCTCTCCTCTCCAGCTGCTCTCCCTCATATGGGGATTTTATCCAGTCTCATGGGTAGAAACCTCAGATGCATTTTGAATCTGTCTCCATGCTGGTGTTGCCCACCTCTCGTTTCCAGTGGAGACCTGTCTTCCGAACTGTAGGCTCGTATGCCACCCATCTGCTCAGCAGCTCCACTTGGATGCCAGGTGAGCATCTTACACTTGGCATGACCAACACAGAGGGCTGAGCTGTCCCATGAGATGTGACCCTCCCACAATCAAACCCAACTCAATAAATGGACACCCAGGCTGAAACCTGTGAGTCCTTGTGACCCCTCTCTTCACTTATACCCCCAGCCTATATTAGCTCTGCCTTCAAAGTATAGCTAGACTCCAACTGCTTTGCTTCACCTTCACAGCTACTAACCTGGTGCAGTCTTCTCTAATCTCTCCTAGAATATCTGGCCACATTGGCCAGAGTGCACTCTGGGCACCGTACTCTCTCCCTACAGCATTTGTATCTGTGGCTCCCTCTTTCTGGAATGTTCTTCTCCTCTCCTTCAGGTCTTTGTTCAAATATCACCGTCTCCCGGAGGCCTTCCCTAACCATTGTTTTCAATTGCAGCCCTTACACCTGCTAGACTGTCCCGGTCCCTCCTCCCACCTTACTTATGGTCAGAGCACTTGCCACTCTCAGATGTGCTGCAGATTTCCTTGTCGTCGTTGGTAATTCTCTGTCTGCCCCCACAAAATATAAGCTACATTCACGGCAGAAATTTTGGTCCATTTCTTCACTTGTCTTAAAACAGTTCATTGTAATAAATATTTGTTGAATAAATGAATGAAAGAATGAACACCCCAGGTTGAATCTAGGGCACAGCAAGGTTCAGAGCCATGTGATGAGATGCATCCCAAGAAAAGTGTCACTGTTAGTGGCCCAGATGTTTCCACATGTGCAGATATGTTCAATCCCATAGACAAAACATTGAAGCAACCAGCGGAACTATTCATCCTTTCTCCAGAAGTTTGATGACACAAGCAGTGTGAGTGACTCTGGAATCCCTGCTAATCCCCTGTTTTCATGTCCAGCCAGTCTTGCATACCATTACATTTCTTCTGCTCAGGAAAAGGCTGACTGAGCTTTGTCTGGATATAGGACGTACTTTGGGATGCAACTCCGTTCCTCGTGAAGAGGCTCTGACCTCTCTATCTGCACTTCCTTCTTTACTCTTCACCCTCCTGATCTAAGTCTTGCCCTCCTGCAAATCATACTCCCCATGGCTGCCAGCGTTATCATCATAAATCTGTGTTTTCTTATCTGAGGGAAAGCACGTTTTTAAGGCACTATGTGAGAATCTCATGCTGGTTCTGGATAGCTCAACAGCCTGCTCTGAACCCAGAGGAATGCCGTTGGCTGAAGTTACTGATCTGCTTCAGGATTTTACCTCCACTGCAGGCTCACGGGTATCTGACTGCTCCGGGGTTGGGACTCTGGCCGTGGCTCTGCCTCTCCTCGTTTTCCACCCATAGTGCTGCTTCCCTGGCCTCACTCTGGGTTCTCCAGCAGAAACCGGCATGCTCATGGGTGCTCCCATCTCCCTGGGGCTGATTTCAGTGATGGTTGGGGCTTTCCTCCGTATGACCATTGGAACCTCACCTCATCCACAGTCTGGCACCACCACCTGGCTACATTAATTATTCAAACCCTCGGTTTTTTAATGCCACATTTGGAGAGAACTAGATCTGAGTGAACATTTGGGAAAACTAGACCCACTGTTAGAGCCAATGCAAAGGCCTTAGAAGACCTTAGACTGGGGGAACCCAGTTTTCCAGAAGTTTATGAATGACCAGGAGTGTCTCTAAGGAGAGGAATGAGGCAGGGTATGTACCTAGAGGACCTCGTAATCTATTCCCATGATCCAGTCTTTTTGAATAATTCTTGGCATCTAAGAGCAAGAACTACATATTCACTTTGCTTCATTTGCTGTCTGTGTGGCTGAATGAATTCCCCAGCACCTCAGTTCCCTCCTGTAGGAATGGGGGTCATAGCATCTACTGGATGGTATTACGGTGAGGAGCTAATAAAATGCCTCATGCATATAAAGAACTCAGTAAGTGCTAATTCTTCCTACTATATGGCACACAGTAGGTTTTCAATCTCAGCATTTTAAGTTAGTGGGTTGGTTCCCTGGGTCTACAGTAGATGAGCAGTTATTATGCCTGCAGGTGCTCTGGATGCCTTGTAAAGTGAATGAGGCATGGGACCTGTGTTTCTGCTCTTCTCTCAGTAGCCTCCCCTCCCAGCACAGCATTCTCTCAGTTCCCAGGAAGTCCCCTGAGCTGCAGGCCTTTCTCACCTTTCACTTTCCTTCCGTTAGAGGTGGCTCCCACTGCCCTTCACTCCCAGGACCCGACTGAGAGGTGAGCCAGCTGCCCACCAGCAGTGCTTGGTTTGAATGGTTGTGATGGTTTGATGTGTTCTTTTTACCAGGGAAAGTTGTATTTTCCCTGGAGATTTTTGAGGGCAGAGTTAGAACTCAAAGGTGTGGCTCTCCAAAGGTGGGTCACGTGCAGCTTGGCCCTGCCCTCAGTCAGACAACTGTAGGGGGCACAAGTCAGGGAGTGTTGCAACGCCTCAGCCCTGTGCAGACCTGCTGTAGGGGTAGAGGCTTTATGCTATGCACTGTGTAGAATAAAGAGTTGAAAAACTAGAAGCTTTCTTTTAAGGAGTTTACAATCTAGCTGAGGACATAGATGAGTAAACAGATTGTTATAATCCATGGCTATCAAGATCTGCAAACAGTTTTATGTGAGCAGACAGGAGAAACATTTAGCCCAGTCTGAAGTGGTCAGGGAGGCATCCTGAAAGAGCTGATTTTTGAGGGAAAAGGATTTTAAGGGAGAAGGATTGGCATTGACAAGACATAGAGGCAAGACACAGCACAATATGAACATTGAGCTACCAATCACTACTGCAGTTGCTAGGGTGTAAGAGGGGAGATACGAGAAGAAAGTTGAGGCCGAAGCCTAGATGAGGAGTTTGGATTCTAAGGCAGTAATGTGAAGCCATTGATCCATTTTAAGTAAGAATGAGGGGAGGAAGAGGATCCTAGTGGCAATTTAGAAAGGTCTTCTCAGATGCAGCATGGAGGATGGACCAGAGGAGGGAAAGAGGGAGGCAAGAGGCTAGAATAGGCCATAGCTGCAGCTGCCTGAGAGCTGGAGAGGCCTGGGCCAGAGTGCTGGCTGCTGCCTTTTCAGCCAACCTTAGTCCAGCCATGGAGGATTCACAGTTTTGAATAAATTAATGGGCTTTATATTTATAAACATATTACAGACTCCTCCCACATTCAGAATAAGTCAGAGAATTTTTGTAAGGGGAGGGAGGTCAAATTTTTGTAAGGGGAGGGGAAAAATGACTCCCTATTCTTCTCTTGTTATATTTGCTGATGTTTCTGGGTAACTTTCATAAATCTGTGGTCTTTTCCTGCCCTTCTGTTATGAACAGCTGACATTTCTGAAGGGGAACTGAGAAGCACAGTAACTGTAAGAAGCTATAGAGTGTTAATCATGAGGGAAATGCAAATGAAAACTACAATGTAATACCTCACTCACACACACACACACACACACACACACACGGCTATCACTATTTGTTTCTATTTATTCGTGGCTATTGCTATTGGCTTCTATTTGTTTCTGCCCATTACAGAAAGGAAAGTCTTCTCAAAAATGGCTGTTATAATTTCTTGGGTTGAATAAACCCAAAGAGGAAGAGTAAATACAGATGTCTCATTTCATACAATTCTCAGTTTAATTGAAAGACTTTAATCTTGCTAACTTCTGAATTTGACAATGCTTAATTGTGTAGATTCAAGCTTCCAAGTCAAAGATTCTTGGCTAATGATAAGTATAAATATATGCCATGGAATACTACTCAGCCGTAAAAACGAATGAAATGATGTCTTTTGCTGCAACTTGGCTGGAACTGGAGGCCATTATTCTAAGTGAAGTAACATAGGAATGAAAAACCAAACACTATATATTCTCATGTATAAGTGGAAGCTAAGCCATGAGGATGCGAAAACATACAGAGTGATATGATAGACTGTGGGGACTTGGTGGGGTGTCAATTGAGAGGTGGGTGAGGGATAAAAGACAGCATACTGGGTACAGTGTACACTGCTTGGGTGATGGGTGCACTAAAATCTCGGCAATCCCCACTAAAGAATTCATCCATGTAACCAAAAAACACCTGTACTCCAAAAACTATTAAAATTTGAAAAAAAATAAGAAGCCGTAAAGTGTTACAGAATGCTAACGAATGTGCTTCTATTTGTTTCTGCCCATTACAGAAAGGGAAGCCTTCCCAAAAATGGCTCTTATAATTTCTTGGGTTGAATAAGCCCAAGGACATAAATAGAGATGTCTCATTTCATACAAGCCTCCATTTCATTGCAAGACTTTAATCTGGCTAACTTCCAAATTTGACAATGCTTCGTTGTGTGGATTCAAGCTTCCAAGCTCAAGGATTCTTGGCTAACAATAATTTATTTGGTTGGGTTAACAGTTAAACCTGATGTGAACATTTACCCTTTGAAAGCACATATTTTCGTATTATAGTTTCCAAAAGGATCTGAGAAATTGTCCTTCCTGGACAGACCTCTCATCGTCCCCTCCATGTGATCAATAGAATGCAGTTTTCCAAGCAAAAGCTATATTTCTAAATCATTTAAGAAGAAACAAGTGGAAATTTAATTTTAAGCTGGACACTATTTTTTCCTTTTACAGTCAGCTCATTTTTCATGATTCTTTATTTTTCCCACCAGCATCTTTCACGTTAGTGTTTTAAGGAAGGAGTGTTTTATTGCCAAAGTCTTCACAACATGAAGGCCTACAAGCAGTTATAAAGATTGGGCTTAGATGATGTATATTAAAAGTGATAAATCATTTTCCAGCCTTTCATTACATTTTGTTTTCTCTGGATCCTTACCTCCTCTGACTCATGTACCTGGGCTGATGAATGCCCGTCTCCCCAGTTACACTTTAATCCAGGGCCTGTGTTTCATTTGCCTGCCAATAGTGATAGCCAATAAATTAATCATGCAACCACACAAGCCTTGCCATGCAGGCTGCTGCCAGCGTAAAACTGCCCATCAAAAGCCTGCAACTTTGAATCTCCATTTATCTAGTACCCTCAAGACTCGCATCGTTCCCAGCAACTGGAGCTGCAAATGCTCATTTCTTCATAGGCATGGGCTGGGAAAATGAGAGAAGGCTAATTAATGCATTCAAGAGATCCTACTGAATCAGCAAGCCCCTTAAAGGCACAACAGACACAAACAGGCAGCTGCAGCTCCTTGGGATTCAAAACAACAACAAAAGAGCTAGTTAAATATTTGAATAGCTAAAGTATATGTCTATTCATTCCCATGGAAATTGCTAAAATAGGCTGTCCTCCCATCTCCAGAGGAGTCAAAGTCATTGAAATCCCAAAGCCTTTTATCCTGTCAAACATGCCTTTGAAGAGCAGGACATTTACATCTCCATAACAGGCCAATTCAACATTAGTGGTAATAAAACTTGGGTGCATGAAAGGACTCCAGAATGTGGTACCCATTCACTCTGGCCTCTGGGGATGCAGAAGTAACTTTTTGAAAATAAGACTACTATTGCCCAATCCCTGTGTTAGTTTGGCATTTTATAGTTGCAAATGGTTTGAACAATAGTGGAGATTTATTGTTTCACATAAATATACCATCCAGGAGTAAATACAAGCTTGTATGTGGCTTGATGCAAGGCCCAAACACTGTGGCCAGGATCCATCTTTTGGCTCTTTTCCATTTGGGTGGCTCAACTTGAAGACAAACATTCGTCTTATGGTTGCAGGACAGATGACTTTCATCCACTCTTGATGCTATATCCTCCAGATGCCCATCCAGCAGAAAAGAAAATTACGGCTTATGTCAACCTTTGAACACACATCATAGACTTCGTTTTGATCAGGCCAGCTTTATGGTCACATGCTCATCCTTGAACAAATCAGTGTGGGCAGGGATTGGAATTATGTTGATTTATTTATGTCTGAGCCATTGGTTCCACCTTGAATCACATAGGTTGCCTGGAAGTTGGGTGAATAACCAAAGGAAAATCATTACCAGTTGAGGAGGAGGAGGAGGAGGAGGATACTGGTTGGCAGTGAAAACAATAGACAAATAAACTATATTAGTCTGCTCAGGCTGCCATGACAAAAACAGACTGGGTGGCTTAAACAACAGACATTTATTTTCTCATAGTTCTGGAGGCTACAAGTCCATGATCAAGATGCTGGTTAGTTGGGTTCCTGGTGAGGGCTCTCTTCTTGGTTTGCCAATGGCCACCTTCTTGCTGTGTCCTCACATGGCCTTTTCTCTGTGGCTCCAGTAGAGAGGGGGAGAGAGAGAGAGAGAGAGAGAGCTCAAGCATATGCTCTGGTGTCCATTCTTATAAGGACCTCAGCCCTACTGGATTAGGGACCTACGCTTGTGACCTCATTTACCTTAATTACTTCCTTAAAGGCCCTATCTCCAAATATAGTCACACTGAAGATTTCAACATATGAATTCTATGTGCACACAATTTAGTCCCCAATACAAACAAAAATGATAATCCGCAGCTGTGCATCTCTGATTAATCCTGGTTTAGGTGTGATTTTATCCACTAGGAGTCCAGTTGTAGTTGTTTCTATGGAGTCTGAGAATAAATGTACCCAGGTAGCTTCAAATGTACACTGTGAAGATCACCTAGTTATGTACCCAATCATGTTGTTTCTATTTACCAACTATGAATTTAGGGACCAAGAAGATTCCTGGAGACTGACATTTAGTTATGATTCTAGAACTATGAAAAAATTTGACAATCATCAGGCAAGAGACCTTTATGGAACTCATCTTTCAGTAGTGCCTTTAATGAAAACTTATGAGATCCACAAGAAAGCCTGAAGTCTGAGACTATAGAATCAGACCCTCTGACGTTTTGAATTATGGTGATGTGGCCCAGCTTAATCACTCATGTATTCCAACATACCCGGCGCCAAATGATCTTTGAGCACGAAAAAAATCAAATTTTCTTTCCAATAATAAAGATTTGCATAATTGGTAAACTCTAGTACATTAATTCAAAGATAATTCCCCAAGGGGAGCTTTGAAAATATGGCAAAAATATGAGACATCATCTTTGGAATAAAGGTGTGGCCTTCTAAGGAGATGGCTTGTCAATATGAGTTAGAGTGACTTTTTAGAAACTTCTTGCTTC
Source organism: Gorilla gorilla gorilla (assembly GCF_029281585.2). Taxonomy (NCBI): domain Eukaryota; kingdom Metazoa; phylum Chordata; class Mammalia; order Primates; family Hominidae; genus Gorilla; species Gorilla gorilla. The sequence continues at coordinate 81,053,039 of NC_073237.2, forward strand.
CCTTTATTGTAAACATTTATATATTACATATTGACATACACACCTACATATGCTTTAGAGACTACATATGTACTTTCTTAGGCATACATATTGGAGTCTTTTTATAAGATAAAAGGCCTATATTTTTATAGATGAGGCTGCTTTGCAATAAGATTCACTTGGAACTTCACTATTACAGAAAAAGATAACCCTTAAAACAGAAAAGATGATTTCTCCTCCTGCTGCACATACAGCACAATTTGGCAGGGGGGACTCTATTCATTTTAGTCTCTCAGGAACCCAGAACCTCATGATGCTGCCTTCTAAACACCAGGCTTCATAGTTCACTGTGGCAGGATGAAGAGGAAGCGAAAACCCCAGGACTGACTATTCAATTTTCTGCCTAGAAGTGCTGGGTCATTTCTGCTTACTTTTTCATTGGCAAAAGCAAGCACCATGGATCGGTGGGTGGGGGAGTCCAATTATCTTCTGGGCAAGGAAGGAGAGGCAAGAAGAGCAACATCTAACGTAATCATGGATCCGTGCTATACCAAATTTGGTTCTCAATTGAAGAATGCAATGGTGAAAAGTTGCAATCCATCCAAGATTTATTCATTTATTCATTCAGCTCTTTAGTATCTACAATGAACCAGGCACTGTACTCAATGCTAGAAATACAGTGGGGAGACAAGACAGAAATATGTATTGCTTTTAAAGAACTTACAGTTTAGGAGGAGGTTACAAGTAAGTAGATAGCTAAAAATTCAGAGTGGGATGGAACTATGACAGAGAAAGAACAGGGTGCCTTGGAAATACAGAGAATAGGAGACACGACTAATGAATGTTCCTACGGTTGTCTATCTTTGAGCTTTACAATTCAGTCTCTACTATTTTGTGGGCATTTTATGTCCTATTTATAAAACCTTTCAATTAGAAATTGAGACAGCTATTGAGTACCTACCATGTGGGAAGTGCCCTGCTTGATGCTGTTGTATCTTATGAAGCTTGCGGAAGAGCGTACGGAGTTGAATAAGACACTTTTCTTTTTCCCACACAGAGTGCTTAAAATCTAATAGGAGAAATAAAATTACATAAATAATGAATGCAGTGCAGAACGTGGTGTTTATCATAAGAGACAAAAAGCCCAAATGTCAATGGAGGTATTTCTGATTTGGGGAATAAATACATGCTTCATGATAAGAGTAACTTTTAATGTGAATTTTGTTGAATAAATGAGTTTAATGGTCAAAGACAAAGCATGGGGGTTACATGTCTGGTGGGGAAAAAAAAAAAACAAAAAAACAAAAACAAAACATCAAACGCAAAGACACCAAATCTGAAAGCTGCCTATAGGCAGAGAATGTGATTATCTTATTCTACTCTCATTACATCCCCAGCATTTATCACACTGTCTTGCATCCATCAGGTGATCAATGAATAGTTTTCGAATGAATTAATAGGAAAATTGAAGGCATCTTTATTAAAGGTATGCAAACTAATAGTTTAACTGGAATCTTAAGGTGAAATTAAGGTGATAAAGCTGGAGCCAGGTCATGGGGCCAGGTAAAGATTTTGAATGTTATTGAAGAGTTTGGACCTTATTATTCCCTTACCCCTATATTTACATAAACCATTATGTTCACCAAAGCTCACATGGCCTCAAGACGGTCCGATCAGGTGGTCAGGACAGTAATTATTGCCCCATCCAATAGAGAGGAACTCAGAGACAGACTAAGTAATTATGGAGGTTATGTCAGGAAATAACGAATCCAAGACTCAACACCCAAGGTAGTGCAAACTCAGTTTCTGTTCCTTTGTACTGCATTACCCCTCTGTTCTGAGGCAGAAATGCCCTTTTGGTGTTGGGAGCAGTAGAAAGAAATGACGCTATCAGAGCTTTTTCTAAGATGAACTGGGAGAGAAAGGGGCTGGCAGCCAGGTCACTAGGGATGAGAACATTAAAATAATGTGGGAGAAGACTAAACTGCTGTAGTGACCATGAGCATAGGCAGGCTAGGATTTCTTTTTAGCAGGAATAAAAGGTTTTAGCATAAATTCTACCCTTGTTGGTCAATACCTAGGTCAGGGTTTCGCAGTCTCAGTACTGTTGACATTTGGGGCCTTGAATTCATTGTTGTGGAGACTGTCCTATGCATTGTCCCTGACCTCTGCCTGTTAGATGCTCCTAGCACACACTCTCCACCCACCCCACCATTGTGACAGCCCCAAAATATCCTCCTGGCCAAATTTCCCCTGGGAGGCAAAAATCGCCCCCGTTTGAGAACCACTGACCTAGGCAATCAATTTTGATTGGTTTCCAGAAAATCAGTGGACCCTAAAGAGCACATTGGGCATTTAGTGGGAAAACATCAAGGAAAGAAATGCAGTCTCATCTGATGGGTTTAGTTTTCTTCCACTGACAGTGTGCATGATGGCCCATAGTTAATTTGTTTGACCAGCATTGCATTTTAAATAATGGGTTTTCATTTTGTCCTATTTATGGTCATTTTATCCAATTATTTTTATTCAGCACCCAGCTTTATAAGTGTATATAATCCTGTTATGTTCTATTCCATTATGGGAACTTCCTAACAGAAGAGTACACAGTAATACAATTAAATAAACATTTTGGCTATTGTGTTGGCCTCACACATTTCCTGACTTTGGCTGGATTCGAATGTGGTTATGGGATGGGAGGGGAGACAATGGGTCACTAAAAAGAAAGACAAAGGTGCTGAAAGGTGACATGAAACAGGTCACCATGGTTCCCAGATTGGTGGGAAGAATTCAGGTACCACTTAAAATGGAAAATATCCTGTAATGAGAATGGAGCTAAAAACCTTACCATTTTCTTCCTCCCTTCAAAATTCCATAATACAATGGCAAAAAGTTTCCTGTGTGGTGCTTTGCATGAGCTACAACAAATGTTGGTCTAGAAGGACTGAAAAAAGGATTTGCATGTTTTATATATGTGAATATAAATAATGTAAGTATAAATATGAATATAACTATAAATACGTAGCAGAAATTGCAAAGGCGTTTCTAAACACATTTAATGTGTTAACAAAGCTTATGCAAGAAAGAATGGAGAGCACAGCCTTCCTTCACGCTGGGCTCACTTGGTGACTGGGCATAATGGACAGGTCTGGGCAAGTCAGCCAAGACGTGAGTCATTGTTTAGGTTTTCCTTGGAAACAAAAGCTCCTGGGAATTTGACATCAAGTGTTTGCCAGACTCTGTGGACTTGTTAGTCTCCTGCAGGGCCACTAACATCGCTTCTAAGATGATTCCCTGAGAATCAGCCAGTTTCCTCCGCAAAGACTTGCCCTGAGTGCTAACCAGCATGGCTTTGCAGAGAGAAGGGAATTTGGGACATGTCTCAGGGAGTCACTCATCCAACATTAAGACAGTGTTAACAGGGAAATTGTGTGTGTGTGCAACCAGACATCACCTGCCTTCCCTGCAGGGAGCTTTGACAGCTGAGAAAATGTTTATAAAGCATTTTGAGCTCTCACTGGGGTGGTACTGTAGAAAGGCAAATCTTTGATATGACTTTCTCACGTCTGTCAACTCTTATTATTAAGCAGAGGTTGCCCCTGCCTTTCTCAAAGTTCCAATCATGGAAACTAATTATTAGGAGTTGCAGGTTCCATTTTTCACCTACCCAGTGAAGATTGTGACCACCTCTGTTAAAGAAAAAATCTTTCTGGAATCTACAAGAGATTTAAAAAACTCAGTGTTGTATGTAGTTTAATTAGGAATGAATAAAATATAGACTCACTAAACTGCCTTTGAAATAGTCCACATGTACAAAACAAAAGAGAGAAATAGTTGGCAAGTTTCTTCTCAAAACTAAATGTTTGAAATATGTGATCAAGACAGCTTGCTATGTTCCAGGCAAGTCTAATTTCATCTATTCCCACTTGAGGCTTCTGAACTTTATGGGATGTAAGGCTTTTATTTTTAAAACACTGCAATAGAAGCTGATTAATTTTCAAATTAAAGCAATATCTGACCTCTAGTAAGTTTCCTGGCATATAGCAAGCATTCAATAAATACTGTTGTTTTTTTTTTTTTAATTGCTTTTGCAGAGCACTGGCCTTTTCTCTTAAGATGAGGATATAGTGGCCCCAAAGCCTCTGAGTATTATTTAGCAGGAGAAAATCTAGGCCGGTTGACTGAGTGCTTTTCCTTATATTGCACATGATCTCACATTCCCAAAATACCCAGGCTCAGGAAAGCTATATAAGGCCATGTGTCAATCTTCTCAGTCATATATGCCTAATGTTTAGTCCTATAGACTTTGAGAACTTGAATAGGCCTCAGATGCCATTTCTCAAATTTTCTTTTATGGAGTAGGAAACAGAGTCCATGAAGGGGGAAGTGGCTCACTCAAGGTCATGCCGTTCACTTCTGGCAGTGTCTAGAGAGGGCCCACATCTTCTGACATTCTAGTCCAGCTCTTTATTCCACACTACTGCCTGGAGTGCTGGGTTCTAAGAATTGCTCAGCTTTAAATACTGTCTTCAGTCATGTTCCATTGGAGAGCCACAAATCAGGAGAGTAGCAAATATATTTGCAAAATACATAATGGTTTTTATGTTGTATGTATAATTTGCATATTGGCATTTTCATTACCTTTGCTATATTTAATATTGTTACGCTTTTTCAAAATTGTTGTTCTCATCCATTCCACAAGTGTTTATTGAGTGTTTATGCAAAGCATTGGAGATAGTGGTGAATTACACAGACAAGATCCCTGTAGCAAATGCTGTTGGCGTCACCCCCTGCCCGTGTCCTCTCAGCTCTCACCACCCCAGCACTTGACTGCAGAGTCTTGCTGCAACCACTCATGACTCTGCATAAGGACCTTCTCTGGGCTGGGGGCGGTGGCTCATGCCTATAATTCCAGCACTTTGGGAGGCCAAGGTGGGTGGATCATGAGGTCAGGAGATCAAGACCATTGTGGCTAACACGGTAAAACTCCGTCTCTACTAAAAATACAAAAATTAGCCAGGTGTGGTGGCACACGCCTGTAGTCCTAGCTACTGGGGAGGCTGAGGCAGGAGAATTGCTGGAGGCAGAGGTTGCAGTGAGCTGAGATCGCACCACTGCACTCCAGCCTGTGCAACAGAGCGAGACTCTGTCTCAAAAAAAAAAAAGAAAAGAAAAAAGAAAAAAAAAGAAACAAACAAAAAAAGGAACTTCTCTTAGCTGGAAGCCTTCAGTCAATGACAGGTGGGAGTTGGAGGGTAAATGACCCAGCTTCCTCACCTTTGGGATGGGATAACTCTAAGGTTCATTCTACTCCATCACTCCAAGTTCCCCAGGCATTTGAACTCCAGTTGTCCACAGTGTAACCCACTGGATAATGTATCCATTACAGACTCCCTACCTCATTTTGTTTCACTTCTTGACTACTCCTTTTGTGCTTCCTGGGATCTCTTCTTAGTAAACTACTTTTGCTTGAATCCTTAGTCAGGGTCTGTTTCTAGGGGAGCTGGTCTAAGTCGCTGGCTACTTGAGGCTCAAATTCTAGAAAAGGATGCAGATAATAAACAACAAATCAATAAAAAAGGTCACATATGGGTACCTACTGAAAAGAATGAGATGATAGAGAGTGGAAAGGGGTTCAGAGAAATTCTGATTGAAGTGTGAAGTTGGGGTCCCTCTGATAGTGTGATATTTGACCTGAAACCTGAAAAACAAGAAGTAGTTATAAAAAAAGAGCCTGAGGGCTGGGTGCGGTGGCTCATGCCTGTAATCCCGGCACTTTAAGAGGCCGAGGCTGGTGGATCACTTGAGGTCAGGAGTTCAAGACCAGCCTGGCCAACATGGTGAAACCCCATCTCTACTAAAAATACAAAAATTAGCCGGGCATGGTGGCATGTGCGTGTAATCCCAGCTACTCTAGAGGCTGAGGCAGGAGAATTGCTTAAACCCAGGAGGCGGAAATTACAGTGGGCTGAGATTGCACCACTGCACTCCAGCCTGGGCAACAGAGCGAGACTCCGTCTCAAAAAAAAAAAAAAAAAAAAAAGAGCCTGAGAAGAAGATTCTGGGAAGAGGCATGAAAAAATGCAAAGTGAGCAGGAATAGGAAAGAGAACACTGGGCTGTTTCATGGGGAATGAGGCAGGGGGAAGACCAAGTAGGTTGGCCTTGTCATGAGAGACTCTGTAGTAAGGATCAGAAGTTTATACTAAATGCAACGAGAAACCGTTGGAGGATGTTAAGCAGGTGAATGCAATAATCTGATTTATACTTGAAAATGGTTACTCTGGTAGCTCATGGGAAACAGATTGGGGGAGGCAAGAATGAAGCAGTGAGCTAAGTTAGAAGGCTACTGAAGAAATCTAGGTGAGAGATGATGGATGCTTTTCAGTTTCCAGACTCAACTGTTGATAGAGAACAGAAGTAAATAGAATGCAAACACAGAGGACATAAACGTTTTTGTCTTCGTCTCTGTGGGTATTTATATGTATTGAAGTGGTTCTTACCATTTGGGGGTGAGAACTCTTTGAAAATCTGATGAAATCTGTGGATCTCCTCTCCAGGAAAATGCAAATGTGCACCGACACACAATTTTAAATTTGTGCTGACAGGTTGGGAAGTCATGGAGTCAGTTAATAAAACCTCAAGCATATGTTTTTTGTTTGTTTGTTTATTTTTTTTTTTTTTGTCTACATCTGTTAGTAGGGATAGGCTCTCTATAATGGTAAGTAAGTGCCAAAGTGGATCACAGTTCAAACACATATTTTTGTTTATGGATGAGAATTGAAGGAAAGATAGCTCAGCATCATTGGCCCTCTGGTAGAAAGACTCTGAGATGCATTCTACTCTGTCTACGCCCACATAACAGTACCAGGAGAATTCGTTGTTCCTTGAAATTGCCCTGTGCTATCTTCAAGCCATAACTTCCAAGCTTGCCCTAGGTGTTATCTTAATTCTGGCCAGGTAGAAGGGAGTACACAGAGGAAGTCTTAGGAAGTCTTAATAGGCAAGGCCTGGAAGTGGGACCCATTGCTCTGCTCCCCTTCATTGACTAGAATTTAGCCATCTGGCCACAACTAACCACAAGGGAAGCTGGGAAATATCGTGTAGCTATTAGCCCAGCAGGGTGGGGAAAAAGGGAAATACGAATTTCAGAGAACGGTTAGGAGGTTCAGCCAAATACACACATTTTTCTTTATATTTGTCACATAGGAGTTGCTCAATGTTACATTTTTAGAGACCAGTGGAAATACCTCACATTGTAAGTTTGACGAAGGACAAGGGATGGAGCCAAGTGAAAGTTGGTCAGGAGGATACAATACCCTTTGTGTCATGATTTCCAGAACCAGTTTAACTCAAAGCAAGCTCTCTTCCTAGACTGTGGAGATGGGGCTTTCTTTTATTAAGGATATGTCCTTAAGTAAAAGATTAAGATCAAATTGAAGTGGAAACTTGGCCCCAAACTACACTGTTCTGTGCCCGGAGGGACTGGAATTAATTTGAAGCAAACTATTACTCACCCCGATTATGTGCCAGTAGGAAAGGGAGATGATGATACTGTCAACAAGGCGAACTTTTGCATTCATTTTTTCTCACTCCAATGAGCAGTCATTCTAGATCTCAGATGTGACAGTTCATTGGCTACTCAGGCAAGCACTTGGCCTGTCTACTCTGGACTCAACTCTGGTCCATTCTCTCCCTGAAGCAAAGCAGCCCGGAGACTCCTCTTTCAAATGTACTTTAGGGAGTGGGTGTGGGCCTAAGAAGTTGGAGGTGAAGTCCATTTTTATTAGTAAATCATATTTTACCGTTTGATTCCATATTCCATGACAATGGTAAAGTCATTTTTCTTGGGGGTGGAGGGTGGTGAGTCTTACCTTAAAGCATAAAGAAATTACATTTGAGAACATGGCAAATTTTAATTTCTTCAGCGTTAAAAGAGAGGAAAGCTGATTTTCTCTTAACATACTAAAATGATTTTTCTGAAACTTAAAAGTATCCAGAAGCTGTTCTCTCTTGAGATCAGAACCTTTCTAAGCCTCATGTTTAATGTTTGCGCAATTCAGTACCTACAGGGAAGGTCAGGTTTCTTCCACGTTGCCTGTTCCCAGCTCCTTCCTCTGATTCTCTCATTTACATCATAAATCTTCCTTTTCAACCCCCTATGTTTTAGCTCTTTCCTTTAAGAGAAATTTGAAAAACAGTATTTTTTTTTTTTGCCATTTATTTTATTTAATTTGAATTCCGTCTTAGAGTTGTTAATGTGTTTACATGCTATTTTTTCCTACATTCCTTCTCTCCGGCCAGGGAAAATGTTGAGCTTTCTTCAACATGAGATGGATTTAATTGGTTAATTTCATAATTTAGAGTCTTTCTTGGTCTACATTCCAAAAGGAGGGGATTCTTTAAGCTCAGTACAGCTACATTTACTTTTGAAGGAGCCCTTTATTTTGCAGTGAATAAAGTGTCTCTTATTAAACAGAAAATAAAAGAAGGTTTGGCAGGACTCTACTCCCCATGGATGAAACATCACAGGAAATTGAGAAATTGTTTCTTTTTGGCCTTGTGGGAAAATTTTGCTTGTGAAATTTAGTGTTAAAGTTTTAAGACGACTGCTTAAATCCATCAAGAAAGAGCTGTTGAATGAATAACAGCTTCTAGGGAAGAGGTGCCAACCTGACCTTTCTATATCTGGTCTGTTAAGTGTTTGAGGAAGTGTGCGGTATGATCAAGAAGATTGTATTCTCTCCTACATAATGACTGAGTTAATTTTAAACAGAACTTAGACATAGTTCATCAATTTAAGAATAATTTTGTCAAAAATTGGCCTCAGCTGGGTGCTCCTTCATTTGTGCCTATAAGACAGGGCATTGTATAGGCCCAAATGAGAAACGAATCCTAGGTAGAGAGTCCAGTTTCCATTCTCAGATTGATCTATGGGCTCTAGAATTTTGATACGAAACCTGTCTTGAGCTTCAGACCATCCTGCCAACTGAGGGTGTTGCCTTCCATTTTCTTCACATAGGCACCTTCTTTGAAATTTGTGGCTAAAACCCATGTTCTTGGTTTGACTCCTAAATCTGTTTTCCTTCTAAGTTCCTTAGGGACTCTGTGGGCAGCATAACCACATACTTAGTTGTCCAAATCTGAAACCTTCATTGTTTTCTCTCCACACTCCCCTCAATTTGCAATCAATCACCAAGTTCTGCTACTGTCCCTAAATATGCCTGCAGTCATCTCCTTTCTTTCACCTTCCCCTTCCCCAATACCCAGTTCAGGCCACAATTCTCTCATGCCTTGATTTCTCTAAAAACCTCCTTAACCAATCTCTTGCCTTCATTTTTTTCCTCCCATAATCCTGATTTCACCCTGCGGCCAAAATGATTTCTCTGAAACTAATCTTTACAATGTTACTTCCTGGCCTGAGTGTTTTTTTTGTTTGTTTGATCATTTGTTGTTTTTTTGCCTAACTGTGCAATTTTCACTATAATGTCCAAACTCTTGACTTGGCCCTTACTTGTACTTCTCAGTTCCCTCCCCCAACCCCCCTTTCAGCTGCATCAGCCTCTGGACACATTCAGCACTTCTCACCTTAGCCAGAGCTGTATTCTGAGTGCAGTCAGTGTTTCTTCCTCTGCTCTTTCCCATTCTTGGCTAATTCTAATCTATTTTCTAGAAATCCTCTGAGCCCTCTCTCTTGAGCCCCCTCCCAACCCTCCGTTGGAATAGAGGCTTCTTTTCTGTGCTCACACACCCTGGACTGACTTCTTGGAAGGCTCATCCTCCACCGAGAGCTTCTCAAGGGCCGCTTTGCAGCTCATTTCTCTTTGAAGACTGTTCTGCCTGATAAATAAATAAATGAGAATGAATAACTACTTAGTGTTTTTCTATACTTAAAATTGAATCTTAATTATACCGTTTTAAAATTCGGTTAATTTTGGTGATTTTGGAGCATGGGAAATGCAACAAAAAAAGAAATGAAAAAAAACCCACTATGATTTGACATCAGAAGATATGAATCCTGGCTCAGTGACCAAGAGCTGAAAGATTTGCTAAGTATATCAGCCTCCCTGTATCTCAGTTCCTCGTCAATAAGCATAGGATAATTTCTCATGTAAACAAAGGTTGGCTGAGGACCAAGGAAGAAGTGCCCAGTGGGTAGGTGGAGGCACTCAGTGAACTATAATGACTTCACAAGTGAGAGGAATTCTTATTTTCTTTGTATCTGCAATTCTCATTGTACCTGTGCAAAACTCCAGCTTGGGAGAAGTGGGGTGTGAATGGTTTCATGGGGCATACGATGAGAGGGGAATATTTGTGAGGTCTCTTCCCAGTTAGGTGGAGCCACACCAATGGTGGGGAATTCAGCAATTCCTGTAAGGGGAAACTGTGCGTCTTTAGTTTTCCCATTGGGTAGAGCTCAAAAACACACTTCTACCCTCTCAAATACTGTTGGTGAAAGTGAGACCTGGCATAGTGTTGTAGCAATTTGATAACCTGTATTGAGAACCTTCACAATATTCATTCCTTTTGAATGAGTAATTCAATTTCTAGAATTTATCTAAGGGAATTATTTTTAGCAAGAGAAGGGGAGCACTTAAGATGTGTAAAGATGTTCATTGCAGTTGTGTTTATTATAGTTAGTGATCAAAAATAATCTGAAATGTGCACTCAGTGAGGGACCATGATGACATTGCCCTTCGGTGAGTTCTCTAAAATGGGAATGTAACATTGAAAAACATCTTAAGTGAAAAAAACAGGCTTAAAAAATTCAATCTATGGTTTAATTAAAAGTGTTTAAATCAAACAAATTTAAGAAAACAAAAGATGACCAGTGGGAAAATACACTTTGTTTTAAATGGGGTTAGTTGTAACTAAGAAATCCATAGGCAGGACTCTGCCTCCCTAGACTAACAGCTCCAATGACTGAAGTTCACTGTCTTCTGTGCAAAGGAATCTTTATTTGGCTTTGGCTCAAGGCCAGGCCTTCATCTCATCTTCTAAAACCTAGAAGGAAGCTTTCAGAGGAAAATATAGATCAGAAGTAAAATTCGGATTAGAAGTTGGGGGGCTGAAGTTGTAGGATACGAGGGAGGGAAAGCCCACCTTTACCCTTGAACAATCATCATGACAACAACCTCCTAAGTCATCTTGAGTGTGCAAAGTGCTTTTCTGTACATTGTTCATTTAAATTGATTCCTCTTCAGTTTAGCTAGCTAATTATCCAAAATGTCTGTAAAAATTATGACAGAGGAGGGAAACACAGTTACTGATTTGGGGTCCATTCCCTTTATCCTTCTCATATTCAGGTATTTCCCCACTGTGCGGAATTCACTTTGAATACAGCGGAAATTACCTAGGAGGAAAGAGCTGGGCTCAGGAAGGAAGCAGACATTTCACTGTGGCTTTATTCACGGGAGGCTCTCCAGACGTTTGGCAGGTCTTTTCTTACATGTGCCTACTGGACCTTGTGTTCTAAGAGGCACAGAACAGCTGTACACAGCCCAGTGTCACACAGCAAGTCAGGAGCGAGAATCCATGTAGAATTAAGATCTTTTTTTCCCTCCCTCCTGAATCTCTATCTAGCCCAAGTGTCTGCTCTCCCACGGGATTTTGTGTTGCTTTTTTTACCGTCTGTCTCAGCTTCAAAAAAGATCTGTTTTCTCTTATTATTTTCCCACATTGCTGCGGTTCAGAACCGTAGTGCATTTGTCAAATGCATTGTGTGTGTCTTCACCCCTGCAGCTTCCCTGTCAGATGATTCAATACAAGGCAATGATCTCTCCACTAAGGGGGAAGAAAGAAAGTGAGAAAGAAAGAAAACAGCTCAGAGCCCTTAACCCTGGGTTGTGGCTATTTTTCTCATAGACAGGCTGCTCTCTCTTATCTGATTGGAGCCTCCATGTTCTCTGAATAGGAAATAAATCTCTACACAAAAATCCAAGGGTTAGTTTCCAGGTGTTTGATAGGAAGCTTTCATCCCAAGTGGTTTATTTATTTATTTATTTATTTATTTATTTTTTGTCGGGGGGAGTTTGTTGCATTATTTGACCAAGGACAGTGTTGACCACCTCCGGTTTCTACTTCTCTTTCGAAGTTTATTTTATGTTTTGTTGTGGTTTTCAGATTTCTCATGGTTTGGATTTGGGAAAGTAAAATCAAGACAAGGTGTTGGTAAGTAGTTAACTCACTCCTTCTTTGGATAAGTAATGAGTCTATGTTTTTATTCGGATGAAAATGCTTAGACCCTCTTTACATTCCACGGTCTTTGATTCATTTTCTGTGTTCCTGGTTTTTGATTTGTTGAAGAAGTAGGTCTAGAATTTTTCCAGAAAAGGCATTACTGTTGTTAATTGAGTTTAGTACATGGTTTTACATTTTTAGATTTGACTTGTTTTTATCCTGTGGGGGAAGTGTTAACTGTCGTTCCAGTTCTAGTTTGTGATGCATTTTTAAGAAGGTTAAGGAAATAAATACAACTACATTTCAGCTACATATACAGGGAATAGCTGACTGAATAGTCAAGCTGGACAAGTTTAGGTCTTAACTTTCTTCCATTGGCCAAGATGTAATAGAGTTCTGAATTGGTAAATCAGTTTCCATTTATGACCATTCCTCTTTCAAAACAGATTCTAACGTCCAGACGCTGTGATTTCTGCTTGATTGCATTCTATTCCCTGCATTCAGACTATGTGCTGACAATTGAAAAGCAGTTTGTAGCTTACCAAGTGAATGCAGATGATGTAGCTCCTCATTAGAATTGAAATCAGGTGTGATCTCTTGGGACCTCTAATTTGTTCAGAATTTTCTATGGGTACAGAGACAATGAACAGGAATTGCTTAGAAGGCATGAAAAGACGGCATTCTTACATCTTTCATGTGGGTTTCCAAGATCCGACCATCTTGGGCATCTGTTGGTTAGTATTTCTTTTGGTAGCAAGGTTGGCCATAGGTAAAATGGCAAAGTAGGGGAAATGTACCAATGTCAGGAGGCTGCTCAATTCCAAACCATCCACCCTATGCTTGTTCATCCTGGCCATATAAGGGGCTGTTTCCTGTCACTTTCCAACCTGACATCAGACCTTGTCTTGTTGGGCAGTCTCTATCACTGTCTGTCCAGTGATCCAAAAATGACCAGCCGGCTGAGGCAGCCTGGCCAGATGGTGCCTGGAGGGGGAAATGTCACCTTGACTCTCGCTAGCTCCGTGGATTCCAAGGTTAAAGTTCTTAACCAGCAAAGGGGAAGTGGAGACTTGGCAAAGTTAGAACATCAAGCTCAAGTAGTCAGGGCTTCTAGGCAGCTCCCTAGGGGCAAATTTCAGACACAGCTGATCATAGTCACTTTGCCAAGATATCAGAGGGATGATCCTGCCCGGGCAGTCTTAAAGGTGTTCTGTTTTACGGGTTTGATGTGTATGCGTGCGTAGGTGTATCCCGTGTGTTTTTGGGGAAGGTGGTAATAAACTCTCCCATAACAGTCCTATAAGACAGGGTCTTGCTTCTGCTAAATAGCAAGTGATTGCAACCACTTAAATATTTTTTCAAGCCAATTTGCACTGCAGAAGGGTGCTTGTTCCCGGAAAGCTGCAAAAATGTGGTTTTACTGTTTTAGGCCACAGCAGAGAGCTCTTCAGAATTATTCTTCCGGCTGCAGTCCAGCAGAGGTGCTGCTCTTATAAAACATAGGTTTCATTATTTTTCAAGTTTGGTGAGACCAACAGTTTAGGAGATGATTGCCATTGAGAAGATAGTGTGTCACTCGTGGTTCCCAAAAGAAAGGGGCACACCACGGAATGCAGAGCCACGTGGGGAAGTGCTGGGATCCATTAAAAGGCAGAGGAGGGAAGGGAGAACTTGGGCAGGAGCTTTTAGTGTGTTTCCAGGTAAGGAACTGGGGAGGGAGGGTAAACAGGTTTAGGACTGGCTAGTCTGAGTAACTTCAACAGGCTCTAGGGTACAGGAGCTATCTAGAGTTGTCAAGTACTTGGCCCTGGGGTGGGGAGGGCAGGTGGATAGTGGCCTAGAGTGTGAGCCTCACATCTGGAAGGTGGTTGGGGGTGTTGTCTCTGGATTGGTTGGTTTGCATTTGAAAGGCATGCTCCCAGGCAGGGTATTTACCATCTGTAGGAACTGACTCATCAGGGGTGGGAGGGGCCATTCCTCCAGGATTAGCAGGGCCCCAGATGTCAAAGCACCAGAATCCAGAATATAAAAAGGCTTGCTTAGTACAGCTGCTCAAGAGTACTAACCCTTCCCCTCACCTTGAAGGCACTGTTGGTATTGAGAGAAGAAAACTCCCCCAGATGACCTTCGTGGTTCTCATCACAGGAAATTAAGTCTACATTAGGCTTAGAAATGTCTGTAAAGTCATAGTACAGGATATGTGACCAAGCAGACATATTAAAATAAAAATGGGCTAAAAATGTTTCCAGACTTAACTCATGTTTTTCCGCTGAGTAATTAGAACTATTTACCCTAAATCAGCCAAGTGTGCACGTACCTCACCATTTAAAACTTTATATGAATATTATAATACATTTTTTCAAGTCCTCATATGAATTTCGTTTAACACACGGTGATGTGCCCCTTTATTCTTCTGTCTTTTTCATGGTGCCTGCTCAAACACATGCATAGACATACAAAGACACATCCTGTGATATGCACAGACAGGCTGCTGTCAAATTATGTAGACATTCATTGTCCCGCTGAGAGCTTCTTCTGCCTTCCCAACTTTGCTGTGCTTTGCATTCCATTATATCAAAATGTTCACAGAAAAATGGGCTTAAACCCTGCAACCTTGCCAGCCGTATCAATCTTCTAGGTTTTGGAACATCAATAATGAAGAAAACAGCACTTGAATTAATATCCCCCTTGATGAATTGTTGAGGTTTATGTGTTACTCACATTTGTCAACAGTGATTTTCCTGGCAAAGTGAAAAGGCTTTTGAAAAATTACCTGTGGTGCTTTTTACTGCTTCTACGCTTAATCTTCCCCTCGCTCCCCAAACAAGAGCTCATTCCCTTGCAATCTGTTACATTGGAGTTGGGGGGTTTAGTTGGAAAGGTTTAGGAGAGGAAAGGGTATCCCTTAGTGAGGAAGGAGAAGCAGAGAGCAAATCACTTGGTTGGACTCTTTAAGTAAGGGCTTCGCTGTGTACTTGGCAGAAGATTCAAAGTCTGAATTTGGGAATCTCAAGTTGTCTTCTAGGTATCAGCCTCCTCAAAAATGATTGAATGCTGCTCTGATGTTCATGAACTTCAGAGCGTCCTGGGCCAGAGGAGACTCAGAGAAGAAAGCAACTGGGGTCAATGCATTTCTAATGGTTGCAGGGGCTCCAGAAGGAAATATTGCTGGATTTCTGACAGCACGTGGAGTGTTTTAAAACGAAACTCCTGTACAAAGGCATAAGAATGATACCATGGACTTCCGGGACTGTGGGGAAAGGGCGGGTGGGGGGTGAGGGATAAAAGGCTACACATTGGGTACGGTGCTTGCTGCTTGGGGGATGAGTGCACCAAAATCTCAGAAACCACTAAAGAACTTATTCATGTAACCAAACATCACCTGTTTCCCAAACAACTATTGAAATAAAAAAAAGAAATTTTAAGAAAAAGAAACTCCTGCATTTCTGGGGGTAAAGGTGGTGCCTGCAATCTACTGAGAAACATGCAGCCTTGACTGCAGTCCTTCAGGGAGCACAGGCAGTAGCATGTTTTGGTAATCTTGCAGGAGGGAACAGCCATGCCGGGAACCAAGGAAGGGAGTCAGTGGTGAGAGGGTTTTGTTGACAAGATGCGGAAACCTTAGCATAACACATCTTAATTTTCTTTTTTTTTTTTTTGAAACTGAGTCTCACTCTGTCACCCAGGCTGGAGTGCAGTCGTGCGATCTCAGCTCACCACAACTTCTGCCTCCCAGGTTCAAGTGATTCTCCTGTTTCAGCCCCCCGAGTATTTGGGATTACAGGTGCACGCCACCACACCTGGCTAATTTTTGGACTTCTAGTTGAGACAGGGTTTCACCATGGCGGCCAGGCTGGTCTCGAACTCCTAACCTCGTGATCTGCCTGCCTCGGCCTCCCAAAGTGCTGGGATTACAGATGTGAGCCACCACGCCCGGCCAACACATCTTCATTTTTAATTGATGGCCAGAAGCTGGATGATCTAGGCCTGTCAGGGAGCAAGTAGCAGAACAGGGATGATTAGGAGTATTGTAAAGAACTTGTCTTTGTAGTTATTCTTGGCAGGATTTCTGCTGTATCCTAATGCAGGTGAGCTAGGCACAAGACGAACACAACTGATGGGTTTGCCTTTGCTTTTGAGTGTTCTGTGGCTTCTAAATTGGCTGTGTGAGGACTTGTTTGCAGAATTGAGCCGGAGTGCATCATTAAAGGCAGCTTCAGTGCACATCCCCTTGAGAGAATGCTTCAAAAATTACCTATAATAACAGTTGGCTGTCTCCTGCATAGTTTGTTTAAGACACTGCTTAGCTGGGGAATGTCCAACTGTTATCACTACAAACTGTGATAATCTCCATATAAGGGGGAAAAATGGATCTTGGAGGTTGGGGGATGAGATATTATTATATTTCATAGGGGATTCAAGACTGGATGACAAAACAGCTTTTGTTTTCAGAATTGCTGTGCTTCTCACTAAAATAGTTAAGTGTGAGGGAAAAGGTAAAGGATGGAAGTGCTGAAACATGCATTTAGTAGAGGGGGTTGGAAGAAAGTACATTTCCTTGCGTAGGAAGTAGCAATTCAGACATTTCCCTGGCATGGCATTTGCCTTGGCTGGGCATTTGATTCTGCCTTTTCAGTCCCTATTGTCTTTTCTCTTTATTCTTTCTCTGGGCTTATGCCAGTAGTCGGGTCAGTGGTCTGCTTCCATGGGACCCTGCCTGTGTAATACATATCTTGTGCACCTCCCACGTAGACAGTGCCTGTCATGAGCCACTGCTGTCTTCGTTGGTTTGAAGCTTTCACGTAGACCTTTATCTTTGTGCATCTAATTTTGGTTGCAAACAGTATGAGTTTAGTGGCTGATGGGTAAATTGTTTAGACAAGATACAGTAGACTGTATGTGTGAGCATATACATTCTGAGACTTTGGGCTAGAAAAGTTGTCTTGTACAAAAAATGCTATGATTATTAATTTAGTATAAAGACACCAAGTTATGACTATAAATAGTATTACAGCTAAAGACAAAGCAGGTAACTTTGCCATGGGATTGATCCATTATTGTTATAAAAGTATTTTGTAGACAAAAGTGGTGCAGATACTCACAGAATATGAAGAAAGAGGAATGTAGTCATAGGACAGTCAAATGTATATCTGGTCTACCAGTTAAAGTTCATTTAGTAATACCTAGTATTAATACACACTCATGAAGCATATTTAAATTTATAATACATTTTCCTGTTATCTCATTCTAGTGTCATAAAATAAGCAAATATTATTTTGCATATAAGTCGATGTAGAGGTCCAAAGAAAGTAAGTGACTTGTCCAAAGGGTAGAGAAAGGAAACCCAGATCCTGAAATTCCCAGAACAACTTTCAAGGCTCTGTGAAATAGGAATCCCAGATTCATGTTGACAGTTTCAATGACAGAGTGTTCTAGAGACAATCATAGAACAGAGAGGAAAGCTACGTATTATCTTACAGGAGAAGGAAGTGAAGAAATTGGAGCTCTCATACACTGCTGGTGGGAATATAAAATGGTGCAGCCACTTTGGAAAACAGTTTGGCAGTTCCTCAAAATGTTAAATATAGAGCTACCATATGACCCAGTAATTCCACCCAAGAGAAATTAAAACACGTGTCCACATAAAAATTCGTATATGAATGTTCATAGTAGCATTATTCATAATAGCCAAAAAGCCAGAACAACCCAAATGTCCACCAACAGATGAATGGATAAATAACATGCAACATATCCAGACAATGGAGTATTATTAGGCAATACAAAGAAAGGAAGTACTAATACATACTACAATGTGGATGAATCTTAAAAACATGATGTTAAGTGAAGGAAGCCATTTACAAAAGACCACATGTTATATGGTTCCATTCATATGAAATGCCAGAGAGATAGAGTGTAAATCTGTGAATGTCTACGGCTGAAAGTGGAGAGAATGGGGAGTGAGTGCTAACTGGGTGATGAAAATGTCCTACAAGTAGATTATAGTGATTATTGTACTACTCTGTGAATATACTAAAACCCACTTAATTGTATACTTTAAATGGGTAAATTTTATGTATGTGAATTACAGCTCAATAAAGCCATTGATTACAGGAGAATATATATATTTTTCCATCTCCAGGCCCAGCCTCCGTTATCAGCAATGATGATGACTCTGCCAGCCCACTCCATCACATCTCCAATGGGAGTAACACTCCATCTTCTTCGGAAGGTGGCCCAGATGCTGTCATTATTGGAATGACCAAGATCCCTGTCATTGAAAATCCCCAGTACTTTGGCATCACCAACAGTCAGCTCAAGCCAGACACATGTAAGTACAGCTGTTTATACTTATTGTCCCATTTGCTGCATAGCTGTATCAACCAGAGTGTTTATCAGAGCCCCTGATAGGGATGACTGGCGGGGGACAGGGTGCAGTGAAATGTTTGAGGATTCTTGCAGCTTTTGGCCCAGGAATAGATCCTTTAGTTTGTTGCTTATGGAATTCTCCGGGTGTGTCTCCTGCTGGGAAGGGAACTGTGGGCAGATACTGACTCTCTTGGGATCTATTTTCCAAAACCATTTGTCAATGTGAAGTTGGAATCAAGGCATGCTTATCTTGAAAAAGAGAGAGACAGAAACCAGAAGTGTCATTTGAATGCACATATATCAGTTATAGATGACAAGCAATGAATGTAATTTAAATTTAGCCCATTGAAAGTAATTGAAATATGCACTCTAGGTAGTTGGGAAGGCACTGTGTTGCCCACAGGTGGTATCAGTTTGGGGAGTCCTGTATTCTTTGCTCAGTCTGAGTTCCCAGCATGAGGCCTTGTTGTGTTGCCACAATAGTAAAGAGACATGGCAGCAGATGATTTGCATATTAAGTACACTGACTTTCATTTTTCAAAAACAAATTAACCCGTTAATCTCTGTTAGCAAGCTTGAGATTTTTCTAAGGGCCTTTTGTGCTATCTTCTGCACCATTGCTCCAATATTAAACGTGTAGCACAGCCTTAAAGACAACAAAAAATAAACCCACAGTGGACAAACAGGCTTATGGCATTGCTTCCAGGCCTTCCTTCATATGTGAATAAGGGGCCGTGAGGGCTATGATGTCAGGTGTCCCAGATCCCAGAGATTCCCTGCCACTAAGGAGTGGGTATCATGCATGTTCCTATCCTGTCTTAAATACCATTCTCCTACCTTGTCATAGAGGTAAGGTAGAGGATTACTGCAAGATTAGGCTTTGGGGGCTGACTCTCTGTTGAGAGCTTTCATGGAATGAAGGGCCTTAGCAATGAGTATCAGATCTGTGCATGTATAAGGAAATATCTGTAACTTCATCCTATTCACTCAAATTTATCCCAAGGCATGTTTAAGGTTGGATATGAGTTTAAATGTTAGGAAGAACAGTATTATGAGCTTTTAATGTGTGAGACTGGAATCCACCAGAGATTTTGGTTGACTCTGTAACATGACAAGATAAATAGAATAATGCGTGAAGAATATTGAGCTCCTTGAAATAAAAGGTATTAGTTGAAATTAAGGTATTATTAATCTTAATACTGTCATTGTGGTGTGAACAAGGTGAGTAGAGGCATTGCTTAAAATGTGCCTTCTTTGATGGGGTGAGCCTCCTCCAAAGATCCTTGGAATGCCCTGTACACAGAACTGTCAAATAAGGAGTAAGACTAAGCAGGATACTGTGATGGGAGCATCTGTCATCATTTTGATTGTTCTCCCTAGGAATAGAGTACTTTGACATTGACACCTCAGTCACCACCCGAACCAGGCCTATGATACATTTCAATTAGCCTGAGGCTGTAGTATAATTGAGGCTGATAAAATCAACATACCCTCAAAAAGTTGCTTTCCTTTGTGGAGGGAGGAAAGATAAAGCTGCATAATTAAATAGACTCGATCAGCCCAACAAGCCCAGTAAGAGAAATCGAACAAACAAGCAAGAGAGCAAACAAACAAAATAACAAATGAGATCCTCTAGTCAAAAGTGGGCTACATGTCTGGAAATGCTTTCTTCCCTTAGAAATCCAGAAAGAAAGATTTCAAAGGTTATTTCCTTAATCTGGAGTCTGTGGAGGTTTTTTGCAAAGGTTTGGGTTCCTTTTGGAGCAGTCTTGATTGTGTGGCTCAGTCATTCTGTGCCTCCTGTCAGTTTCTGGCCTCTACCCAAATGGCCAACCTCCATTTGGTCACTCCTTCTGTATAAAGTCTTGCCAGGCCCTGCACCCAACTGCAGTGTCCCAGCTTATTGTCCTCAGTCACTCCACACCATATATCAAATGAGATTTTCATTTTTCCAGGCAACAAGTCACATATACTCTTTCATGATTTTAAGAACACTTAAAATCACAAATCTTCCATGAATCCTTTTTCAAATAAATGAGAATGAAGAAGCGATTTACTTCTTTCCTTCCCTTCACCCTTTTGTAAATGTCATTTTTTATCTCATAATTTTTTTTCCTTTATCTTCGGTGTATCCGTGGCCTTTTGTTAAGTAGTGAGTATGAGCACTCTCACGTGTTTCTGCAGTCTCTTTTAGGTTAGATTGTAAGCTCTTGGAGAGCAGGATCTTTATCTGTTGAACCATTTCTTCATAGCACAGGACATGGTGTACCTTTGATGTCAGCCACATGTTGACCAGATGTAGCTTTATATTACTGAAATATTAATTTCTAGCAGATATGTAACAAGAAAGATGACTCATAATCATTTTCATTGGTTTTATTCCTATCAAACTTGCCTACATAGTTGTTCATTTATTAGACATGTTTTTAACAATATATTAGCCAATTTAAACAGATTTAGATAACAATTTTAGCAGAAATAGACTTTGGACAAAAAAATCTTTTCTTTGAACATTCTAACTGTAGTCGTGCAGAAATTAAAATATTTCAAAACGTATAGACCTGACATGTAGATGAATCTGTTGCTGTAGGCCCATGAAATGTTGAGAACTTAGATTTCAATTAGATAATTCCCATTGACTATATATATATATATATATACACACACACACACACATATATATACACACACATACATGTACTGTATATATACAAACATATATATGTATATGTACAGATACCTATATGTGTGCATATAGGTATATGTACATATACATATACATGTACATATACATATACATGTACATATACATATATGTGTTGTGTGTGTGTGTGTGTGTGTATATATATATATAAAACTCTGTCACCCAGGCTGGAGTGCAATGGCACAATCATAGCTCACTATAACCTTGAACTCCTGGGCTCAAGTAATCCTCTTGACATAGCCTCCTGAGTAGCTAGGACTCTAGGTACACACCGTCATGTCTGGCTAATTTTTTTTTATTTTTCGTTTTTATTTTTTGTAGAGATATGGTTCTCATTATGTTGCCCAGGCTGGTCTTGAACTCCTGGACTCAAGTGATCCTTCACACCTTGGCCTCCCAAGGGAGGGAATGCAGGCATGAGCCCCATTGAATATTTTTTACAAGTGAGCTTTTAAAGAACCTCTAAAGAAGGGCTCTTTCAAGAAGTTGCAATGATAAAAACATTTGAGAAGATCTCAGAGAGAGTTTAGAACACTTTCAATGTGCTTACAGCATAGTATCACATGGACAGTACAATATCGCTATTCTTATGGATCCATCAGAGACTTGAGCCAAAAACTGGCCTATTTACTTCTCTTTCCTAAAACTGCATGCTATTCAAAGAGGTTGACTTTAGAATATACATATGGTCTTACGAAGATCGCTGAATTGTAAGAATCTAATATATGTAAGATCTATATGTATGATCTTACTCATCTCACTGAATTTTAAGAATCTGACTTATATAATAAAGACGATTCATTAAATATTTATTTATAACACTCTTTTAATACTAGGAACGAGAGATCTCTTGAAAATGATGGCTTGTTCCCTGCTCTCAAGGAGTCTCACTGGCAAGGCCAATGGTTAGATCATCATATAATCATAATGCAATGTGATAGACATTACAACAGGATAGGTTAGAGCACGGGTCCAAAACCCCAATTACCAACAATGATCAGGCACATCAATGCAAGAAACAGGCTGAAAGAAAAATGATATGGGGTAGTGAGGGCCATGCTGGAGTATGGGCCTGGTATTGCCAGATACTATAATTTTTCCAGAGAAAACAGGCGTTTATTATTTTATGTGGATTCCCCAAGATTTAAGACACCGGGTGAGATAAATAAAAATATATCAGTGTGAGTCAGGTTTGGCTGACAGTCTACCACCTGGGTGTGATACTCTGAGTTAGACCTGAAGGATCAATGAATAAAAACACCTTATTTTATAAACGATGCTCAGAACTGGCTTGTCCAGAGTGACACAAGCTCAATACTTGCGTAGTTTGGCTTTAAAAACAAAACAATAAACAAACATGATCAAATTCGACTTCTTAAAATGATGCATAAAATCATTTAAGTGAAAGATGGTGATCAACTATATCCCTTGAAGTATGTTTTCACTATCTGGAGTGATATGAGGGTTTCATTTACAAAGTCCAGAGATGGTTTGCAGGATTGTAGAGCAATCTGAACAGGGCTGAATTCCTCCCGAGCACTTTCCAATAGCAAGTCTGTCTACTTTATTGCAGGGCCCAGAGGTTCCCCCAAGACCGCCTGATAATAATTTGGTATTTGGAGGCTCCTGTGTCACTGCAGGAACTAAAGGAGGCTAAATCCATGCCTGATGGAGGAGAAGAGTTCTATGGTTATCTGCAAATTCTGGCCAGACAACATCTTGACGTCACTACTTAGCTTCCATAACCTAGCCAAGCAAGAAGTTGCCTTTCCAAGACAAAGCAGTATGCTCTAATGACTAACCCCTCAAAGTCCTATGCCACTTTAACTATAGACCCATCTCCTCGATCAATCAGGATGGCAAGATGGAGCTGAGGAGCTCAGCAACATCAAGTCTGGAGTTGGTCTTTAATTCAACTAGCTCGTTTAGACGTGTCTGAACACCACATCACCTGACAGCACGGGGTGGTTTCCCAGTAAAATTTACAAACTCAGCTCAAGGGCAGCTGTGTTGCTTTCCTTTCCTTGACTGCTGAGAAACTTTTTGACAGGGAACAATGGAAACACACCTTCTGAGCTGAAACAAACAAACAGAAACAAAACATACTAACCAGCAAAATCCCCAAATCATCAATCTTGGGTTCTCTTGAAGGGCAGGAGTGTGTTTTATCTTCTCCCGTCGGAGCAAACACTATAGATGTCCTCCCTAAAATTCTGTCTTCCCTAGAGCAGCCTTGTAAATTAGCTAGGGTCCTAGGCTTGAGGCCTAAATCAACTTAAAATTGTCTCTAAATATGTACCTGGATGTGTTTGTACTTGCAGAGCATGCCCTCTTCATGTGCCTAGGGCTAGTAACTCCCTGTGGCAGAGGCATATAAAGTATTCTGACTTTTTTTTTTTCAATTTAATTCCATTTCCAATGAAATGGATTTTTAAAAATTTTCTCCAGAGTGTGCCATACTTCTCCAGCTATTATAGTTAATGTGTGTGTATCCTTGTGTATATGTGTGTTTGTGTGTGCATATGTGTTTTCCTAGTGGTTACATGCTTACTAGGCAATTATGTAAATAAGCACAGATTCATAGACCAGCTAGGCCTGAGGAAAGAAGACATTATAAAGGGAGGGAGTATTTTAACATTAGCTAAATCTATCACACAAGGCACCCATTCTGCTCCCCTCAACAGCCACAGCCCACTTCATCCTTGTCTTACCAATAAGGGGAAAGGATGGAGGTGATATTTTTCACAGAACCGCAGAGGTTTTAAACATATTTGCAACATTACTTTGAGTACACATGAGCAAAAATTCTGAATTACATCCAGGACCCCAGAAGCTCATTAGATCAAAGAGTGCGGGGCCCCTCAGAGTTACCAGAGATTATCTGCAGACTTCAGTGCAATCGAATGACCGTGGTCCATTTTGATGGTCAGAGATAGGACTGAAAAATGGGTAGAAACAATTGCTTTAGCATTTCCTTCTGTACTTTGCCTATTAATGTTTTGTCTTTCAAAAGTATATTTTCTCCTAATTGTTTAATTGGCCAAATAATGGCTGCTTTGGGAGTTGTTTGTATGCCTTGGAAGGCCATGGCCTGCACTTTAAAAATAAGCTAAGTCCATTCTGCCCAGCATGAGCATTAGGACAGAGAATGCACTTATTTTAGGATCCTTAAAAATTGCTTCTTTTATGGCACACTGGGTTGACGACTCATCTCATGGGAGCCTTCATGGCGCATTGCTGCTGTTCTGCAGGTCCCAATACAATTCCTTCCCCCTCTCAGTGCCACCGCCCCCCCATTGCTAGCTACAACAATTTGATATCATATTCCCTTTTCAACTCCAAAGGAGATGATAAGAAGCTATCAAATAATGCTTTAAAAAAGCAACTTGAGTTTCTTAAAAGAAAGGAAATGAATACATGCTGCATAATTACATTTAAAATGTAAGCCATGTTATTATAAGCTGCACTGAGATGAAGATTTGTTAGCAAACCAGTTTCAAGCACACTCACAGTGAAGTAAAATCATGTTTTTAGCATCTGACCGTTGGGTAATATTATTCTTTGTTATCAAAAAAGAAATATCACCCGAGTATAGTATACTTAGACCTCCTAGAGGAAACACTCCAGTCCTAAGCTTGGTGTCTGAAAAGAAAAACAAAAATAAAGATTATGGATTTAGGTCAGGGAGACAGAGTGATATTCTGAAGACTGCGTTTACTCCCTCATGATCGGCCAACCAAGATGGAGTTCTGCATCCTGCACATATCAGACATTTCAGTCCAATTTCATCAAAGCATCAGTGATGTTCTAGAAGCATCCCAGCAGATGGAGGATCCTAATGTATTTATTCTGGGTATTTCCCAAGGCCCAGCCTGACTGGAGTGTGTGTACCAACAGGATGAATCCAATCAAGCTACGCCCCCATTTTGGTTTCGGATTGGCCACTCTTGTATGTGCCAGTAGATTGTGGACCAGGACCAGCTGAGCAAATGCAGTTGCAGAGTAGCCTCCTATGTTGCTAAGAAGCTCCTGCTACCCAGGTGCTTTGAACAATTGAGTGCTCCCTCTGGTTAAGCAGAGATGGCACCACCGGAGTTTTTCTTGGATGTGAGGCTCAATCCTTTACGGCAGCTATTATAACAAAGTGAAGGTTTTCTCCCTGGGAAATGCAGCTTTTTTCTGTCTTTACTAATTCTGCCAGCCTGTGAGAGTAACCACCGTAGCTGGGCTTCTTCTCAGATTAATCGTCATGCCAGGTCTCCTTCCTGGGGAGCTGTGATGCTGCTCTGAGGTTGATTGCTGAGGTTGTAGTGGGTTTTTGTTTGTTTTTGTTTAGTTTTTCTTGATTGTTCTTCTTTCTCTTGAATGGCAAGAGAAGAAACACTTTCTCTAACCCACGGCCAGGAAGGAAATGGGGAGAGAGCTACTTCTTAGTTCAACCTGGTTTCCACATAAAGGAATCTCTCTCCTTGGACTCAGCCCCTAACTGGAAGCAAGAGCCACTGCCCTCTGAGACTGAGAGAGCAGCCCAAGGAGGAGATGAATCCATTCTGTCCTTTGTTTGGGTTTGCTTCCTGTCAGTGAGAGAATGCTGAGGCAGTTCCTGTTATGTGAAACTTTCATTTTTAAAACCAGGACAATCCTAAACAGACCACAATGAGTTGGTCAATCCCAGTTGGTATAGGCCCAATGATTTTTGCTAGTAAGATAGGATTGTCTTCCTCACCCAAAATGCCTTCAAGTGCCCTAAAATGGGTATTTTAAAATAAGAATAAATAATGTAGATTATAGCAGAAAACCTGGAAAACATAAGAAACAAAGATGAAATGAAAAGTCCCATGTAATTCCACCAGTTAGAGTTAACCACTGATATCATTTGGATATATGGCTTTCTAGTCTTGTGGATATCCTTTTAATCTCTTGTAATATAAAGTCTGACCATATGTGTCCTTGCATTTGTTTGTACTGGACTCTTTTAATATTTCTATAGTAATGGCTCACTTTGGGGAGATTGTGCCGCACAGCGTGTAGGAAGCACATTGGGTGTATTATTCCCAGTTTTGTATTTTGTATTTCCTTGGAGATGTGCAGGGGTTAAGAGCGGGGGTCTGGCCATAGCTGGCCACGTCAGACTCTCATATGGTAAGTGTCACAGAGCACATGAGGCCTGTGTTATGCGCTGGAAAGACTCAGGAAATGAGAGGCTCTCTTGTTCTGACAAGGCAGGCTGAGAGCTCTCATTTAGGGTCATCACTCCAGATAACTCCAAATGCAGTTTATTGCTCAACTGAAGCAGATGATCACTTTTTGCCTCCAAGTTCTTCACCCTAGCTAGCTCCTTTCAAAGAGCCGAGTATGCTGGATCTTAAAGGGCCAAGCTAGTTATATCTCATACATTTCCTGATGTTTAGGGATGCCTTCACTTCCACCAAGGATACCTTGGCTGTGCAAGGACCTCTGATGAGCTGGAGTCTCCTTTTGGTCACTCCCAGCTTTGCTTAAACTTGATGGAGTTTGCTGTCCAGTGATCCCCAGATCTTTCATCATGAAAGCCTTCCTTCCTCTCCTGATGTCTCAGGCCTCTAGACCTAGACTGGGGTTCTGGCAAGGAGGCCTCTATCAATAGTATGACATCCAATAATATGTTAGTGTTGATATTTTGCACAGTAATATTAAGTTTAAGAGATTCTAAAAATGAGTTCAAATGAATAAGTTCCTGTGATGTAAGAGATTAGATATGTGTGATTTCAGAACCAAAGGCGGGGGAATCCCAGAAATAAAACAATAATATAATCCTAGTTTCTATATATTATTTTTATTCATTACTGTATATGGGTAGAGATCAATATTCTTTTTTATCCTGTTACTATTAATTAACACATTTTTTAACCATGCCATTGAACTTTTGGGTGCATTAAAGTGGAACCCAAGCTCCTCATTAGATAATAATGGCATTTGGACTGAGTGCCATATTCCTAAATTTCCAATAAAGTGGTTGATATAGAGAGGACAGGATAAAGCCCTATAGTGTGCAGTTATATCAAAATAGCTAGTCTCCACTTTAGGGAATGCCTTTACTAGAGATTACATGAAATGTCTGCTTATAAAATAAGCAGAGATGGCACCACTAAGCAGCCACCTGAATTGTTTTCCTACAGGAATGATTACTTTTCAGATCCATTTATGTTTTCATGCTCAATATTTACTCCCCTTCCCTGCAACACCCAAAGAGTTTACTTTTGCAAGTCATTTGGTCTTCAGTCTACTACTGAGGAATAGAGGCACTAACTGCTTTACCCAGGATCAGAACTCATGTTCTTACCTTCTATTAATAGAGTACTTGAGCCAGATGGACTAACTGGTCTCACATTTTCTCTATCTTGGTTTTACTTCCATAAACATCAATATCTTTACCCACATGATTTTTCCATCCTCCCATTTTTTTCTGTACGTATTAGGGTTCAGGAACTATGATGCTAATGATCACATTTCTTCCTAGTTCCTAATTTCATTAGTGCCATTTCCTGATACCTACAGAAACAATTATCAATACATGTAGCTGCTTGAGCCTTATTTAGAAGGCTAGCCTTTCTTTTCCAAGTGCTGTCAGAATGTATACATTTAGTCTATCTTTTTCCCTTTTAGGAGTCTTTGTTTTGAGTTGATGGCAAAATTCCTCTTTTTACATGTGAGATTTTTGATTTCACTGAATTCTACCTAGATTTTTATGGACATTGGATTTCAAAGAGGGAAACACTCGTTTTCTTAGTAAGATATTGGTGATACGTAGCTATGCCATTGATTTCCATACTCCTCAGCTTTGGGGAGGGAGACAGTGGCCAAGTAGCAGGCAGAATAAGATCATCACTCATGTCCTGAATCAATCACACTTTCCCTCTTGGGTTGTGTATATGCTCTGCCACTTCGTACATATTACATCCTGAGTTTTTAAGTAAAGTGGATCTTAGCCAGATTTGAGTCTAATGGCTGATTCATCGGCATAGTTCTTGGCGTTAACATCTCAGTGTCCTCTTTTGTTCTCTTTGAGGATTCATGTCATTGAGGGCCTTTGTGCCTCCTCTTGTCTCAGTATGAGGAAGAACTTTGGTGTGAGGGCAGAGCTATGTGAAGGGTTGCTGGGTTGGGGGATTAGTTCATATGGTCCCCATGCCATCTATTTACTTTTGGAGAGAGGGGACTTTGAGTGGGTGGGTATGGATAGATGTTCCTCAAGGAAACCCTGCTGGCTAATGGGCACTACATCTGTGTATTACTGTGATTCTCTCTGTAAGCTCCCCATGTGGCCAAGGACCCCCCTCCTACCAGGGCACTTCCTGCCACCTTGTTGCACTGGTCTCAACCATTCAGCCTGCTGCTGCTGCACCATGTTGGGCTGCGGTAGGATAGGGAAGGGGTTCTGTTGATTGCTAAATGTTGCCTAACTTTATTTCCCTCTCCCACATTTCATGCAAGAGAGTGGACCTAACACATGACTTGCATTCTCTTCCTATGTTCAGAAACTCCAGGGCTTGCCCACGTGTATGTATGAGTGACCAATGGAGCTTGGAATTCTTTATCTATATGACCTATCCGAAAATGAGATCTTTTGTACTGGAATTTGTGATGTAGTTGATCATTCAGAGCCAAACGCATATACCAATAAAGACAAGACTGTCATATTTGTGGTCTCTGTTGCCTACTTTCGTCACCTGCTAATACTTTTTCTTACGTAGACTTGAGAATATAATTCAACATTGGGATTCCTCAAGGCACCACGAACAGAGCTCTAGAAGTTGTCCGCATTGGTTCCCCAGTTGCCCCCACATAGGGGACTGAGAAAGTCCCCTGATCCTCCCTCATGTCCTTTTCCAAAGAATCTATCTCTCTTTGTCTCTGTCTCTGTCTCTGCCTCACTCTCCGTCTCTCTCTCACTCTCTCTGTCTCTCTCTCTCTCTCTTTGGCAGCCTCATTCATTTCCTCACTCTGGGTTTTCTCGAAGCAACTCCTTCACTCAGGTAGGCCAGCACTAGGGTGAGGCAAGAATGTCACTCGCTTAAGGCACAGAATTTAAAGTGACACCAAAAGTGTCAGTACTCAAGATAAATAATATACTCATGCAACATTTTAGAAGATAAAAAATGCAAAAGATCTATGAAGAAAATATCAAAATTTTAAATAAAGCCAGCAAAATCCCAGGAGGGCTGGGATGAGTGTAAGGTGAGTGAGCTTAGTCCTACAAGTTCAGGGTCAGATCCTGTCTTTCCTTAAAATTCTGATATTTTTGGCTGGGCATGGTGGCTCGCGTCTGTAATCCCAGCACTTTGGGAGGCTGAGGCGGGCAGATCACAAAGTCAAGAGATCAAGACCCTCCTGGCCAACATGGTGAAACCCCATCTCTACTAAAAATACAAAAATTAGCTGGGCATGGTGGCTTATGCCAGTAGTCCCAGCTACTTGGGAGGCTGAGGCAGGAGAATCGCTTGAACCCAGGAGGCAGAGGTTGTCGTGAGCCGAGATCATGCCACTGCACTCCAGCCTGGCGACAGAAAGAGACTATGTCTAAAAAAAAAAAAAAAAAAAAAAAAAATTCTGAAATTTTTTAAGCACAAATATTTGCGTTCAATTTTATCAAGAACTATTGCATTACACTTAATATAATTTATCTCAATAACTGAATTTTTAGCATTTCCTTAAATTGTGTGCACAAAGCAAGAATCTCACTCCCTTTAGCCTTGGCCTTGGCCTCAGGGCTCCTTCTGGCCTGGATCTTGTGTAAACCTCTGGCCTTTGCAAAGCTGTTATGTGTACATAAACTTCTCAGTGGATTATCTGTCCGTCTTCAGATACTTCCTGAGTTCCTGGCCTAATTGTCCTTCCTCACTGCCTCGTCTTCCCTTGGAGATGCAGTCCCCTGTCTCCCTTTTGTTCAGCCAGCCTCAGCATCTCCAGCAGTAACCATCCTGTGCTATCTACTGAAATAGCAGATAAGTGCATGCTCATCTTCTCACTACATTTTTAAAATTTTTATTTGTTGTATGTGACTCTCCAGAGTGAGGAAATGAATGAGGCTGCCAAAGAGAGAGAGAGAGAGACAGAGAGAGTGAGAGAGAGACGGAGAGTGAGGCAGAGACAGAGACAGAGACAAAGAGAGATAGATTCTTTGGAAAAGGACATGAGGGAGGATCAGGGGACTTTCTCAGTAAGTCTGAGAAATAATCTAGGGGAAAAATGGGTAAAATTTTTAAAAAATAAGGGAAATTCTTTAAAAAATCTATATTGCTTTTGTCCCCCACATTTGGAGATGTATGATACATTTGCTAAGCTGAAGATATAGTATTTGAGATTTAAAATACTCCATTTTCACTCAGCCAGTTTCTTAATGCCATGCGCTCTTTTTGTAATATTTGCATTCTCTATTTTTATATAATTCCTACCTAATGCTTTTTATGGGCCAGGCCCCATGGATTGTATTTTCACATTAAAAAAAATCCTAATAATTGCTGCAGTATAGATATTACTCTGTTTTACAGATGGGAAAAGTGAGGCTCAGAAAAGTTAGGAGGAAAAGGAAAACGCAAATTCCATCCTGAATAAGGGGTTGTTATTGAAGCCCAGGTGGACGTCCTGGAAGTGAGGACTCTTTCTAGCCCAGTGCTGCTCATCCTTTCCAAATTAATACCCAGCAATTTTCTAACTCAGCAAGAGGAATTGTAGTGTTGGCATTGCCCCTTTCATGTGGGTGATCAAGTATGCTGGGGTGTATTAACCTTTGGATCTGAAGGGTGAGGAGTGTCCACATGGTGGGTGCTGAACTTACTGATAAAGGAGGAACCTGCCAGTGGGCAGAGCCCAGGCCATCTATGGTACAATGATTGATATAGGCTCACTGGCCTGTGATGTTTTCTCTCTCAGTAGTGTCTTTAAGAAATATTAAATGATCATGAATATAAAGCCCTTATTTTTATTTTTTTGCCAATTAAAATTATGTAAAATTCCACTTTTTCTTTTGCCAAGCCCTCTCTGAAAAGTTTACGTTTTTAGTTTTAGTTCAGAAAATCCTAGAAAAAGCAAGCTATACCATAGATCTCAGACTCTTTCTTGAGTGGCTTCACTCCTCTGAGATTAGCATATCTAATTTCCTAGGTGAACTTGATATCCAAGAAAAGAATTCAAAGTGTGCCAACTGTGTTTGGGAGCATGTTGAGGTGCATATATTTGCTGAGTTTCTGTAGGCAATGCTGGGAGGAGTGAGAACCCACAGCTCCTGGGCAGGGTCACCCTGTACAAGGAGGCCAAGGGAACACAGTGTCTAGTAAAGCCTTCTTTTCAGCATCCTATGGGGAACCAGCCTTGATGCCAATCTTATGAGCATCGTGGAGGACAGACAAGTACTCCTCTGGCTCACCTTCTACAACTCGTTCCTTCATTTTCCATTCAAAGGTCCATGTTTCCAAACTGGCTAATTGAATGGAGTCAAAATTTCTATAGATCTTTATGCTTTAGAGAGCCGTTTTAAAAACAAGAGTTGGCATTCATACGTGGCATTCTTCCAAGCCTGCATCTACGCGCTTCATAAAGTCAGGAGATATCAAGGAGCTGATATTCTTGAGCACTTTGTGACAGACACACATGTTGACCAATATTTCATATAAGTCTTTTAATAGAGAGAGTAACACATGTTCTTTAAAAACATCATACAGCACTTCTTTACTGGGCTTGGTAAGTGCAGATGAGTTAGAACGGCAAGGTTAGCCAAAATGAATAATTATTTTCTGACTCAATGTTTATTCTCTTAATTATCTTGATAACTTTGAAAAGACCATAGTTTGGAGTATGAATTATTCAAATGTAGTTCAAAGTCCATTGTGACAAGTAATAAAATACATTCAAAATATTGTTTACTAGAGTGTTCCAAGCCCGCTGAACCTCCATGCATTATCAGCTACAAAGCTGCAGAGCGTGACCAGCCCTTTGGGGTTGTGGAGATGCAGCCAGAGAGTGGTTTGGAGAAACTAATTAGAATGTGACTTCAGAGAAAAGGGGCTGAAATATTTCCAAACAGAGAATTTGATGAGTCCTTTGCTTTCCCTGGGGTGGGGGTTGTGTATGTTTCTGCATGAATCTCGAAATATTTGCCAGTATGGAAAATTTTCCCAACGAGAGGAGATAAAACAAATCTCTGACTAATAAGACTGTCTGGGACCTTTAACAATAAAACTCCAGGATGGGGAGGGGACAACAAGGGTAGGAATGAAAGTTCAGATTAGGCTCAGGGTATATGTCGTATGTCTCTGTTGGATGATGAACGTGTAATCAGGAAGTCACGTCTCACCAGGAATTCAGTGGCAGTAGTCAATGACTGATATAAAAAATTGCAGATGGAAATAAATACTTATTGGCAATTTTGTAAGTTCTGAATCGTAGTCTGTTCAACGAACAAACAAGTGCTTTGGCATCTCCGGCTCCTAGAACAGTGCCCAAGACATTGTAGGTTTATAATAAATAGGTAGTAAACTGAATGAACAAAGGAATGGATGATCTTATCTACTTTGCCTGTCATCTTACTGTAGCTTTGGGAAGAAAATACATCTCTACTTCATTGAGCTTCAGGCATCTCTAGTATTTGCCTATGATTCTGGTAGGAGCAGAAGGTTGGTTATCTTTCCTTTTGAATTGCATATTAGCTATGCCCATTGCCATGTCTGTTCAGTGTTGGGTTTGAAGCTTTTTCTCTTGCTCTTTCTGTCCCACCTCCTAAGTAATTTGTGTTTTGAGAATTCTCCTGTCTGGTTTTGTAACTTGGGTTTCAGGTATGCTAAAGCTTTATGTTTTGTATTATGAGAGAATAATTTCTCACAAGGCCTAATGCTGAAGTTTTAATGGAAATATACATATTTCTCTCATTGAATTTACACAATAGTCATATGGTGGGTATTCTTGTTACTTTAATCACACAGAAGGAAAACAGTAAGGCACCGAGAAGTTAGGCAACTTGCCCAAGAACATACAACTACTAGACAGGAGAGCTAGGAGTTGAACCTAGATACCCAAACCCTAGCATCGGTTTTTAATGCACACACTGAATTCGTGCCCGTCTCTCTGTCTAGCCATCAAGCCAGGCTTCTTTCATGCTCCCACCAACACACACATACACGCTGACCCACATGGATTTGAGGCAGTTTACATTGGAAATGCAGCCAGTTTAACTGATAAGATGGGTATCTGCAACTTTCTCATTTTCCCTGTCATTTAAATCCTGAAATTTCTTCCCATACTATAAAACACTGTTTAGATTCAAAATTGACAACAAGGGAGAGTATGATTCCAAATGGTAAAGGCCAGGCCAGAGTCTCAAGTCCTTCATCTTTGATGGAGAGCCACCCCTTGGCCACTGCCAAGGGCCAAGGTGATTTGGAAGATGATGGTAGCAAGTTACCAGGCGGTCTTTTATTTGTGGCTTTGCTCAGCTTAGTTTTTCTCAAATATGCAAGAAAGCTGGAGGACACCACTGTTGGAGGAGATCTGTATCTATTTATCCTTAACCCCATGTCCGGTAGCAAGCCATTTGGCTGTTGGCAGTTGTCAGCAAGCAAAAGCTCTTGGACCTGTGTTTTTCACTGTGTCATCTCTTTTGTTCTAGTGTGTGTGTGTGTGTGTGTGTGTGTGTGCGCGCGCATGTGTGCATTATAATAACTAGAAATACTTTCTTTTATTTATTTATTTTTCCGAGTCAGAGTTTTCACTCTTGTCGCCCAGGCTGGAGTTCGTGATCTCGGCTCGCTGCAACCTCTGCCTCCTGGGTTCAAGTGATTCTCCTGCCTCAGCCTCCTGAGTAGCTGAGACTACAGACAGGCACTACCACACCCGGCTAATTTTTTGTGTGTTTTTAGTAGAGATGGGGTTTCACCATGTTGTCCAGGCTGGTCTTGAACTCCTAACCTCAGGTGATCTGCCCGCCTCAGCCTCCCAAAGTGCTGGGATTACAGGCATGAGCCACCACACTTGGCCTACTAGAAATACTTTCTAAGAATCAAATCCCTGCATCCAAACTGGTATCTATCAAATCTGAGTGGCTAGAGTTGAGGCCAAATAATCTGCATTGTTAAAAAGCCCCCAGATGATTAGGATAAATGTAAGAGTTTGGGGATCACTGTTCCAGGTTAGACCCATTGTGGAAGGTTATCATCCAGAAGGACCATGAAGCTGGGTAAGGTGATGTGAGGTGGCAAGCTCCCTGAGGACAGGCTTGTACCTTGGTTGCTGGTAAGTTTTGCCTTCCCAGCTTTGCTGATACATGGTTACCCTTCCTGGTTGCAGTACAATTCTTTTAGGTTTTAAAACATGGAACTATGTCACTCATGCGGGTTTACGGCACAGGGATTGTGGTTTTGAGGGTATAGTAGCACAGGAGTTGAAAAGGCATTTAAGGGATAGTCTTGTCATTCTAATGACAAGCGCAATGTCTCCATGAGGCCATGGTTCTTGTTTTTGCATAATCAACATGGAACTTGATCCATTCATGAGTTAAGGATTCTCTGTGCACCAACAACACACCTGACATGGGTCACCAAATAGCGGATGAGAAGAATCTACTGATTGATATTTTCACAAACACTTCATAAAGTTGCTAAAATGCCAAAACTCCTAAGCTTAACTATTTGAAAAGGATTGGCAAATTTTTAAATCTATATAATCAGCAAAATGCAGAAATGCCCAAACTGGGTGAGATTAGGCTCAGTCCTTCTAATAATTCGGTATCAAAATAATTAGAAACTGGAGTTGCATCAAAAGTTTTCTCAAAATTCAAGTTCACTAACCTAGTTGACTTTTCTCAAGAGAAAATATGCTATAATAATGTCAAATTATCAGAATGTTAGTTGTATAATTTAGTACTTAGTATAAGGAATTATTGGGAGATCATTTTATTCCTCCTTGCAAATTCTTAAGTTTCTTTTGGAATTTCATTTTATGTGATTTGATCTGTACAAAATAATGTAAGAAGAGAATGGGACAGATGGAGAGAAATGATTGAATCACCGTGTTTCAATGAAAAGTGTTCAAATTGCATTTCACTACATAATGAATTCTGCTTCAACTTACTTTGACATAAATAAGATTGGGTAAGAGAAACCAGAAGTAAATCAAATAAATTAATAAAACTATCAGAGCTGCTTCAATTTTGGTCCTCAGACAGTGTCTGCTTTATTTGTATAATATAACCTGCTCTTATAAATAAAAACCCTTGCATATAACTCAGTTGAAAGCAAAAATTTAAGGAAGAGTTAGAAAATTTGGAGGCCTGATTAGGGCACCTTCTAATTTTACAAATATCAATTTTTTTGAAAGTTGAAAAACTGAAATTTGCAACCTAGAAGAGTGACCTTCAACTTTCAACTAGACTTTTTTAAAAAAAGAAGATGGGAGGTACAGACATGCATGCAACATCGACGATTAGCTGTTCTTCATATTTTCCTAATTATACACATTTACTGAACATGAGGACATTTTTGCATTTTGTCTAGACGAAGGCTGTGTCTCCACTGGCATAATATATCACGACGTTTGTGAGTCTTGTGCAAAATTGAATTTGCATCTCTGCCGCCGCTTGTAGAGTTCATTATCTTGCAATACAACCACTGGGAAAAATACAATTTTCTGTGTTTAATAAAACTGTTGTCTTCTCATAGTGCTTATGATGCTTGAACAATTTGTCAGGCACTATTTATCACAGATGCTGAACACTAATTATACTGTGTGTAGTGCCTGTAAGAGTGATTTTAAATATTTTCTTGATTTAATATGTATCAGTGCAAC
Organism: Gorilla gorilla gorilla; assembly: GCF_029281585.2. Classification (NCBI taxonomy): domain Eukaryota; kingdom Metazoa; phylum Chordata; class Mammalia; order Primates; family Hominidae; genus Gorilla; species Gorilla gorilla. The sequence continues at coordinate 81,089,078 of NC_073237.2, forward strand.
CAGGGTTTTTTGCAACCACACTATTATTTGCATTTCTGAGAATCAATGTGTCTTTTCACAATATTAAACATAAAAGAAAAGGCCACTAAACTAAGAGTAGAACATGTAAAATATGTACTGGATATAGTCAGGAGGCAAGGAAACTGATGGAAAACTCAGTCTCTTTGCTCCCTAGTTAGCCTAGGGCTGTAGAAAGAAGTAGGGCATTGGCCAGTCTGAAATATGTCTCCAGGTCTAATTAATACTTTATAACTTTCTAGGATAGAGATGATCACTGAGGTCCCTCCAGGCTACTCAGTTCTGCAATCTGTGATTTAAGTAAATCAGAAGTTATTTAGCATGGCTTCACTAATCAGAAACTTGAAAGACCAGAGGCCTGTTTTCAGATGATCCCTTGAAAATGAGATTCAAATGACCAACCACTAAAAGAATGAAGTGCTAAATTACGAGATCGAGACCCTGAAACATAGTCTCCAGCTATTACGTGTTTTTCTGAAGAATGGCTATCACACAAACACAATTTCAGTGGGTCTTTATATTAAAGACACCATTTAAATGGGAACTGCATCCGGTGTTCTTTGTATGGTAATAAACTGAGCACAAAAAATGAATGTGTAGCAGAATAGAAGTTATCTTTTTTTTTTCTTTTAATAATCCTGAGAAGCATCATGTCAAACACATGGAAAACACTTAGACTGAAACAATAAACAGAGTTAGTTTGGGCAACTTTGAAAGAAAAGAAGGTAAGGAAGGGTTATTTCCTATGAGACTTATTGGAACCCAGTATTCAAAATGGTTTTCCTACTGCCATCTTGAAGAATTCTGTGCTTTGTTACTGTCATGTTTTCACCAACAAAAGAATTAGCTGGTTGGGCCTGGTGGCTCACGCCTATAATCCCAGCATTTTGGGAGGCCGAGGCAGGTGGATTATGAGGTCGAGGTCAGGAGTTCAAGACCAGCCTGACCAACATGGTGAAACCCCCTCTCTACTAAAAATACAAAAATTAGCCTGGTGTGGTGGCGGCGCCTGTAATCCCAGCTACTCAGGAGGCTGAGGCAGCAGAATCGCTTGAACCTGGGAGGCAGAGGTTGCAGTGAGCTGAGATTGTGCCACTGCACTCCAGCCTGGGTGACACAGCAAGACTTTGTCTGAAAAAAAAAAAAAAAAGAATTAGCTGAAAGAGAACTTTAGAGAATACAGAACACCTGTAGATGGGAAATGGGATTTCTAACTCTCTAGGTCAAGACTATATACTTTCATAGGTATATGAAATGTGTGACCAGTATAAATATATGTGACCAATGAGACCACTATGAAGAATTTGTTGTGGACTCAGGTAAAGCAGTGCCACACAAAGAAATTCACCCAAAGAGGAAGTAATGGTTATAACTCTTCATGAGGTTGATGTTGTCTTCCTGTATTTTTTCCTGGAATACAACAGTTTAGTTTGGACCATGATCCCACGGGAAGAAGCTTCGAAAGCTTTTGGAGCTGTTGGTCACCTCGCCTCCTTAATGCCCAACATTTGATGGTTTGGAGAAATGTAATTGCCACCCAGGCACTGCCTAGGCTTGGGTGTTCAAGTCTAGCCTTAATTATCACCGAAGCTCAGGGCCACTGCCATTCCCTGAAGCCCCTGATCTAACCTGGGGCCTCCAACTGTTTCAGATGAGTCTTTGTCTTAGCGACACAGGCACATTCTCTTTTTCTGTTCTGTTGCTGCACAGTGGTATCTGAGGCCTGCCACTGGAGTCTGTTCGCCTAATGCCGTTCCTTGAATATATTGCATGAGAAGATTCTTTTCTGTTTTTTTATCCCACCATCTCCTGTTACCTTTATGTCAACACTTTCTCCTTGAGCTGACCCCTCATCAGCTTAAAACCAGTTCTTGCTTCTAGATTTTGCTTAGCTTGTGTTTTCTGGGCCACCAAATACTTTTCACTGGGTAATGTAAAAGGAGACAGAGCAAGCCAGGAAGCAGATGTCTCTTGGGTGGTGTGTGTCTTTGAGAATTGGAATTTGAAATCTCTCTATGAAAGGAGCAGTGAATGGGTGTAATTAGTCAGGCTGATGAAGGAGTAAAACCTGGTAAGCAGTTTTTCTTGACTGGCTTAATGAAAAGCATTAGCTATCAGTTTCTGTCTAAACGCGCTGAGGGTAAAACAAGTGTGGGGTTTGAACAAAAGATAAGATTCAGCGTGGGCTTGGACTCCGTTCCCAAGAATAAGTTTTGCTTGGGCGGAAAGTATGTGGTTCATCCGAAAAAAAAAAAAAATCAATGATTTGTGGCAGTTCTTCGTGCATTTTATTTCAGGATAATTTATAATATTTCAGGAAATGTAAGGGGTTCTCGCAAAGGCCCAAACTGGTATTTTATAACCAAGTATGAATGTGTTGCTCCTTTTCTTCTCATCCCCTCAAGCCAGACACTTTCTCTAGGTCAGTTTTCAGGGCCAAGGAATCTTTTGGGGGTTAACTTACGGTTATCTTCCATCAGCTTTTGTCCTTCCCTGTGGCATGGACCTAGCCTAAGACCTTAAGACCTGCTCACCTCCTAGTGACTAGCAAGAAATTAAGTACCCCCTGGAGGGGAAGATTTCCTGCTCTCAAAGAAATTTTTAAAATATGCTCTAACATCACTTATGATGCCTTTAAAGGCCTCAGAGACAAAAGATGTGAGTTTCTAGAAGAAAATGATTTTATATCATTGCTTGACTATACTAAGCTGTAGTAAGGATTCTTCATGCAGCAAGACCAAATACCCCAATGATCAGCTCAAGTCCAGAGGGTGGCCCAAGATGCTGTTTCCTTTTTTGACCACCTCTGCCTCCAGGGACAGCAGATAGCTATCTCCAGCAGGACCAGCGGCATCCATTCTCAGCTTGACTTTGTTACATAGATTTCAGCTTTCTGGCTTGGACCCCTGTGAAAAAATCTCTTAAACTGGGAAACTACAAAGGGGCTGGATCCACATTTTTTTTCCTTAAAGGAAAGATTATTTGTTAGTGTTAATTGAGGTTGCAGATTATTTTCTTGATGTTGTGGGGACAAAAGTGACACATGATCTTACTTTCTGTCCTATTTGATTAAAATTCAGATAAATGTTACAAGGGATGACAAAACCCATTTTTTTAAAGGTACACAACGTCTGGATAAACTACAGAGTGGAACAGAAAACAAAACAAATCCAGCCTCATATTTTTTTTCCACATAGTTAATAATGCAAGAAAAAGCCAGCCAGGACAAAGAAAGCAGAATAAAAATGTGGTTCTTGGGTTCAGATGTTAGAGATGAGCATTGAGAGAACTTAACCAGTTCTGGAAAGGGAAGGAGAAAGAAAACTTTTTTTGAGACTTGCCATCTGCTAAGTGTTTCCACATACGTTATCTCAGCTAAACTCCACCTTCAGGCAATTTCTTATAGATGAGGAAAGGGATGCTTGAAGAGTTTTTAAATAACAGACTCATAGCTCAGGCAGAAAGTGGCAGAGAACACTCCGGGAGGACATGGCGGGTGGATCACAAGGTCAAGAGACCGAGACCATCCTGGCCAACATGGTGAAACCCCGTTTCTACTAAAAATACACAAAAAAATTAGCTGGGCATGGTGGCAGGCACCTGTAGTCCCAGCTACTCTGGAGGCTGAGGCAGGAGAATCGCTTGAACCCGGGAGGCAGAGGTTGCAGTGAGCCAAGATAGCGCCACTGCACTCCAGCCTGGCGACAGAGCAACACTCCATCTCAAAAAAAAAAAAAAAAAAAAAGTGGCAGAGAAGAGACTCAAACCCAGGTTCCCTGCCGTCAGAGCCACTCCAGGGACTTCTGTCTTTACCTTTTTGTAACCAGGCACTGGGCACCAATCCTATAAAAATTCCTAAGAGGTTGGACCCATTGCTTAGAGTACTCAGCGTATTATAAAGTTCACCTGACCCCAGAGACCTGCCTCAACCCATAATAGCAAAAGCGTTGAGTCCATGATCAGGACAAATCACAAGTCACACAACCTGCTTTAGTTTAAGTCTCTGGGAAGCCCAGCCTTCATTTTTGGCTAATTGCCTCATTGGCGAACTTTCCCCATTATTTATTAACGACAGCAATTTTTTAAAAAGTGGCTCTTTAAAAACGCTTTTAAAAATCTTTCTGTAATTCTAAAATACCTTTGATACTTTTAAGTAAGACTCAAAAATACTTTTGTATTTTATTTTTTATTTATTCATTTATTTTTGATACAGAGTCTCACTCTGTTGCCCAAGCTGGAATGCAATGGTGCAATCTCAGCTCTCTGCAACCTCCACATCTTGGGTTCAAGTAATTCTCATGCCTCAGCCTCCTGAATAGATGGGATTCCAGGTGTGCACCACCACACCCAGCTCATTTTTGCATTTTTAGTAGAGACGAGGTTTCACCCTGTTGGCCAGGCTGGTCTAAAACTCCTGGCCTCATATGGTCAGCCAAACTTAGCCTCCGAAAGTGCTAGGATTACTGGCATAAGCCACTGTGCCCGGCCAATATTTTTGTATTTTAAATGTGGACATGACATATCATCGGTGGCATATTCTAAAAGCATAACTTATTCAGTCTTCACTAGGATTTAGTTTTCAGAAAAAATTGTCCTGACACCACCATCATTATTACCAGTATCGAGACAGTTGCCTCAGACTTGAGTTTTAATCCTAGCCTCACAGCTTGTACTCTTATGTGGCCCTGGGCAAGTCACATAACCTCAATCAGCCTCAGCGTCCATTCTGAAAAATGGTAGTAGCAGCATTATAAAGATATAAATGTCTGCTGTTTGGGGGCCTTATTAAGAGCCAGCTGCTGCACTTAGCACTTTGCTTACATGAGTAAAATGAGGATAAGAATGCCCAACTTCTTTAGTTCTTTTACATCTTCAGGGATTTCCAATACACATACATCTAGCATGAGGCCTAGCATGTTGTAGTCAGTAGCCATCAGTCCTGCTCTCCTCCCCTTTACTTCCCCCTCCCTCACCTTAGGTCACACTAGGTCACTAATAACTCAGGACCTCTTGTTAAGGGCTTCAATAAAACATGGCGGTGATGGGTGACAGCAGGTCCATGGGTGTGACTGATCAGTGCTAATGGCTGTGACCCTTACCGTCCTCATGTGACAGGCTCAGAGCCAGACTGGGGCTAATTGATTCTATTACATTTAGAGATTTAACCTGTAGGGGGTACTCAGAATCTGTTTTATGAAGGGGCCATTTGATAAACTGCTGGGGTAAGGATCCATTTCTTAGCCTTGGCTTTAGGTTGCTTGTCCCAGGTAGGGAAAATGTACATTGGACTTTCTTGATCTTTTCTCATCCTCTAGGATCAGTTATAGCTGACCATTTGAATGAAATCTCCTAGTTACAGAAGCAGTAATTTGAAAGAAAAGTAATTAAGGGATCTAGAGGAAATTGCAAGATATAAATGAAATTTCCATCTTCCTACTGCCATAATATCTTCAAAGGATCCCATTAGCAATCACCTTGGGATGAATGCCATGATTAAAAAATGCTTATCTGTGGTAATGGAACAAAGATGTAGGACACAAGGCTACCCTTGATCATATAACAACAAAGATTCAGGTTGTTGAATCTGGGAGATTATCTTCTTGTGAATTATAAGGAAATGCTTCTCAGTCATCTTCATTGAAGTACTGACTGGCAGACAGAAGTCTGAGAGTATAACTCTAAGGTGCTTTCTTCAATTGTAATATATCTTTGAAATCTCAGATTTTATTTTAAACATATGCTTTGTGATCTAATTCTGTGTGACAAACCACCCCACCATTAGTGGCTTAAAATAAGAACAATTTACTTTTCCCATAGTCCCATGTGTCAACTTGGCTGTTTACTTCACCGTGTGGTGTCAGTTTGATAGGAAAGTCCAAAATGGTTTCTTGCCTGTGGCCGATAGTTGGTGATTGCTGGCAGGGAATTAGGCTGGAATTGTCAGCCAAGGGCCCTAGTTCTCATGGATGCTTGTGCTTCTTCACGTCATGGAGGACTCAAGATGGTCAAGCTTTTTTTAAAAAAAAGTGCCAGGCCTTCCGAAAGCTTAGGTTCTAGAATGAGCGCTGTCTCACCTTCCCTGCATTCTTTTGGTTAAAATAGCCTAGATTCAAGTGAAGAGATTATACGAGAGCATGAAAACAGGAAGACACGGTGCATTGGAGGCCATCAAAGCAATAGTGCACTACAACATGGGAATTTTGCACACTCTTCCAGAATACATCTCCTATATGTGTTATAAAAATATATTCTCCCAAATAGTCAAGTAAAACGAACTCTTGTATAAGCTGTGGCAATATGCATTCCATGGTTTTGCTTACCTTGGCACACTACTGTGGACATGCCACTAGGGAAGTAAGTGCCAGGATTTTCTTCTTTTCTCAGCTGAAAGGTTAGGTCTTGGGACCCAGTAGGGCGGATCTGGGACGAGAGTAGAATACAGATGGTTAGTCCACATATTAATCTCACTTAGTGTGCATGTATGACTGAATCCCAAAGCTAAATATGAGTGATTTTTATTGACGTTCATGTCTATGTTTTCATCCTTTACCCGTAGAATTAAGTTATAAATTAGAACCTGGAGAAGTATGGGAAAGACCCTGTTTTATTAAGATGTCCAGGGATGTAACTTAATTTGCTTGGCTCAGCTAATATAGTCTGCTTAATAAAATCTTTACCAGCATGTGTCACACTAAAACTGTTTTTTTTTTTTAAAAGAGGTGAACTTAGGCCAGTATGATATCAAGATGGATATAGGCTAGGAGAGCTGCAGAGTATGGTTTTAGTAACCCAGTCTGATTTATTTCCCTAAGGCTGGAGGAGTTTTTTCACTGCAATCAGTAACAAGGATACTTTGAAATAGCACAGCAGCTGGAAAACAAATCATATATCTAAATGTATCTGCCCTTGTTTCAGGCCAAAGTCTGCAAATTATCCAAAGGACATTTTTCTTGCTTAAGTTATCTGAGCTCTGCTGCTACACAGGATTGTATGTTACACTCACTCCTGTAGGGCCCAGAAAGAGGCCCCAAGCAGTAGGTTCCACATAGGCAAATACAGAAAATATGCACTGCCCTGATTGCCTTAGCTCTGTCTCTCACATCTTTAACCTTCTGTGTGAGAGATTCCATGTGGCACGTCCCCAAAGCTAACATTGCCAACTCTGAAACCTGACTTCTAAAGAGTAGTATTGAATTTCTGCTTCCCACTCTCCATATTTTATTAACAAAAAGTTTCAAACATACAGAAGAGTTAAAAGAATTATTCAGTGGGCACCCATCTACCCACCTGGATTCTACAATTAAGATTTCCCTGTCAGTGCATCATCAGTCCATCCATTTCTAGAAGCATTTCAGAATAAGCTGAAGAAAACAGGACACTTGAAGTACAAACTGCAGTTCAATATTTACTGTCCTAGGCTGGGCACAGTGGCTCACGCCTGCAATCCCAACACTTTGGGAGGCCAAGGCAGGTGGAACACCTGAGGTCCGGAGTTCAGGACCAGCCTGGCCAACATGATGAAACTCCATCTCTACTAAAAAATACAAAAATTAGCTGGCTGTGGTGGCAGGCACCTGTAATCCCAGCTACTCGGGAGGTTGAGGCAGGAGAATTGCTTGAACCCTGGGGGCGGAAGTTTCAGTGAGCAGAGATCGCACTACTGCACTCTAGCCTGGGCAACAAGAGTGAAACTCCATCTCAAAAAAAAAAAAAAATTACTGTACTTTCTTCTTTTCTTTTTCTTTCCTTCCTTCCTTCCTCCCTCCCTCCCTTCCTTTTTTCCTTCTTTCCTTCTCTCTGTCTCTGGTTATAAAAGTTGCATGCAATGAAATACACTAGCCTTACATGTACTATTCTATGAGCTTGGTGAATACATGTTCCTGTGTAACCATAACCCCTGTCAAGATCCAGAACATTACTCTTACCTCACAAAGGTCTCTCCTATGTCTTTCCAGTCAATTTCCTCCACTCACCCTCCACCAGAGGCAATCACTGTTCTGACTTTTTTAAACCATAGATTCATTTTGCCTGTTCTAGGGCTTCAAATAAATGGCATCACACAGTGTATACTCTGTGTGAGAACTGGGCTTCTTTAATACATTTTACAAATCTGAAATCATGTAAGTGCACCTCTTTGTGCTGGATCCAGAGGCAGCTATCCCGAGACCCTCTGCTCCTCTCCTTGCCTCGCAGGAGCAAGAATTGTCCCAGGAGTCAGTTCTGACTGCCCAGAAATTTTGGAGCACTTGACCCCATGCTCTTATTTCAGTGTCCCCAAAAGCCTGCAGCAGCTTCTCATTGGCAGTGTAGATGTGGACGTGCAGGGCAGCGTGTGACAGAGATAGGAAGAGCCGGCACACCCATGCAGGCACTCACGAACCCCAGACGCTGTGTGTTTATTAGGAGGTCTGCCTTTGTGTCTGTGAATCGGACTCTGTATCACTGATTTTACTCTGATTGTTCCATGAGACAAAGGAGGAAATAGTTTGCTTCAAAGCATGCAATGTGACCCAGAGGGGAGAATGGTGTGTATCGCTGGGGATAAAGCTTCTTGGCCAACTCGGCAGACACTGCTCATTCTGCCTTCAGTGTAGTAAAAGAGCCACCTGTGGGAGCTGAAGTTATCTTTAAGAGGCTTTTCCACACCTACAGAGTTCTTTTGACAACAAGAAACAGGTCACCCTACTTTCCAAGATAGAAACAGTACATTCAGGAACAAAGAGAGGGTAACACAGATGGAATGTGCCCCACGAGGCCTGTCAAACCGAGTGTTGCAAGGAGATATCATCAGGCTGTTCAATCCGGGGGGCGCGGACTGTGCACTGAGTATGTTCCCAAGTCTGGGTCTCTCAGTGTTATTCGGCTAAATGAAAAGTCTGACAGGTGCCTGGCAATTGCATGCACTGGTGAGACCCACACTTGGGGGTGTTTGGGTGTTGCGGGGCTGGCGGGGGCGTTGAATAGTCCTCATTGCGCACCCACATTAAGAAGCTGCAGCCCCATAGTCTTGAATGTATTCCAGCTGTGAGCTGGTTCTCTTTTGCATCTCACACGTGTAGTTTAACGCGACACAGTTTGTATAAGCAGACTAGCAGCAATTATCTCCTCTAATGGATTATTTTATTTAGCTTTGTGCATTATTGGGACATGGGCTGCTGAACTAAGGCAAAGTTGAGCGACTCCTTTGGCTTCTTGCAGTCCAGCTATCCCAACTTTTTGTTCTGTCTCATTTTGTGGCATGGACCCATCAGATACTACTCAGCAAATAACAGGAAGGTTCCCCCACCATACCCCACAACCTCCACCTAAATATTCTATCTAAACTTCATGCTGCTCAAGGTTGGCTAAGAGCAAGGGGCTTCTTTGAGTTTTACAGCCTGGAAATATTGTAGTCTTGTAAAATTATTATCCAAGCAATAGTTTGCCTACAAAAATCTTACTGTGAGGACTAACTTACAAATATATCTGAGTGATGACGGACATCAGATTAATAAATTACCATATGCATCTCTAAACAACAGATAACTATCAACCATTTCTAATATTGTGTAGGATGACTTCAAAACACCATACAGGACCACGGACACAATTCATAAGCCTTTTTCTCTAATTAGCTACAGACAAAGCTCAATAGATAGAGGGAAATTGGACAGGCATCAGAGAGGATAAGACAGATGCCACTGGGCTCAGCTGGAACAAAATCACAAGAAAACATACAGGTTTATGATTCAAGCTTATCTAAGCAATAATGGAAAAAAATATAACCCTTAGATAATAGGGCAACCTGAAACAATAACCTATACAGCTTACCATATTCAGGACAAAGAGAAGGAAGTGAAGGGTGGGGAGAGAGCAGGATATTGACAATAAGAGAAACAAAAGCACAGGAGGCTCGTGGACTTCGTACTCTTTTAAAAAGTCTTTTAAAAAATGTCTTCTAAAGTAAAGACATACTTTGCAACTTTCCAGGCCTCACTTTTAAGCAATTATTTGGGTACAGAGATTTCTACTTTCTCTGAATCTGGAGATGCTGCTTGGATGTGATTTTAGAAATCAATAGGTTTAGAAGTCCCTGGCACTTTTGATCCATTAGCTGGTTCACAGCAGCAGCCTTTCATAAAAGTCTTTGTAAACTGCTTTTCCCTAAAATGATTCTCCCTAAGCAGCTCTTCTCTTCTCCTATACTTCATCCTGGCAGCCAGATAACCAAATCCTAGAGGAGAGACAGGGAATTCTCTCCACATTTCTCTGGAGCCCATGACCAGGCACCCATAACCACAATTAAGAAGGGAAGCCAGAAAGGCAGGGCCTGGCTGTGGGGCTCCTTTAGCTTCTTGGTAAAGGGCTTTAAACCGGTACTTATTATCTTTTTAAATGTTAAAGAGGGAAGTCCTGTTGAACCCCTGATGGCATTCAATTATGGGCATGATTATAAAATGTCTCAGCTCTTTGGGGAGTGTGAGCAAATCGATAGAGTGTTGAGAGAGTGCAAAGCTGTGAGGCTTGCCTTCGCAGGATTTCTCCCTTCTCCCACCTCACTTCTGCAGTGGAAGTTTGTAGTAGAAGGGGCTTGCTTGCTGCATGGAGGGGGTTTAGGGAATTATTACCTAGCAACGCAGGGCAAATAAATGGTGCTCCGAGACCTTTAACTCATTTGATAAAATTTTTAAAGGGCGCCATGGGGCATTCCTCCATGTTATTCACTTGCAGAGGCCTATGTTAATTCATAAATAAATAACATGTTTCTAGGATCTTTGGCCCCCCCACTTTTGAGTAAGCCTCTCACCCTCTCTTTTCTCCCACTGTCTCATACATTTTTGTTGTTGTTCTGTTTTAGATGAGTTCTCTGTGAAATGAACGTAGGTGTGTTTGTTTGTGTGTTTTTATGAACAAGGCAACTTTGGTTAATGCACGTGGCTCCATGTTTCAAAGAAATTATATGGCTACTCTAAATATAGCAGGATGATTTCATCATTAGGGTGAACAAGCATGCATGCATTCATTGAGCAGTGATTTGTGACATACGCCCTGTGTGCCAGGCACTGTGCAAGAATGGAAGCTCCATGAGGATAGAGATATTGGTCTTCTTTGCCCACTGCTGTATCTTTGATGCCTGAAACACTGCCCAGCACAGAGCTGGGGCTCAGGAGCACGGGGACAGCCTGCACATACGATGAGGGAAATTGGAAGCACATTTTTTCCTCCCTAAGGCTGTAACCCAGTTCTAATCACTTGTGAAACCCACAGATTGGAAAGAAAGAAGTAATTTCATGATGTTAGGCCTCAGTGGTGTGTCTCTAAAGTGATTTAGTGTCCTGAAGGATTCTGGGCTATCTCACTACTTTAGACAACTCTGAAATGGAACTGGCAGAGTGTAAGTGCATTGGAAGGACCTGCTTTTTAAAAATAAATCAAAATTTTAACAAAATGCTTTTTTCCCCTATGACTTACGACTGTACTTATACATAAATGACCTCCTACCATATGCTTTAGTAGGGATTAAACTTTAATAGTGAGATATTCTAAAGCCCTGTCAGGACATCTCCACAAAATGCTTGTTCTTCTGCCTCTCCCTAGGAGTGGCTCCTGATAAGAGGAATGGTGAGGATGAGGATGAAGACTAGGACGAATGAGAGTAAATGGGGAAGCCCGTGGCAGTAGCTGAGAGTTAGGAGCAAGAGGAGTAGGCATAATTTGGGGAGGTAGACCACCTTCCCTTCCTAGAATTGTTTGTCTGACCTCTCCTGGAATCATAGCCCTGCTCTGAGAGATGTTCTTATTATTCCTGTCATGACTCCATTCAACATATGAGGCAACCAAAGCCCAGGGATTGTTGTGGCTCCTCGTGGCTAGACAGCTGGCAAATGGAGGGGCTAAGCTGAACCTTGAGAGGACCCTTCTGAGCCCCCATTTTTTTTTTTGTCTGAGACGGAGTCTCACTCTGTTGCCAGGATAGAGTGCAGTGGCACAATCTCCACTCACTGCAACGTGCGACTCCCTATTTCAAGTGATTCTCCTGCCTCAGCCTCCCGAGTAGCTGGGATTACAGGCACGCACCACCACACCCAGCTAATTTTTGTATTTTTAGTAGAGACAGTTTCAACATGTTGGCCAGGATGGTCTCGATCTCCTGAACTCGTGATCTGCCTGCCTCGGCCTCCCAAAGTGTTGGAATTACAGGCGTGAGCCACTGCACCTGGCCTTGAGCCCCCGTTCTTAATCACCATGCCCTACTTCCCCCAGGGGTCCCCCCTGTGGTGTTGCTGTGACATTTTTATGCCATAGTTCGGACTCCTGCTGCCTATTTCAGCAGTCATCATGGTCCCCTGACTGTTGTGGTGCAGGATTCCCTTGAGTGCTGGCACCTCTTGTTCTGTCCCTGGACAAAAGTAGCATGAGGCTGAGAATGATGCCTGAGCCAGGTGTGATTAGTGCCTTAGGACCCAGAAGTGCAGAGTGTGGAAGCAAGCCCTTCCTCCACGCCCTCACAAACCACTTCTTCAGGGCTGCTCTGCCTGGTCGTGCATGTGTCCCTCGTTACTCACTTTGGCCGGAGCATTGGTGAACTCCTTGTTGCACCTGCCACATGGGGTTCTGAAGAAGATGAAAGAAATACCAACTGAAAAGGCCTGTGAGCAAGGGACCCAGGGCTCTATAAAACCAAGGGTCGTTCTTGTCTTCGTAGCCATGGCAACCACAGCTTAGCCCAGGGTGGGCAGAGGGCCAGGCCCACTGATTTGCACAGAACCCCCTTGATGTGCAAGGAAATCTGGAGGCAGAAAAGCCCATGGGATAAGAAAAAGATGAAAGGTCTTATCTGCCACTGTTTTTTTTTTTTTCTATAATATCTGTAGTTGGCTTTGAAAACCATCTTTATAAGACAGATTCACTTCTGTCTTTTTGGGAAATGATTGTAGCTGATGAGATTCATTATAACCACACAGGAGCAGCCTAGCAACATCTGACTTCTGGGCTTGCAGAAGTCTCTGCTTCTCTGTCAGGACAGTCCTTCCATGGTGCCATCACTTTTTCAGAAGTCAACTCCAGTTTACTAGCTATTAGTGGTTTTTCAAGTGATACTGTGATATCCTGTCTGTCCGTGGCTGGCTACAATGCACTTAGGTGAAGTAGATCTTTGTGTTTGAACAAGCAGACCTTGTTCTTACTATGTACATACTCAGACTTGAAGAATTACACAGTGGCTTAAAACACTGTTGAAGAAAGAGGGTTATCTAGTGTTTTCAGTTTCTTTCTCTCTTTCTTTCTCTCTCTCTTTCTTTCTTTCTTTTTCTTTCTCTTTTTTCTCGTTCTTATTTCTTCTTATTCTTATTTCTTATTATTCCTGTCATGACCCCATTCAACATATGAGGCAACCAAAGCCCAGGGATTGTTGTGGCTCCTTGTGGCTAGACAGCTGGCAAATGGAGGGGCTAAGCTGAACCTTGGAAAGACCCTTCTGAGCCCCATTTTTTTTTTCCTAAGACAGAGTCTCGCTCTTTTTTTCTCTTTTTTTTCCTCGCTCTGTTGCCCAGGCTGGAGTGCAATGGTGCAATCTTGGCTCACTGCAATCTCCGCCTCCTGGCTTCAAGTGATTCTCCTGCCTCAGCCAACCAAGTAGCTGGAATTACAGGCATGCACCACCACGCCCGGCTAGTTTTGTATTTTTAGTAGAGATGGGGTTTCACCATGTTGGTCAGGCTGGTCTCGAACTCCTGACCTTAGGTGATCCACCACCTCAGCCTCCCAAAGTGCTGGGATTACAGGCGTCTTCAGTTTATTTCTGAGCAAAGGCTTGCTTAATAAGAGGCTTGCCTTCAGTGAAACAAAGTCTAGTATAACACAAATGTGCTTTTCCTTGAGTGATTTGAGCACTGAAATATGGGAGCTGAGGGGGTTGATAATTCTCCAACCTAACATACAGCTCCTTTTAGAAGGATGTCAGCATGAATGTCTCCTTAGCCATATTGGGAAACATGAAATATGTGTTTATTTAAAGACGAACAGGAGTATTAATTTGCTTCAGAAAATTTGAATGACTTTGAAATTAAAAACAAAATTATCTTATCTAATTAGAAAACAACACCCCATCAGAAGTTAAATGTGTATTTCAGGACAAAACATAGACAGGGTGTGTTTAAAATACCTGAAAGGGTGCCCAGAGGAATGGGTTTTATATTTGTACCTCCAATCTCAGTTGAATTTTTAACAGTTCTGTTACACCACTAATCCTTATCCTTTACTTTTTTTCTCTCTCTCTGGAAAGTCAGGAGGGCACCTGCCCTCCCACCAGCCATGACCTACTTCCCAGTCTGGTGTTCCCATCCCTCTGCAACTATATCAGTGAAGGCCAAAACCCACAGTTTGAGTAACATATTTAAATATAGGTCAAGAATTGGAACCAGCTGAGCTTAGAAAATAGCACGTCATACGATTCTATATTGTTTAGGTGAAAATTGTGTTTCCTGTTCCTGTTGTTCATATTGGGGTGATAGAGGGAAGAAGAGAGACAGGAAGAAAAAGGGAAAAGAGAGTTAGAGTCAGAACAGAGACAAGAGTGAAGAATGAAAAACGTGTCTGGATGTGAACAGAGCAGTGGAGCAGAGTGGACTCTCCACAGAACCCAAAGACCAGGATACTACAGGATACTAGTTCCCTATGGGGTGGACACCCAGCTTCTCAAATTCTTTGTCCCTTGGTCTGTGGAAAGAAAATTCCTGCCCTACCTAAGTCTTAGGGTCCTTTAGAAAATCCAAAGAGATGCAACTGAACAATATCTGTCCGGGTGGTGTAAAGGAAGCAGGCCATGTTACAGGAACAACTTACTTTTTGGGCATCTCAAGTAAAAGGAACATGGCATAGGTCTATCCTTCCCATGAGACATGACACCAAATGCACTGATTCTCTTGCTGGAAATCAGACCAGTTTCATTAGTGTTAGGAAAGGAAGCGTGCACTTCCCTATAGCCATGATCACGTTCGGAAAATGAGTGCTGGTTCAGGTATTAGAGGTCCTGTAATTGTATCTCTTCACTTAAAAGACAACTATTCATAGAGTGACTAGTCCAAGGTCTCACAGGTAATAAAGAGCAGACGTGGGACCAGACATCAAGCTACTTGTTTCTGCTCATTGACTCTGTTTCTACCCTTAACCTAGCTCCTAAGCTTCCTGAGGCTCAGGGTGTATGAAGGATTCTGTGTGCATTCACAGGGTTGAGGCTAGTGAGGAAAGGGTATTCTTCAAGTTTTCATCCTGAAGTCCAGGAACCCCATGAAAAGTACTGAGAATACTGTGGGCACACTGAAGGGCTGGCATCTGTGGTTTCCTGTTCTTGGTACAGCATCCATATCTCTCAGAGGTCATGACAGCTACACCAATACTAAAGGGACAAAAGCAGGCTGCATGTCAGAGGCACGCCTTGTAAAAATATATGCACTTGTGAGTCTAACTGTAAATTGCTTAGTTTTTTCAGTGATTGGATCATGAATACCACCTTCTCCAGTAGGAAAGGAAGACTTGTGAGCGCTTCTCAGATAACAGGGACAGTCTGGATAAGATTAAAACACAAAGGCCTCGTTGTATCGATTCATTTAAAATTCCTCTCCCCCAAGTCTTCAAATTAAAAAGTTTTCGACAGCTAAACCCATCTATCAATTTCAGTACAGAAACTTTTTTTTTCTTTGCAAGCATCAAGAAGCCACATATTGATCAAAAAACAAATGAGTGGCAGGAGGTAAGGAGCCGGTTGTGCTAATAAACGGCATACAGTCAGCTCCCACTTCGACCTAGAAATAAAACTACGAAGTAGAACATTGTAAATAGAATGGTGTTTTCTAAAAGAAAATGGATAACTACAGGTTACATATTCAATGAATGTTTTTTCCCCAGCAGATAACTCACAGATAAGAACCCTCAAAATGAGGTGATAAATGTAAATTACTATAGCTCTGTTATAATTTTCATTTTATTTTATTTTGTTTTATTTTATTTTATTTTATTTTTTGAGATGGAGTCTTGCCCTGTCACCCAGACTGAAGTGCAGTGGTGTGATCTTGGCTCACTGCAACCCGTGCCTCCTGGCTTCAAGCAATTCTCCTGCCTCAGCCTCCTGATTAGCTGGAACTACAGGCATGTGCCACCACATCCAGCTATTTGTGTGTGTGTGTGTGTGTGTGTATTTTTAGTAGAGACAGGGTTTCACCGTCTTAGCCAGGATGGTCTTGATCTCCTGACCTCGTGATCTGCCTGCCTCGGCCTCCCAAAGTGCTGGGATTACAGGTGTTAGCCACCACGCCCGACCATAATTTTTAAAACGTAAACAGTGCTTTAAGTCCAATAAAATAAGAGCAAATGCATTATGTATAATACTTATACAAGAAACCTCAAGTTATTGTGAAGAACATATTGATTTTCATCTGTCTCTTCATAACCCTCTTTTTCCAAAATACTGCACCTCCTAAAATGCAATAATGATGGTGGTGCTAAGAGTGAGCTAACCCCAGTCCAGTCCAGGGCTAGATTCCCCCTTCCCTCCCCTGGCTTCTTCTCCATATATGTCTAGACCATAATTCCCTCTGTACAGAACGCTCCAAAACTCACTAGAGTCACCTTACATTGAAGTGTAGATGCATGTTATTTTAGTAATATTGCTTCAGTAGTAGTTAAATGTGAAGACTATCATCAGGCTGGGCATGGTGGCTGACGCCTGTAATCCCAGCACTTTGGGAGACCGGGGTGGGCGGATCACTTGAGGCCAGTTCAAGACCAGCCTGGCCAACATGGTGAAACCCTGTCTCTACTAAAAATACAAAAAAATTAGCCAGGCATGGTGGTGTGTGCCTGTAATTCCAGCTACTCAGAAGGTTGAGGCAGGAGAATCGTTTGAACCTGGGAGTCAGAAGCTGCAGGGACCTGAGATCATGCTACTGCATTCCAGCCTGGGCAACAGAATGAGATTCTGTCTAAAAAAAAAAAAAAAAATTAAAAATTTAAAAAAAAAAGACTGCCATCAATACTATTGGTGTTTTTCACTTTAGGGATCTTTGTCTTTTTCCTACAATGAGAAGGCAGAAAACTTCAAAAGATTCTTGTGTGTTCTTTTTTGAAAGCCTCCAAGAGTCCCCATGCATGCTGTAGGAATGTGAGAATTAGGGTGAGTGAGTGTGCATCTGTATTTGTTTCACAACACTTCAGGAGAAGGAGAGGGGAGGTGAAAATCTTTAGAATCGGGTGCAGGGTTGGGGATGCTTTTTTGTTCTCTGCTTTTGGTACTTTTGGGAGAAATCTTCGTTTTTGTAAATAATGAGTATACACTGGTTTGCAAATAAATAAATACATACATAAACATGTAAATAAATCTTTAAGTTACCATGAAGGAAAGGGAAGCAGGCAAATGAATCCACAGGACTAGCACTACAAAGAGGGATAAGTCATTCCGGCTAACTCTATCCCCTCAATCTTTGGGTGTCTTGTGTAGGAATCCTGGCCCTTCCTTCCTATGTCTCTGAGGCTTTCTATGTGATAACAGAGACACCCTGGGCTCTGCTGGCAGAGAGCCCTGGTTCAAAACTCATTTCTGCTACTATGAACTCCATGATTTTAGCCAAGTTACTCAAACTGAGCCTTAGTTATTTCATCTGTAAAATGGGCACAATGAAGCCTTCTGTAGCTTCCATGAGGTCTAAATGCAACAACAATTGTCAAGTCATTCACACAGTTTCACATGCTTACAAACAAGTTATCTCAATGATTGTTCATTCCTTTCTCCACCCCAGCCTGCCTCATTATAGTTACCATGTAATTTGAAGATGAAAGGAGTTTTTGATTTTTACTGTACTGCTCATTTGAAAATCTGTACATGTAACTATTTTAATTTAAATTATTTAAAATTCCATAAACTTAACATTTTATTTTCTTGTTTAAAGTGGCTATGAAATAATACAGTGCAGATGGAACATTTCCATCACTGCAGAAAGGTCTGTTGGTGCTTACAGTGCTGTTGGCTCTCTTGCAGCTATAGGTGTGATACAGTTGTGGTCAAGGAAATGTCAACAAAAGTCTCCAGGTAAAGCTTTTCTGGAAGGCAGCTTTTGCTGCCGGGTTGATGTTACGACCATGAGGTGATCTTGAGGATGGAAGCCATAGGAAAGGAGTAGAGAATTAGTTTAGAGCTGGTCATTTGGAGATACTTAACAGCTAGCCATTTCTCACAATCTCATCATGTTCCATCTTTCCCAATCTCCATGTTATGGTCCTCTCATAACTAAAATGCTTAATAGCTCTTTCTTAAATTGGACAAAGTCTTAATCTCAATGCATCATGTTCTTTTCGATAGGAAAGGAGGCCAGATAGGAGAGGTAGTGTGTTCTTGGAAGGCAGAAAAATCTTTCCTTCTTTCTTCTGATGTCC